>NC_052148.1:237687684-238353358 GCF_902713615.1 Scyliorhinus canicula | reverse complement strand
GGGGTGTCCTTTTTCCCCACATGTTTTGTGCATGTGGATCCCTCTGTGATGTCCTCTCTGATAGCCTGTTGGCAGCAATTCCCACAGCTCTGGAGACATTCTCTGTGATGGAGATGATATGGGTTGAAGCTCAGTTCGAGACCAATAGGACTCTGAAAATGCAAACAGTAAGGCTAAGCCTGAGACAATGCCTGGGGAGGGGAATGGAATTGGCAACGAGGGCGCAGAGTTGGCAGCAGGTGCCGATGACAGCGGCGTTGGTCACCCAGGGCTCACCTGCAAGGAATTGCAGCTCAACCAAGATTGGATATCAACTAAACACTCTAATAACTTAAGAGGCAGTTGTGGTGACAGAAGAGATCGGAGAGGAACAGTTGGATGTCATTAATATACATCAGGAAGCTGACGCATGGTTGCAGATGATGTCACCATGAACAATATTACAAAAGGTCTGACAGCTGACCATTTACAGGAGGCAAAAGAGCAACTTTCCAAAAATAATGACAAATTCAGGAGATACAGATTACTCACCAGTGTTTTTTCCCTCCCATCTCCAAGTTTCCGTCTTTTATGAATATGTTTACCCCTATCGATATCCACATCACCATAGATATTTGACAAGTCATCCAACAAAATAAGAGGAACTTGGTTGCTGGAAGGGCTAGATGCTAAAGGGAAAATTATTTTGAGCTGTTAAATCAATATGCATAAAATAGCATCAGCATTACCAAAAACATATCTCCATTACAAAGTTTACTGCAGCAACTCAGCAAGGTTTCTTCAACAGCACGGTAGCATAGTGGTTAGCACAATTGCTTCACAGCTCCAGGGTCCCAGGTTCGATTCCCGGCTTGGGTCACTGTCTGTGCGGAGTCTGCACATTCTCCCCGTGTGTGCGTGAGTTTCCTCCGGGTGCTCCGGTTTCCTCCCACAGTCCAAAGATGTGCAGGTCAGGTGGATTGGCCATGATAAATTGCCCTTCGTGTCCAAAATTGCCCTTAGTGTTGGGTGGGGTTACTGGGTTATGGGGATAGGGTGTAGGCGTGGGCTTGGGTAGGGTGCTCTTTCCAAGAGCCGGTGCAGACTCGATGGGCCGAATGGCCTCCTTCTGCACTGTAAATTTTATGAAATTCTAAAAACAGCACATCTCAAACCAGCAACCACTATCGCCTAGAAGGAAAAGGGCAGCATGTGCATGGGAACACCACAATCTGCAAGCTCCCCTCCAAATCACATCCCATCCTAATTTGTATCATATCACTATTCTTTCATCATCGCCGGGTCAAAAACCTGGAACCCCCTGAGCAGCACCGTGGGAGTAACTTTATCATGCTGATTGCAGCAGCGCAAGAGGGTGGTTGCTCACTACCTTCCCAAGGACAATTACGGATGCACAATAAATGCTAAACTTGCCAACAGAGCCCACATCTCAAGAACGGGTGCTATTTTGGAGGGACAGCATTACTATTTGTTTCCTTCACAGAATATATTGAGTAAAATTGGCTCTGTTAAACATTTATGAAACTAAAAGCCAGCACTCTCTTTGGATACAGATCATTAACATTAACCAAGCCACATAACACTGTGAACCTACAGGGCAATGATTGGTACACTGCTCAGACAGAGTCAGCATTCAAATCAACATGGCAATTCTCAGTGTTGGTTCAACTTAATTGTTCAGATTTACTCCTCTAGATTTCCCTAATCAAACAAAAAATAATTTCTTAAAAATTGCTAATCATACAACAATCTGAACAGAAGTAGTGTAGGCTTTGGAAGCAGTAAGGGGTGGTGTAATTGGTTAATACAGGTGAAATATTTATCAACATATAGTTTTCTGGATTGAACATCACTAACAACTTCAGCCTGCACAGCAGTACTGATGTAGAATTTAGGTTATTTTACATGGTGTGACACAGGAAAATGTCAAAAACACAGTAAACAAACCCAACTTCAAATACGCTCAGTTTGGATTCTGCCATGGCCACTCAACTCACGGCCGTATTACAGCCTCTGACCAAACATGGACAAAAGATGAGGTGAGAGTGACTGCCCTTGACAACAAATAGCATTTGACTGAGTGTTGTATCAAGGAGCCCTAGCAAAACTGGTCAATGCGAATCAGGGGTAAAACTGTCCACTGTTTGGAGTCAACACAAAGGAAGATGCTTGTGGCTATTGGGAAACCGATCATCACTGCCTCAGGACATCGCTACAGGGGTTCCTCACCGCAGTATCCTAAACCCACCGCCTTCAGCTGCTTTAATGATCATTCCACCATTATAATGTCAGAAGCGGGGATGTCCGTTGATGATTGCAAAAAGTTCAGTACCATTCGTAACTTCTCAGATGCTGAAGCAGTCCTGTCCATATTCAGCAAGACCTGGACAACATTTAGGCTTGGGCTGACAACCTCAGAATGCCCCCACTATCAACATCCTGGGTCTATCACTGAACAGAAACCTAACTGTACCAGGCATGACAATAATTTGACAAGAGGCCGGGAATTCTGCCGAGAGTAACTCGCTTCCTGACTACCCAAATAAAAGCAAATTACTGCGGATGCTGGAATCTGAAACCAAAAAAAAAATGCTGGACAATCTCAGCAGGTCTGGCAGCATCTGTAGGGAGAGAAAAGAGCTAACGTTTCGAGTCCAGATGATCCTAGGTCAAAGCTTTGACAAAGGGTCATCTGGACTCGAAACATTAGCTCTTTTCTCTCCCTCTGGATGCTGCCAGACCGGCTGAGATTTTCCAGCATTTTCATTTTGGTTCCCGAGTACGCAAAGCCTGTCCACCATCTTCAATGTATGTCAGGAGTGTGCTTGACTACACCCCCACCACCACCTCCATTCACCTGGAAGAGTGCAGCTCCGACAACTCCAGGCTCTGCACCATCCAGGATAAAGCAGCTCACTTGGTCATCAGCATTAAAAATTCAAGGGCGACATGGTGACGCAGTGATTACCACTGCGCCTCACGGCGCCAAGGACCTGGGTTCGATCCCGGCCCCGGGGCACTGTACGTGTGGATTTTGCACATTCTCCCAGTGTCTGCGTGGTCTCATCCACATAATCCAAAGATGTGCAGGGTAGGTGGACTGGCCATGCTAAATTGCCCTTTAATTGGAAAAACAGAATTGGGCACTCTAAATTTATTTTAAAAAGCATTAAAAATTAACTCCTTCCACCCCGGTGCACAGTTTCAGTGGTGTGTAATATCTACAAGATGCACGATAAGATCTATCACCTAGAAGGAAAAGTGAGCAGACATATAGGAAGCCACCGCCTGTAAATTCCCCTCTAAGTCACACACTATTCTGAATTGGAACTATATCACTGTCCCTGGGTCAAAATCCTGGAAATCTCTCCCTAACAGCTCTGTGAATGGACCCACACCACATGGACTGCAGTGATTCAAGGCAATGGTACGCCACCACCGTCTCAAAAACAATGGCCAGAATTCTCCGACCCGGTCCCTGGGGAGGGCGTGAGACTATCGCGCCCTGCTGCCCCGACACCGGCCTCCCTATTCTCCAGCGTCGTTTTTCGGGCGGCGACAAGATCGGCGTCACGTCAGTCAGGGGCCATTGACAGCGGCCCCCCAGCGATTCTCCGGGCCTCGATGGGCCGACAAGTTTTGCGTGGATTACTCACCTCACACACGGCGGGGCCTGGAAGGTAAGTGTGCAGGGGCCGTCCTGTAGGGGGGGCGGGAATATCTGACCCCGGGGGGTGCCCCCTGCAATTAGGGCCAACCGATCGGAGGGCGGGCTGGTTCCGTGGGGGGCCTACTTTACTCCGCGCCGGGCCCCTGTAGGGCTCCATCATATTGCCCGGGGGCCGGCGCAGAGAAGGGAATACTCCGGCCATTCCCCATGGCAACCTAGCCCCCTAGAAAGGTGAGAATTCCTCACTTTCAGGTGCCGGCATGGGGATTATAGCCCCATTTTCAGTGAAACCCGCCAAATAAGTCTGGTATCATCACCAACAATTACATCCTATGAACTAACAAACATTAAGTGCAGCCTGTAATGCAGATGGATGGAACAGCCTGCAGGACGTCCCAATGGTTTGGTGGTAATAGTTAAAGGACAAGTGCTGACCAAATTAAAAATAAACAATGGCTAGACTGTTAAAACACAAGCAACTACGGTGAAATTCACAAGAAATTTGATTGTAAAAGTCCTGAAATTCTTCGAGTCAGACACTGCTGGTGGAAGTATGACGGGTGGCACTTTCCAGCCTCCAGTTGTGCTAGTATTGTCTCTTTCCCAAATCCCAACAGTAGATTCATTTACATAAAAAGAGCCTTAGTATAATTCATGGTACTCACTAGAAGTCCACCCTGCAGGGGTCAAAATTACCAATGGCACCTCACAGTCCCACTGATGTGGGCAGTGTGAAGAGGGTTGGGCATCTTGAGCAAATTATGAAACATTGATTTTTAAAAAGTCCAAATATTTCTGTCGCTGCTTTTCTAATGGCAACTGATAACTCTAGCATTAATAATCCACTTCCTCATTTGTACAATGTGCCTGCAAGACGCAGGTATGCCATTCTCCTGTCCATAAGAAAGATTAAATTTCTGGTAGGCAATCAATCATTCTACACCCCAACTCTTCCGATCACACAGAATGGTTGGTAGGGGTCGAGCATGGAGAATTATGAATTGAGAGGAGAAATGGTTGAAGACTAACCAGAACCTGATGCATGCCACCTATTTCCCCATCCACTCTGCTGACATATACCCTGCATGGCCCTCCCAGCCCCAGGAAGTTCAGGACTAAAGGTCTTGCACTGTAGTTTTAAAAAGCCAATTCTTCCAACATAAATCTATGCTCTTAAGCTAAATTGAGATCTGAAGCTTGAAATCTATTGAGCTTCAACAATCCTCAACTATGAGATGTTTTGGGTAGCACGGTGGCACAGTGGTTAGCATTGCTACCTATGGCGCTGTGGACCTGGGTCCAAATCCCGACCCTGGGTCACTGTCGGTGTGGAGTTTGCACGTTCTCCCCGTGTCTGCATGGGTTTCACCCCCACAACCCAAAGATGTGCAGGATAGGTGGATTGGCCACACTAAATTGCCCCTTAATTGGAAAAAATAATTGGGTGCTCTAAATTTGTAAAAAAAAATGAAAAAGAAAATGAAAACAAAAAAATGAAAAAAAAGAGACTTTTCAGTAGATTGTACTTTCTAAAATAAATTATGCAATTTTAGTTTCTTCATGTTTGAATACATGTGCTCTTGGTAACACTTTTCCATACCTTTCTTTTTTGAAAATAAATTTAGAGTATCCAATTATTTTGTTCTGATTAAGGGGAAATTTAGCGCGGCCAATCCACCTAACCTTTGGGTTGTGGGGGTGAAACCCACGCAGACACAGGGAGAATGTGCAAATGTGCAATTCCATACCTTTCTCTCAGAGTTTTTCAATTCTGATTGAAACTCGTTGACTTACAAGAGGCACTTCTACATTAGGTCAATATAGTGATGCTGTGAAAGATGCATGTATCTTCTCTGTTTTGTTTAATGCAATTTTAAAACAATTATAACCTGCCAACGAAACACCAGTATATGGACTGCGCCAGTTTAAGAAGGCGGCTTACCAATACCTTCTGAAGGGCAGCTAGAATTGGACAATAAATGTTGGCCTAGCCAGTGACACCCAAATCCGCAAAATAATTTTTAAAAACATATATTCTCTCATATGGCCGATTACCAGCTTTCCTTATTTTCCTGCCTGCATTTCCATACAGGTGGAATTTCATTGTAAAAT
Organism: Scyliorhinus canicula; assembly: GCF_902713615.1. NCBI lineage: Eukaryota > Metazoa > Chordata > Chondrichthyes > Carcharhiniformes > Scyliorhinidae > Scyliorhinus > Scyliorhinus canicula. Next base: position 238,347,576 of record NC_052148.1, on the reverse strand, counting down.
ATGGGAATTTCTGGAGATGCTAGAACTCTAATTTTGGTCTACCTGAGGCAATGTTATTTTCTTAAGAATCCTTTAACTAACCTTGAAATAGAGATGGCTGGATACTGCCGACATATTGGAATGCATTCTTGAAGAAAACGAGTAACGTAGAATAAACAACTTGATGTTTATACTTCCTGTGGCCTTCGTCATCAAAGTTGTTTATATACCTGCATAAATCTTTCATCCTATGCAGAATTTCACCACAATTCCTGAAAGAAAAATTTCAAAAGTCCAGAACTCAAGGATGAGTGAAATACTTGGAATAAAACACACAAACACAACCCTCAATATTGCATTGAACTGTGAATTTAGATTTCAGGCTGCAATATCTGATGCACCATTGGTTTTTTAAAAATGTTTGTTTATCTTACACCTATATATTTTGAACAGTCAGAAAGAATGAAAGCAGTGCAATAACAGTACTATGTATGGACTGATTCTGAATTAAAGAATCAACTTTGCTTTAGTTCACTTTTGAGCTTTGCATTTATAGACATCCACCCTTGTCAACAAAGTAGGAATCAGCGCTTTAACCCAACCAAAACTTATTTTAAACCAAGGAACTAAAGCACTGGAGAGCACCACTGTTTAATACAACAAAGGGGGAGAAAAAAGGATTAGTTAAAGGAGATTATTGAAACTTGACGGAGGAAGGAAAGGCTGAAGGGATGTAAAGGGTTCAATAGCTGTGAGCTTTGAAAATATGCACTGAGCTTTGATTTCAAAACAATGAGAAGTACAAGGAGGATAAGCATGTAGATTGAAATATTGGGTGCAATTCAACTAAATGGGAACAAAGTCCCATAGCTAGCGTGTTTAACCCCGTGTTTCCCAGCTCTCACAGCGCTGAGAAACACATGGCTCTAAAACGGCATTTGCGTTAAATAAGGGGCCTGAACAGGAAATGTGGGGCCAAGGCAGCACATAGACCCGTTTTCTATACCGAGGAGCCCACTCGCCTGAACGCCTCAGTGTAGCGAGAGATCGGGACGCCTGATCTCCGAAGCTCCCGAGTTGACTTCTGACCTCCCCGAAGCCCCAACACGCTATGGAAGGGATCCCCACCCACGCGCAGGGCACCCCGATCTGAATGCCAGCACACACAAAATGTTAGCTTGGCACCTTTGCAGTGCCAGCCTGACACCCTGGCAGTGCCGGCTCAGCAGGCACCTTGTCAGTCCCAGGCTGGCACCAAGATGGCACTGCCAGGGTGCTAGGCTGGCACCAGCAGTTCTAGAGTACCACTCTGCCCAAAGGACATGCACCTGGGGGCCTCTGATCCCCTGGGAGACCCCCAGACTGCCGTTCCGTCTAGTCCCCATTTGTGGAGACCAGTGCTTAACAGCACTTGCACAATGCAAATTGCACAATCTCTGAGACAAAGGGGACAGATCCCAACGCCTCAAAAAACTTCATATTAAAGTGAGACTAGCTGTCTTGCTCTAATATGCAGATTTACTAAAAAGTGATCCCGCCAACAATGGGCGGGAGTTATATCGCAACATCTGGCTAGGTGTTGCGAGTCGGATAAATCCTGGGAGTCTCCCGGCTTTTATCAGCCAATCTGCGCCGCAGCAAGTTGCTTTTCGGGCGCTGCGTGGCCATTGGATTGAAACCCTTGATATGAGGACTAAGAAAGAAAAGTTCAGAGGAGCAAGGAATAGAGAAACACTGTGAAAACGTCAGGCAACAAGCATTTTTCTTGCAGCTAGCAGAATTTGCACAATGTACTAGTAAGAAACCTTGGGCGGCACAATGGTGAATTTCACCGTTTATCTGTGGGGATGGTAGGTGGGGATAGCACTGCTGCCTCACGGCGCTGAGGACCCGAGTTTGATCCCGGCCCCGGGTCACTGTCCACGTGGAGGTAGCACATCTCCCCGTATCTGCGTGGCTCTCACCCCCACATCCCGAAAAGATGTGCAGGGTAGGTGAATTGGCCATTCTAAATTGCTCCTTAATTGGATAAAAAAGAATTAGGTACTCTAAATTTATAAATCAAAAGGGGAAAAAAAGTACTACTAAGAAATCTGATTAGAATTTTTACCTTGGTTAACTCAAGATTATTTCAAAAGCGTATTCACCGACTTCAACTTCTATTAAGATAGGGCAACTTGACACCCAACAAAGAATAGTGATGTAAGTAATAGAGAATAATTAGTTGCATGTTTTTACAGTTTATTCAAGGTTACGAATGTTGGATCATGTAAACAGTTGATATTAATTTATTCATCATTGTCGAAAGGCCATTTTGCCAGTTCGACACTAATTGGAGGGGCCTTATGTCCTGCCTGGGACTAGGAGGATAACTAATTAAGGAGGGTAGAAAAAAAGGGAAACTATCTCCACGGGATCCTCTTTCATGTTTTTCAAGTGTGCTTGCCTCAGAATAGCCATCAACTGTCTTCACGGAGAGGTCTGTGCATTGGACACGCCTACTTAACCAACATTGGAAGGCAGCCTGGAAATCAGTTCGCTTATAAAATTATTAAAAACTTTGGGCACGGTTCTCCGCTCCCCACGCCGGGTGGGAGAATCGCGGGAGGACGGGCGACTCACGACACGTCCCCCTGACGCCCACCCCCCGCTCGGAAGAATTGCCGCTCGCCGTTTTTCATGGCGACCGGCAATTCTCCGACCCGGATGGGCCGAGCAGCCTGCCGTTCCCGACCGGTTCACGACGGCGGCAACCACACCTGGTCGCTGCCGTCGTGAACATGGTGCCAAAAGCTGGTTTGAAGCTTGTGGGGGGCGGAGAGGGGAGTGAGCACCACGGCCGTGCTCGGGAGGGGACTGGCCTGCGATCGGTGCCCACCGATCGTCGGGGCGACCTCTCAAAGGGACGCACTCTTTCCCCTCCGCCGCCCCGCAAGATCAAGCCACCACGTCTTGCGGGGCAGCGGAGGGGAAGATAGCAACCGCGCATGAGCGGGTTTGAGCCGTCAGCCGTCGTGATGTCAGCCGCGCATGCGCGGGTTGGAGCCGGCCAACCTACGCATGCGCGGCTGACGTCACTTAGGCGCGCCGGCCGTGTCATTCTCGGCGCGCCACCTTGACGCAAGAGTCAAGGCCCGCGGCCGAGAGTTACAGAGGGCCGCTCCTAGCCCCCGGGTGGGGGTGAATAAGGTGAGAAAAGCGGCCTCCGAGTTCACGACGAACTTCCCGAATTTTCGCGGGAGCGGAGAATTCCGCCCTTTATATTAGATCAATTGAAACACTCTCCCCACCTACCAGCCCCACAGATAAACGGTAAAATTCACAAGTAATAGAATCATTGAATCATGGCAGTGCAGAAGGAGGTCATTCGGCCCTCTGATTATAATAGCATGTGGTTTAGAGCATTTTTCTTCAATGTTTATCCAAGAAGGGCAGCATGGTGGCCTAGTGGTTTGCACAACCGCTTCACGGCGCTGAGGTCCCAGGTTCGATCCCGGCTCTGGGTCACTGTCTGTGTGGAGTTTGCACATTCTCCCCGTGTCTGCATGGGTTTCGCCCCCACAACCCAAAAATGTGCAGAGAAGGCCATGCTAAATTGCCCCTTAATTGGAAAAAAATTATTGGGTAATCTAAATTTTTTTTTAAAATGTTTATCCAAGAAAACAGTGGGCCTAAATGCTCAATCAGAATTCTAACCTGTTTGCTTTGTCCATCTGCCAGTCACACCTCATTGCCACAATAGACATGATTTCAAACAATCTGTCCCATGGATCCATTATCAACGATGACTTCTCAGTCAGCCCTTCTATGATATACTTCTGAGTGCTTCGCTTGGTGGGTGACTTTATATCAGCTGTGTCTTGGGAACCTAGCAGAAAATAAGAGCAAATTATTTTTGGTGTGTTAACTGGCTAAAACACTAACAAGGAAAAAGCAGCCTTTCCTTCCATTGAGCATCATCCTTTTAATTTCCTTAGCCTAATTGAGAAAAATCCATCCATTCAGAACTTGAACAAGGATCCAATTCACATTTCAAAGTAAAATTCTTCGCCATCAAAACACATCTAACAGGTTCATCAATTTACCTTGCAAAATATTAAATTCACCACCATAAATGGTCCTCAATTCTGATCGGCCGCCTGTCTTAAAACTAAAGGATATGCTCCTCACGCAAGTCATTGTACATACACACAAATTAAGTCCTCCTTCGTCTCCCCATCGCAAGTGATACAGTAATCAATAATTTTGCTGCATTACAGGTACCGTTTAATTACCTAAGAAATGCAACACCAGTTGAAATGCAGCACTAAATTAAAAAGGGATGATGAAATCAAATTCCAACAATTAAAGTCACCAGTAACTATCCCAGGGAGTAGCAGGCACCAGGATTTCAGGTAAGTAGGAACTTCTGAATCAAGCAGTACTGTCGGTGAGCAACAGCATAAATCAGGTACTTTCCCCAAAGTCATAGTGAGAAATAAGAAGAAGTCTCACAACACATCGCTTCTCTGCCTTTTGGCTAGGATGAGCACGAGGTCAGGTGTAATCCTTGGATCTAGTATGTCTCTCTTGTGGGGGCCATGAATTGGATTCAACTTGAATTGGTTTTTGGAGCAGGCAAGGAGCTGGATTAGGGGTTCGCCCCTGTCCACACTCTGAGCTCTGGCTTTGTAACTCTGATAAAGTAATAAAAAGAGATCTCACAGCACCAGGTTAGAGTCCAACAGGTTTATTTGAAATCACAGAGCTTTCAAATAAACCGGTTGGGACTTTAATCTGGTGTTGTGAGACTTCTTACTGTGCCTACCCCAGTCCTGCACCAGCATCTCCATATCATAGTGAGAAATAACAGGGATGGAAATATTTCCTGCCAAATTATGTCAGTTGTCTGGCGTGAGCAGAGAGAAAAATTGGCACAGGCATATTGCAAGGTTCCACCCACTTCTCTCATAGCAATCTTCCAAATTCTGAACCTAATTACAAGTGAGAATAGTTTAATAAGATGAAAATGAAGTAATGTAAACCTCATTATATTCAGTAAAGCTAAGGTCTTAAAGAATGACAGTACAGAACGTGAGCATTTCCAGGTCTACAAGAAAACAACCCTAACCTGATATGGGCAACGTGGTGAATCAGAGTCATATTCATTTACGGCACTGAAGGAGGCCATTCAGACCATTTTGTCCATGGATAAACTATTAAAGTCACTACAATAGGTACATTGCTGTCAGTTTCTCTAAGCCAGCAAACCATTTGTATTTTTCATGTTTGCCAGCCCCTTTAATCTTATGTAAATGCTGTAGTCCACCAAAATAATTCACAAGCCTGACTATGGAAACTTCGCCAAAGTTAGTCATGAAGCAGACAAAAATCCCTCCACATCTTCCAATTGTGTTGTGACCAGGTGGAACATCTTCCCAGTAGTCACTCTGAGCCACACCAGTCATATTTCCTAGCAGTCAACAATGAGATACGGCCAACAACTCGAAGCACTACTCCAGCTTATCTTTTTTCATGAGGAAGATGCTTGAAACAAGGAGATTTAAATCAAGGAAAGTAAAATATCACACTAACTTCCCAAAAACAAAACTATATTGGATGTGCTGTAAAAGTCCTATTTACACAGGTTTACACAACTGATGGTTAATAAATAATTAAAAGATCACTTTCTAACAGCAATAAAAGCAATTCTTTCTCTTACAACTGGTCCAGTGATCACGCAATACTGTGCTCTTAGGAGAGTACATTGTATTACCTTGATGCTGATTTTCCAATGAAGGAGATCTGGTAACGTAACCAATATAAAACTCTGCTGCCTTGTGGAGATACTGATACAAAAGATTGGCAGGCAAGCGCACGTCAGGGTTATTAATAATTAGAGGTAGAACATCACACACTGTAGGTACAAAAGTACATTGTGTTATAGAAACATTTTCGTTACCACAAGAAAAAAAAAGTTTCATTTGTCAACATGACACTACAGGTAATACTATACAAAGAGTTAAATTATACACAGGCCCCTCCTTCAAAAAGAGTGCAGCTTCAGCAAAGGAAATACATTATTGATGCTGTTTTATGTTAAAGGAGAATAAATAATCTAAAAAGAGTATTTTTTGAAAGCCAGAAATCATAGGAAGACAATGACTGACCCCAATTCTTGGATTATAACACAATACCCCAAGAAATGACAAACAGACACAAGGGATTTTGCTGGATATCCAAATAGTATGGGGGCAGCAGCAACCAGCACCTCTCCCAACTAAACATTCCTCATATGTCCACTTGGTAAACATCAGCAAACTGTTCATCAACACAGGCATCACATTGGCACCTGACCACCTTGCACACTGCATTGTGAGTAGCAATGAGAAATAGGGTCCTGCTTCATTATTATCCTGCCTAGCCTATGGGCATTAAGGTGCATGCAGAACTGCTTTAGTTGTGATTAACTCAGTACAAGGCAGAGATAAAGACTGAGATTTTACAAATCTAGATAAGTCAGAACCACGCCATATGGTACATTTACCAATGTATCATCCATCAGCAAGTTCCAACTGAAAGCAATCCAGGCATTGCTACAGACTCATACTTTTATAAAGACTTTGCTTTCTTACCAAATAATTTTCTAAAACAGTTGACAGGTGAGTCTTGATCATCAAGGTTTTCAGCTTCCAATAATGTTTCACCGAGGCTGACCTAATTTATGAAACAAAGTAAACATACCAAAATTATTTAACACCATCAATTCATTCATACTCAAAATTCTTTCTAAGTTTTCAAGACCCCTATTGTTTAAAGTCTTGTGTTTAACACACATTGCATTTAAAGTCCTGTGTCATGCATGCAAAGGTCTCTGTAAACTTCACAATTATCAGTATAGATGAGGGAGGCCATTCTCCCCATCTAGCTCATCCTTTTATAGAAATCCATTACCCCTTCCCCTTCACAATATCTAACCACCTCCTAAATGCTTCCACCATGCTACAAATCAATCACTATGAGGTAAGTGCTTTTTAACAACAGTTCTAAACATCTCATTCTCTCCCTCAGTCTCACCCTCTCACCCCCTCTCTCATTCTCTCTCCCTCTCATTCTCCCTCCCTCTCATTCTCTCTCCCTCTCATTCTCTCTCCCTCTCATTCTCTCTCCCTCTCATTCTCTCTCCCTCTCATTCTCTCTCCCTCTCACTCTCTCTCCCTCTCACTCTCTCTCCCTCTCACTCTCTCTCCCTCTCACTCTCTCTCCCTCTCACTCACAGAAGAATGTTAAGAGGCGACGTAATAGAGGCATACAAGATGATCAGAGGATTAGATAGGGTGGGCAGTGAAAGGCTTTTTCCTCGGATGGTGATGGCTAGCACGAGGGGACATAGCTTTAAATTGAGGGGAGATAGCTATAGGACAGATGTCAGAGGTAGGTTCTTTACTCAGAGTAGTAAAGGCATGGAATGCCCTGCCTGCAACAGTAGTGGACTCACCAACATTAAGAGCATTTAAATGGTCAGTGGATTAACATATGGATGATAATGGAGTAGTGTAGATGGGTTTTAGATTGGTTTCACAGGTCAGCGCAACATCGAGGACCGAAGGGCCTGTACTGCGCCGTAATGTTCTATACCTTTCTCTAAAGTTCTTTGCTTAGCGGTCATGGTGAAACACAAACTATGTGCCAAATTAGCCTTTTCTATTTCGCCTAGCATCTTAAATAAATATTCCTCTATAACAGTGTTTTCAAAGTGGGAGTCGCGACCCTCGATTCTCGATGTTGAATGGATTGCCAAAATTGATTTGTCAAGATTCCCTGATATTTTTGGGGGTCTCTCTGTAGTATACAGTATTACCACATGAGGGAATAAACAGGTTGGTGTGCCCTGCACATGTGATTGCCGCCAAATTTCTTTCCCTTTGTAGTAAATTGATTTACATTCTTATGTTACGCATGTAGTGACAGGCTGCATTTAATCCATGGATTGTTTGTCATCTGAAAGATAGGGCCAGAGACATCATAGAACATAGAACATAGAACAGTACAGCACAGAACAGGCCCTTCGGCCCTCGATGTTGTGCCGAGCAATGATCACCCTACTTAAACCCACGTAACCCGTATACCCGTAACCCAACAATCCCCCCATTAACCTTACACTACGGGCAATTTAGCATGGCCAATCCACCTAACCCGCACATCTTTGGACTGTGGGAGGAAACCGGAGCACCCGGAGGAAACCCACGCACACACGGGGAGGACGTGCAGACTCCACACAGACAGTGACCCAGCCGGGAATCGAACCTGGGACCCTGGAGCTGTGAAGCATTGATGCTAACCACCATGCTACCGTGAGGCCCCAAATAGTCAAGAAACCCATTGGCCAGATTCGAAAACTCCGAGTCAGTGATTGAATAAAGCTGGCTCCTACTGAGGAGACTTGGCTACTGCACCTGATCTGTGACAGTTCAAAACACATCACAAGTCCATAAGGTTGTCATCATTTTGGTTTAATGTGTCCCAGGAGTATCCAATATTGAGTAAAACAGGCATTTTATTGCTGTTGTCCTTCACAACGACCTACATGTGCAAGCTGGGATTTACCATTTTGACAAAGTGACGGCAATGCAAGGGAACCAACTGAACTCTGCGCCTGATATGCGCATTGCCCTCTCATCCTGTGAACCTGATTGGAGCGAGATAATAATAATAATAACAATAATCTTTATTGTCACAAGTAGGCTTACATTAACACTGCAATGAAGTTACTGTGAAAAGTCCCTAGTTGCCACATTCCGGCACCTGTTCGGGTACACAGAGGGAGAATTCAGAATGTCCAAATGACCTAATAGCACGTCATTCGGGACTTGTGGGAGGAAACCGGAGCACCCGGGGGAATCCCACGCAGACACGGGGAGAATGTGCAGGCTCCGCACAGACAGTTACCCACCCGGGAATCAAACCTGGAACCCTGGTGCTGTGAAGCCATAGTGCTAACCGCTATGCTACCGGAGACCCTGAGGACCAAGCAGGCTCACCTGTCACATTAAGTAAGAGAATGTGGCAAGCAGCTATGTAACAGTGAAACAGACATGAAATATAATTTTCTTATGACGCTGCCTTTTCATTGCACCTACAATCAGATTTATAGTTAGCTGGTTATTATTACTGGGTTGCATGGGCGAAAGTTTAAAGTGGGTCAGTTTGAAAACCACTGACCTACATTCATCCCCTTCAAAAATAAGAAAGAAAAATGTAAGTTTTTCTAACATGTGCTTGATTGTTGGATACTTCTCTGAACTAATCAGTGTTAAGTAAACATTAACTGCCTGGAAGAATAATTACCATCAGCAATGTGGCTGACTGCATTTTGAGTGGGACCTACCACAGGGTTGCAAATCATCCACTTGTTTCAGATGTTGGTCCCTTTTTAATATGAAATTATATTATTAGTGTGCAAACTGGAGTTCTATGATCCCAATTGCCAATTTAGGTCAGAACTAGCCAAGGCGTGGTTAGCATTGCTGTCTACGGTGCTGAGGACCCGGGTTCGAATCCTGGCCCTGGGTCACTGTTCATGTGGAGTTTGCATATTCTCCCCGTGTTTGCGTGGGTTTCGCCCCCACAACCCAAAAGATGTTCAGGATAGGTGGATTGGCCACGCTAAATTGCCCCTTAATTGGAAAAGGTAATTGTGTACTCTAAATTTATTTTTAAAAAACAACTAGCCAAGGCCTATCCCATGCACAGTCCAATCAGCTCAACAAACAAGGGAACAGAAGAGATTCAGCAACCATGAAGCGTTGAATTATTTTTGTGAGCACCAGAAAGCACCTGAAATCCTTTTTGCCTTGTAAATCTTTTCTGCATCTTCTTTAATGCTTTCACATCCTTCCTAAAGTCTATTGTCTAGATTGGACACAATATACCAGTTGAGGCCAAACCAGTATTTTATAAAGATTCAACATAACTTCTGTACTCCATGTCTCTAATTAGAAAACTCTAAATCCCATATGCCTTTTTAAAATAAATTTAGAGTGCCCAATTCATTTTTTCCAATTAAGGGGCAATTTAGAGTGGCCAATTCACCTACCCTGCACATCTTTGGGTTGTGGGGACAAAACCCATGCAAACACGGGGAGAATGTGCAAACTCCACACGGACAGTGACCCAGAACCGGGCTCGAACCTGGGACTTGACGCCGTGAGGCCGCAGGGCTAACCCACTGCACCACTGTGCTGCCTTCCATATGCCTTTTTAAGACAGATCCAAAATAAACCTATAAAAATAGTCAGGCTTTCGCTGAAAACAATTGTTATCATGACCTCCTAGGAACATCAAATTGAGAAGTCAGTAGTGTTAAGCAATTTGTGCTATCTGGATTTCACATCCGTCAATTTAAAGCTCAACTGAAAAGTTAATGCTCAATGTGATAAAGTACGCCAGAGGATTTTGTAAGGAAATTTGCACAGAAAAGTAGTGATGTAAACTTGAAATACTGAGCACAGAAGATGAAACTGTGGCTCACAGCAAAAGATCAGCAACTGTCCCCACCTTATCTGAAATCCCTTAAGTCACTTCCCCTCCATCCCTAACAAAGTAAGCAGGAATTCTTGGATGACAAACTTCCCTCTCCCATCCCCATGAAGGCAAATCTGTGGAGAAGATCAAAAATCCAGTCTTTTCTCAGATCTCCTATATACATTGACAGACCAGAAAACAAATCTAATTCAACAAGCCCTCCCAAAAAAAGTACTGAAGTTGTAGCATCCTAATATATTGTTTCATGCATCCTCTATTCCTGCTATAGTGTGGGGCTCAATACCACTTATGTTACTAAGAGTAAGGTCTTATCAATTTTTATATAGGCTTATTATTAACTTTTGTTTTTTATTTTTCATACTATGTGGTAAAATCAAGAATACATTTATCTCTTTTGTAGCCTTATCAACCTGATGTGCTGCCTTTAAAGTCCTGTTCAATGTACCCCAAATTGATTTGCTCTTCCACAATATCGATTCTACTTCCATATTGAATATATTTACTGCTGTTGCTTTATACTAAGATGCATCGCTTCAGAATTATGCAGCAGAGACAGAATTTCAAAGGGCAGAAGACACACAAGCAAATAAAAGGGAGACAATAATGCCATCTAATGTCAGGGTGCCTGCAATTACAACATGATTGTCAAATGTCAAAATGGGTTCTTGCTGCTATACTGTCATGGAAAACCTTGGCTTAAAATTCATGACAAGAAGCAAGTTTCATATGCACAGGGAATGCACACTGGTCACAAGACTCTTAACATAGTTATAAAATCTTTAGGATGAAGGGTGCAGCTATAAAACTAACACAGCGACATTAAGTGCAGGCACTAAACATCCATTTTTAACATCACAAACATTTACTTGTTTTAATATTTAGACATTTTATTTCAACAATTTATATGAAGACAGTCTGCTCTTTCATCTCCTGTGGTCTTTTTAAAAACAAAATTAGATTTTTTTTAAATTCTCAGTGTATTTCAGCAGTTAGAGAGGATAAGCACTGAACTCAAATTGGTAATCACCAGAACTCCAATATATCAACTACATGAAGTCATATCTGAGTTGAGTTAATTTTGTCAGTTCTTGTCCAGAGCATTAGATGAGAGTGCAATGGTGCATTTCTACTCACTCCCTTGCCTCCTGTTGACCAACATCTGAAGGACGATTGGCTGGTGAACATGTGACATTCCATAACCTAGATCACATCAAAACTGCTGGCTGCAACAGGATTGATTACAGTTGATAGAGACCATCTCTGTATTTGTATTAGAGTAAAATCCAGATTTCAGCAGAAAAAGAAGAAATAATCTATTATTTGTTTGCAATCTTTGATTTTGACCTTTTAGGTGGGGGAAGACCATTTTTTCCTTCTCCACATTTCCCATGTCTAATTGTATCACATACAGGACCAGATTAGGAATGTAGGAAAGAAAATGTCTCCAGCTCCTGCACCATTGTGATATTTCCATTCAGAGTTATGGCCTCTGATTTTCCATTCTGACCCATAAGGAAATGTTCCATCTCTGCTAAGCACATTCACCAACAAAACTGCTGGGGTCAGGTATTCACCAAATGGTAAATCTTGGACTTGACCTCTTATGTCCCAGTTTGCCTTTATGTGCTACAGGTTTTAAAAATCGTAGAAAATACCACAGACAGAACAAGCAGATTATTTTAGTTCAGGAACAGTTTCTCAAAGTAAGAGAAACTGCTGCATTAATTCTGAACTTATTTTCGTTAAAGAACAACAGATCAGTAGCAACAGGACACATCACGCCAGTACAGCAACAATATACAGGTTAGTTAACAACAGTAAAAAAAAAATTAGATTGGTATTACGTGAATATACATACCCCATGCTGTACCACAGAATCTGGGAACCGTCTCAAGAGCAGCAGCAGCATCTCTGCTCTCTCCAACGTGTTGAAGCACTGCTCTGTGGCTTTAAGAAGCATTTCACATTGTGTTCGACCTGGAAGGGTCTCAAACAATCCTGAAACATAATTTAACAGAGTTTTAAATCTCAGAAGTGTACACTATATTATTTGGACTTAAAAATCTCACAAAAGGATTCATATTTGGTTCGTGCAGACCTTTCAGGGAGGTTATACAAGGTCAATCAATACTTCAAACTTCACACACAATTAATTCACATTAACAAGTTGGGTGGCACAGTGCACAGTGGTTAGCACTGCTGCCTACGGCACTGAAGACCTGGATTTGATCCCAGCCCCGGGTTACCATCTGTGTGTCTGCATGGGCTTCATCCCCACAACCCAGGGTAGCTGGATTGGCCATATCCTTTTATTAAAACAGTAAAAAATATATACAAGGCCAAATGGTACAAACACAAATTTTGTGTTGGAGAAACAGGGTATCCTCCCCTCAGTACCAATATATTGGAAAGGGGGGGGGAGGATACTCTGATTATTAAAGCAGTTCACAACACATTTCTACAAAAAACAAATGGTACAAGCACTAAACTTTGCGCTGGAGAGGCCAGATACCCTCGCCTCTGTACCAACAGAAGGGAAAGGAAGGGGGCGGTGGGGAAAGAGGGGAAAAGATGGTGGTGGGGAGGGAGGGAGTCAGAGCGTTGGTGGAGGGGGACACTGCCTGAACTATCTACGGAGGCAGAAAAATAAAATATCCTTCAATTATGATGTGCCAGATTACGGTAGTCCCCCAGAGGGGATGAGGGACTACACAGTGTCAGGCACGAGTGAACCATGCACCCCACTTCAGAGAGCCTCAATTGCACCCTGCGCTCCCGACACTGGGCGGCTGACAGCCTTCGGGGAGTCGCCCTCCGGGCCTGAATCCTCCACCACCCCTTAACTGCAAAAAATAATGGGTACTCTAAATTTATAAAAAAACAAGTTATATCATCTTCCTAAATGAAACACAGAAACATGGCCTATTCCATAACAAAGAGATGCCAGTTTGGGAACTCTTGCTCTATTTCTACACACCCCATTCAACATAGGACAAGCACTGGTTCAATGTATCTCAATGCTGGTTTTGAATCTAGACAGACACCATGCTGGCCACTTAGGAAAACTTGCTATAATCCTTTTGTTTCACAATACAGAATGGTAGATCCCTTCCTTTTCTGGGGAAAAATGATTGGAGTACAAAGTTCATACGAAGAGTAGCAGATATCCAGAACTTCCACCCCAAAAGGCTGTGGATATTAGGACAATTGGAGCTTTGAAGACAGAAATATATTTTTGTTGGGTGGGACATCAAAGACCATGAAGTAAAGGCAGGTAAATGGAGTTGAGGTGTAGATACGTCGTGACCTAATTGATCATGTCTAATCATATTTTTGTGGAACTATCTACAATTAACTGGAAATAATGTTATGTCTTTTAGCATTTTGTTTTAACAGGCTGAGAGATTGCAGGAAGCAAGAGCAAGAAGCAAGAACCACCAGACAGAAGGCACTTTCACGTGACTGTGACTTTCCCACTGTACACAATGGCTAGTATGACATAATGTTGTTCATAAATAGGGGGGCCTCACGGTAGCATGGTGGTTAGCATCAATGCTTCACAGCTCCAGGGTCCCAGGTTCAATTCCCGGCTGGGTCACTGTCTGTGTGGAGTCTGCACGTCCTCCCCGTGTGTGCGTGGGTTTCCTCCGGGTGCTCCGGTTTCCTCCCACAGTCCAAAGATGTGCGGGTTAGGTGGATTGGCCATGCTAAAAAATTGCCCGTAGTGTAAGGTTAATGGGGGGATTGTTGGGTTATGGGTATACGGGTTACATGGGTTTAAGTAGGGTGATCATTGTTCGGCACAACATCGAGGGCCGAAGGGCCTGTTCTGTGCTCTACTGTTCTAATTCTAAAAAAAATAGCTTTTCATAAAATTAGAAAACATTGCTTATTTTAAAAAGCCAGGATGGAAGCTTCTTTTACCTTCTCCATTTCCCACTGTGCACATATACTGCGCAATGCCTAAATGTCGACAGACAACCAGAACATTGATCATGCAGGGATATGAAGGTAATAAAATACTTTGAAATCTCACTGCCAGCAATTCGGATTAGAAATAAAAGAGTTAAATCCATTTAAGTGGTGTTCATATTAATTTAAAGTAGGATGGTGTCCAGCTCAACAAGCCTGCAAGGAGAGCTCACAGAAAGGCGGGAGTTCTAGAAAAGTTGGCTCGCTCACCACAACTAAGAAGGGGATCGCGAGAAGGACCCAGTGCTCAACAGGAGGAAGGGCATCCAACAGAGGACGGTAGTGAGAAGTGATTGAGGAGAAGTTAACTCGCTCACCACTGCTAAGAAGGGGATTGCGGAGGACCCAGTGTCAAAGAACAGTAAAGCCCCAAACATTACATTGCTGTAGTGTTTCCATCCTTTCCTCCTCCTCAAACCAAAGAGAGGGAGAGAGGCAGTTAGATAATTGTCAGTGGCTTAGAAACAGCAGAGCCTCAACTGCATGCAACATTTTGATCAGTAAAGACAGCAGGTTCTCTTGGAAAGTTTATGATATGTGTGGCATGCAAGATGTGGGAGGTTTTGGATCCACAAGACATCTGGGACAGTCTTATCTGCAAGAAGTGCCAGAGGATAGCAGTCCTTGAACAACCTGTGGCTGATTTGGATCAGTGAATCTCTTCACTGCGCACCATGGAAGAGGGAGAGAGGTTTCTGGAACAGTGGTACCAGAGGGTGGTTCTTCCACATCATGATAGGCAAGCAAGGAGGCATGTAGGGATGGCAGGAGAGTGGGTGACCATTCGTCAGAAGGAAAAGAGATAGCAGGTCCAGCAAACCCAGGTCGCCTTGGAGCTGTGTAACAGGTATGAAATTTTATATACTTATCAAGTTAGCAACATGACTGAATCGGGCACAGATGACTTGAAGGATGGTGTCTGAAGCTACTCTGAGAAAAGGGAGGGAGGCTGTTTTGTAGCCATCCAAGATGGACACTGGACTACAAAATGGAGAACTGCTAAGGCTGCAGGGAAAAACAGTCTTAGTGAGGACAAGCAGCTTGCAGAAGACTGTTTTGCATTCTGCATGTACAGAAACCAGTTTCTGGCCAGGTGCAGAGTTTCAGCCAAAGGTGCAAATGGGAAACAGATCTGTATAGTAATGAGGTGATCCAGATCCAGACCCCGCACAATAGAAACATTTAAGTATCAATGGATACTTTTCCTTAGACGCCCAGACAGAATGGCGCCAAAGCAACCAACACAAAGAGCCGTAGGGACCGCCCCACCCATCGAGGAACGACCCTCAGATTGGGGAGTTTGAAAGATATCGATTGGGAGAGACCCAATCGATACCTGGCAGGTGAAAGAACCGCCCCAAGGGGGAACGGACTTCTAGGACCTATAAGAGTAGGTCCCGCACATGGTTCGGTCTGTTGTTTGCTCCGGCCCAGACCTGTTACATCGCATCCTGACTCCAGTTTCATCACCGGCCGTTGAGCCTCAGCCACCGAACTGTAAGTGCCAAAACAACGATCGCTACGTGATCCAGACCTTGCTAGATCTTGACAACTTTGCGAATCAGAAAGTTGCAGACCAAGAACGGGACGAAGGCCTTGTTCCCTGACCTTGCCTGTTCCTGTCTAGATAAGTATTTAGTTGTTTAGTATTAGAAGTAAGTTAGTCTCTTTAGCGTATGCATGTGTATTTATTATATTTGTTATAATAAACACCAATCGTTTGGACTTACTAATCGGTGTACGGATTTATTACTTTGAACCTGACCTTGATATACTTGTGACGGTGTCTCAATACGGCACCTGGCGACTCCGAGCATAATTACACATACAGAGCCATAGCAGTGTTAAGCACACGGCCTTTAAACGGAGGCGTGTTAATCACACTCCAGTAAAACGAGCAACACTGTTAGGCAGATTAAAAAGATGGTAGTAGTGGGTGATTCAATAGTTCAAAGGATAGACAGTCTATTTTTCAGCCGAGATTGTGAGTCCATATGGTCTGTTGCCTCCCAGGTGCAAGGATTCGGGACATAACAGATCAGCTGGACAAACTTCTGGAAAGAGAGGGTGAACAAGCAGAGGTTGTCGTTCATTTAAGTAAGAAAGAGAAAATGGCCAAGCAGGCAATGGAACGCCTCATGAACCCAGAGCAGTTCTTGGTCGCAGCGACCAGCAGTAGCAGAGTAGGTCAGTGTCCCGTGTGGGAGCTGGAACTCCGCAAATACCTGAAAGGAAAGGGATGGCCCCTTTGGAATCAGTTCTGTATGAATGAGGAGACAGGTCCCGGAAGTATAGGACATACTTGGTGGGAGAACCTCTCTCAAATTCATAAGAAAAATCTTAGTAAATCACGCAAGTCGATGGCAATCGTGTCCTGTTTGGCACAGTTGCGAGGCACTGAGGAGGTCGTTCAGACGCTCCGAGCAGAGTTAGAAGAGAGAAATAGGATGAGCAAAGTTGATGTCAGGGACATAGAAAAGGAAAAAATGGAACTAAGAGGGAAGCTGGCAGAGAAGGGTAGAGAGGTGGATGATGCCAAGAGGGCACATCAGTCATGTCTAGCCCATCTGAGCAGTTCCCAGACCCAGTATGAAAAAGCCTATCAATACGTGCAACCTGCCGTCCTGATAAGAGAGGAATCGGAAAAGCAGGTAGAGGCATTGCAGAAGCAATGCTCTGACCTAAAGGCAGCTTTAAGAGCACTCTATGCTGCCACTACTGAGCAAAGACAAAGCACAGTGGATCATGCCAAGTGTAGGAAGCAGATTGCGGAGCTGCAATCTCTGCTTTCTGTACAGAATGGGTTCCAAAGTACTTTTGGAACACAGCTAGATGAGGAGAATGCCCCAGACTGGCAAGAATTAAGTGAGACAGCGCAGCGCTATGTTCAAGGAACATGTGCGCCAGCAGCACAGCAGAAAAGGAAAGCACCCCAACCCCCCACAGATCAAATAGCTACCGCACCTATGAATCCAGTCACCACCCAAAGGAAAGCGACCACAGAAAGCGCACCCGATATCACCTACACCACCCCCTTAACTGTAACCCAACTCAGGGACGCGTGTGAGAAAATCACTCCGTTTCTCCCCACCGCAGACCCCCACCAATTTTTCGTAAAAGTGAAACAACAGGCAACCATGTACGGCCTGGACGATAGAGAGCAGGTTAAGCTCACGATTCTGAGCTTAGACCCATCCGTAGTAGCAGCCCTCCCCGACCCACAGAACGTTGGAGGAGGCACACTAGAGGAAATGCACACCTCCATTTTAGATGCAATAGGGTATAACAGAGGAGACCCAGTTGAAGGACTAAATAAATGCAGACAAAAGAGAACAGAGCATCCCACAGCATTTGCTGGAAGGCTGTGGATCCATTTCACGGCAGTTTTTGGCGAATTAGACCGAGCGCATTTAAACCGTGACAACATGGTTAAATGGACGCGCACCATAATCTCCCACGCCACAGATGCAGGACAGAATGTCTGCAGCAATTATGACCCCTCAGAAGAGGCCCATAATGAAAAATGGGTCTTGAAAAGATTGTCCCGCGTTTGGCAGCAATCCGTCCACAATAAAACAGCATTTATAAAACCCGAGGAAGGACAGGCAGATGCAGACATGAATCCAGTTAAAACACATCAAAACCCCGCATGTGTAAATGAGGGAAGGAACAGCCCACAGCAGATCAAGTCACAGGAATGTTTTAACTGTGGACAGTTAGGACATTACGCTCGAGAATGTCAAGCCCCCCCAAAACAGCAACAGAATCAGCCCACCAATGCCCCCCGAAGCAGCAACGAAACCAACTGCCCCGACCCCCCACTCAGGGAACAATA
Source organism: Scyliorhinus canicula (assembly GCF_902713615.1). Taxonomy (NCBI): domain Eukaryota; kingdom Metazoa; phylum Chordata; class Chondrichthyes; order Carcharhiniformes; family Scyliorhinidae; genus Scyliorhinus; species Scyliorhinus canicula. The sequence continues at coordinate 238,329,266 of NC_052148.1, read as the reverse complement.
CCCAAGGGAACAATGCACCAGAGTGCCTGCTCCGCCTTATGTGCCTCAGAGGTCATGTTACAACTGTAGGCAGCCAGGACACTTCGCCCGAGATTGCAGGAGACCCCCAGCACCAGCTAGACCCGCCCCCAGATATGAAAGAGAACACCACCCACAGCAGCTACAAGGTCCCAGCTGCCCCATGCAAATTATGAGCGCTTACCCACCACTTCTCATGGCAGGGATACCTCAGCAATGTCAGTTCATTTTTGTTTCTCTCCTTCCCCTCTTCTTCGGTCACACTGCACTGACTCCATATGCTAGTTACACCCCAAGCCAAATGTAATTTACAGTATCCTTTGTTCTGATGGAACCTGTACGATATTCGTTGCATGTTTGTTTGTATGTGTTTGTTAAATGTTCAGTGTTTAAATTTAAACAGCTTTTCACAGCCCCTCGCCACCACTGATGGAACCTGCACGTATGTTTTGTTTGTAAGTTTGCGTTTGTTTGTCTTTTAATGTTAATGGTTCAGTTGGAGATCGATCACTGTCTTTTCAGCTGAAAAGCTTGTGACCGCCTCGCACGCACTTCAGCTTGTCCGCCGATACCTTTGAGAATTTCAGTTCCCAATCCAATGGTTTGATTGGAGATCTTTTCAGCGGTAAGGCTTGTAACCGCCTTACACGCACACTAGTTTATCTGCAGAAACCTCTGAGAACTTCAGTTGTATTCCTCTGGTGAACCGACACGGTTCACGACTTATTCCCTGTTTTCAGATGTTGGAGCATCTTGGCTCCTCCCTTGTTTTTAGGTGCCCCTCTATTCGGTGAATAGAGGCTGCAATCCCACGGTTAACACATTCTTGCCCGTTCATTCCAGGTTACTCAGGCAGTGGAGAAACGGCACTGAGGACCCGCCCTGTCTGAGAACCCACTTTGGTCAGCCAAGCTCGGGTACGGCACAGCACGCCTTACCCGGGGAGTCCATCCAAATCTTACCCGTAGCGGCCCATACGCAATTCATTCGACCTTTCGTTTCAAAATTTGCTTTCATTTTTCGTTAGGTAGCCCTTAGGCCGCCATCCCACATGCTATTTACATCCAGGAGCATTCGGATGGTAAATTGGCAAAGCCTGCGAGACGGCTCGCAGGAGGAAAGTTGTTAGGTGTATATCTGCTCCTAAATTCGCATTTGAAAAAAAAAATGAGGGGAGTCACAGGGAGTGACTTGGCCAGTCATTTAAGGGTCAATTGGAATGAGGACAGATACAATAACAGTACGGATATTAAACTGTGTATTGACAGATACTGTGCTTGATCCCATACCTTTCGAAAGTCGAAAGAGGGTTCACGGCAAGGATCGGCCATACAGAAGGAAGAGGACAAAGAGAACGAAGAGAAGACCATGATGGAAGCCTACCTATTAGTTTTAAAAGTTGTTGTATTTGTATATGTGGAAGCAAGTCACGTTTCCCCCACAACCCCCGCCGTTAATGTTTCCCTCACACCAACTTCCCCGTGCTCAGCTCTGATCAGCGAAGTTCAGACCTGGTGCGCAAAATTCATGACATGGTACTCAATGTTGTATGTGATTGAATCACTGTTGGTGATTGCAATTCTCTGCATCATTGTACAGACCCTCAGGTTGAGGAAATGGAAATGGAGAGCCTCCCGTTCCTGCCCCTCAACCATTTACGGAGTTCAATCCCTTATTTTCGGTTTTCACCAATCCCCCCAACCCCTTGATGCCTAGGAAATGAATAAAGCAATATGTTAATAAAGAAGACACTAATGTATTATATTGTTCTGAACTCGACTGCTGAGTCAGAAAGTGATATGTAATGTGGTGTGAATGGATAAGGTTTTTAGACTGTAATAAAATGTTTAAAAGGAGATAAGGATAGTAGTTGTGATAGGTAGAGGTTCCCGGTTATTGGTAATGCATGTCCCCTTTGACATAGCGCCAAGTAGAAATGAGAGATAAAATTTTTCTTGCCATAGTTAAAGACAGCGTAGGCGCCCAGGAACTTGCTAAGGTCAGGGAACCCAAAGAGGGCACCCAAAGGCACTCGAAGAAACATGCATAGGTGATCCTTCACAATTTCTCGTGAGGATCACAAGGAGGGAATGTAGCCATCTAAGATGGACACTGGACTACAAAATGGAGAACTGCTAAGGCTGCAGGGAAAAACAGTCTTAGTGAGGACAAGCAGCTTGCAGAAGACTGTTTTGCATTCTGCACGTACAGAAACCAGTTTCTGGCCAGGTGCAGAGTTTCAGCCAAAGGTGCAAATGGGAAACAGATCTGCATAGTAATGAGGTGATCCAGATCCAGACCCCGCACAATAGAAACATTTAAGTATCAATAGATACTTTTCCTTAGACGCCCAGACAGAATGGCGCCAAAGCAACCAACACAAAGAGCCGTAGGGACCGCCCCACCCATCGAGGAATGACCCTCAGATTGGAGAGTTTGAAAGATATCGATTGGGAGAGACCCAATCGATACCTGGCAGGTGAAAGAACCGCCCCAAGGGGGAACGGACTTCTAGGACCTATAAGAGTAGGTCCCGCACATGGTTTGGTCTGTTGTTTGCTCCGGCCCAGACCTGTTACATCGCATCCTGACTCCAGTTTCATCACCGGCCGTTGAGCCTCAGCCATCGAACTGTAAGTGCCAAAACAACGATCGCTACGTGATCCAGACCTTGCTAGATCTTGACAACTTTGCGAATCAGAAAGTTGCAGACCAAGAACGGGACGAAGGCCTTGTTCCTGACCTTGCCTGTTCCTGTCTAGATAAGTATTTAGTTGTTTAGTATTAGAAGTAAGTTAGTCTCTTTAGCGTATGCATGTGTATTTATTATATTTGTTATAATAAACACCAATCGTTTGGACTTACTAATCGGTGTACGGATTTATTACTTTGAACCTGACCTTGATATACTTGTGACGGTGTCTCAATACGGCACCTGGCGACTCCGAGCATAATTACACATACAGAGCCATAGCAGTGTTAAGCACACGGCCTTTAAACGGAGGCGTGTTAATCACACTCCAGTAAAACGAGCAACACTGTTAGGCAGATTAAAAAGATGGTAGTAGTGGGTGATTCAATAGTTCAAAGGATAGACAGTCTATTTTGCAGCCGAGATTGTGAGTCCATATGGTCTGTTGCCTCCCAGGTGCAAGGATTCGGGACATAACAGATCAGCTGGACAAACTTCTGGAAAGAGAGGGTGAACAAGCAGAGGTTGTCGTTCATGTGGGAACCAACAACATCGGGAGGGACAGTTTTGAGGTCACGCAGGACCAATTTCAGGAGTTAGGGAGGAGGTTGAAGTGTAGGACCTCCAGGGTAATAATCTCAGAAATACTACCTGTGGGCAGCACGATGGTGCAGTGGGTTAGCCCTGCTGCCTCACAGCGCCGAGGTCCCAGGTTTGATCCTGGCTCTGGGTCACTGTCTGTGTGCACATTCTCCCCGTGTTTGCGTGGGTTTCACCCCCACAACCCAAAGACGTGCAGGGTAGGTGAATTGGCCATGCTAAATTGCCCCTTCATTGGAAAAAATGAATTGAGTACTCTAAATTAAAAAAAAAAGAAATATTACCTGTCCCACAAGCTTCACCATTGATTCCATCTATACCTCCCGCTGCCGGGGGAAAGCGGGCAGCATAATCAAGGATCCCTCCCACCCGGCTTACTCACTTTTCCAACTTCTTCCATCGGGCAGGAGATTCAGAAGTCTGAGAACACGGACAAACAGACTCAAAAACAGCTTCTTCCCCACTGTCACCAGACTCCTAAATGACCCTCTTATGGACTGACCTCATTAACACTACACCCTGTATGCTTCATCCGATGCCAATGCTTATGTAGTACATTGTATATATTGTGTTGCCCTATTATGTATTCTCATGTATTTTCTTGAATTCTGTTTAATTCCCTTTTCTTCCCATGTACTGAATGATCTGTTGAGAGCTGCTTGCAGAAAAATACTTTTCACTGTACCTCGGTACACGTGACAATAAACAAATCCAATTTAGGCAAAGGCAGATCAGGAAGGTAAATGTGTGGCTTGAGGGATGGTGTCGAACGGGAGAGGTTTCGATTTTTTGAGTCATTGGGATCAGTTTTAGGAAAGGAGATATCTGTTTAGAAGAGATGGTCTTCATCTGAGCAAACATGGAATCAATCTCCTGGCAGAGAGAGTAAATAGTGAGGTGCAGGTGGTTTTAAACTTGTATGGCGGGGGGTGGATTGACTAATGGGCCTAGTTTTAGAAGTACCAGTGAGGGCAAAGAGGGGATTAGGGAAAAGGAAATGAGAGACGACTTGAGTGTTGACAGTGAACAAAGAAATGGTTGACTCCCAAAGGGCAAGAAAGAGATAAAGGCAGGGTTAAATTGTATGATTGTAAATGCACAGGGTATAGTGAACAAACTTGGGGAACTGGAAGCAAAAATTGCTCTAGCGGAATATGACATAATAGCATTGACAGAATTATGACTCAAGCCAACCAGGACTGGATACTTAACATCCTGGATTATAAGGTTTTTAGTAGTGACATGTTGTGTAAAAGGAGAGGTGGTGTAGCAGTCTTGGTCAAAGATAGTATCATAGCTCTTGAACAAGATGCAGTTGCTGAATCAGATTCTATATAGTCAGAGGTGAGAAACAGGAAGGGAGCGGTGAACTTATTTGGTATTTACTATAGACCTCCAAATATTGGGGAGAAAGTGGAAGAGAGTATTTGTAGGCAGATTATGGAAACCTTTTCTTAAGTTATTCATAGTTGTAGAAATTCCTCTTTTCTATCTTCTTCTTGTGCAATGGTGTGCGTGTATGAAGTTGCGCCCATCCCCGGGTTTGAATGTATAAATTAACTATATTTCTGATTTAACTCTGAAGAGAGTTTACCGTGAGACATTTTAAAAACTGACCTCACAAACAGAGGGTTTTAGGAAAACATGCCATATCCTACTTCAAAAATTAACACACCTCTGCTTCCAGGCAGACGGTGAGAAAATAAAGGAGTTCAGATTTGCCTTTCTTCCCTGTAACAAAAGTTATGTTAAACCTGTATAAAGGTCTGACCTCAACTATAGTACTGTGTCCAGTTCTCATAAGGTCATAAGAAATAGGAAGAGGATTGGCTCATTCAGCCCATCCAGCCTGTTCCATTACTCAATCAATGGAATAAATATGGCTGATTTTATTGTAGCCTTAACTCCACTTTCCTGCTTTACCCCTTGTCAATCAAAAATCTATCTAACAGTTTCCGGTGGCTGTGATGGAGTAGGAAGCCACACATTTGGGAGCTCCCGTTTTAAAGAGACTTTTCGGCTCTTTTGAGAGCCCAAACCGGAAATTTTTCGACGTCTCCCGGTGGGGGAAGGTGTGCTGAACAACTTTCCCCGCAGTCCATGCCTCGAACTCGGAGTGGAAAGGGGGAAAAAACGGCAGCAGCTCCTCAGAAAAACGGGGGAAGGTATCCAAGATAGCCGCCGGAGGAGCCCCAGAGGATTGGAGGCTGTGGGCCCAGGAGCAACAAACTGATCTCCTGCGCTGCTTTAAAGAATTCAAGGATGAGCTGCTGAGCTCTCTGCAGGAAACGAACAGAAGACTGTCAGAGATTCAGTCCACCCAGGGTGCTGCCATCAAGGAGTTGCAGACGCAGGTCACTGAACAAGAGGAGGAGGCCATGGTCCTCGTGAGTAAGGTGGAGGGGCACGAGGCACTCCACAAGAAGTGGCAGGAACGCTTCGAGGAGCTTGATCACCGCATGAGGCAGAAAAATCTGCGGATCCTGGGCCTTGCGGAGGGGCTAGAGGGGTCGGACCTGACAGCCTACGTGGCTATAATGCTGAACTCGCTAGTGGGGGCCGGGTCTTTCCATCTGCCCTTGGAGCTGGAGGGAGTGCACAGGGTGCTGGCCAGGAGGCCTAAGGAAGATGAACCCCCGCGTGCGGTGCTGGTGAGGTTCCACCGGTTCAGTGATCGGGAGTGCGTGCTGCGCTGGACCAAGAAGGTGAAGAGCAGCAAGTGGGAGAATGGGGTAGTACGGATCTACCAGGATTGGAGTGCGGAGGTGGCTAAGCGGCGGTCCGGATTTAATCGGACGAAAGAGGTGCTTTATAGAAAAAAGATAAAGTTCGGAATGTTGCAGCCCGCGCGCCTGTGGGTAACTTATTCGGACCGGCACCATTATTTCGATTCCCCGGAGGAGGCGTGGGCCTTCGTGCGGACGGAGAAACTGGACTTGAACTAAGGGTTGGGGGTTGCGAGGTCGGCTGTAATATATTAGTGCTGGATTCTGCTGTTGCTGTGTTCTCTTTTTCTTCTGTTTTTCTCTTCTTGTCTTAGTACTTTTGCAATTTTGATATGGTTATTTACGGAGGGGTTGTTCTGCTATGTTTTTGTTTTTGTGCTGTGGGGCATTGTTTGGGCTGTGTATCTTGTGGGCAGGGTTGGGGGGGTCTGTTGTATTCTATGTCGTAGTGGGGGTATGGAGTGGGGCTGATATTTGGGAGCTGCGTCAGAAGGGTGTGGTGGGGCAGTGCGAAAGCGCGGGCTTTCCTCTGGTTTCCCGCGCTGCGGGGCTGGGGGGGGCAGAGACGATGACGGGGGGAGGCGGGGCCTTAACTGGTTCTTCCCCGCGCTGGAGCGGTGCCTGGAGGAGGGATAGATTGGGGGTTGATCCCACTTCGGGAGGGGTCGGGCTATTGGCGGGAGTTTCCGGGGTCAGCAGAAGTTAGCTGACCCACGGAAGTACAATGGAGGACGGTTCGCGGCTGGGAGGGTTCCTAGCCTGGGGGGGAAGGGAGGGGGGGGGGGAAAAGGGGAATACCGGGCTGCTGCTGGTAGGGTCAAGAAGGAGCTGGGGGGGGGGGGGGACAGAGGTGAGGTGTTGTCGCTATGGGGACTGGGTCGGGCAGGGGTTGCTGGCCTGGGGCGGGCAGTCGACGGGCTATGGCTAGCCGACGGGGGAGGGGGGCGGGACGCCCTCTGATCCGGTTGGTCACTTGGAATGCGAGAGGGTTGAATAGGCCGGTGAAGCGGTCGAGGGTACTGGCTCACCTGAAGGGGCTAAAGGCAGATGTGGCAATGCTTCAGGAGACCCACCTGAGGGTGGCGGACCAGGTCCGCCTGAGGAAGGGATGGGTGGGGCAGGTTTTCCACTCTGGGTTGGATGTGAAGAACCGGGGAGTGGCGATTCTGGTGGGGAAAAATGTGTTGTTTGAGGCATCGGAGGTGGTGGCGGATAAGGGGGGTAGGTATGTTATGGTTAGGGGCAGGCTACAAGGAGAGAAGGTGGTACTGGCTAGTGTGTATGCCCCAAATTGGGACGATGCGGGCTTTATGAGGCATATGTTGGGACGGATCCCGGATCTGGAGGCAGGAGGTCTGATCATAGGGGGGGACTTTAATACGGTGTTGGATCCTTCACTGGATCGGTCCAGCTCTAGGACGGGTAGGAGGCCGGTGGCGGCCAAGGTACTGAGAGGGTTTATGGATCAGATGGGTGGAGTGGATCCATGGAGGTTTGTGAGGCCGAGGACACGCGAGTACTCTTTCTTCTCCCACGTACATAGGATCTACTCTCGGATAGATTTCTTCGTGGTGAGTAGGGGACTGATTCCGAGAGTAGAGGAGGCCGAGTATTCGGCCATCGCAATCTACGACCACGCTCCGCATTGGATGGAGTTGGAGATGGGAGAGGTGCGGGACCAACGTCCGTTGTGTCGGTTGGATGTGGGGTTGTTGGCGGAGGAGGAGGTGTTTAGGAGAGTCCGGGCAAGTATTGAGGGGTACCTTGAGATGAATGATACGGGGGAGGTTCAGGTGGGGATGGTCTGGGAAGCCCTGAAGGCAGTAATTTGTGGGGAGCTGATATCCATCCGAGCACACAGGGAGGAGCGAGAGGAGTGAGAGGGATAGACTGGTGGGAAAGATGCTGGAGGTGGACAGGAGGTATGCAGAGGCACCAGAGGAGGGACTGTTGGGGGAGAGGCGCAGCTTGCAGGCTAAATTTGATTTGCTGACCACTAGAAAGGCGGAGGCACAGTGGAGGAAGGCACAAGGGGCAGTGTACGGACATGGTGAAAAGGCGAGTAGGATGCTGGCTCATCAGCTCCGCAAGCGGGATGCGGCTAAGGAGATTGCTGGAGTGAGAGACAAGAGTGGGAATGTGGTGCGGAAGGGGGTAGAGGTGAATGAGGTCTTCAAGGACTTTTACGGGGAACTGTACCGGTCGGAGCTAACAGGGGAGAGGGGGGGAATGGAGAGGTTCCTTGACAGGCTTTGTTTCCCGAAGGTGTAGGAGGAGAAGGTGGAGGGGCTGGGTGCGCCGATTGAGCTGGAGGAGCTAGTTAAGGGGATCGGGCAGATGCAGTCAGGGAAGGCACCGGGGCCGGATGGGTTCCCGGTGGAATTTTATAAAAAGTTTGTGGACCTAGTGGGCCCCTTGCTGGTGCGGACACTCAATGAAGCGTGGAAAGGGGGGACTTTGCCCCCGACGATGTCGCGGGCGCTGATCTCGTTAATTTTAAAGGACAAGGACCCCCAGCAGTGTGGTTCATACAGGCCCATATCTCTCCTCAACGTGGATGCTAAGGTGCTGGCAAAAATCCTGGCCACCAGGATAGAGGACTGTGTGCCAGGGGTTGTGCACGAGGACCAGACAGGTTTTGTGAAGGGAAGGCAGCTGAACACGAATGTGCGGAGATTGCTGAATGTCATCATGATGCCGGCGATTGAGGGGGAGGCAGAGATAGTGGTGGCGCTGGATGCGGAGAAGGCCTTCGATAGAGTGGAGTGGGGGTACTTATGGGAGGTGTTGGGGAGGTTTGGATTTGGTGAAGGGTTCATTAGATGGGTAAGGCTGCTATATGAGGCCCCGATGGCGTGCGTGGCCACGAATACGAGGAGGTCGGAGTACGTCCGGCTCTACCGAGGGACCAGGCAGGGTTGCCCCCTGTCCCCCTTGTTGTTTGCGCTGGCAATCGAGCCGCTGGCGATGGCATTGAGAGATTCAGAGAGGTGGAGAGGCTTGGTGCGAGGTGGAGAGGAACATAGGGTGTCGTTGTATGCCGACGACCTGTTACTGTATGTGGCGGACCCGGTGGGAGGGATGCCGGGAGTGATGGAGTTGCTCGCTGAGTTTGGGGCCTTTTCAGGTTATAAATTAAATTTAGGCAAGAGTGAGGTGTTTGTGGTGCACCCTGGAGACCAGGAGGAAGGAATTGGTAGGCTCCCGCTTAGGCAGGCAGGGGAGAGCTTTAGGTACCTGAGGGTGCAGGTGGCCAGGGACTGGGGGACTCTTCACAAGCATAACTTCACCAGACTTGTAGATCAGATGGAGGAGGAGTTCAAGAGGTGGGACATGCTGCCATTGTCGTTGGCGGGAAGGGTATAGTCCGTCAAAATGACGGTGCTTCCGAGGTTCTTGTTCCTCTTTCAGTGCCTGCCCATATTTATCCCCAGGGCCTTCTTTAGGAGAGTGACCGGCAGTATTCTGAGCTTTGTGTGGGCACATGGGACTCCGAGAGTGAAGAGGGTGTTCCTGGAGCGAGGAAGAGATAGAGGTGGGCTGGCGCTGCCCAGCCTTCTGGGGTACTAGTGGGCAGCCAATGTGTCAATGGTGCGTAAATGGGTGATGGAGGGGGGAGGGGCGGCGTGGAAAAGAATGGAGATGGCGTCATGTAGAGGTACGAGCCTGGGTGCCATGGTAACGGCACCGTTGCCGCTCTCCCCTAAGAGGTTTACCACGAGCCCGGTGGTGGCGGTGACCCTAAGAATCTGGGGACAGTGGAGACGGCATCGGGGGGAAACAGGTGGCTCGATGGAGGCTCCACTGGATGGCAACCATCGGTTCATCCCGAGGAACACGGATGGGGGATTTAGGGGGTGGCAAAGGGCGGGCATCAGCAAATTGAGGGACCTGTTTATTGGCGGGAGGTTTGCGGGCCTGGGGGAACTGGAAGATAAATTTGGGCTTCCCCAAGGGAACATGTTCAGACACTTGCAGGTAAAGGCGTTTGCTAGGCGACAGGTAGAGGAATTCCCTTTGCTGCCCTCGCGGGGGACGATGGACAGAGTGCTTTCGGGGGTGTGGGTCGGAGAGGGGAAGGTGTCTGACATCTATAAAGGTAATGCAGGAGGTGGAGGAGTCGTCAGTGGAGGAGCTGAAGGCTAAATGGGAGGAGGAACTCGGGGAGCAGATAGAGGACGGGACTTGGTCGGATGCCTAGGAGAGAGTTAACTCTTCCTCCTCATGTGCGAGGCTTAGTCTCATCCAATTTAAGGTGCTGCACCGGGCCCACATGTCCGGGACTAGGATGAGTAAGTTCTTTGGGGGTGAGGATAGGTGCACCAGATGTTCGGGGAGTCCAGCGAACCACGCCCATATGTTCTGGGCATGCCCAGCACTGGAAGAATTCTGGAAGGGGGTGGCGGAGATGGTGTCAAGGGTGGTTGGATCCAGGGTCAAACCAGGGTGGGGACTCGCGATCTTTGGAGTTGCGGTAGAGCCGGGAGTGCAGGAGGCGAAAGAGGCCGGTGTCCTGGCCTTTGCGTCCCCGGGGGGGTGCACTATTGTAGTGTCTATTCTGTAACTTTATAGTGTGTTAATTTGCGTTGTTGTTAAAATGCTGTGTTGTTCGTGGAGTTGGGGCGAATGTATATGATTGTTAATATTATTGTTATTTTCGGTATTTTACTAAGGTGTGTCAATGTTGTATAAAATCAAAATTTTTCAATAAAAATTATTTCAAAAAAAAATAATCTATCTAACATTGTTCTGGGTATCACACTTTAGAAATAGTGTGAAGGCAAAGAAGAAGGGAGCAGTAAAGATTCACGCGAATGGTTCCCGGAATCAGGAACTTCAATTATGTATATAGATCAGAGAAGTTGGGGATGTTCTCTTTGGAGAAGAAACAAATAAGAATGTTTAATAGAGATATTCAAAATCATGAGGGGGTCTGGACAGAACATAGGGAGAAACTGTCCCCTTTGCCTGAAGGGTCGAGAACCAGAGGGCACAGATTTAAGGTAATTGGCAAATGAAGCAACAGTGACATGTGGAGAAACCTTTTTTACGCAGTGAGTAGTAAGAATCGGGAATCCACTGCCTGAGAGTGTGGCGGAGGGAGGCTCAATCGAGGCATTCAAGAGGGAATTGGACAATTACGTAAAAATAAATGTGCAGGGCTGGTTTAGCTCAGTGGGCTAGACAGCTGGTTTGTAATGCAGAAGCAGGCCAACAGCGCGGGTTCAATTCCCTTACCAGCTTCATTGCAGTGTTAATGTAAGTCTACTTGTGACAATGAAGGTTATTTATTTATTTTATTTTTAGAAGGCAGAGGTGTGGCACTAGATGAATTGCTCCTTCAGAGAGCGAGCACAGGCGCATCAGATCTAATGGACTCCTCTGCTGTAATTATTCCAAGATTTTATGAATGAGACCCCACGCATGCAAAAGTTATTTTTCAGGCTGGCAATAGTTAACACAATCACATTGTTATGCAATTACTAAGGATTGAAATGACTTGACTTAACTTTCTGTGGCAAGCTTACTTCGTATACACCATTCAGGAACTTCAAGCTGCTCAATCTGTTTGATAGGGGATTCAGAGAGGGGTGCCATTTTCTAATGGCAGATCAGTGCATCTCCAATAGCAACTTTTGGATTTCTGCATTCAATCATATATCTGTCCTCAGCTGAATTTGCTATGGCATTTGCACTAAAATAATGGTGGCCACCATTATCCTGATCTTTACTTTGACAACTTATGGGCTACTTTCTCTTATTTAAAAAAGGGCTGTTACAGAATCATCCTCCGGAAGATGTTTCATTAAGGTACAGTCTTCTCTGTACAAAAAAAATATTAGTAATGTTGAGTTACAAGTGCATAATCTAATCAAAAGGATTAGAGGACTACACAAATGATGACAGCTAAAGTCAGTTGGACTTGTTGGATTAGATTATTGCCTGTAATTTGCTGACCATCAACTTGTATATGGATGCTACTTTATGTTTTCCTAAACTGCCATGGCTTTTCACTGGAGACAATATGTCATTTTTTGAATGAGATGCTATGCAATCTGGAAGCACTTTCAGTTTTATGACACAGCATCACAGGATAACGGGCACATTCTACATTGCAAGTTATTCAGAAATTCACTATCTTCTATATAAAGTAGCATACAACATGAAACAATAATAGCAACAAGCCGTTCAAATTGAGAAACTTGCCATAGAAAAGTCTTACACACATTCATGCACCAACTTGAATTAATTTGCAACCAATGTGTACCCAGGCCTCCAGCAGCATTGTTTCTTCAGTCAGACGGTTAGAAGCAGACAAAGGTAGCTTGGAGTAACCCATCTTCCAATTTCTCCCTCTATTCACGTCTCTGTCATTCAGTATTTTCCTATCCCTGAACCCTCTCCAAACAGCACTGTACACTGGCAAAATTAATTCAAATTCCATTCCATCGCCCCAACCGGGTAGAATAGTGAGTTGGTTTACCACAGTTTAGCAAACAAACGATGCAGGAAAAGACAATTTTTTTACCTCTTAAAAACTGTGTTTGCTTGTCCTGGACATCATTACGCAGTGCTGCTGTAATAACGCTTATTTCCCTCCATACCATTGGCTGATCAGGAAAATTTGCAAACCTAGTATTTAAAACAAAATGCACTGAGATACTTGTAATGTACAGACAATACTTCACTGTTCTGGAAAGCATTTTATAAGTCTTGAAATCAGGTAAACTATACTTGGCTCAGATATATCAATACAAATAAAATTGGGTAAATTATATTGGAATAGAATATAATTTGATTTGTAATTTTGTGTTAAATTACCGAATGCTGGTTTTTCTAATTAGAAAAGTGCATGAGGTATCATCATCACTTTCTTGTTGCTCAAAAGGATTTCTCATTGATAATTCCATTAATTAACGGTACATACATCAAAATTATTAAATATTTCCTTTTTGGGATAGAAAGGGAAAACGCTCCTGCAGTAATGATTATTTCATATTCAGAGCCTACACAATTTCCAACGGATAAGTTCTAATGAATGGTCTATATCCAAAATGTTTTCTATTCAGATGCATCGCCAACATTTTGCTTTTAATTCAGATTTCTGGCATTTGCAGTTTCTTCTTTACATTTTCCTTAGAGATGTCTAGCAGCACCTGAAAGCATTTTTATTGCCGCCTGTTTGTGCGGTAAATTATTTGTGTTACTTACATGTCATAAAGGAGTCTTCCAGCTGAAGCTGTTCTCTCAGCATTTCGTTCAATCATGTACATTTCATACTATGAACAGAAAGCATTAATTATTAACTTGAAAATCCATTAAACTGATCTAAAGCATTTAAATGATTTTATAAAAGCATTATTCAGTAATAGCTCCAAAACGAAAACAACAGAGTAAACGGTGAGCTTCAAATATCAAAGCAGTCTAAACAGCCGATGACATTGAAGAATTCTCAGACAGCAAACCAGGAAATAACAAGCAGGTTTGATTGGTTTTTTTTACCTTTTTAATGAGTGAAATAAATATTGGGACTTTATACATTGGGTAAGATAGAAGCTGAAATACCACCTTCCACAAATACAAAATTGAATTTTTTTAGGCCAGAGGGATTGTTCAGTGATAATTATGGCATAGTACAGCATTAAGAACTGTTGATGTTTGGTATCATTACTCTGAAACTGAGAGATACTTGGTCGCACCACATTCAACCACTTAACTTTTTACAGCAAGATGAACATAAAAAGTGGATGCTCATGTCAAATCCGTAATTTCAAATTGATTTAGATCGACAAAGACTTTAACAGGACACACCGTGGAACAGCAGGGAATCAATGACAGCAATTAATAGGATAGCTATGCTTGTGTCAATGCCAGAGGTTTCTCTCAGTTTCATTGAGTAATGATAGCGAACACCAACACTTTTGCTCTCGTTGAAATCACCAAGTCCAGGCCAGCAAAACATGTTAAAACTTACTTTCTACTTCTGTTTATTGTTAAGAACAAGAATAATTAAAAGATTAGTGGAGTGGGGAAAAAACACAGTAAATTAGTCTAAAACGTTTTTGTAGAATTTTTGAATAATACTGATATAAATATTTCAGTTAATGTGTGATTGAAATGAGCTGCAATTTGACAGTAACCAGCGCAACTTTCAGTTAAGTACTAAAATATTGATCCAGTACTCTACCAGATATGATTATTAGGTTAAACGATTCACTGCTTGGTTAAGTGGTCCAATGAGTGCAAAGACAGAGTGCAGCGGCTTCATTCCCACAATATCAGTTGTGATGGCAACACAGGAACGGAGTGAAATTGGAGGTAGGGTAGATATCAGAGAACAGCTTGTGTCAATTGGAGATAGGGTAGATATCAGAGATCTTCCATGATATTACTCAAAATAAATAAATTCCTGCAATGGATTAGTTTCAATTTAATCAAATAATTCTGCTCATGTCACAAGTTACAAAAGCAAGGTGAAATGAAATGAATTTCTACCTTAAAATCATTGCAGGATTCATAATTTTAATGTGTAACTGTGAAATTGGATGTAGGGTAGATATCAGAGATCTTCCATGATATTACTCAAATTAAATAAATTCCAACTATGTCTATTTTTCTGCCCTATCAAAATTGAAACATATTTCTCCATGACAGATTACCTATTGGATTATTTCTTGCTGATCACAACACAAATGGTACTGGTTATTAGTAGCTATTTCAATCGGCCCCCAGTCTTGCAAAGTAAACATTGTGTCACTGAAGGAGGTTTCAGAGGAACAAAGTAAAGTGGTTTAACATTTTCAGATGTGTTGAGTGATGGATTAGGTGTAATTTTTTCCAGTCATTCTCTTGTTGGCCTTCCGAACACTTTCTCATTTCCTTAAATCACAAGTTAACTAATTAGAATCAACTTAAAGAAGAAAATCGAGAAAGTTAAGAATCAGGAAATTAAGGGTGGCAAGGAGACACAGTGGTGCCTCACAGCGCCAGGGACCCAGGTTCAATTTTGGCCTCGGGTGACTGTCTGCAGTTTGGACGTTTTCCCTGAGTCTGCATGGGTTTCCACCGGGTGCTCCAGTTTCCTCCCACAGTCCAAAGATGCGCGGGTTAAGTGGATTGGCAAAGCTAAATTTCCCCATAGTGTTTAGCGATGTGCAGGTTAGGCTATGGGGTTACGGGGACAGGGTGGGGTGGACGAGAGAGTGGACATGGGTAGAGTGCTCTTTCGAGTGATTGGTTCAGACTCAATGGGCCGAATGGCCTCCTTCTGCACTGTAGGGATTCTAAGTGTCAAGCCATTGTATTCAAACATCCCATGCAATTGATATTGTGGGAATCTTTTTAAAAGTAACAACAGGTTTGCTTTCAAACTACATCGGAGAGGAGAATGAGAGTCCACTCTGGGCAACTGGTAAGCCCATGTCTCTTTCTGGATCTTAACCAGGAACCTACGATTGTGACCTGATATTGCGTTGCTTGTACTTAGTTCAACAGGCTGTCTAATGTCAACATGCATCTAAACAGAAGGCTATGTGATAGCAAGTAGCCATGTAAATATTAACCAAATTAGTTCAAGAGGCAGTTTTAGAATGTGCATTACAACCGTAATAAAAGATCACTAACTGCTTCAAAGGAATGTTATTAAACAGTTTGACACTGAGCCATATAAAGAGATCTTAGGGCTTTACAACAATTTATTTCTAAGTAATTTACAACAATTTATTTCTAAGTAGAAGAGACGCTTCATGGTCCCTCTCATTTATCTTTTAAAAAATATTTTGCATTAAGGTAAGCACAAAAGTCTCCAGTCTTCCAATACATCGTAGGGGGCTGGTTTAGCACAGTGGGCTAAACAGCTGGCTTGTAAAGCAGAACAAGGCCAGCAGCGCGGGTTCAATTCTCGTACCAGCCTCCCCAAACATGTCTGGAATGTGCTGACTAGGGGCTTTTCACAGTAACTTCATTTGAAGCCTACTTGTGACAATAAGCAATTTTCATTTCATTTCACATCACTGTGCCCGAGTCAAGCCAAATTGGCTTAGCTGTCTTAAAAACGTAGCTGAGATCATTCATCATTGACAATTGCACCATTAATTTCCTACATTAAGCCTGCCTTTCTAACTGCAATTCCAGATTTAGTGCTAATTTATGCCAAATTATGGGACATTGTGCAATGTATACTTATTAAAATCTGAGTTGAGACAGCCCAAACCTAGCAAGGCATGGTGATGCAGTGATGAGGACCCAGGTTCAATCCCAGCCCTGGGTCACTGACTGTCCGCGTGGAATTTGCACATTTGTTTTCATATATAAATTTAAAGTGCCCAATTATTCTTTTTTCCCAATTAATGGGCAATTTAACATGGCCAATCCACCTACCCTACACATCTGTGGGTTCTAGGATGGGACTTACTCAAACACGGAGAGAATGTGCAAACTCCACACGGCCAGTGAGCCGGGGCCGGGATCAAACCCGGGTCCTCGGTGCCATGAAGCAGCAGTGCTAACCACTGCGCCACCATGCAGCTTTAGGAATTTGCACATTCTCCCAGTGACTGCATGGATCACACCCCCACAACCCAAAGATGTGCACGGTAGTGGATCGGCCTTGCTAAACTGCCCCTTACTCTAATTTTTTTTTAAAAAGAGACTGCCGAAACCTTCTTTGTGATCCTTAGAGAGTGAAAGGAGACTTTCCTATTAGTCAGTACTGGATTTTATGCGAGTCACAGAGGTTGGAGTCACGGGAGTAAATGACTCTGCATATCCTACACTGTATTACAATCAGGCTAGATTTTAATCTAAGGATTCTGAAATTTTTGGGGGGGCAGCACAGTGGCAGAGTGGTTAGCATCGCTGCTTTACGGCACCGAGGTCCCAGGTTCAATCCCGGCCCTGGGTCACTATCCAAGTGGAATTTGCACATTCTCCCCGTGTTTGCGTGGGTTTTGCCCCCACAACTCAAAGATATGCAGGGTAGGTGGATTGGCCATGCTAAATTGCCCCTTAATTGGAAAAATGAATTGGGTACTCTAAATTTAAAAACCAAAGGCTTCTGTAGATTTTTTTAAAGGTATGAAAATTCTTACACTTATATGCATATTAACCTTTAAAAAAACAATGCATTCATTGTCTGAGCAAGTTGCAAGGTAAAGGCTGTGAAGGCTGCACTACTTTATGAAATTATCAATGATTAGCTATGCACCCTGTATAGGCCTGTCATTTGTTGAACAGTAAACAACGTATCGAGCAGATGCGTGACTTTTACGCAATATAAATTGAGCAGAGTTTCTGATCATTTTTGTAAAACTTTCCAGAGCTGCTGCTGTACTAATCTGCTCAACGTCAGTCACTAGAAGGGCAGCGTGGAGATATAGGCATTATTCATAGTGTTATGCACTGTACTGAACTGTAAAACAGTAAAATGTAGTTCCTCAGATGTAGAAATAGGAATAGCTGATGGACAGTGAAGATTATTGTTGACAATGACTGTGAAGCCATAAAACACTCCAGGACATGTTCCAAAATAACCCCTTTATCATCATCTTGACTCTTCCCCCTTCCTCCGGCTCACACCGACCTGAATACCGAAGTCGGTAGGGTACAAAGTCCTGGCGGTGATCAGCCAGGCTTTGGCGGCCCACGGATCCTCCACCACTAAATCCCGAGCTTTCTTCACCAGGAATTCACAGTCCACCTGCGCCGCCATGATTCCGCCGGTTGGAGTGGAGACCCGATGCGCAGGCGCACCAAACCGGACATGCGTGCACCAGGTCTGAACGCGCGCATGCGCCGAGGCTCCAGCCCTCATTGGACACTCCGTCCGCCAATGGGCAGTCTTCCCTGCAGAGGCTGCGGGACGTGAACGACTGAACTTCCATTGCTATAGCGCCTTGCAAAACTTCGAGTCATCCCAAAGCTTTCCACCGCCAATTAAACTGTCCCAATGTAGGGAACCACGGCAAGTTAATTAGATAAATTACCAATTAAATTGTTTTATTTTTTAAAATAAATTTAGCATACCCAATTCATTTTTTCCAATTTTAGCATGTTCAATCCACCTACCCTGCACATCTTTGGGTTGTGGGGGCAAAACCCACGCAAACACAGGGAGAATGTGCAAACTCCACACTGATCCAGAGCCAGGGTCGAACCTGGGACCTCAGCACCGTGAGACTGCAGTGCTACCACTGCGCCACTGTGCTGCCCTAATTTAATTGCTTTAATAGTCTTGGTTGAGAGATACATGTTGCCAGGCCACCAGGAGCACTCCCCTACTTTTCCAGTATGATCTTTTATATCTACCTGAGCAGGCAACCAGGATGCCGGTTTAATGCCTTCTTCAAAAGATGGCAGTGGTGAAATTGGGTTCGTTTGGCTGATATGAAGCGCCTTAAAGTTGCAAAATTGGCATGAATAGTACATAGAATGTGCACAATTCTGACACACAGTGCACTAGTTGCTACATTGGTAAAAGGGCTGGCATACATGCATTAACATTATGCAGAGATCATAGAACATAGGCAGCACGGTAGCATTGTGGATAGCATAATTGCTTCACAGCTCCAGGGTCCCAGGTTCGATTCCGGCTTGGGTCACTGTCTGTGCGGAGTCTGCATATCCTCCCCGTGTGTGCGTGGGTTTCCTCCGGGTGCTCCGGTTTCCTCCCACAGTCCAAAAATGTGCAGGTTAGGTCGATTGGCCGTGCTAAATTGCCCTTAGTGTCCAAAATTGCCCTTAGTGTTGGGTGGGGTTATTGGGTTATGGGGATAGGGTGGAGGTGTTGACCATGGGTAGGGTGCTCTTTCCAAGAGCCGGTGCAGACTTGATGGGTCGAATGGCCTCCTTCTGCACTGTAAATTCTAAAAAACATAGAGTGCAGAAGGAGGCCATTTGGCCCATCGTGTCTACTGACCCACTTAAGTCCTCACTTTCCCTGTAACCCAATAACCCCTCCTAACCTTTTTGGTCACTAAGGGCAATTTATCATGGCCAATCCACCTAACCTGCATGTCTTTGGACTGTGTGAGGAAACCGGAGCACCTGGAAGAAACCCACGCAGACACGGGGAGAACGTGCAGCCTCCACACAGACAGTTACCCAGCGGGGAATCGAAACTGGGACCCTGGCACTGTGAAGCCACAATGCTATCCACTTGTGCTACCATGGTGCCCTAATCAGACACTTACAGTCTAGATGTTGGTATATTTTTTCTATTTTACTATCCTCTTCTAAGCTACATAAAGTATCAGTAACTGAGCAGGTGGTTGAGACTGAAATTGCACACTGTGTCTTCATCGATCTTCACCCTCTTCTTGCTCTTCCTCCACTGCCTGGGCAGATTGCAATGCTTGGGTATTTGAAGGGAAAAAGGAAGAAGATTATGGTGAGCGGGGAAGAGAAAGTAAGAGCTGCATGCTTCCACTCTAAGACGCTTCTGTGTTAGAAGAGAATGTGGATGAGGTAGAAGTGGGTTGAGAAGAAGGTCTAGGTGAGCGGATAACCTCATCCACATTGACTCAGCCCTACCAAGGACCACAGCCTTAGCAATGCCCCTTCCCATTAGAGCCCAGTCTTCTGCATGTGTTCTGAATTGTGCAGGTTAATAGCGTACCACAATCATTGCCCCCATTTTCGGGGACTAAACGATTTAACCCCCAGCACCTCAGATAGTGCAGTACTACTTCAGTATTGTATTGGTTGTCAGCTGACAGGCGCTCAAATCTTCGAGAGTGACTTGAACACACAACCTATTGCACAGATGTAAAAATATAGCCCACTGAGTCATAGCTTTAATGTCCTCAACAGCGGATCAGGCGGATGATACTCATATAGCAAAGGCTCCGATGGCAGATGAGGGTTACCACAGTTGAGAGATCCCAGTTGCTGAGGTTTCCTCGCCAGTGGAACTGGACCTACCTTATGTCAAAGCCTGTGTGTCGACAGATGTACAAAAGCATTCCCATATTAAAAGATATCCCAAACAAGGAGTATACCTAGAAGAAACCAGCACACCTCCCATACAGACAAGACCTGCAGCGATCATAGATGCGGCTCTAGGATCAGGCTCATCAGCCACACAGGACATAGATAACCCATAACAAGTGACATAGATTTTCTTAGGTGGACAATCATCCTCATTGGCAAGTTAGTGCGGAAGAAGAAGAAAACTATTGCAACACACAGTTCATTTATAGGGTTCAGTAAGAGTGTGGTTAAGAGCACTTTTTACTCTTCTGCAAAAGGTGTCATGAAACATTTAAGAATCACCAGAACCAGCAGATTCAGTTTAACACCCTCAACAATGTGTGATTTTTCTTGATCTCTAATCTGGACAGGGTGCATCCTAAATTGCTGGGGGCATAATTCTGGAAATTGTATCCTCTAATCACAATCTTCCAATCGCCCTTGGATACGGGAATGGTGGCAAAGGACTGCAGGGTTTGAGTTTTATGTCCCTTTTCAAAGAAAAACACTGGAACCTCTGAAGCTGATTGGCCAGGCACTAGGAACAGTTGTGCGTTGTGCATCAGCTCGCACGACATCTGCTGGCAGTTGTGCAGTTTTTCCCACCTCTGGCATCATTGGCGTGTGTGGTGAATTATAAACCTATTAATTCACACTGTGTTCCAGTATATGTATTGTGTCCTTGTGGGCTCTGTATACGAGCCATTGCATGGCTCTGCCCATAGGGGGAGATGAGGAGTTTGTACTAGGCTCCACCCTTGGTTCCGCCCATGGCTCCTCCCACTAACCGGAAGTATAAAGCTTTGCAGTTGTGAGCCTGTTGCCAGTTCATCTCATCGCAGGCAGGCTCTGTTGTAAGGTTATTAAAACCACTGTTCACTTCCAATCACGTGTCTTGTGAATTGATGGTCACATCAATTTAATAATCTTAGGAAACTTGAAGAAAACTACTATGGAATCAGCCCTAAAACCTCGACCCGCAGGCTGCAGAGGCAAAAGAAATCTTTCTACACTGGCTCAGATGTTTCAAGGCCTACCTGGCTGAATCAATCACTTCAGAAACTACGGAGGAGCAGAGTCTCAGCCTACTGCACGCAAGGGTGAGCCACCGTATCTCTACTCAACTTAACAGTACTACCTCGTATACGGAGGCCCTGGCCATGCTTGATCGAATGTACGTGAGGCCCATCAACGAAGTCTACGCGCGTCACATTTTTATGACCCGCCGCCAGCGCCCCACGGAGTCGCTGGACGAATTCCTGCGCGATTTAAAAGCTTTAGCTCGGGACTGCAATTATCGAACTGTATCAGCCGCCCAGCTTATGGAGCTCGCTGTCCGAGATGTATACGTGGTAGGGCTCAGGTCCAACTATGTGCACCAGCAGTTGCTTGAAAAAGGGGCCCAGAACTTGGAGGACACTGTAGAGTTAGCTACAACTATGGAGGTCTCGTTCCGCAGCTTCACCTCGTTCCCCGCGGACCAAGCGACCCCATCATGGGCCCCCGACCAGCGACTGCACCAGGCCTGCGCTGCGCGGCCACCCACCCACGACGCAGCTCCAGTGTGCCATTTTTGTGGGCGGCCCCAACACCCACGGCAGCACTGCCCGGCCCGCAACGCAACCTGCAGCAGCTGGGGTCGCAAAGGACAGTGCTGGGACCTTTGCTGTTCGTAGTATATATAAATAATTTGGAGGAAAATGTAATTGGTCTGATTAGTAAGTTTGCAGACGACACAAAGGTTGGTGGAATTGTGAATAGCGATGAGGACTGTCAGAGGATACAGCAGGATTTAGATCGTTTGGAGACTTGGGCGGAGAGATGGCAGATGGAGTTTAATCCGGACAAATGTGAGGTAATGCATTTTGGAAGGTCTAATGCAGGTAGGGAATATACAGTGAATGGTAGAACCCTCAAGAGTATTGACAGCCAGAGATCTAGGTGTTCAGGTCCACAGATCACTGAAAGGGGCAACACAAGTGGAGAAGGTAGTCAAGAAGGCATACGGTATGCTTGCCTTCATTGGCCGGGGCATTGAGTATAAGAATCGGCAAGTCATGTTGCAGCTGTATGGAACCTTAGTTAGGCCACACTTGAAGTATAGTGTTCAATTCTGGTCACCACACTACCAGAAGGATGTGAAGGCTTTCGAGAGGGTACTGAAGAGATTTACCAGGATGTTGCCTGGTATGGAGGGCATTAGCTTTGAGAAGAGGTTGAATAAACTCGATTTGTTCTCACTGGAATGACGGAGGTTGAGGGGCGACCTGATAGAGGTCTACAAAATTATGAGGGGCATAGACAGAGTGGATAGTCAGAGGCTTTTTCCCAGGGTAGAGGGGTCAATTACTAGGGGGCATAGGTTTAAGGTGCGAGGGGCAAGGTTTAGAGGCGATGTACGAGGCAAGTTTTTTACACAGAGGGTGGTGGGTGCCTGGAACTCGCTGCCAGAGGAGGTGGTGGGAGCAGGGATGATAGTGTCATTTAAGGGGCATCTTGACAAATACATGAATAGGATGCGAGTATAGAATAGAATAGAATAGAACAGTACAGCACAGAACAGGCCCTTCGGCCCTCGATGTTGTGCCGAGCAATGATCACCCTACTCAAACCCACATATCCACCCTATACCCGCAACCCAACAACCCCCCCCTCTTAACCTTACTTTTTAGGACACTACGGGCAATTTAGCATGGCCAATCCACCTAACCCGCACATCTTTGGACTGTGGGAGGAAACCGTAGCACCCGGAGGAAACCCACGCACACACGGGGAGGACGTGCAGACTCCGCACAGACAGTGAACCAGCCGGGAATCGAACCTGGGACCCTGGAGCTGTGAAGCATTTATGCTAACCACCATGCTACCGTGCTGCCCAATAGTAGAGTAGAGGGATACAGACCCCGGAAGTGTAGAAGATTTTAGTTTAGACGGGCAGCATGGTCGGCACAGGCTTGGAAGGCCAAAGGGCCTGTTCCTGTACTGTGCATTTCTTTGTTCTTTGCTCTTTGTAAGGGTTCGGAGGTCGGCCCGCATCGCAGAAGAAAGAGACAGAGACGTCATACTAGGTTTGCTCAAGTGTTTTTAATGGGTCATATGTGTCATAAATTTCCTCACTCCGATGGTGCTGCCCCACTCTTCCCACCACCCCGTCCCCCCCTCCCCCACTATCGAACAAACCCCCCCACCCTTTATGATAAAGCTTTGACAAAGAGTCATCGGACTCGAAACGTTAGCTCTTTTCTCTCCCGACAGATGCTGCCAGATTTTCCCGCATTTTCCTTTCCCCCCACCCTCTCCCCCTCCCACTGGTACCCTCAGTGATCCTCAATGTGCTTGCCCTTCCTAGCTCTACCACTATATCTAGGTGTCTCCCCAAGGTGCACATCTGAGGTGGAGGCAGCCAACTCCTTACCTAATCCTCTGGCCTTCGATGCTCCTGGCAGGCGTCCTCTGGGGCCTCTGAGGTCGGAGGGCCCCGGTTCACTTGTCGTCGGCACACGCACAGCCGAGCCACCCTGTCCCATGTTCTGACCTCGAGACGCAGCCTCATCAGAGGGGTGGAACTCGGGGGAGCTGGTGGCCACCGTCACCACTCAATTGGACAGATCCGGGTTGGTACCCAGCGCCTCCTCATCCCGGTTGGTGCCCTTCGGGCCCTGAGATTCACCTTGGGACAGAGGGGTGTGGTAGTCAGTATTAGGAGTATTACGGTACCTAGGTTGATGCTGTAAGATCATTGGTGTGGGAGGTACCTGAGACAGTAAGATCATTGGTGAAGCCTGCCTGCTGGTTCCGCCCAGTAAGGCGGAGTATAAGAGTCTGTGTCTCCCTAGCTATGCATTCTGTACCTGCGCTGCTGGGGGAAACATCTAGTCCAATAAAGCCTTCAATTGTACTCCAATCTCGCTTCGAGAGTTATTGATCGTGCATCAAGGGGTAGCTGGTTCGAGCCCCAACTGACCCTGTATCAGCTGACTCTGCCAGCCCTGGCCACCCTGATGTTGCACCAAGATGTTGATGCCTTCGGCAGTGCTCCTCAGTGATTGGTCCATGCTCTGCGGTGCCTCGACAATGCCCACCTGCTACTGGGACAAGCACTGCAGCGCCTCGGCCATTCCCATCTGAAAGCGGGACATGTCCCGCAGAATCTCATCAAGGTCAGCCTGATACTTAGTGACATCCCCCAGCAAGTTGGACATTCTCCTTAGACCCTCAGCCACGGCCATCACCGACTGCGCAACACCTTTACTTATGGTGCCGACGTTGTGCACCAGGATCTCCATTATGGTGTTGGTCACCCTGGCAGTGTTGGCCTCGGTGCCACACATTGCCGGCGACATCTACTGCACCCGTTGCCTCTGGGACTCGTCCAATCAGCTATGGACCTGCTGGAATGTCACTGACATCTCCCTCTGAATGTCTGAGTTTCACCCTAACGTCTCCGTCAGCTCCGGGTAACCCTGTACCAAAGGTTCGGCATCAGGCAGTGACCCAGCTGGATCCTGGGATCCAGCAGACTTCCGACTGCTGTCTCGCCTGGGATGTTCCTGCCTCCATCTGATGTGCATCAGCAACTGTGTGGTGCTCACCAGATTGTGCCCCAGAAGCCTGACAAATGTTTCCCACCGAGGTGCGTGTATCTGCACTGCCGGAGGGTGGGGATGACAGCTGTGATGTATCGATTATTTCTTCCTCGGAGAGCTCCTCCGAGAAGTTCTCATGAGAGGCTAGAGAAGGGACGGATGGCCGTAGCGGGCCAATCCCAGGGACGAGCTGCCATCCAGACGGGTTTTGGGCTTCTGGAACAGACAGTCCCAACGATTTTGCAGATGCAGTCGCAGAGCCAGGGACTACATGAGGGGTTGTCGACGAGCATCCAGCAACTGCAGGGTAGGTGGAGAAGTCCAACCATGTGTATGGATCAGCATATCGAAGGCCTGGGGCATTCTGTGCAGGCGCTGGCTGAAGCCCAAGAAGGGTGACCATGTTCCAGAGCCACCTGGACTTTGCAGAGGTGCTCCTGAGTGTGGCCCAGTCACAGTGAGCCATGGCTGAGAGCATTGGTAGCATTGGCCCAGACATTGGCCGACATGGCACAGACACAGAGGGAGGTGGCTCAGTCCCAGAGGGAGGTAGCCCAATCCCAGAGGGAGATGGCGCAGTCACTGGCTGATGTGACATAGACCCAGAAGGTGGTGGCACAGTCACGGCATTATTTGCCGCAGTTCCAGACAGAGATGGTCCACTCCCTGTTCTCCATGGCCGCTAGCATGCAGAACCTGGCCGAGACAAAAGCGGGTCTCCACGACTGGCAGTGCCAGATGATGGGGAGCCTCAGGGGTTAGCTCCGCTCGCACTCCCATCCCATGGAGTATCCTGGGGACCAATGGGCTCTCCGAGGAGGAGGTGATGGGGCCCGTGCTAGTGACACCCGCAGACGGGGTGCTGGAGCACCGCAGCACCTCGGACTTTCCCCCTCTCCTGTTCCTGGCGAATTCGGTGGGCAGCAGGCAGAACAGGGCAACATCTCACGACCTGGGACATCAGAGCAGCAGCTGGGCCCACCCAAACCCAGAAGACGGCCGCCAACGGGGACCCAGGTCACAAGGTGGGAATCACAGCAGGCTGTCTCCACTCCTAATGTACTGACTGGGGGATCCACCTAGGCATGGAGTTAGGGCCCACAAGGCCAGAAAATTAGACACCAGTTAAGTTGGCATGGGTGCATGACAGTTTTTGATAGATATGTTGCCACATTAAACACCTGTTACTACTGTTACAATCTGCCTCAGTGCTCAGTCAGATGGGTGTGAGGGATGGGTTGGTCTGGGCCGGCCACAGAGGGGGCACGGTGGGCGGGGGGTATTTGTGGACATTGGGGATGGGCTTGGCTCAGGGTCAGTAGTTCAGCCAGCTTTACGCTGTCGCCATCCCCCCCCTCCCACACCGTCCCCACTTCCGCCACCCCAGGGATTTGATGGGATCGCTTGATGGAATGGCCAGGTGCATTCAGTGATCATCCAGGTGGATGGTGGAAAGTGCTACTGTGGGCAAGAGTCAAACATTGTCAAACGATGTGGAGCACCAGAGCTCATCGCAGAACAGGTTGTCATCATCCTCCATCCCATGGACCAGACCCGCTGTTACTTCCAACCGAGGGCCCGCACCCTCGTGGTGTGGCAGGTAGGTATCACAGAGGAGGTTACAGGCGAGGGTGTGGTCGGCTGGGGGCAGTGGGTATGGGTGGGGTTGGGATGTGGTGTCCGAACCTCTGGCCAGCCTTCCCCACCCCAGGTCAGTGATCCTGGAGGTGATTAAAGCGCCCCATGCTCTTTGGCCCTGATGAAAACGGAGTATGGCCTCCCTTGCCTGCCCGGGCGACATGGTAGCACAGTGGTTAGCACTGTCGCTCACAGCACCAGGAACCTGGGTTAGATTCCCAGTTTGGGTCACTGTCTGTGCGGAGTCTGCATGTTCTGCGTGGGTTTCGTCTGGGTGCTCCTGTTTCCTCCCACAAGACCGAAAAGACATGCTTGTTCGGTGCATTGGACATTTTGAATTCTCCCTCTGTGTACCTGAACAGGCGCCAGAATGTGGTGAATAGGGGCTTTTCATAGTAACTTCATTGCAGTGTTAAGATAAATCTACTTGTGACAATAATAAAGATTAAAGATTAGATTTTTGGTTATCACAAATCCTGCACCAATAATCTAGTCAGGTGGTAGTACTTTTGGCATTTACAAATATTTTGGGAGGCTTTTAAAGTTATCACTTGTACTAGAATATGGCTCTTTTGTTCCAGATGATCACAAAAGGGTTTGGGAATCCTGGCACAATGTCCTATTAGTGGGATTAAGATAAAAAATATCAAAAGGATTCCCCCAGGATTCTTTCATACGAGTAAGAGAAAAGTAATTGATTGAGTTTGAGAACACAAAATCAATAGCACAGTGAACAAAATTGATTTTTATGGTTCCTAAGATTGTTGCAAAGACCAGATAACGTTCTCCATGGTGAGGCTGCGGAACAAAAAGTCACAAGTGAATATATTGGGATAGTTTGAGATATTAGACATGTAATATTAATTTGTCAACTGCACATTGAGGGAGAGGAGTCCCCGTCATGCGGCAGTGCTCGTAGGGGGACATGTGTTCCGTCAATCACCTCAGGACATCCTGGCAGTGGCAGCGAATCAGTTGCCTGGGCAACCTGGTGGACACGCTCCATATCCAGGTGGATGTATTGTGCCGCCAGGGCATACAGGGCCTCCGTAATGGCACAGATGCACCTGTGCACAGAGGTCTGGGAAATCCCAGACAGGTCCCCACTTGGCACTTGGAAGGACCCTGTTGCAAAGAAGTTCATGGCGACCGTCACCTTGACGGCTACCGGGAGCGGGTGTCCTCCCCCATACCATCACGGCATCAGATGTGCCATGATCTGGCACAGATGTCTCTCGGTCTCTCTACTCAACCGCAGTCTTCGGCAAAACGCTCAGTCCGGCAGGTCCTCGTACGACAGGCGCTGCTGGTATACCCAGGGCCTGATGTGACACCTCCTTCCCACCTCCTCCTCGGTCTATTGGGTGGCTGGCTCACCAACATCATCAGCTGGCTCCTGCTCCCCTGGCGCAGGCTCCTGTTCTGCAGGGCCCTCACCGAGCAGCTCCTGCTAACGCAACCACAGTGCAGCCGCGAGTGCTGCGGCGGCTAGGCAGATGCCAATCACTCCTGGTTCAATACTGAAATCCATTTTCTACAGGGGTTAAAGGGCTGGCATGTTAGCAGGGTGAGTACTCCCGTGCCCAACAAGCTGCAACCCCTGTCCCAACATAAATCCCCCTCCACCAATCCCTACCCCCACTCTCGGCCATTCCCCTGATACTTTGCCAGCTGCACTACACTTCTGACCCCATCGGTGCCTGGCACCAGGGGTCCTTCCCCCCCCCCCCCCCCAACTGTGACTGCCAGCAGGGGTACCATGGTTGTGGTACATTCGGCCTGTCATGCTTCCTCCTGTGGGTTCCATTGTGGGTGCCCTCCTTGGGCCGACCATGTGATACACTGCCTTCAGGGTGGCACCAGGTTGTGAGGGGGGGTGGGCGCAGTGCCCTCCTTGGGCCGACCATGTGATACACTGCCTTCAGGGTGGCATGCGGGCAGACTGGGTCCATGGGTGGGGCCAGGCCTGGGGGGATGGGAACCCTAGGGATCATAGCTGCAGTGTGCTGTGGGTCTTTTGAGTGGTGCACTGGTTCTGTCTACTTGTCTGGGAAATGGCGGCCCATGCCAGGAAACCCCTGTTCCGGGAGGCACCACGACCACACATGGCCCTGGCAGACGTCCACCCCTCCTCCCCCGACCAGCCCATAGTTGCACTTTCGGAAACTTGGATTACCTGCTCTCACTCACTCATCAGCCACGGTGCCTATTTCCTGATTTTAAATACCACACGTGAACCTCGCTGTTGTCACTTCTGCCTGGCAGAGGTGGAGCATCGCAGGAGGCCAGAGAAAACCGGGTCAGGTTAATGATATGCAATGGCCACTACTGTGAAATTTGTATGTCGACGCCGAGGCACAGTGTGGAACTATTCACGCTATTATCGAGGCGCCGGAGCATGGCGTTCCATTGGATGCTTAGCATCGACCTCGATGTTTGGCTGACACGCAACTCTCCGCCCAATCGGGATTCGCAATTCTAGTGCCGCTGATCGGAGAATCCCACTCATTGTCTTTGTGGGCAACCAATTAAATTTAACATTTCCCAAATATAACAGTGTTCTTCAGCAAAATATCCTGCTTGGTGGTACAGCACATCCGTGTTGGATACAACATTTGGGAGTCAGCCAAACAATGCATCGTAAGGAGAACAGTAAAAGGCAGTTCTCATTCCATCCTAGTGAGTAATTGTAGGATGCTTTTCCTGCAAAAACATGTGCCACGTTAGCATTTTAGTTGATTCAGCAGGGAACTGGTGTGATCATCTCTCAGTGTGACCTTCCATTTCGTCGTTTTCAATCAATAACTGTGATCTACAAATTCTTTACTGGGGTTTTTCTTCATCCAACTGGTAAATATCTCACTTTGCCTTTGTCAAAAACCTTTTATTTCTATACTGTTATGTATTGTTATTCCTAGAAATTCAAAATGATCACATGTTTAGACACAAATGCTGGAGCTTCATTGAAGGCATTTCTCAGATCACATGATCTTCGTAGAGCCTGATAACTTAAAATAAGTTGGAATTCCAGTTAATAGCTGAAAGGATGACATGACAACATTTTACATTTTAGGCCATTTACGCCAACAAAAGACCAAAAGCACTAATCACTCAACACTATCTTTGTAGACATCTTATACTTTAAGCCAGTGTTTTTCAAACCTTCTTCCCGGGACTCACTTTTACCAACTGGCTGACCTTCGGGACCCACGCTGGCCGACTGTCACGACCCACGTCAGTCAGCCTTCACAACACACAATTTTCGCTTGGTTCTCATGATCTCACTCCAATCAGGTTCACGGGAGGACAGGGCAATGTGCATATCAGATGCAGAGTTCAGCCGGTTCCTTTGTGCTGTCTTCATCTTCATTACGACTGAAAATCCAACGTCGCGCATGTAGGTTATTGTGAAGGGCAAAAGCAAAACATACTTGTTTTCCTCAGCACTGGATACGTCTTGGCGATGCGACTCCAAAATGCTAACAGCCTCATGGATCATGATGGCATGTTTTTAATGTGCTATGACAGGTGAGCTGCAGAAGTTCAGTCTCTTCATTTGGAGTCAGCTGGAAGTTAATAATTGACTCTGGGGTCTCAAACGCAAAAGGATTTTTCACCACCTCTTTTTCAAAATCTGCAACTTCTCTGGAAAGTAGCAACAAAAACTGTTGATCAATGCAACCAGATGCAACTGATTAAGGTTTGCCAGTCTATCGACAGCTCCCTTACAACACTGTTTTCTTCAATGTGCCATAGCAGTGTGGGGAATATGCCATAGTTTTGGCTTTGTATTCGCACTTGCCAAACTTTCAATGGTTTGGAAAGCATCTATTTCTTCATAGTGCCGAAAGCAGTCATCATCCTTCCCCTGCAATTTGAGATTCAGTTAGTTTAGAACTGAAAAGATGTCTGCAAGGTAAGATATAGTTAGCATCCAATTCTCATTTGCCAGTAATTCCCTGCATATAACACACTGGGCTTTGCAGCTTGATCTCCATTCGCACAATTAACAACGCCATTCCTCAATAAATCATCTTTATATTGCTTTGTTCCCAATTTTGGTTTCTGCTTCGTAGGTTGTTCATCAGAGGCCCTGGAGCTCACACTAGCACTTCTTTGTCCTACCGTAGACTCTCCTATGCAGCTCACACTAGCACTATTTTGTCCTGCCATGGATTCTCCTGAGCAGCTCACTGCAGCACTGCTTTGTCCTGTCATTGGCTCTCCTGAGCAGATTCAGTTGTGAGATTCCGGCCTGTTTGTATCTCTGGCCCTCTCTTCCTTATAACAAAATGATCCATCATCAGTTCTTCACAGTCTTGTTGCCTTGCTTGCTTGCAGCTAGAAAATGGGGGAATCTCTCCGTGATTTTGTACCAAAATTACAGATGTACAGCGAGCATGGACATGTGACCTGCTCTCTGCTACCTCTTCTGCTGGGAAGACTACATCGTTCACATTTAAAAGCTGATGGCAGCCGGCATTCTCAATTTATAAGCCAGCGACAGCCGGCATTCTAAAAAGCCAGTCGCAGCCGTTGGGCACTTCTCCCGCAATAAGGAAGGCCGCGACTGATTGCTCCGCGACCCCGATACCTGCCTGCAACCCACCCGTGGGTCATGACCCGCAGTTTGCAAAACCCTGCTTTAAACCACTAAACAGAACATTCCCTTTTTTCTTTTAGCACAGCTGAAAACCCGCTTCAGAAATATAATTTACACTGTCCTTTAAGTAGATATTCAGTTCTTTTGAAACCAGTCCAAGGTGATTCTTAGCTCCAGAACGGACGATTTTTCTTTTCCTTTCTCAGCCTGAGAACTTCTAATCTCCAAATTGCCTTTCACAGTGAGTATCGCTCCCACCCACATTTCTGTGGGGTGGACAACAGTGCCTACAGCTGCTCTCCCTCTCCTGGATCCTGGCAGACTAACATTGTCTGAGAGTTTTGGAGACTATCTTAGACCCTTCCCTTCTCAAAACATATCTCCATGGCAAGGTGAATCACATGGGCCTTGTATCCAGGTAGAAATGCTGATCAGCTCACCATAAGATGTCAAATCCCTTTTATCTTGGAACTAAATGGTCAGTTTACAACTATTTACACTCTGACATTCTCAACACTTTTTTGAGAGTTGAAAGTTTTCAATTTTACCAGATATTGCAAACAAATTTACATTTTTACAAATCCACAAATACAATATTTCAGGGAAAAATACAAAAGAAAATACAAACGTACACGACATAACCGCCCCTCCCCCTTTCTGGTATAATCTGAGTGGAACAATGTTTCTTTGTGCTCTGGTATCAAGCTTCAGATTTATGGTTCTAGGCTTATTCTCATCTTCTTCCTCTGCTTGATTCTGTAATAATTCAGTTGTATATTTACTCTGTCTATTGTGTCCTCAAACAGATCATCACCTTCCAGGGTAAGGATGTGTTGGTTTCTTTTCTTTCTCATTCTGCCTCCTTTACCACCATCTCTTTCTTTGTTCTATCCATCTTTTCCCAGTGATTGTGCTTTCATAAACTCTGCAGGTTGTTTATTTTTTACATGGGACATTTCCTTCAGTCCGTGAACTCACGAGACTCCTGCACATCTTCCCCCCCCACTGCCTGGTGTGCATTCTTCTGTTGCTGTTTCACTGCATCGATCCGACTGCCTTTCACTTGACTGAACTGAAGGCTCGCTGCTTGGCTAGTCAGCATTTTCATCTGCCTACTTGTGGTTTCACATGCTCTGGCAGTGTAAGCAGCCTGTGATATTTTTAGCTTGTCCCTTTTAATCAGAGCTTTTTGTACAGTGTGCTGTAAGAGCCGCAGGTGAGCTGATCGAGCAGCGTTTCATCCCTTTGAATTTGCGCATATTTGCTTTGTTTCTCAATCTTACCAAGAAATTTCCAACAACCAAAACTGGTTCCTGCCTCAGCTCAGGCTTTGAAACTGCTCTCGGTGGATCCAATGGTTGGTCTTCGGCTAGAATGCATGCTGAATTTCTGAAAATATTGCTTTTTTAAAAAATGTTATCGCCCAACTATTAAACAAATCTGAACGTTTGTCTCCTACCCACTAAAGAATCTAGCTGACCCTTTCCTTTTCGCGACTGCCTCTTAGAAAACTAAGAATGCCTCTTAGAATGTCAATCTGCATTTTAGTTTAAACTTCTCATTGCTGCGGTGGCTGCCATTTCATTTTTGAGCGATTCGCTCCGTTTTTCTTTCTCTCTGGCACTAATTGTTCTCAATCTAATTCAGCATTTATTTTGTTCACTGTGCTTCGCTATTACTCTCAGAGACCTGCTGCCATGTTAAGTCTTGCGGTTCCCAGAAGATTGAATTAATCACAGTTTTAGCCCCAAATGCTGAAGATTCATCGAATCCCCATTTCCCACGTCACACCATATGTTACGGGCTAATCCATTGCTGATTCAATAAGCAGATTATAGTGCAGTAGTGAGTGATGTGGCATTCTGGATACTTATGTATACAAATGCATGGGGGACAGCAGTGGTGTAGTGGTAATGCCACTGGGCTAGTAATCCAGAAGCATAGGCTAATGCTCAGAGCAACATGGGTTCATATCCCACTATGGGAGCTAGTGGAATTTAAATTCAATTAATTAATCTGTAATATAAAGATAAGCCCAGTACAAAATGAAAATCGTTTATTGTCACAAGTGGGCTTCAAATGAAGTTACTGTGAAAAGCCCCTAGTCGCCACATTCTGGCGCCTGTTCCGGGAGGCTGGTACGGGAATTGAACCTTAAAGCATGAACTGCTTTAAAAGCCAGCTAGTTAGCCCTGTGCTAAACCAGGTAGGTGATGGGGGGAAAAAACGTCTGCTTCATTAATGTCCTTCCCTCGCACGGCAGGTGGCTCAGTGGTTAGCACTGCTCCTCACGGAGCCCAGGACCCGGGTTTGATACCAGCCCCGGGTCACTGTTCGTGTAGAGTTTGTACATTCTCCCCGTGTCTGCGCGGGTCTCACCCCCGCAAACCAAGATGTGCAGGGTAGGTGGATTGGCCATGCTAAATTACCCCTTAATTGGAACAAAAATAATTGGGTCTTGTAAATTTAAAAAGAAATTAATGTCCTTTTTTGTATTTCCGGTGACGGGGACGTGCTGAGTAGTCACACATCGGGTGGCTCTCCTCCCACAAATCCGAAAATAGGCTCTTTTACTCAAAATAGCCTGCTAATACAGGGAAAGAGGTATCCCCACACCCCAACCTGAGCAACTCCAAAGGCCACAAAAAGACAAAAAATTGGAAAAGCCAAGAGAAGCTTGGGCTACGCCAGAGCGAGAAGGACCGACCCACCGCACAAGGAGCCCGCGCCCCTCACCAGAGGGTGGTTGGAGGATGTTTCTCTCAAGTGAACCGAGAAAACATAGAGAGGAGATGAAGACTGATATCCAGGCTGCAGTCAGGGTGGCAATTACGGAAGCTCTGGCAACCATGCAGGTGGCCCTGGACAAAGTAAAGAGGCCCAGGAAAACACCATGAAGGAGCTAGAAATGGCCTTAACAGACCAGAGCAACTGAATCGCCGTGCTGGAAAAGGAAATATCAAGGTTGGCCACGTCACAGGGGAATGTGAGGGGAAAGGTCAGCAGAACCGATCAAGGTGCCAAAACCTGCGGATAGTGGGTCTGCTGGAGGAGATTGAAGCCAGGGACGCCACAGACCAGGTGGCCCAAATACTGGGCAATTTGGTGGGAAGGGACAGCTTCCCCAGCCCACCAGAAATAAACAGAGCCCATTGGTTATTCCATCTAAAAACCAAGGCTGGAGAGCAGCCCAAGGCGATAATCGCCAAAATGCACTGGTATCAAGACCGGGAAAGAATCCTGCGCTGGTCAAGACAAACAAGAAGCTGTAGCTGGGTAGGTCACTGGATCAGGATCTACCAGGACATTGGAGCTGACCTGGCCAAGCACTGGGCAGAATTCAACAGGATGAAGGCAGCCCTGTACAATGGCAACATAAAAAATGGAGCACTGTTGTAGTGATCTCTGTATGTGCATGTACATAAGGGGTTAATGTGTAATCAGTAGCACCAGATGATCACTAGAGGGCCAGACCAACAGAGGTATAAAATAAACCACATTGAGTCTCCCTCCCTCTCTTTTGGATGGACTGTGACCAGGACAGGAGTATCAGATTAGCTCAGATGGTTAGTGTAGTTAAGCATAGTTACTGTAGTTAGATCTTGTTAACCTCATCACTAGTATCAATGTTAAAGTAAAGAACTCACGCAATTATTGTTATAGTTACTCAATAAACCTTTTGTTACTACTGGACGAGTTCGAGTCTTCTTCATCGAGATTCAGAAGACCTCATCAGTAACCAAGGTTTGAGTAACACTCATTACACTCCGTAGTATATCAAACCACACAGAGAAGTGTAATAAACGATAATGGAGGTGCGTAATAAAAGATGGTACCAGGACTGCGGGCTTTAAAATAACGAGTTAGATTAGGTTAGGCAAAAAGAGAAGAAAATTCAAATCGGACATTCGACTGTGGAAGATTTCGCAGCATATGGATCCTCGACGACTAACTGATTCAATGGAACTCGTGGAGCTCCATGGCAGCTGGAAACAACCAGTAATTTAAGCTATAACTGGGAAATGTTTGAACAGATGTTCCAAATATTTATCGCAGCCAATGATTTGAGCACATTCTCTGACGCAACAAAAATATCGCTGCTACTCGCAACAGCAGAACATGAAGCTAGAGAAATCTATAATTGCTTTAACTAATTAGAAGGTGAAGACAACATGAAATTAGAAGTAATACTCAAAAAATTTGAAGAACACTGTAAAAGTCAGTTTGGTGAGATGCTGGAAAGATTTAACTTTCGTCATAGGTGCCAGAGAAACGGAGAGCCCATCACTAATTTTATTACAGACTTCAAGTTAATAGAACGTAAAGGGGCAGTACGGTGGTGCAGTAGGTTAGCCCTGCAGCCTCACAGGGCTGAGGTCCCAGGTTTGATCCTGGCTCTGGGCCACTGTCCGTATGGAGTTTGCACATTCTCCCCATGTTTGCGTGGGTTTCGCTCCCACAACCCAAAGATGTGCAGGGTAGGTGGATTGGAGACACTAAATTGCCCCTTAATTGGAAAAAAATAATTGGATACTCTAAATTTTTTTTTTAAATGAGCTCTGATTACCACTTTCAGCTGCATGAGGGTCTACCTTGCACATGGGGAGGGGGAGTTGAGCCTGTGCAGTGCTTTGCTTCAGAGTCCCCACACTATTTCAAACCCTAGATCTTCCTCCCACTTTTCCCTTGTCTCGTCCAGCGGTGTGTGTGCCCTTCCTATTAGTTGCCCCTAAGATGTCCGCATCCAGTAAGTCCTCTAACAGCAATTCATAGAATTTACATAGAATTTACAGTGTAGAAGGAGGCCATTCGGCCCATCAAGTATGCACCAGCTCCTGGAAAGAGCACCCTACCCAAGGTCAACGCCTCCACCCTATCCCCATACCCAGTAATCCCACCCAACACTAAGGGCAATTTTGGACACTGAGGGTAATTTATCATGGCCAATCCACCTAACCTGCACATCTTTGGACTGTGGGAGGAAACCGGAGCACCCGGAGGAAACCCACGCACACACTGGGTGGATGTGCAGACTCCGCACAGACAGTGACCCAAGCCGGAATCGAACCTGGGACCCTGGAGCTGTGAAGCAATTGTGCTATCCACAATGCTACCGTGCTGCCCCAAATTGTTGCCATGATGTGGCGATGCCGGCGTTGGACTGGGGTGAGCACAGTAAGAAGTCTTACAACACCAGGTTAAAGTCCAACAGGTTTGTTACAAACACTAGCTTTCGGAGCACTGCTCCTTCCTCAGGTGAATGAAGAGGTATGTTCCAGAAACATATATATAGACAAATTCAAAGATGGCAGACAATGCTTAGAATGCGAGCATTCGCAGGTAATTGGGTCTTTACAGATCTGACAGCAATTGTTGCAGTGGTCATGGGTACGTCCTTGTTTCCCTAGGTAAGAAGTTTTGACTTGCATGTATCTTAGCTTGTTTCCTGGAACCTCGGCGCCGTGAGGCAGCAGTGCTACCGACTGCACCGCCGTGCTGCCCTCACACAGAGCTCACTTAACCAGAACCCGAAGGAGCAGGTTTTTCCAGGAGAGGTGGAGGACGAATAGTAGACTAGTACTAGACTAGTAGGGTACTGGACAGCCTTCGTTGAGGCGATGTCCAAGGTGGTAGGGATGAGGGTAGAGCCATACCCGCGAGTGGCAATCTTCGGGGTATCAGAACATCTCTTCATGGGGATGAGGGTCGACGCCCTTGTCTTTACCTCCCTAATCGTCCGCCGCAGAATCTTGCTTGGCTGGCGATCAGCAGCACCACGTATAACACTGGCTGAAACTGGATCGGCATAGATCAAAAAGATACTCCAGACCTTGAAGTTAGTTCAATCAGGTTTATTGAACTAATAGCACAGTTAGCACAGTTCTCTGTGAGTTCGACTCTCTGCTCACTGAAGTGTGGTTACTCTGTCTGACTGAACCAGACTAGCTCTTAGCCATGTGGTGGAGGTGTGAGATTGTAGCCACACCCTTGACTGACTCTCTAGATGTTCATCAATGGAAAGAGGCGGAGTGTGAGTGCCTCGTGTCTTTTATAGTCAGATCCCACCCCTGAGTGTCCTGCCTGCTTAATGGTCATTAGCTGCTTGTCTGGATATCATTATGTATGTGTCTGCATATCATGACACGGGGTTCGGAAGAGGGTTTCCACAAAATACGAGAGTCATTCACCCAGTTGTTCCAATACCTGTTTGCAGCCAACAACCAATAAGCCAAGGAAGGGAAAGGGAAGCCAGGGTATATCAACAAACACAAATAAAAAGGGGGGAGAGGGGAGAACGAGGCATGGAGCCCAACCATGCTCAGCAAATAACAAAATAAACGGCGTCCCGCCAACCAAACAGGAACAGGACATAAGAACTGATGAGGGAAGAGGGCACGCCAGACAACTAGAAGGGGAGGTGGGATTCAGGAAGAAAAGGGGTAAAGGGAAGCAGGGTACCCAGCTAGAACTAAACATCTACTGGAGAAAGTAAAACAAGAAGCCGTAACTGTTGTAAATAACGAAAGATGATCGTTGTAAATAATGGAAGACAACCGATGTATATATATATTTATATATTTTTGTTTTCAATGTATGTTCACATTAACTTTGTTCTGTATAATATGAAAAATCCTAAATCAAAACATTTGAAAGAAATTAATGTCTGCTGTCCTTCCTTGGTCTGGCCTACACGTGACTCCAGACTCACAGCATTGTGATTGACTCTGAACTGCCCTTTAAAATGGCCCAGGGAGCCACTCAAGGGAAACTAGGGATGGGAAACAAATGCGGGCCGCATCAGCAATAACCAGACCCCATGAATGAATAAAAAAGACACATAATTCCTGTGGTGAATGTGATTCACACCGGATTTTAATCTGTATATACATGTGTCTGTATTGTAAGTGCAGTTGCACTACCTGTCCTCCAGGGGGAGTAGCTCTGGGACTGCTTGAGTTGTACGGGGCTTCTCCCTTGGCTCTGCCCAGGACTCCTCCCCCGGAGGCTGCTGTATAAAGATCAGTGCCACATGGTCAGCCGGCCAGTTCACCGAAAGTTCAATGGCTAATAGGCTGGCTCTGTTGTGAGTATATTAAAACCGCTATTCTAATCCTACAAGCACGTGTCCATAGAATTGTTGGTTCCAACAATTCCCAAATCATATTGAAATGCTATAACACGTACTTTAAAAAAAAATGTAGAAGTTTGTAACACCACCAGCATGCCCGGGTGGCACTGCCAGACTGGCTGGGTCACTGTCAGGGTGCCAGGGTCACAGTTCCAGGGTGCCCAGGTGCCAGGATGGCACTGCCAAGTGTCAGGGCCTGAGGGGGTAATGTCCATGAGAGGGGGGTATGACAGGTGAGTGGTGAAGGATGGGTGTGAAGTGGCCTCATAAAGTGAAAAAATGAAATGAAATGAAAATGGCTTATTGTTACAAGTAGGCTTCAATGGAGTTACTGTGTAAAGCCCCTCGTCGCCACATTCCGGCGCCTGTTCGGGGAGGCTGGTACGGGAATTGAACTGTGCTGCTGGCCTGCCTGGTCTGCTTTAAAGGCCAGCGATTTAGCCCAGTGTGCTAAACCAGCCCCTGATTACATCCCCTAAAGTTAGGGGATGTAAAGTTGGGGGATCCTGAAAGAAGGGGTCACAAAAAGGGGGGTGGGGAGGCCTGAAAAGGGGGGACCTTCAGTGACCCCATAGCGGTGTGTCCTCTCTTGGCGAATGTGGGGTAATGCCCATGTGTGCGGGGGGTGACATTATCCATGGGTGGGGCTTTGGGGCACCCTCAAGCTCACTTAGAGATGGGGGCACCTTTTCAAAATGGCGGTCCAATCTGTGAGGAGCCGGTTCCTCCCTCTCCATCGACTCTACTAATGGCCGAGACTCTCACTAGTATTGTGACAAAGCAGTTCAAGAAACCCCAACAAAACTTGTTGGAGAATCTTAAAAGTTCAATTGAAGAGGCCTTGTCCCCATTTGTGTGGCTCTGGAAAAAACTAGTAAGACTGTCAAAGTTCATAGCGATCGGATTGATGTTCGGAGGCCTGATTTGACTTTGGTGGTAGAAATCAATAAATCGTTAAGAACCAAACTTAATGACTTGGAAAACAGGAGGCGGAATATCCGGATTGTGGGGTTGCTAGAAGGGATTGAGGGCCATACCCCCAGAGAATATCTCTCAGACATGTTCCTCAAAATGGTGGGCGAGGGTGGATTCATATCTCCGTCCGAATTAGACCAAGCCCATCGCTCACTTCGACTGAAGCCTTGATCTGAAGATCCACCGCTTGCGGTGATTGCAAGACTCTACAGTTTTACAGAAAAAGAGAGGGTTCTTTGATGGTCAAGGGGGCACTGTGATCTCAAGTGGGAAGGCCACTCCATTGGGCTTTATCAGGACCTGAGTTCTGAGTTAGCAAGAAAAACAAGACGGGTTTAATGGAGTGAAGGCCGCCTTGTACAAGAGGGAAGTCAGTTTCGTGATTGTCCATCCAGCTCGCCTTAAAGTCACATTTGAAGAAAAATACTATTTGTTTGACATGTCGGGAGATTTGGACTGTTTTGTTAAAAGTCACAAGTTGTGCGGTGTTTAATTTGATTTGAGGCGCTGTTGTCGTGCATTTTGTATTGTTTGTATTTCTGTTTTTTTCTTGTTTTTTGGTTGGGTTGTGTTCTTAATGTCTTTGATTAGATTTAGCGATTCTTTATAACTCTTGGGTTTTTTTACCTTTAGATATTGTTTCCTTTCCCTTTTCAATGTCATAGTTTGGTGCAACATTTAGTCGCTAGAGGGACGTTGCAAATTAAATGGGGTTTTTTTAAAAAACAATGTTGTTCAAGGGCTGGGTTGGGCAGGCTTTCCATTTCAGTTTCGATAGCAGGGCCAGGGCTACCGCAATTTTGATGAATAAAAGATTTTGATTTCCTCCTCTCAGATTATAGCCGACCCAAATGGTCGATACGTTAAAGTTTGTGGTTCCCTGTTGAGCACCCCTGTAGTCATGGTCAACGTTTATGCCCCCAACTGGGACAATACAAATTTTATTAATTCCCTGTTAGCCTTCTTCCCCAACCTCGACTCACATCAGCTTATTTCAGGTGAAGACCTGAATTATGTTTTGGAACCGAGGTTGGACCGTCCCAGGCTTAAATCTCTTGTTCTAGCCGGGACGGCTGGGGCTTTGTCTTCTTTTATGACTCAGGTGGGGCGGGAGGGGGGGGGGGGGGGGGGTCGGGGGAGGTGGATCCCTTGAAATTTTTACAAAATATAAACAACTCAACTCTATTAACAAAACAACCGCGGTAACACCCCAAGAACAATTCCCACCCAACTACAAAAGCAACTACAAATGAGAAAAACCCAAAAGAACACCCAACGACAAAAGGGAAAGAGATAACACCCGCCACATCCCACAGACCCATGTACACAGTTCCCCTCCCCCCGATCCAAACCCCCCCCCCCCCCCCCTCCCTCCCTCCCTCCCCCCCCGGGTTGCTGCTGCTGCCGGCCTATTTCCCTACCGTTCTGCCAGGAAGTCCAGGAAAGACTGCCACCGCCTAAAGAATCCTTGTACTGATCCCCTCAGGGCAAATTTCACCTTTTCCAATTTGATGAACCCCGCCATATCATTGATCCAGGCCTCCACGCTTGGGGGCCTCGCATCCTTCCACTGAAGAAGAATGCTCCGCCGGGCTACGAGGGACACAAAGGCCAGAACACCGGCCTCTTTCGCCTCCTGCACTCCCGGCTCCACTGCAACCCCAAAAATTGTGAGTCCCCAGCCTGGCTTGACCCTGGGTCCCACCACCCTCGACACCGTCCTTGCTACCCCCTTCCAAAACTCCCCCAGCGCTGGGCACGCCCAAAACATATGGGCGTGGTTCGCTGGGCTCCCCGAGCACCTAGCACACCTGTCTTCGCTCCCGAAAAACCTACTGATCCTCGTCCCAGTCATGTGGGCCCTATGCAGCACCTTGAACTGAATGAGGCTAAGCCTCGCACAGGAAGAGGAGGAATTCACTCTCTCCAGGGCATCCGCCCACGTCCCCTCCTCAATCTCCTCACCCAGCTCCTCTTCCCATTTACCCTTCAGTTCCTCCACCGAGGCCTCGTCTACCTCCTGCATCACCTGGTATATGTCCGAAATCCTCCCTCCTCCAACCCACACCCCCGAGAGCAACCGATCCCGCACCCCTCGTGGGGGCAGCAAGGGGAACCTCCCCCACCTGCTGCCTGGCAAACGCCCTCACCTGCATGTACCTAAACATGTTCCCTGGGGGGAGCCCAAACTTCCCCTCTAACTCCCCCAAGCTCACGAACCTCCCCTCCACAAACAGGTCCCTCAACCTCCTAACCCCTGCCCTGTGCCAGCCCAGGAATCCGCCATCAATGCTCCCTGGGACGAACCGATGGTTCCCCCGTATCGGGGCCTCCATCGAGCCCCCCACTTCTCCCCTGTGCCGTCTCCACTGCCCCCACATTTTGAGGGTAGCCGCCACCACCGGGCTCATGGTATACCTCATTGGAGGGAGCGGCAACGGCGCCGTTACCAGCGCCTCCAGGCTCGTGCCCACACATGACGCCGCCTCCATCCTCTTCCATGCTGCCCCTTCCTCGTCCATTACCCACTTACGCACCATCGCTGCATTGGCAGCCCAATAGTACACACAGAGGTTGGGCAACACCAGCCCCCCCCTATCCCTGCCTCATTCCAGGAACACTCTTCTCACCCTCGGAGTCCCATGCACCCACACAAATCCCGTGATACTCCTGTTGACCCTCCTAAAAAAGGCCTTCGGGATAAGGATGGGGAGGCATTGGAACAAGAACAGAAACCTCGGGAGCACCGTCATCTTAACGGTCTGCACCCTCCC
The DNA here is from genome assembly GCF_902713615.1 of Scyliorhinus canicula. Classification (NCBI taxonomy): domain Eukaryota; kingdom Metazoa; phylum Chordata; class Chondrichthyes; order Carcharhiniformes; family Scyliorhinidae; genus Scyliorhinus; species Scyliorhinus canicula. The sequence continues at coordinate 238,287,557 of NC_052148.1, read as the reverse complement.
CGCCAGTGACAGCGGTAACATATCCCACCTCTTAAACTCCTCCTCCATCTGCTCCACCAAACTTGTGAGGTTGAGCTTGTACAGGGCCCCCCAGCTCCCAGCCACCTGGACCCCTAGGTACCTGAAGCTCTTCCCTGCCTGCTTCAGTGGGAGCCTACCAATCCCCTCCTCTTGATCCCCCGGATGCACCACAAACAACTCACTCTTGCCCAGGTTCAACTTATACCCCGAGAAACCCCCAAATTCACTAAGAATCCTCATCACCTCCGGTATCCCCCCCCACCGGGTCCGCCACATACAGCAACAGGTCGTCCGCATACAGCGACACTCGATGCTCCTCCCCACCCCGCACCAGGCCCCTCCAGTTCCCTGACTCCCTCAATGCCATGGCCAGGGGCTCAATCGCCAACGCGAAGAGCAAGGGGGACAGGGGGCACCCCTGTCTCGTCCCCCGGTACAGCCGAATGTACTCCGACTTGTGGCTTCACTCGCCATAGGGGCCTCGTAGAGCAGCCTCACCCACCGGATAAACCCCTCCCCAAACCCAAACCTCTCCAGCACCTCCCACAAATACTCCCACTCAACCCTATCAAAGGCCTTCTCCGCATCCAATGCCACCACTATCTCCGCCTCCCCTTCCATGGCTGGCATCATAATGACATTGGGGAGCCTTAGCACGTTCGTATTCAACTGCCTTCCCTTCACAAACCTCGTCTGGTCCTCATGAATGACCCCGGGCACGCAATCCTCTATTCTAGTGGCCAGGATCTTTGCCAGCAGCTTAGCGTCGGTTCAGCAGCGAAATCGGCCTACATGACCCGCACTGCAGAGGGTCCTTGTCCCGCTTCAGGATCAAGGAAATCAGCGCCCGTGACGTAGTTGGGGGCAAAGCCCCCCCCCCCCCCCCCCCCCCCCCCCCCTCCCTTGCCTCGTTAAAGGTCCGGACCAACAGGGGGCCCAACAGGTCCAAATACCTTTTATAAAATTCGGCCGAAAACCCGTCCGGCCCCGGCGCCTTCCCCGACTGCATGCTCCCTATCCCTTTGACCACCTCCTCCAGCTCGATCGGCGCCCCCAGTCCCTCCACCTGCTCCTCCTCCACCCTCGGGAATTGCAGCTTGTCCAAGAAGCGCCCCATTCCACCCCCCTCCGCCGGGGGCTCCAACCGGTACAGTTCCCCATAGAAGTCTCTGAAGACCCCATTAACATCTACTCCCCTCCGCACCACCTTCCCAGCCTTATCCGTCACTCCCCCAATCTCCCTGGCCGTGTCCCGCTTTCGGAGCTGGTGTGCCAGCATCCTGCTCGCCTTCTCCCCGTATTCATACACCGCCCCCTGTGCTTTCCTCCACTGAGCTTCCGCCTTTCTGGTAGTCAATAGGTCGAATCTGGCCTGAAGGCTACGCCTCTCCCAGCAATCCATCCTCTGGAGCCTCCGCATATCTCCTATCCACCCGCACCATCTCCCCTATCAGTCTCTCCCTCTGCTCCCCCCTCTCCCTATGGGTTCGGATGGAGATCAATTCCCCCCTCATCACCGCCTTCAATGCCTCCCAGACCGTCCCCACTCGGACTCGGAGGTCCACCCAGTGCGGGGCATGATCTGAAATGGCAATGGCGGAGTATTCAGCATCCTCCACCCTCGAAACCAGCCCCCTGCTCAGGACAAAAAAATCAATCCTCGAGTAGGCCTTATGTACGTGGGAGAAAAACGAGTATTCCCTGGCCCTTGGCCTCGCAAACCTCCAGGGATCTACCCCCCCCCCATCTGATCCATAAATCCCCTCAGCACCTTAGCCGCCGCCGGCCTCCTACCCGTCCGGGACTTGGATCGAACCAATGGGGGATCCAGTACCGTGTTGAAGTCCCCCCCCATGATCAGGCCCCCCACCTCCAGGTCCGGAATGCGGCCCAACATACGCCGCATAAACCCCGCATCGTCCCAATTTGGGGCGTAAACATTCACCAACACCACCCGCTCCCCCTGCAGCTTGCCACTCACTATCACATACCTCCCGCCACTGTCAGCCACCACATTTAACACCTCAAACAACACCCTCTTTCCCACCAGGATCGCCACCCCCCTACTCTTCTCATCCAGCCCTGAGTGAAATACTTGACACACCCATCCCTTCCTCAGCTGAACCTGGTCCACCACTCTCAGGTGTGTCTCCTGGAGCATGGCCACATCCGCCTTCAGCCCCTTCAGGTGCGCAAATACCCGGGCCCGTTTGACCGGCCCATTCAGCCCCCTCACATTCCAGGTTATCAGCCGGCGGCGGCTAAGGTGCTGAGGGGATTTATGGATCAGATGGGGGGGGTGGATCCCTGGAGGTTTGCGAGGCCAAGGGCCAGGGAATACTCGTTTTTCTCCCACGTACATAAGGCCTACTCGAGGATTGATTAGCCATACCCCATCCCTTGCCCACCCCCGGCCAGCGTCCCCCGCTCTGCCAGTTTCCCATGGCGACTCCCCCCTCCAGCACCCCCTGCATCTTCCAGCTCCTTCCTGACCGTTTCAGCAGCAACCCAGTACCCCCCCCCCCCCCCCCCCCCCCCCTCTCCCGGCTAGGACCCCTCCTAGCCGCGTCCCTCCCTCCATAGCACTCCCGTGAGCCAGCTAACTTCTGCTGACCCCGGCGACTCCTCCCCACGTGGGACTACCCCTCCTCCATCATGCCCGTCAATGGGTCCTCCCCCCCCCCCCCCCCCCCCGCCCCCCCCGCGCGGGAAAACAGCCAGCAACGACCCGCACTTCTCAGCCCCGACCCCACTTCTCAGCCCCGACCCCACCATCTCCCAGCGCGGGAAACCCGCAGAAAGCCCGCGCTTTTGCCCTGCCCGGCCCCGCCTCCTCCAGGGCTACTCCCATTGTCAGTCCCCCCCACCAGCTCCCCGAACTCCCCGTTACCAATTGTTACTTCTGACCATTCCCCGCACTTTATTAATTTGTTGTTAGAGTCTGGCCCCACACAATGTCCATGGAGATTAAATACTCCGGCCTGTAACTTCCTGTCGGACGCGCGACTTACGTTGCCAGTGCACTGCACATGCGCGGCGCGATGAACTGTAAGTGTGGGTATTCAGGCACCCGTGTTGGAAGCAGGCGGGCGGTTTCTCTTCCCTGCTTGAAGCCCTGCTTTGCCCTGGAGCTGCTGAATGAGAAATGCAACTACAGAAATAACTTGGACCACTTGCCTGAATTTAAGGTGAGTTTTTAACACTTTTTTTATTTGCGCTTTTATTCTTGGTTTAGCAGAGGCAGGAGACATCAGCTGACATTTTTTTGGGAGGTTAATGTTTTATATTATTAGTGTTTAGCGTTTATAAATATGTTTAAAATGCAAATAAAGTGAAAGGAAAATATATTTTTATTTTATTAAACTTTGGTTCGTCATGAGGCTGTTAATTCCATTAAAAGGGTACTTTACTGTATAAAGTGAGTTTGAAGTAACAAAAGTTGAATGATTTAGTTTTAATTTTGGTTTGCCATGAGGAAGTAAATGCCATTAAAGGAACTGTAATGAAGAGAATGCGATGATCACTCGGTAATGAGTATGATTGTCCGCCGAAGATACCTCAGTGTTAATGATTATGGGTTCTGTGGGTCCTTGTGTGGCTGGTGAGCCTGGTCCTAGAGCCGCATCTTCAATCACGGCAGAAGTTTCCAAAAGGTGGGATTGGTCCTTAGACGCTAAGTCGTAAGTATTCCTTTCTCAGACTCCTTTTCTTGGGTTTCAAGGGTTTCCCCTTGCTGCCGGATGTTCTTGAAGAATTGTGACCCTTCAATCAGCAGGTTCCTCCAAGTAGGTCTCTTCTCAGCAAAGGTCCCCCAGGCATTGACTCTATGTTCCATTTCTTGATGTAAACCTTTGAAGAGAGGGGGGGGGGGGGGGGGGGGCGGCGCAGTGGTGCAGTGGTTAGCACTGCTGCTTCACGACGCTGAGGTCCCAGGTTCGATCCTGGTCCCGGGTCACTGGCTGTGTAGAGTTTGCACATTCTCCCTGTATTTGCGTGGGTCTCACCCCCACAACCCAAAGACAGCAGGCGGTGGATTGGCCACGCTAAATTGCCCCTTAATTAAAAAAAATCATTGGGTGTTCTACATTTTTTTTTAAAAACCCTTTGATTAGTTTATTTTGTCCTCCTCTTGTTTAGGATCCTTTCCTGAGCAGGGTGAATAAGGTTTTCTTTGGCAAACTGACACCCTAAGTATATGGATGGTCCGACAGAGTTGGTTTTGGACAATCATGGCCTTGTTACTGGTGCTATTGACTCCTTCAAGGACACTAATATTAGCATGCCTGTCTATCAGCTGATTCTGAGCTAAAGTACATTTGGATTTTGCAATGTATTTAAGCTGAGTTGTTGATGAGTTTCCCTGATGTAATGTTCATCTTTAGAAGCCTCAGTAATTATTTTAAATGCTTTAACAATTTTTGATGCCTTACTTGATATATGCAAACCTCCTGTAAGCTAATGTGAACTATCTTTCTGACAGGTATTGCAGTGAATCAATCACCCATCCCCAAGAGTGTACTGCCAAAGGACATCCCAAAATGATGTCAGAGGAGATGACTGCCAGGGCACTACGCTTCAGCAGCTACTGCTTTCGGATGTTAAGCTTGTCAATTAACAGTTGATATGTCAAAACCCTCCCCTTCCCCCCCCCTTTCCATCCCTCCCTTCCTCCCTGCTACAAATAGATGGAACCATTGTGTTTAAGTAAGAAAATATATTTTATTGCAAGAAATTTGTTAAAGTTGAGGTAGTTTTATGTCATTGTTCAGCTGATAAAGTTAAACGTTAAGTTATATGTTAACTGGTTTTAAAGTTTTGTATTTATAAAATTATTTTTGTTAATAGATGTTTTACACTAAACTTTACAATCTTCTACAAATGTCTTATTGAAACACCAGAACACCACATTTATTGAGATAATTCTAAATTAATAAGATAATTGAAGTAAACAAGGCAGAAACATATTTAACATGGGTAACACAGTGGCACACTAGTTAGCACTGCTGTACAGGGACCATGTTCAATTCGTACCTTAGGTGACTGTGGTGTTTGTCACCCCGTGTCTGCATGCGTTTCTTAGAACCATAGAATTCAAACAGTGCAGATGGAGGCCATTCAGCCCATCAAGTCTGCACCGACCCTCTGAAAGAGCACCCTACGATGATCTACTCCCCCACCCTCTGGAACCTAACCTGTACATCCCTAGACACTAATGGGCAACTTAACATGGCCAATCCACCTAACCTGTACATCTTTGAACTGTGGGGGCAGCACGGTGGCGCAGTGGGTTAGCCCTGTTGCCTCACGCCGCCGAGGTCTCAGGTTCGATCCCGGCTCTGGGTCACTGTCCGTGTGGAGTTTTCACATTCTCCCCGTGTTTGTGTGGGTTTCGCCCCCACAACCCAAAAATGTGCAAGTTAGATGGATTGGGCACGCTAAATTGCCCCTTAATTGGAAAAAATGAATTGGGTACAAAAAACAAAATCTTTGAACCGTGGGCAGAAAGCAGAACACTTGGAGGAAACCCATGCAGACATGGGAGGAACATACAAAGTCCACACAGACAGTAACCCAAGGCCGGAATTGAACCCGGGTCCCTGGCGCTGAGAGGCAGCAATGCTAACCACTATGCTGCCGCCGCTCATGTCAGCATTAATTATTATTGTTTGGCAAAGGAAGGGTGCATCATGGAGTCTGAAACTTACAAACACTTTCATTTTTTTAATAAATAAATTTAGAATACCCAATTCATTTTTGTCCCAATTAACGGGCAATTTAACATGGCCAATCCACCTACCCTGGGTTTTGGGGTTGTGGGGGCGAAACCCTCGCAAACACGGGGAGAATGTACAAACTCCACACGGACAATGACCCAGAGCCGGGATCAAACCTGGGACCTCGGCGCCGTGAGGCAGCAGTGCTAACCACCGCGCCACCGTGCTGCCCTCAAACACTTTCCAAGTCAGAAGCAAACAGCCACTATGTGTCTGGTTTTGTTAGTTTTAAAGGTTGTTATGCATCTGTAACAAAATGTAGCTTCTGCAGCAGGATGGACAAATATATGGTGAACAGAGAAACATATATTAGAGTTATCTGAAAATTTTAAAACTCTCAAAAATTTGTACTTGAAACAATTATTTTCATCTGCTGGTAGAAACTGTTGGATGCTTGGGGCAGAACAGCGGCACAGTGGTTAGCACTGCTGCCTCACGGCCCCAAGGATCCTGATTCGATCCCGGCTCTGGGGCACTGTTGTGTGCAGTTTGCACATTCTCCCCATGTTTGCGTGGGTCTCACCCCCACAACCCAAAAAGATGAGCAGAGTAGGTGAATTGGCCACACTAAATTGCCCCTTAATTTGACAAAAAGAATTGGGTACTCTAAATTTAAAAAAATTGTTGGATGCTGAAAGGATATTCCTCTAATGGGAGAGATGAGAACTGGGGCGGCACAGTGTAAAAATAAGGATCTCCCTTTTAATATAAAGACTAGGATACTTTTATTTCCCTCAGAGGGTCAGCATCTGTGATACTCTCTTCCCCAGAAAGCTGTACAGCCTAGGTCATTGACTATTTTAAGGCTGAGTTGACTGACTGATGCACAATCAATGGACACGAAAGTCCGAACGATAGGCTTTAATACGCAAGAAGTGGACCCGGCAGCAGACGTACAGAAGAATGGCTGACTGCCGGGGAACACGGGTTCTTATACCCCGCCTCATAGGCGGAGCTACCTTCCTCTCAGCCAATCGGCTGAGAGGCACATGACATACCTGGGCCAATGGGCAGCGAGTCCTCTGCACCAATGGCAGCTCACACTCCCAGGTACCGTAATACCCCTAGTCATACTACCACACTGACAAGGGAGTCAAAGGGTATCAGGTAGTGGTGGTGGTGTCGGTTGTGATGGTGATGGTGGTGGGGGGGGGGGGGGGGGGGGGGGGGCGGGGAGGAGACAGGAAAATAGAAGCCACAATTAGATCAGTCACAATCTTATCAAATGCTGGAGCAGGCCTGAGGTGCAGAATGGCCTACTCTGGCTTCTAATTCATATGCTTGTGTGCATGTGTGTAGAATGATTGACCTTTGCTCTTAACACCTGTCTCCTGCTTCTCACAGGGCAAAGAACAGCATTGACTCAGCACTTAAATATTAATCATGCAACAGAATGCAAAGACTTATCTCTGAAAGGAAAAAAAGATCCTGGGACATTGCCCCTTTAGATAAATAATCAGTCATAACAATCCTACAACAAACCTCATGTCAATTATTTGTACTTTGACATAAAATGCAAATATTTCCCCCTTCTCTGAAATGTGATATTCTCTGGTTTGTCATTGAAATCTATATACAAGAAAATCTGAAGTTATGTTCTTTTGTTTAGCTGATGGTATCAGTTTGGATTTTATTCTTTTAAAAGTTCTGCAAGTTCAATGGGTTAGACATATATTACTGACTTATCACAAACCAGTGTGTCTGAGTTCAAAGAGAAGAATGTGTTGTTTCAGACTACTAGCATTGCAAATCTACACTTTGCTAGCCCCATAACATTTCTCAAATGTTATTACCTTTCTATTTATTTTTTTATTTTTTATTAAATGTTTTTTTCAAAATAAATTTAGAGTACCCAATTTTTCTGTTTTCCAATTAAGGGGCAATTTAGCGTGACCAATCCACCTACCCTGTACATCTTTGGCTTGTGGGGGTGAGACCCACGCAAACACGGGGAGAATGTGCAAACTCCACACGGACAGTGACCCGGGGCCGGGATCGAAAACAGGTCCTTGGTGCTGTGAGGCAGCAGTGCTAACCACTGGCCCACCGTGCCACCATAACCGTTCAATTTCTAATTGGTATTTTCCCGGTGCATGGTGCAGTGGCATGTTGAAGCTTCATGAACTGATAAAGCTCATGGCATTGACCATGCAAGCTGCAAGTAAGTTGCTGCTTCTGATGAACAGCAGAATCTTGATTGAGCAAATCTTCACTGTGATTGGGAGAGGTTGTTTAAAAAGCAGACCTGTACAAACTGCTGAAATTCATTCACATCTACTGTTTACAAGGTTTGAAGAAAAATGTACAATTTTGGCTTTTCTGTGTATTTATTCATATCCATCAACTTCACAATTAACAATATGCGATGCACCACATTCATATTGTACTTTAAAAAGAGTAGAGGGATTTAGCCAATACCCAGAAGGTTCATTAAAACTAAAGGAAGGACCAGATCTCCGCTAATTAGGTCTGAGTATTTTTTTGTTTTGTTAATTGTGCTTGTAGCTCTCCAGTTCACTTTTGAATTCCTCCTAATCTTGGTCATGCAAATTCAACCAATTTTCATGCACATTTTTGGCTACCATTCTGGACTGAAGCCCATTTTGTCGCTCTCCTTTTATTTTCTCTGCGGGTTCTCTTGTCTCCTTCTCTCCAGTCAGCCAATAAGGTCACATTGCATTTCTTCCCTCTTGGTAAATTTATCTCACCAATTGCTGCCTCACTAATCACTACGGCTCTGCCTTTTTACTCCCGATCTTCCAGGATTCAATAAAACCACAGCCATCGCTCTGCCACTCTTCGCATTTTCCCTTGAGCCTCCCATGCGGGTTTCTCCATTCTCCTGTCTCCCAATAATAATCCTGCACTGCATGTCTACTGGGAGCTAATACTGCTCACCTTCTTCCTATCATACTCACCAATACCCCTTAGACTATGCTGCCAAATCAGTTACCTCTCTCTGTATTCCCTTTTATCATTGATGCTTCCTTATTTGAATACAAGGCCTGCCATTCATGACATTATAATGGGCGATTGAATTGAACTCTTGGGTTTCACTGAAATTTGGTTCATTGATGGCACCATCAAAGCTTCATTGCCTATCTACACAGTCAACCACCTTTCCCAATCAATCCGGGGCAGCAGCAGAGTGGTCTTTGGCCTTTCCCTATTCCACTGACACGTTCTTTCAAACATCCCACCTATCATTTCAAAGTTTCGTTGTCTATAAGCACCCCAGCCTCATCTAAAGTTTCTACACAAAATGACCTCCATCCTCAGCTTTCCTCAGCTACTCCAGTATAACATCTCACTGTTGAATTTCAATCACCACTTGCCTCATCTCTCTCCTCTGAACTGCCCGTCAATTACTCAGCTACCGGGCAGCACGGTGGCACAGTGGTTAGCACTTCTGCCTCAAGGCGCCAAGGACCCGTGTTCGATCCCGGCCCCGGGTCACTGTCCGTGTGGAGTTTGCACATTCTCCCCATGTTTGCGTGGGTTTGACCCCCACAGCCCAAAGATGTGCAGGTTAGGTGGATTGGCCACACTAAATTTCCCCTTAATTGGAATAAAATAAATTGGGTGTTCAACATTTATTAAAGAAAAAAGACTAGTGTAAATTATTTTTTTTTTTAGGGTGTTCTAGTACGGTTGATCAAGGGGAATGGATATATGTAGTATATTTGGATTTCTAACAAGGAACATGTTAAGAGGCTTCAGGGTAATTTAGACAGGTTCAGTAAGTGGGCAAATACGTGGCAGATGCAGTATAATGTGGATAATGTGAAGTTATACACTTTGGATGAAGAAACAGAATGGCAGAGTATTATTTAAATGGTGATGATGGGAAATGTTGATGGAGAAAGAGACCTGGGTGTCCTTGTATACCAGTCACTGAAAACAAGCATGCAGGTAGACCAAGCAGTTAGGAAGACGAATGGTATGTTGGCCTTCACTGCAAGAGGACTTGAATACCAGAGCAAAGATGTTTTACTGCAGCTGTAGTGGCCATGGTGAGACCATGCCAGGAGTATTGTGTGAGTATTTGATGAAATCATATATAAATAAAAAGTCTGCTCTGCATGGTCATGACTGATCCTCTATCTCAAACGAGAGCACTCGCCCATGCCATCTTTTTTAGAAATGTATTTCCTGCTTAAATATATCTAGCGATTTGGCCTCCACAGCCTTCTGTAGTAGAGAATTCCATAGGTTCAAAACCCTCAGTGAAGAATTTTATCTCGATCCTATATGGCCTACCCTGAACCCCAAGACTTGTGACCCCTTGTTCTAGGCCCTCCACCAGAGGAAACAACATCCCTGTATACAGTCTGTGCAGCCCTGTCAGAATTTTATGTTTCTATTAGAAACCCTCTCATTCTTCTAAATTCCAGCAATTTAGCATGGCCAATCCACCTACCCTGTACATCTTTTGGGTTGTGCGGACATGGGGAGATTGTGCAAACTCCACACAGACAGTGACACAGCGCTGGGATCGAACCTGGGACCTCAACGTTGTGAGGCAGCAGTGCTAACCACTGCACCACCATGCCGGCCAATACAAGCCCAGTTGACCCAATCTCTCCTCATATGACATTCCGTCAGGTGAACCTTCACTGCACACACTCTATGGAAAGTATAACCTTTTCTAGATAAGGAGACCAAAACTGCACACAATACTCTTGCATGGTCTCACCATGGCCACTACAGCTGCAGTAATACATCTTTGCTCTGGCATTCAAGTCCATTCAAGGACACCCAGGTTTCTTTCTCCATCAACATTTCCCATCGTCACCATTTAAATAATACTCTGCCATTCTGTTTCCCCACCCAAAGTGTATAACTTCACATTATCCACATTATACTGCATCTGCCACATACTTGCCCACTTACTAAACCTGTCTAAATTACCCTGAGGCCACATATTTGATAGCTCCCGCATGCGACTGACTTTTGGACCTTTCCCCCCATTTTTTTCTGGATTTTATGGGACAAATCATTGAAAAGTGAGAGTGAGGAGAAATCCCCCTCCGGTGTATGGAGAATTGGACCAGACGTGGCCGTGTGAGAAGGCAAAGTCCTACAAGGAAGAGTGGAGCTGGTAACACTGGAAAGCATGGCGGAGAGCAAGGGCCGCGGGGAGATGGCGCCGTGGTCGACGGAGCAGCTGGTGACGTTTTTGAAGATTGCTTCGCCAAGCTGAAGGAGGACGTGCTGAACCCGATTAAGGCTTCGATTGATCAAGTTGTGCAGAATCAAGAGACCCACGGGAGAGCGATCCAGGAGGTGGAGAAAAAGGTGTCCGAGCACGAGGAATACCTAACCGTGCTGGAGACCAAGGTGGAGATGATGAACAACCACCAGAGGTGAATGCAGAAGCTGCAGGGCATGCAGAACAGGTCCAGGATGCAGATTCTTAAAATTGTCGGCCTCCCTGAAGGCAGTGAGGGATCGGATGTGAGGGTTTATGTGACGGAAATGTTGGAGAAGTTGATGGCGGCTGAGGCGTTCCCTCGGCTCCTGGAAGTGGATAGAGTGCAGAGAGCCCTCGCGAAGAAGCCCCGAGCGAACGAGCCGCCGAGGGCCATGGTGGTAACGCTTTTACAGATTCCGAGACAAGGAACATGTTCTGCGGTGGGCCAAGAAGGAACAGAGCAGCAAATGGGAGAATTGTGAGCTGCGCATTTATCAGGACCTGGGCGCGGATTTGGCCAAGAGGCGAGCTGGTTTTAATCGAGCAAAAACAGCCCTCATTAAGAAGGGGGTGAAGTTTGGGATGTGGTACCCAGCCCGTCTGTGGGTCACACATGGGGAACGGGACTTCTACTTTGAAACACCAGACGAAGTATGGACTTTTATTAAAGAAAAAAGACTGGAGGCGAATTAAAAGACACTGAAGCCTTGGAGAGTATTGTGGCAGCAATTTGTTGTGCTGAGCTGTATAAGTATAAGTAGTGTTATGTGTAATAATGGGCTGTTTTGATGGCTAAAGTTAACTTTGTCTTGCAGGGAGCTGGTTAGAGGGGTGGTGATCTTTGAGGCTGGTTCTGTTTTTGGGTGTTTTTTTTTCTAAAGTGGCTGTTTCTTCACTGTTTTTTCTGATGTTTGTTTACTGGGGAATGTGAGGCTTTTAATATGTTTGTCCAAGGGGAGGGTGGAGAGGGGAGAGAACAATGAGGAGACAGACTGCTTGGTGCCATGGGCGGGCGCTATCAAGTCAGAATGGGTCAGCTGACTCATGGAAGCACAGTGGGCGGCGAGCAGGTGTTAAGTTGGAGCTTGACTTGGGGGGGTGGGTTTCTAGTGCTGTTGCTGGGGGGGGGGGGGAAGGGAGGGGGAGCTGCTTTGCTGACAGGGGAGGAACTGCTACTAGGGGACAAATGGGAGGTCGGGAATGGCGAATGCCCGAGGGGGGGCTTGAGGAGGCGGAGGGTGCGAGTTAGAGGCTGGCCAAAAAAGGGTGATGGCTAGTCGGCTGATTGCGTGGGATGTCAGAGGGCTGAATGGGCCTGTCAAGAGGGCTTGCGTGTTCGCACATTTGAGGGGGCTGAAGGCGGACGCGGCAATGCTACAAGAGACGCACCTAAAGGGTTATAGACCAGATGAGATTGAGAAATTGGAAGGGTTGGCCAAGTTTTCCACTCAGGGCTGGACTCAAAGACCAGGGGGGTAGCGATCTTGATCAATAAACGAGTGGCATTCGAGACAGGTAGAATCGTGTCAGACAAGGGGGGTAGGTACATAATAGTGAGTGGGAAGCTGGAGGTGATGCGGGTGGTACTCGTGAACATATATGCTCCAAATTGGGATGATATAGAATTTATGAGGCGGGTGTTAGGTAAGATCCCAGAGTTAGAGTCACATAACCTGATTATGGGAGGAGATTTTAACAGCCATTGATCCGGAATTGGACCGGTCAAAACCCATGGAGGTTTGCATGGCCAAGGGCGAAGGAGTTTTCCTTTTATCACATGTTCACATGGTATAATCTCGCATCGACTTTTTTCTTCTGAGCAGGGCGCTAATACCGGAGGTGGTGGATACTGAGTACTCGGCAATCGCGGTGTCGGATCATGCCCCACTGGGTGGATCTATGGGTTAGTGTGGAGAGAGGACAACGCCCGCTATGGAGGCTGGATGTGGGGTTGCTAGCGGACGAAGCCATCTGTGGGCGGGTTAACAAATCCACCAGAACTATCTGGAAACAAATGATACGGGGGAGGTCTCTGCAGCAACGGTCTGGGAACCTTTGAAGGCAGTGGTCAGAGGGGAACTAATCTTGATACGGGCCCACAGAGAAAAGGTGGAACAGGCTGAGAGGGATAGATTAGTGAAGGAGATACTCCAGGTGGACAGGAGATACTCGGAGGCCCCGGATGGGGGGCTACTGAGGGAGTGGCGGAGGTTACAGGCGGAGTGTGGGCTGTTGACCATAGGAAAAGCGGTGGAACAGTTGAGGAAGGCAAGGGGGGCGATTTATGAGTACGGGGGAAAGGCAAGCAGAATGTTAGCACACCAGCTCAGGAAAAGGGAGGTGGCCAGGGAGATAGGGAAAGTAAAGAGTAAAGGCGGGAATACTGTCCCGGACCCAGCGAGGGTGAGCGAGGTGTTTAAGGACTTTTATGGTAAATTATGAGATTCGGAACCCCCGGCTGGGGTGGAGAGGATGAGGCAGATTTTGGATCAGCTGAGGTTTCCGAGGGTAGATGAGGATCTGGTGGAAGGGCTGGGTGCCCCAATTGAGATGGAGGAAATAATTGAGGGGCTGGAGGGCATGCAGTCGGGCAAGGCCCCGGGGCCTGATGGCTATCCGGTGGAACTCTTTAAGAAGTTTTCAGAGATATTCAGCCCACTGCTGGTGAGAACATTTAATGAAGTCCTACCCCCCAACAATGTCGCAGGCCTCGATTTCATTGATGCTGAAACGGGAGAAGGATCCGGAGCAAGCGGGTCATAAAGGCCAATTTCTCTACTGAATGTGGACACCAAACTGCTGGCTAAGATACTGGCCACAAGGATAGAGGACTGTGTCCCGGGGGTGATAGGGGAAGACCAGACGGGATTTGTAAAGGGCAGGCAACTCAAGGCCAATGTTCGAAGGCTTTTAAATGTAATTTTTTTCAAAAAAGTATTTTTGTTAAGGTTTTGCAGAATTTTGCATAATAAAACTGTAGTAACCATAATAACAAAACAAACTAGAGTGAACATTAACATAGTGCAAAAAGAGAATACACAATAACAATTAAATAGACATTACCCCACGCGACCCAGACCCAGTCTCCCCACACCATCCCAATGAAGCACTCACCCCTACGGATTGCCGCTGCTGCTGACATTTTAATTTTCCCCGAGAAAGTTGACGAACGGCTGCCACCTCCGAGAGAACCCTATCGTAGACCCTCTTAAGGCAAACTTTATTTTCTCGAGGCTGAGAAACCCAGCCATGTCATTAAACAAGGTCTCTATACTCGGGGGCTTCGAGTCCCTCCACATTAATAAAATCCGTCTCCGGGCTACTAGGGAGGCAAAGGCCAAGACGTCGGCCTCTTTCGCCCCCTGAACTCCCGGGTCTTCTGACACTCCAAAGATCGCAATCTCTGGATTCGGCACCACCCGTATAAATTACGTTTTTTACCCGTCAGTCTGGTCTCAATAAAACTCGAGAGGGATCTGTAGGTATGGTATTATTTATTTTTAAACAACTTGCAAGGCTGACCCGCTCTATAGAGATTCAGAACACATGCAGTCTCCTGAAGCTCCCAGAACCAAGTGAGCCCGAGGACAAAGAGATCTTCTATACATATCATTCAAATGGCATCAAGTTTCCCATACACGATTCCCATCGGTCATCCTATACACCTCCTGACCTGGCCATATATCCTGATTGGCTCACTTCGCACTCCCTCAACCCTGGGCCTCTTGTTACCCAGCATTCTTTTCACCATCCTCTGCACGAGGTTCCCCTCCCCCCCCCTTTCTGGCCATGCTTTGCTGAATTCCTTTGTTCATTGCCTGCAAACTCACTACCATCACACCGACTCTATCCTCTACATTATTCTAACTAATTATCCCATTTTATATCACATTCGTTTGTTCAATTCCTCAGACATTGCCCTCACGAACCCTTGCCAGAACTCTCTAAGCTCCGGGCATGCTCAAAACATGTGGACATGGTTTGCAGGGCTGCCCTTGCACCTCGTAAAACTGTCTTCTACCCCAAAAAACTTGCTCATTCTCGCTGCCGTCATGTGTGTCTGGTGGACCACCTTAAATTGAATTAGACTGAGCCTGGCACATGATGAGGAGGAATTAACCCTGCCCAGGACCTCTGCCCACAGACCCGCTTCCAACTCCTCACCTAGCTCCTCCTCCCACTTGCCCTTGAGCTCCTCCACCAGGGTTTCCTCCGCCTCCTGTAGTTCCTGGTAGATATCTGACACCTTCCCCTCCCCCACCCAGGTGCCGGAGACCACCCTGTCTTGTATCCTCAGTGGCAGCAGCGTCAGAAAGGCCACTACCTGTTTTTTCAGGAAGGCTCGTACTCGCAGATATTTAAAGGCGTTTCCTGGCAGCAGATTAAATTTGTCCTCTAGCGCCTTCAAACTGGGAAAGCTTCCGTCTATGAACAGATCTCCCATCCTTCTGATGCCTGCCCTCTACCAGCTCTGGAACCCATCATCCATCCTACCCGGGACAAACCTGTGGTTGTTACATATCGGGGTCCAGACCGATGCTCCCTCCACCTTCTTGTACCTCCTCCACTGTCCCCAGATCCGCAGTGTCGCCACCACCACCGGACTTGTGGAGTAGCGGGTCGGCGAGAATGGCAAAGGAGCCGTGATCAAAGTTCCCAGACTAGTACCTTTACACGACGCCGACGCCCCCCCCCCCCCCCCCCCCCCCCCTCAATCGCCCACTTCCTAATCATAGCTATATTGGCCGCCCAGTAGTAGTTGCAAAAGTGCGGCAGCACTAACCCACTCTTCCCCCCCCCCCCCCCCCCCCCCCCACCCCCGACTGCGCTCCAACAGCGATCTCCTTACTCCGACTCGTATAGTTTACTATAGAACTCCTTAAAGACTCCGTTCATCCCCCCTGGATCCAAGACCGTGTTACCCTCCTTATTCTTTACTCCCCTGATTTCCCTGGCCGACTCCCTCTTTCGCAGTTGGTGTGCCAGCATTCTACTCGCTTTCTCCCCGTGCTCGTAGACTGAACCCTTGCCTTCCTCAGCTGTGATACCGCTTTCCCTGTGGTCAGCAGTTCAAACTCTGACTGCAGACTCCGCCGCTCCCTCAGTAGCCCCGCCTCAAGGGCCTCCACGTATCTCCTGTCCACTCGGAGTATCTCCTCCACCAGCCTCTCCCTCTCTGCTCTTTCTTTTCCCTATGGGATCGAATTGAGATGAGTTCCCCTCTGACAACAGCCTGCAGAGCCTCCCAGACCGTTGCCGCTGCTACCTCACCCGTATCGTTTGTTTCCAGGTAATCCTGGATGTTCCTGCTAATCCGCCCGCAAACCTCTTCATCCGCCAGCAGCCACACATCCTGTCTCCAGAGTGGTCGCTGCCCTCTCTCCTCACTAAGCCACAAGTCCACCCAGTACGGGGCATGGTCCGAGACTGTGACTGCTGAGTATTCTGTTCCCGCCACTTTGGGATTAACGCCCTGCTCAAGACAAAGAAGTCTATGCGGGAATAAACCTTATGAACGTGGGAGAAAAAAAAGAGAACTCCTTCGCTCTCGGCTGCGCGAACCTCCAGGAATCCACCCCCCACCCCATCCGCTCCATAAAACCCTTCAGTTACTTAGCCACTGCCGGTCGCTTCCCTGTCCTGGACTTCGACCGGTCCAGCGCGGGGTCAATGACTGTGTTAAAGTCTCCCCCCATGATCAGTTTGTGTGACTCTAAGTCCTGGATTTTGCCTAGCATGCGTCTCATAAATTCCACATCATCCCAATTCAGAGCGTACACGTTCACAAACACCAGCCGGACCCCCCCCCCCCCCCCCCCCACTTTCCACTCACCATTATATACCTGCCCCCCTTATCTACCACAATTCTCCCAGCCTCGAATGCCACACCCTTACTGATCAGAATTGCTCCCCCTCTGGTCTTCGAATCTGGTCTTCGAATCCAGCCCTGAATGGAACACCTGGCCTACCCATTCCTTTCTCAATCTCGTGTAATCTGCGAGCTTTAAATTTTAAATGTTATTATGATGCCCTCAGAAGGAGAGGAGTTGGATGTAATGGTAGCGATGGATGCGGAGACGGTTTTTGATCAGGTGGAGTGGAATTACCTGTGGGAGGCGCTGGGAAGGTTTGGGTTTGGTGAGGGCTTTATTGACTGGGTGCGGTTGCTCTATCAGACACCAGTAGCAAGTGTGTACACAAACCGGCTGAGGTTGGGGTATTTTAAACTACAGCGCGGGACGAGGCAAGGGTGCCCCCTATCCCCGTTACTGTTTGCTCTGGCCATAGAGCCATTGGCCATGGTGTTAAGAGCCTCTAGGAACTGGAAAGGGCTGGTTCGGGGGGGGGGGGGGGGGGGGGGGTTGAGCCCCTGATCTCGCTTTACGCAGATGACCTGCTCTTGTATATTTTAGACCCGTTGGAGGGGATGGGGGAAGTAATGAGAATCCTGGGGGAATTTGGCAATTTTTCAGGGTATAAATTGAACATGGGGAAAAGCGAGATGTTCGCGATCCAGGCAAGAGGACAGGAGAAGAGACTGGGAGAACTGCCGCTTAGAATGGTAGGAAAGAGCTTTCGGATTCTGGGAATCCAGGTGGCCCGGGAATGGGAGGTACTACACAAGTTAAACCTATCCCGGCTGGTAGAACAAATGAAAGGGGACTTTAAGAGATGGGATATGCTCCCGCTATCACTGGCGGGAAGGGTACAGACTGTGAAAATGACGGTCCTCCCCAGATTTCTGTTTGTCTTTCAGTGCCTCCCATCTTCATCCCGAAGGCCTTTTTTAAATGGGTGAATAAGGTTATTTTGGGCTTTGTGTGGGCGGATAAAACCCTGCGTGTGAAGTGTTGACGGAGTGCAGTTGGGGGGAGGGTGGGTTGGCGCTGCCGAACCTCTGCAATTACTACTGGGTGGCTAATATAGCCATGATAAGGGGGTAGTGGGGTGGGGGGGGGGGGGGGGGGGTGATGGAGGCGGCGTCATGCAAAGACACAAGTTTGGAGCACTGACATTCTCGCCGGCCCGATGCTCCACAAGTCCGGAGGTGGTGGCAGCTCTGAGAATCTGGGGGCAATGGAGGAGATACAAGAGAGAGGAGGGAGCATCGGTTTGGACCCCAATTTATAATAATCCTCGGTTTGTACCAGGTAGGCTGGATGGTGGGTTCCGGAGATGGCAAAGGACAGGAATTTGGAGAATGGGAGATCTATTTATAGACGGGAGCTTCCCCAGCTTGAAAGCCTTGGAGGATAAATTTGAATTGCCAGCAGCGAAAGGGTTTAGGTATTTGCAGGTGTGAGACTTCCTGAGAAAGCAGGTTCCAGCCTTTCCGCTGCTGCCGCCACGGGGGATACAGGATAGAGTAGGCTCCAGTGCCTGGTGGGAGAGGGGAAGGTTTCAGATATTTACCAGGAGCGTTCGGAGGCAGAGGAAACTCCAGTGGAGGAGCTTGAGGGCAAGTGCGAGGGCGAGCTAGGAGGAGAGATAGAGGCGGGTCTATGGGCAGATGCCCTAAGCAGGGTTAATACCTCCTCATCATGTGCCAGGCTCAGCCTGATACAATTTTAGGTAGTCCACCGGGCACACATGACAGCAGCCCGGATGAGCAGGTTTTTCAGGGTAGAGGATAGGTGTGCGAGGTGCACGGGAAGCCCAGCAAATCATGTCCACATGTCTTGGGCATGCCCGAAGCTTAGAGGGTTTTGGCAGGGTTTTGCTGAGGCAATGTCCACGGTACTAAAAGCATGGGTGGTGCCGAGTCCGGAGGTAGCGGTCTTTGGAGTGTCGGAAGAGCCGGAAGTTCAGGGGCGAAAGAGGCTGACGCTTTTGCCTCCCTGGTAGCCTGGAGACGGATCTTGTTAATGTGGAGGGACTCGAAGCCCCCGAGTGTCGAGACCTGGGTTAGTGACATGACTAGGTTTTTCAGTCTCGAGAAGATAAAGTTCGCCTTAAGAGGGTATATGGTTGGGTTCACCCGGAGGTGGCAGCCGTTCGTCGACTTTCTCGGGGAAAATTTAAATGTCAGCAGATGCAGTATTCCAAGGACGGGGGGGGGGGGAGGTTCTGCCATCTTGTTGCCCACTCACTCAATCTCTATGTCCCTTTGCAGTCTGTGTCCTCCGCATAATTTCCATTTCCAACTAGCTATGCATCATCAACAAATTTAGATACATTACTCTCCAAGTCATAAATATAGCTGGTAAATAACTGAGGCCCCAACACTGATTCCTGCAGCGCTCCACGAGTCACAGCCTGCCAACTTGAGGATTTCCCATTCATACCTCTTTGCCTCTTGTCCATTAACCAATCCTGCTAATAGATTAATTACCCCCAGCTCCAGGAGCCTTATCTTACCTAATAATCTTTTGTGTGGAACCTCATCAAATGCCCTATGGAAATCCAAGTATCCTACATTTATTGGCTCCTCTTTATTTAACCCTACCAGTTGTACCTCAAAAAAATCTCCAGATATAGGAAATATTGCAATTTAGCTGACTTTAAAGCACAATACTATATTTAACTATTAACACAACTGATACACTTGTAAACATTGATTGTGTTCTTTTCATTCAGGGTATAATTGTCTAGATACTACTTTAAAGCCATTTCCTATTTATTGGGCTATTTGCTTTCCTTGAAAATAAATACCTGATATAAATACTGGCACACTTCCTTGTAATTGCCTTCAGAGCAGCAGAGCCAAATAAAAGCAGCAGGTTATCTACCTGCTGTCCTACACAATTGTATAGGAGCACCTAAAGAGAAAAAAAATACATATTTCATGACTTACAGGCATGCAATGAGTAGCATGTTAGGATCATAAGTTTCATTTTAGAGATCTGTTATAAAGTTTTGCCCATGTTAGCTTCTCTGGCATTCCAGGAAGATTTTAAATGTATTTTATTCCAAACGTATTCAAAAATACAACACAAATCAATAGCATTCTCAACACCTCCACATTTAAGTTTATACAATATTTACCCCCCCCGATAAGCAGTTCCTCAAACATTGTCATGAACAGTCCCCAACATGTCTCAAAGCCTTCCGTTGATCCCCTCAATTCGAACTTGGATCTTTTCCAGCCGAAGGAAGTCACATCAGTCCCCCAGCCAGGCCACCGGCGGCGTTGCTGACCGCCAATCCAGTAATATCCTTCACTGAGCACTTTGAGAGGCGAAGGCCATGACATCGGCCTTCTTCCCCTCCATCAGCTCTGGCATGTCCGACACTCCAAAGATCGCTACCATTGGGTCCGGCCTTACCTCCAACCCCACAATCTTCGATAACGTCTTAAACACCGCCTCCCAGTATCTCTCCAACACCTCAGAACATGTGCATGTGATTTGTCGGCCCTCGCACACACTTCTTACACTCGTCTGCCACCCCTTGGAAGAACCCACTCATTCTCGCGTGGCTCATTTGTACCCTGTGCACCGCCTTAAACTGAATCAAACTCATCCTCGCACACAAGGTTGAATTTACCCTATGCATTGCCTCACTCCACACTCCCCATCCTATCTCCACCCTCCATTCCTCCCATTTATTCTTTTAAAAAAAAAACGTATTTTATAACAAACATGGATCAAAGCAGGTTGCAGCAAGTAAATACCCCGGAAAACATACTTCCCAACAATCAACTATACAGTCTGTATAGATTTTTCCCCCTTTTAACCCCCTCCTCCCCATCCCCCCCACAATGCGACGAATAGCTCCTCAAACAAGGTGACAAACAGCCCCACATTTTCTCAAACTCCCCTGCTGAGCCCCTTTTTAAAAAAAATAATTTTTATTGGAATTTTTTTACAGAAAATATAAAAATATAACAACAAGTATAGCAACAAGCAGTAATATGCAACTAACAGCCCCATAACACCCACAATTCCCCCCCCATACCGTAACATCACATGTATCACACTCCCCCCACCCCCCCCCAACAAGAGAACTTAACCATAAATTAAAATTAAATAAATCAAATTTAAATAAAATAAGCAAACATAATCAACGTTCCCCCCCCCCCCCCCCCCCCCCAATCACCCCCCCACCCCGGGTTGCTGCTGCTACTGTCCCAGTACCCTATCGTTGAGCCAGAAAGTCGAGGAAAGGTTGCCACCGTTTAAAGAACCCTTGCACCGATCCTCTAAGGGCGAATTTAACCTTCTCAAGCTTAATGAAGCCCGCCATGTCATTGATCCAGGTCTCCACGCTTGGGGGCCTCGCGTCCTTCCACTGTAGCAAAATCCTTCGCCGGACTACTAGGGACGCAAAGGCCAGCACACCGGCCTCTTTCGCCTCCTGCACTCCCGGCTCTACCCCAACCCCAAAGATCGCGAGTCCCCATCCTGGCTTGACCCTGGATCCCACCACCCTTGACACCGTCCTCGCCACCCCCTTCCAGAACTCCTCCAATGCCGGGCATACCCAGAACATATGGGCATGGTTCGCTGGACTCCCCGAGCACCTGACACACCTATCTTCACCCCCAAAGAACCTACTCATCCTCGTCCCAGTCATGTGGGCCCTATGCAGCACCTTGAATTGGATGAGGCTAAGCCGCGCACACGAGGAGGACGAATTTACCCTCTCCAGGGCATCAGCCCATGTCCCGTCTTCGATCTGTTCCCCCAGTTCCCCCTCCCACTTCTATTTCAGCTCCTCTACTGACGCCTCTTCCACCTCCTGCATAAGCTTGTAGATATCGGATATCGTCCCCTCCCCGACCTAGACCCCCGAGAGCACCCTGTCACTCACCCCCCTCATGGGGAGCGCAGGGAATCCCTCCACCTGCCGTCTAGCAAATGCCTTTACCTGCAGATATCTAAACATGTTTCCCGGCGGGAGCCCAAATTTCTCCTCCAACTAAAAACCTAAAAAGTAAGGTTAAGGGGGGGAGTTGTTGGGTTACGGGTATAGGGTGGATATGTGGGTTTGAGTAGGGTGATCATTGCTCGGCACAACATCGAGGGCCGAAGGGCCTGTTCTGTGCTGTACTGTTCTATGTTCTAACTCCCCCAGGCTCGCAAACCTTCCGTCGATAAACAGGCCCCTCAGCTGTCTAATTGCCGCTCTATACCATCCCCGAAATCCCCCATCCATGTTCCCCGGGACGAACCTATGGTTCCCCCTTAACGGAGCCTCTATCGAGCCCCCCACTTCTCCCCTATGTCGCCTTCACTGCCCCCAAATCTTGAGGGTAGCTGCCACCACCGGACTCGTGGTATACCTCGTGGGAGGGAGCGGCCACGGCGCCGTTACCATGGCCCCCAGGCTTGTATCCCCACAGGACGCTCTCGCCATCCGTTTCCATGCTGCCCCCTCCCCCTCCATCACCCACTTACGCACCATCGACACGTTGGCCACCCAGTAGTACCCCGAGAGGTTGGGCAACGCCAGCCCCCCCCCCCCATCTCTACTCCGCTCCAAGAAGACCCTCTTCACCCTCGGGGTGCCATGCGCCCAAACAAATCCCATGATGCTGCTGGTCACCCTTTTAAAAAAGGCCCTAGGAATAAAGATAGGAAAGTACTGGAAGAGGAACAAGAACCTCGGGAGAACCGTCATTTTGACGGATTGCACTCTGCCCGCCAGCGATAGCGGCACCATGTCCCACCTTTTAAATTCCTCCTCCATCTGTTCCACTAGTCTGGTGAAGTTAAGCTTATGAAGAGCCCCCCAACTCCTGGCCACCTGCACCCCCAGGTACCTGAAACTCTTCACTGCCCTCCTGAAGGGGAGCCTCCCAATTCCCTCCTCCTGATCTCCCGGGTGCACTACAAATACCTCGCTCTTTCCTAAGTTCAGTTTATAGCCCGAGAAGCCCCCAAATTCCGCTAACAGCTCCATCACCCCCGGCATTCCCCCCTTCTGGGTCCGCCACATATAACAGCAGGTCGTCCGCATACAGCGATACCCGGTGCTCCTCCCCACCCCGCACCAGACCCCTCCACTTCCCTGACTCCCTCAACGCCATGGCCAGCGGTTCAATCACCAGTGCAAAGAGCAGGGGGGACAGGGGACACCCCTGCCTGGTCCCACGATAAAGCCTAAAATACTCCGATCTCCTTCCATTTGTGACTACACTCGCCATCGGCGCCGCGTAAAGCAGCCTCACCCATTTGATGAATCCCTCCCCAAATCCAAACCTCTCCAGCACCTCCCACAGGTACCCCCACTCAACTCTATCAAACGCTTTCTCTGCGTCCAGCGCCACCACTATCTCCGCCTCCCCCTCCACAGCCGGCATCATGATAACATTGAGCAGTCTCCGCACATTCGTGTTGAGCTGCCGCCCCTTGACAAATCCTGTCTGATCTTCATCTGCTGAGCCCCTTAACTCATACTTTATCCTCACTAACTACAGGAAGTTGTACAGGTCACCCAACCATGCCACTACCCCTGGTGGTGATGCCAACCACCACTCCAGCAAAATTTGCCACCTTGCAACCAGAGAGGCGAAGGCCAAGACATCGGCCTCCCTCCTCTCCATGAGCTCCGGCTCCTCTGAAACCCCAAATATCGCCACCAAAGGGTCCTGGACCATCTCCCCCCCCCACTATCCTGGCTAAGACTGCGAACACTCCCGCCCAGAATCTTCCCAATTTTTCGCAACCCCAAAACATGTGTGCGTGATTCGCTGGCCTCCGCCCACACCTCTCACACTCATCTGCTACCCCCTGAAAGAACCCAATCATTCTTGCCCGAGTCATATGTACCCTCTGCACCACCTTAAACTGTATCAGGCTCATCCTTGTACAGGGGGAGGTCCCGTTTACCCTTCGCAGTGCCTCACTCCATTCTCCCCAGTTGATCTCCCCTCCCAACTCCGCTTCCCATTTCTCCTTGATCTTCACCACACGCTCACCTCCCTGCTCCCCCAGCTACTTGTATATATCCCCAATTTTTCTCTCCCCTTCCACATCCGGAAGCAACAGTCACTCCAGCAGGGTGTATCCCGGCAACCTAGGGAACCCCCTCCAGACCTTGTGTAAAGTCCCTAACCTGCAGATATCTGAACTCACTACCCCTCCTCCCATTTACTGATCCTCGCCACCTGCGCTCCCTCTGACAACCGTATATATCCCCAATCCTGCTCTCCACCCACATCTGGGAGCAGCAGCCATTCCAGCAGGGTTAACTCCGGCAGCTCGGGAAACATTCTGCGTCCCTTCTGCGCAAAATCCCTCACTTGCATATAACGAAATTCACTTCCCGTCGGCAATTCAAACCTCTCCCGCAGCTCTTCCGGACCTGCAAACTTCTCTTCCAGGTACAAATCCCTCACCAGCCCCACCTCCCTCCACTTTCTATACATGCCATCCATCTCCCCCAGCTTAGACCTGTGATTTCCACACAACGGTGTCAGCACCGACATCCCCTCCATCCTAAAAGTGTCTCCTCAGCTGGTTCCACACTTTGATCGTAGGCTGTACTACTGGGTTCAGCGTATACCTCCCTGGCGACAGCGGAAGTGATGTCGTCGCCATGGCCCTCAAGCTGAACCTCCTACAGGACTCCACCTCCATCCTAACCCACTCTAACCCCTACCCTCCCATCACCGTCTCACCTTCGCCATGTTTGCCGCCTGGTAGTAATGCAGTAGATTCGGGAATGCCACCCCCTTTTTTACCTCTGTAGCAGGTTTCTTTTTACTCTTGGTACCTTCCCCGCCCATATAACCTCCGAGATTACAGGCTCCAATTTCTGGAAAAAAGCTTCAGGGATAAAGATCCGGAGGGTCTGGAATACAAACAGAAACCTTGGCAGCACATTCAACTTAACCACCTGGACCCTCCCTGCCA
Organism: Scyliorhinus canicula; assembly: GCF_902713615.1. Lineage (NCBI taxonomy): Eukaryota > Metazoa > Chordata > Chondrichthyes > Carcharhiniformes > Scyliorhinidae > Scyliorhinus > Scyliorhinus canicula. The sequence goes on along the minus strand of NC_052148.1, from coordinate 238,262,769 downwards.
ATATCAGGTGTAGCGAATCCCACCTCAAATCCCCCTCAACCTCCTCCATCAACATCATCAGATTCCACTGGTGCATTGTCGCCCACTCCCTCATCACCTGGACCCTCAAATACCTAAACCTATTCCTGGCTACCCTGAACAGCAACGCCTCTAAGTTGGCCCCCTGGCCCGCCGCATTCACTGGGAACACCTCACTCTTCCCGACGTTGAACTTATATCCCTAAAAGGTTCCAAGCCACTCCAGTATGTCCATAATTCTCCCCCTTATGTTATCCATCACTTCTCTCTGCCCTTACGGCTGTGCCAGCACCTGCCTCCTCTCTTCATCCAGTCTTGGGAACTCCAGCCTGTCCAATCACTGCTCAATATCTCCCTCCTCTACGCCTGGCTCGGCCCTGTACAGGTTCTCATCGATCCTCCCCGGTTCCAACACAACCTCCCCCTTCCTTAAATGCCTCATTGATCCTTCCCGGCTCCAACACAAACACCCCCTTCCCTCAAAATTTCCCTAGTTGTGGCCTGCCTCCATAGTTGGTGGGCCAGCATGTGGCTCGTCTTCTCTCCATATTCATACTGCACCCCTCTCTCTCCACAACTGCCCCACTGCCTTCCCCGTCATCAGCCTATCAAACTGCCCTTGTAACCTTTTTCTCTCTGCCAACCCCTCCTTAATGGGAGCTCTTGAATATTTCCTGTCCACCTTGACTATCCCATCCAACAACCGTCGATACTCCTCCCTCCTCCTCCTGTCCCTGTGCACCTGGAATGAGATAACCTCCCCCCGAACCACCACCCTCCAAAACATAGCCACTGACACCTCCCCATTCTGATTCGACCCCACATAATCTCTGATTACCGACCGCACCTTCTCACAGAACCCCTTCACCACCAAACGCCCTGAATCCAGCCTCCACCCCGGCTTCTGCTCCTGCCTCAAACTAAGCCTCACCTCCAGCTAGTGTGGCGCATAATTGGAGCTATTTTCCCAGTAAGACTTAATGGTACATATGGTAATCGATACTTGGATGTCATTCAAATGAAAAGCAAAGTTAAATACTGCAAGTTGGCACTAATGGTGACTTAAAGATCAATCAAACATTTTGCCAACAAATTTTATTGCCTTATTTGACATTTCTACACATGATTTGCTTGATTTCTCATTTCCATTCACAAGGCTGCAATCTGACAAGATTGCTAATAAATCAAATAGGTCAATCTGACTTGTCAAGCAGATGCAAAATAGTTTTGTGAATAATAGCTGCCCATCCCCAAATTGCTCAGAAGAATGACTTATAATTGGGAGAAATGCTTAGATTTGTTTCATGCAATACTACCAAGAAATGCTGAAGCTAAATTTTCTGTTCCAGTGAGATTAGTTCATGAAGTTTTTAAATCGATGAAAATAGTCTTCCACTGGCGTCAGTGGTGAGCAGTTGTATGCAAGGTGGCTCCCGTCTAGCGATGCGCTTTTGGCGCTGGTTGCACGATTTTCGGGGAAAAATAAGAGAACTTACCGGTCTTTCCTCGGGGGGGGGGGGGGGGGGGGGGGGGGGGTGCCTGTTGGGTGCAAAACCAGGCAGAAGTCCTACAAAAAGTTCCACACCAGTTCCTATGGCTGACTGAAAAATTGATGGAATTCCTCATGGTTGACTTCCAAAAAGAAAGGCAGTCGATGGTAGAGGCCCGTTCCAGGGCGATTGCGGTGGAAGTGGCCCCCTTTGGGTAACTTGAGGGTACAGCGGCGGTTGGAGGTGCAGGGAGCGAAAATATTTTGAGTCGGAAGAAGTGGTCTTGGACCACAGCGACCGGATTGCCACTTTGGAGCATAAGATCACATTGATGGATGAGGTCCAAAAAGCTTTAAACACCAAGGTTGATGACCAAGGAAACCGGTCCAGAGGCCAAATTCTGTGACTTGGCGGGCTATCTGAAGGCACGAGCCCCACAGAATTTGTGACAAAGATGTTCGGGCCGGAAATTGGTGGGGGAGAGGGTCTCTACAAACCCTCGCAAAGTGGACTATATCCACCAGTTATTGCGACAAAAGCAGAAATCCGGCAATCCACCATGAGCAGTTAAAGTCTTCCTCCATAGATTTCTTGATAAGGAGAGGATCGTAAAATGGGAAAGGCCACATGGGAAAGGTATTGGCAGAGACACCATATTCAAATCTACCAGGACATCAGACAAAGCAAAGAGCTGGGTTCAACAAGGCCAAGGCAGCACTTTAACAGAAATAATAATAATTGCTTATTCTCACAAGTACACTTCAATGAAGTTACTGTGAAAATACCCTAGTTGCCACATTCGGGCGCCTGTTTGGGGAGGCTGGAATGGGAATTGAACCTGTGTTGCTGGTCTTGTTCTGCATTACAAGCCAGCTGTCTTAGGCCACTGTGCTAAACCAGCCCCAAAGGTGCCCCTAATAAGGTGCAATTGGGAATACCCAGCTCGATTGTGTTCACTTTTAAAAACAAAGAACACTATTAAGACACACTGGAGGAGGTGAATAACCTTGTGAGGAAGAGCGGACTAGGAAAAATTTGGTTGTGGTTTATGAGAAGTTTGGGAGTTTTTTGAAATTTGCATGTTGATGTTTATAGTTCTTGCCATGGTTTGTATTTTTGTTACTTGGGGTTCAGTATTTTCTTTCTCTTCTTTTGCAGGATAATATGTGGTAGTTTTACTGTTTGAAGAGGGGTGCGAGCTCTTTATTCTTCTCTTCCTGGTATGTATTTTATTTTTTGTTTGGATGAGGGACTGGGTTAAGGGGATGTTAGACTTATTATGCTGGGGTTTTCTTTTTTCTTTGGCCTGCTAAGCAGGGTCAGCCTGGCTAGTGTTTATGCCAGTTAACAGAAGTAAAGTGGGGAGGGGGCTGTGGCTGGATACTTGGGAGGTAGTGCTTGTTGTTTGTGGGGTAAGGCAATGCGCCTGGGTTGGATGCGTTTTCCTGTGTTTGGGGTGGGTGAGGGGGAAGGATCCCTATCTGAATTGGGAAGGGTGGTCTGCAGTTGTTTGGAGAGGCGGGGGAGTAGACAAAAATGACAAAATGCTGGCGATGGGGGTCCGTGTATGGATCAGTATGATGGTGGGGACGGTGGCCATCTTAGGTGGGCCTGGATTAGGCCTCGTGGGAGCGATATGTCTGGGTCTAAGGAGTTGAGGGGTGGGTCCAGAGGGCCCCCATTAGGTTGGTGACATGGAATGTTAAGGGGCTAAATAGTCCGGTCAAAAAGATCCTGGGTGTTTACTCATTTGAGGAGTTTGAACGCAGAGGTAGTTTTTTTGTTGTTGCAGGAGACAGATTTGTAGGTCAGGGATCAGACGAGATCAAGGAAAGGATGGGTAGGGCAGGCGTTCCACTCAAATTTTGATTGGAGGTCAAGAAGAGTGGCAATCTCGATTAACAGGGGGATGGCTTTTACAGCTGCCAGTAATTTTTTTTTTTAAATAATTTTTATTGAGAAATTTTGATTTTATACAACAATAACGCACCTTAGTAAAATACCGAAAATAACAATAATATTAATAATCATATACATTCGCCCCATCCCCATGAACAACCCAGCATTTTAACAACAACACAAATTAACACACTATAAAGTTACAGAATAAACACTACAATAATGCACCCCCCCCCCCCCCGGGTTGCTGCTGCTATTGACCCAGTTACCTATCTCTGAGCCAGGAAGTCCAGAAAAGGCTGCCATCGTTTATAGAACCCTTGTATTGATCCTCTCAGGGCAAATTTGACCTTTTCCAATTTTATAAATCCCGCCATGTCACTGATCCAGGTCTCCACGCTTGGGGGCCTTGCATCCTTCCATTGTAACAGAATCCTTCGACGGGCAGCTGCCAGTACTTTGACAGACCCTGTGGGGGCAGTACATTATAGTGAGTGGGGTACTGGCAGAGGTGCACCGGTGGTATTAGTGAAAATATATGCACCAAATTGAGACATGCAGATTTTATCAATAAGGTGTTGGCAGTCATGCCCGATATGGACTCACACCAGTTGATTATGGGGAGATTTTAACTGCATATTAAGCCAGAGTTTGGACAGGTCACGTTCCAGGTCTCTGGATGATGAGAGAATTGGCTAAGTTCATGGGACAGGTGAAAGGGGGTGATCTGTGGAGGTTTATTCATCCAAGGGTGAGAGAAAGTTTGCCTTCTTCTCTCACACACCAGGTCTACCCTGGAAACAACTTCTTTGTAGCGGGCAATCCGTTACTCCCGGAGGAGGTGGGGGTTGGGCATTGGACCATGCTCCACATTATGTGGTTGTGCAATTGGAGATGGGCCGAGCCCAGTGCCTCCCATGGACAATATAGACATGTCGCACCTAGCAGATAACAGGTTTTGTGAAAGGGTGGCTTCAGCCATAGAGGGCTCAGTAGGTTTCAACCAGAATGGGGTGTCTCACCGTCCATGTGCTGGGAAGCATTGAAGGCAGTGACCAGAGGGGAGGTAACCTCATATAGGGTCACAAAGATAAAGATGGCAGGGCAGAAACTCAGAGGTTGGTGGACTGAATCTTAGAGGTAGATTGGCAGTACTCCACCTTCCCCATGGCAGGATTGTTGGTTGAGATAAAGAGACAAATGATATTTGAGCTTGAATTATCTGCGAAGGCAGTGAGTGAGCTTCACCGCTCGCGAGGGGGGTTTTTAGGAGCTGGGGGACAAAGCCAGTCGTTTATTAGCTCATCAACTGAGATGGCAGGCAGCCACACGGGAGATAGCCCAGGTGAAATAATAATAATCTTTATTAGTGTTACAAGTAGGCTTACATTAACACTGCAATTAAGTTATTGTGAAAACCCCCTACTCACCACACTCTGGTGCTTGTTTGGGTACACAGAGGGAGAATTCACAATGTCCAATTCACCTAACAAGCACGTCTTTCGGGACTGGAGAGGGGAAATTGGAGCACCCAGACAAAACCCACGCAAACACGGGAAGAACATGCAGACTCCGCACAGACATTGACCCCCCAAGTGGGAATCGAGCCCGGGTCCCTGGCGCTGTGAAGCAATAGTGCTAACCACTGTGCTACCCAAAATATGAGGGGGGTGGGGAGAGTTGGTTCCTGCTCCGGACAAGATTAAATGGAGCTTTTGAGGCTTTTATCAGAGGCTGTACAAGTCAGAGTCACAGATGTTTACAGCATGGAAACAGGCCATTCGGCCCAGCTTGTCCATGCCGCCAAATTTCTATCACTAAGATAGTCCTACTTACCCACATTTGGCTCATATCCCTCTAAACCCACCCTTCCCATGTAACTGTCTAACTGTTTTTTAAAGTCAAAAATTGTACCAGCCTGTATCACTGCCTCAGGCAGCTTGTTTCAGATGTTCACCACCCTGTGTGTGAAACTATTTCCCCTCTGGTGTCTTATGTATCTCTTCCCCCTCAGCTTAAACCTATGCCCTCTAGTTCTAGGCTACTCTACCTTTGCAAAAGATGTTGACTATCTACCTTATCTATGCTCCTCAAGTCTGAACTGCTGGAGAATGGCTCAGCGATGGAAGTTTTTGGATGGATTAGACTTCCTGGTAGTGAAGAGGCCAGGGTTCGATGAAGTTATGGATTGTATTGGTTCCATGCAATCTGGGCCAGATGGTTTAAGCGGGGGAATTTTAAGCCTCATTGGTGCCATATTTACTGGGGATGTTCAATGCCTCTCCGTTTGGCATTGATCTCTTGGATCCCGAAAAAGAACAAATTCCCTGGAGTGTGGGTCATGAAGGCCTACTTCATTTAAAAAAAAAATGAGTTCTCCAATTCTTTTTTTTCCCAATTTAGCATCGCCAATCCACCTATCCTGCACATCTTTAGATTATGGGGGCGAGAGTCACACAAGCACGGAGAGGATGTGCAAACTTCAGACACTGACCTGGGGATATAGGCCTATTTCACTTGTTAAATACTGATGTGAAAATGTTAGCTCAGATTCTGGCAAAGCAATTGGAGGGGTGCTTGATAGAGGTGATCTCTGAGGACCAGACAGGATTCGTTAAGGGCCAACATTTGTCCTGCAATGTCAGGAAGCTTCTGAACGTGGTCATGTCATACTCTATGGAGCAGGTGCCAGAGGTGATCATCTCCATGGATGCAGAGAAGGCTTTTGATCGGGTGAGTGGAAGTACTCTTCGAGGTCTTGCGCCGATTTGGGTTTGGTCCAACATTTATCTCCTGAGTGACTGCTGATAACGCCCCCAGCTAGCATTTGGACTAATGCAGAGATATTAGGATATTTCCGGTTATACAGGAGCACGAGGCAGGGTTGCCTACTATCCCCATTATTGTTTGCTTTAGCGATTGAGCTGCTGGCCACCGTGCTTAGATCTTCAGGCGAGAGGGGGGGGGGGGGGTTTGGTGGTGAAGAGAATAATTGCCTCTTTACGCAGATGATTTGTGGTACTTCTGATCCTCGCACAGGTGCAGGAGAAATTATGGATCTGTTGAAAAAGTTTGGATTCCTTCGCAGGGTACAGATGAAATATGTGCAAAAGCGAAACCTTCCTAGTGAATTCCCTGGGGAAGAGAGCAGATCTGGGGAAGCTGCCGTTTAAAACTGGCCAGGGCGAAGTTTAAATACTTAGGCATTCAGGTGGTGCATGACTGGGCTTTTACATAACTTAACATGTCCAGTCTGGTAGGATAGGTGAAGGGAGATCAAGAGGTGGGATGCCCTCCTGCTTTGCTTGCCAGTGACTGCATACAGTCAAAATGAACGTTCTGCCGAGTTTTCTATTTGTATACCAGAGATTCCGATCTTCCTCCCTAAATGTTTTTCCCACTAGGGTTGATAAGTTCACCTCTGCCTTTGTTTGGGCAGGAAAGACTCCGAGGATTATAAGAACCTTTCTGCAGAGAGGACGACAATCGATTGGGTTGGCACTACCAAACCTGATGCTCTATTACTGGGCAGCGAATATTGTGAAAGTGCAAGACTGGCTCGAGGGGCCAGGCCAAGGTGGGGACAGATGGAGGAGGCTTCTTGAGTAGGTCAGGTAGAAGCGTGCTGGTTATGGTCCCTGTTCCATTTTCTCTGGCCAAGTTTTCAATGAGCCCAGCCATAGTGGCATCTTCAAAACTCAAACTGATTTAGGATAACATCTTGTACTGGGGACATGTCATTACTGTCGCCAATTTGTGTAATCATAGATTTGCACCATCAGGGATGGATGGAATTTATAAGACGTGGAGAGATGGGGACAAGAGATTTAGGGACTTGCTTGTGGAAGGCAGGTTTGCAGGACTGAAACAAAAATTTGAACTCCCATGGGCAAGTCCATTTATATATTTGCAGACGAGGAACTTTGTTCATAAAGAGCTGTCTTCGATTCCACACTTTAAGGACCAGTTTGTGGGAGGGGATTGAAAGAATAAAGAGGGTTGGGTTGAGGGGGGGGGGGGGGGGGGGGGAGGAGAGAATAGGGGGTTAGGGCTATTACTGTTACTTTGTTAAAATAGAAATGACAAACTGTATTATGTAGTTATGCCTTCGTATGCAAGAATTTGATCGTGTTTGGAATAAAATATTTTTTTAAAAATAGATGAAAACATGTATTAGGTATAATCCTATATTAACCACCCAAAGCAAAAATGTCAAATACAAAAGCATAAGCCTAGTGGTGTTTTATTTCTGCATTAAACAAATGGGCAGAAAAACAAATGATTTTTATGTATTATAATCCAAAACCTGCATAATATACTGCAACATATTACAAAAGTTTTGGAGCACAGGGAGATTTCAGGGTTCATGTATTTCAACATTCGGTCTTCTGTCACTGACTTATTTGGGAAGGCAGGGAATCTTATTCAGTTAATAAACACAATAAATACTGGAATATTCTGTGGAAACCAAAATTATTCTAGCAATGCAGATACTGTAATTATATTGTATTATCTTAATTTAATTTATTCTAACAACCTCAAGTTGTATTGAAAGCTTACTTCTAATGCAGCTTCATCCAGAACTTGTTCTGAAGGAAGTTGTTGGGAAGCAAAGAGCAGGCAGAATCTTAAGATGGGTATTTGTAATAATCTTGGACAACATATTACAGGTAATAGTTACATTGAACTATGATGCTAAAGGTTTGCTTGTGCTGTTAGGGAGGGTTTAAACTAGTTTAGCAAAGGGGTGGGAACCTGAAGGTAGACTCAAATGGCACAAAATCAAAAATGATCATGGCAAGGAGAAAATCAGAGTCTGGAAGACAGGGAGAGAATTTGGCAGTGCTCGAGGGTCGATACTTCAAAGCCAGGAATGTAGCAAATAAAACAAACAAGCTGAGGCCACAAATAGAAAGGTGGCATTGTGATATCATGGCTATTATAGAAACATGGCTTAAAGAGAGATAGGAATGGCAGCTTAACACTCCTGGTTAGAGTTTTAAAATGAGATAGAGAGGGGGATACAAAGGAAAGGGGGTGGCAACTTTGGTTAGAGAAAATTTACAGCTGTGAGGAGATATGATATGCTAAAAGGATCATCAATTGAAGACATATCGATTGAGCACAGGAAAAAAAAGGGGCAGTCACACTACTTGGAATATACTACACACCCCCACCAGCCACAACGGGGAAAGAGATAATGTCTAGGCAAGTCTCTGAAAAGTGTAAAAGCAGTAGGAAATAATATTAGGGGATTTTAACTACCACAATATTAACAGATAGTGTGAAAGGAATGGAGGAAACAGAATTCTTAAGGTGCATTCAGGAGAACTCTTTGGCCGGCATATAGCAAGTCCAACAAGAGAGGGTGCAGTCGTGGTTTGAGCCTTTGGAAATAAATCTCCACAGGTGATAGGAGTGACAGTGGGAGAGCATTTTGGTGGTAGCGATCATAACTCAGTTAGTTTGAATGTAACTCTGGAAAACAACAAAGATAGAACATGAGTTAAAGTTCTAATTTAGAGCAAGGCCAATATTACTAAACTGAAAAGTGATCTAGAAAAGGCAAACTGGAAACAGCTACTTGAAGGTAAATCAATGTCAGAGTAGTGGGAGACATGTAAAGGGGAGATTAATGGGGTTCTGAGTAAACATGTTACCACAAAGAAAAAGGGCGTGGCAGCCAAATCTAGAGTTCCCTGGATGTCAACTCAGGGCAAGGCCAGGCATAAAAAGAAAGCTTGTCAGACATAGAGAACTCAGCACTCAGTACTGCAGAAAACCAAGCGGAGAAAGGTGGGTGAAATTAAATAGGAGAGCAAAGAGGGCATGAAAGAATACTGGCAAGCAATATCAAGGAGAACCAAAAAATGCTTCATCAATACATTAAGAGTATGTGTAGGGCCCATAAAAGACCTAAAATGTAACCCATGGGTGGAAGCAGAAGATGCAGGCATGTTCCTAATTAATACTTTGTGTTTGCTTTCACAAGAGGGGCCAATGCAGACATTTTAGTTAAGGGGAGGAATGAGAAGTATTGGATGCAATAAAAATAGAGAAGTATTACGGGGATTAGCATCCTCAAAAGAATTCTAATCACCAGGGCTGGATGATGTATCCCAGGCAATTAAAAGCAGCCAGGGAGCAAAATTCAGAGGATTTGACCATCGTTTTACAATCCTCACTGGACGCAGGTGAGGTGGCGGAGGATTAGAGTTCTGTTAAAGTTGTACCTTGGTTTAAAAAGGGAGCAAGGGATAGACCAAATAATTGCAGACAAATCAGTCTAATCTCAGTAGTGGACACATTATTGGAATCAATAGCGAGGGTCTGGATAAGCTATCACACAGAAAGACACAAATTAATGAAGGACAGTCAGCATGGTTTTGTTACGGGAAGGTTGTGTCTAAATTTGATTTTCTTGTGTGAAATAAGGAGGATTGATGGGAGCAGTGTAGTTGATGGCGTCCACATGGATTTTAACAAGCCTTTGATAATGTCCCATATGGCAGACTAGCTTTAAAAAGCCCATGGGATCTAGAATGTAGCAAACTGGATACAAAATTGGCTCAGTGGCAAGAAATAAAGAGTAATTGTTGATGGATGTTTGGTAACTGGAAGGCAGTCTCCAGTAAGCTTCTGAACTCAGTACTAAGTCCTCTACTGAAGACTTTATCAAAGGTCATCTGGACTCGAAACATTAGCTCTTTTCTCTCCCTACAGATGCTGCCAGACCTGATGAGATTTTCCAGCATTTTCTCTTTGGTTTTAGATTCCAGCATCCGCGATAATTTGCTTTTATTTTTTTACTAAGTCCGCTGCTTTTGATGTATATATTATTGATTTGGATGTACACACAGGGGGAATGATCAAGAGGTTTACAGACAAAAAGTAGTTGCGTGGTTGATAGTGAGGAGGGTTCCTGTAGACAGCAGGAAAATATCAATAGGCTGGTCACGTGGGCAGAAAATTGGCAAATGGAATTCAACAGAGAGAACTGTGAGGTGATGCATTTGGGAATGTTAAACAAGGCAAAGGATTACACAATAAATGGAAGGACACTGGGAGGTGTAAGGAGCGATGGAATGGCCACAAATCCCTGAAGATAGCCGGACAGGTTGATAAGAAACCGTTCACTTATTAGCCAAGGCATAGAATATTAAGAGCTGGGTGGTTATGCAGGAAATATATAAAACATTAGTTATTCCACAACTTGAGTAGTGTTTGCCGTTCTCGTCATCACATTACAGAAAGGATGCAACTGCATTAGAGGGAGTAACAGGGGAGATTTACAAGGATATTTCCAGGACTGGTAAATTGCAGTTACATAAAATGATCGGATAAGCTAGGGTTGTTCTCCTTGGAATAGAGGATGAGGAAAGATATGATTGGTGTGTGCAAAATTGTGAGGGATCTGGATAGAGTTGATTTACTTTAGCGGCGAGGTCAGTGACTAGGGGGCATACATTTAAAGCGATGGGGGGGTTGGGGAAGAAAGAGTAAATGGGGAAAATGCATTGTTATTATGTTGAACATGTTTGGAATAAAATACCGTTTTAGAAAAATAATAAAAAGTGATTGGCAGAAAGATTTGAGGGAAGATGAGGTAAATAATTTTCACCTAGAGGGTTGTAGGGGGCTGGAACTCATGCCTGAAAAGGGTTTAGAGGCAGAAACCCTCAACTCATTGAAAAGGTATTTTGATATGCAGGGCTACAGACCAAATGCAGGAAAGTGGGATTAGGCTGGGTAATTTATTGGCTGGCACAGACACGATGGGCCAAGTGGCCTCTTTCTGTGCTGTAAATGTCCTATGATTCATAAGGCCTACTCCCGGATCGATTTCTTTGTTTTGAGTAGGGCACTGAGTGCGGGAGTAGTAGACGCTGAGTACTCGGCGATAGCCATTTCTGACCATGCCCCGCATTGGGTGGCCCTCGAGCTGGGGGAGGAGAGGGACCAGCGCCTGTTGTGGCGCTTGGAGGCGGGGCTGCTGGTGGACGAGGATGTGAGGGAGCAGGTTCGAGGATGCATCGAGAGGTACCTGGAGGCCAACGATAATGGGAAGGTCCGAGTGGGGACGGTCTGGGAGGCGCTGAAGGCGGTGGTTCGGGGGGAGTTGATCTCCATTCAGGCCCACAGGGAGAGAGGGGAGCAGAGAGAAAGGGAGAGATTGGTGGGGGTGGACAGGAGGTACACAGAGGCCTCGGAGGAGGGATTGCTGAGGGAGCAGCGCAGCCTTCAGGCTGAGTTCGACTTGTTGACCACCAGAAAGGCAGAGGCTCAATGGAGAAAGGCTCAGGGTGCTGTGTACGAGTATGGGGAGAAGGCGAGTAGGATGCTGGCACACCAGCTCCGTAAGCAGGATGCGGCTAGGGAGATTGGTGGAGTTAAGGACCGGGGAGTAAATGTGGTGCGGAGGGGGGTAGACATTAATGGGGTCTTCAGGGACTTTTATGAGAGACCATATCGGTCTGAACCTCCGCCGGAGAAAGGGGGGATGGGGCGCTTTTTGGACTGGCTGAGATCCCCGAGGGTGGAGGAGGGACGGGTGGAGGGTCTGGGTCACTAGTTACATAGAATTTACAGTGCAGGAGGCCATTCAGCCCATCGAGTCTGCACCGGCTCTTGGAAAGAGCATCCTACCCAAGGTCAACACCTCCACCCTATCCCCATAACCCAGTAACCCCACCCAACACTAAGGGCAATTTTGGACACTAAGGGCAATTTAGTATGGCCAATGCACCTAACCTGCACATCTTTGGACTGTGGGAGGAAACCAGAGTACCCGGAGGAAACCCACGCACACACCGGGAGGATGTGCAGGCTCCGCACAGACAGTGATCCAAGCCGGAATCGAACCTGGGACCCTAGCGCTGTGAAGCGATTGTGCTATCCACAATGCTACCATGCTGCCCAGTTGAGCTTGAGGAGCTGGTTAAAGGAATAGGGAACATGCAGTCGGGGTAGGCGCCAGGGCCGGATGAGTTCCCGGTTGAATTTTACAAGGCGTATGCAGACCTGCTGGGCCATCTGTTGATTAGGACCTTCAACGAGGCGAGGGAGGGGGGCTTTGCCCCTGACGATGTCTTGGACGCTGATCTCCTTGATTCTTAAGCGAGACAAGGATCCCCTGCAGTGTGAGTCATACAGGCCGATCTCACTCCTGAATGTGGACGCCAAGTTGTTGGCAAAGATCTTAGCCACGAGGATAGAGAATTGTGTGCCGCAGGTTATCCGCGAGGATCAAACGGGGTTTGTGAAGGGGAGGCAGCTGAACACTAATATACGGAGGCTTTTGAATGTTATTATGATGCCGGCGGTAGAAGGGGAGGCGGAGATAGTGGTGCCGCTAGATGCGGAGAAGGCCTTTGATAGGGTCGAGTGAGGGTACTTGTGGAGGTGCTGGAAAGGTTTGGGGAGGGGTTTGTCAGTTGGGTGAGGCTGTTGTATGAGGCCCTGATGGGGAGTGTGGCCACGAATAAGAGGAGGTCGGAGTATTTTCGAGTGACGGGTGTCCCCTGTCCCTCCTACTTTCTGAGCTGGCAATTGAACCCCTGGCTATGGCGTTGAGGGAGTCGGGGGATTGGAGGGGGCTGGTCCGGGGGGAGGAGCACCGAGTGTCGCTCTATGCGGACGACCTATTGTTGTATGTGGTGGACCCGGTGGGGGGAATGCCGGTGGTGATGGAGATTCTCTGGGAATTTCTCAGGGTATAAGCTTAACTTTGGGAAAAGCGAGCTGTTTGTGGTACACCCGGGAGACCAGGAAGAGGGGATTGGGAGGCTCCCACTGAAAAGGGCGGAGAGGAGCTTCAGGTACTTGGGGGTTCAGGTGGCCAGGAGCTGGGGGGGCCTTGCATAAGCTGAACCTCAAGGCTGGTGGAGCAAATGGAGGAGGAGTTTAAGAGCTGGGACATGCTGCCGCTGTCTTTGGCGGGTAGGGTACAGTCAGTCAAGATGACGGTGCTCCCGAGGTTTCTGTTCCTGTTCCAGTGCCTCCCCATCCTTATCCCGAAGGCCTTTTTCAGGCGGGTTAACAGGAGCATTACGGGGTGTGTGGGCACACGGGACTCCAAGGGTGAGACGGGTGTTCTTGGAGCGGGGCAGGGATGGGGGGGGGGGGGGGGGGCTGGCATTGCCCAACCTCTGTGGGTATTATTGGGCTGCCAACGCAGTGATGGTGCATAAATGGGTAATGGAGGGGGCAGCATGGAACAGGATGGAGATGGCATCCTGTGTGGGCACGAGTCTGGAAGCGCTGGTAATGGCGCCGCTGCCGCTCCCTCCAACGAGGTATACCATGAGCCCGGTGGTGGCAGCTACCCTCAAGATTTGGGGGCAATGGAGGCGGCACAGGGGGAGGTGGGGGCCTCGATACGGGGGAACCACCGGATTGTTCCGGGGAGAATTGATGGCAGGTTCCTGAGTTGGCACAGGGCAGGTGTCAGGAGGCTGGGGGACCTGTTCATAGACGGGAAGTTTGCGAGCCTGGGTGAGCTGGAGGGGAAGTTTGGGCTCCCCCGGGGAAAACCTTTAGGTACATGCAAGTACGGGCGTTTGTCAGGTTCCCTCTGCTGCCACCGCGTGGGGTTCAGGACAGGGTGCTCTCGGGGGTCTGGGTTGGAGAGGGGAGGATCTCGGAAGCGTACCTGGTGAGGCAGGAGGTAGACGAGGCCTCGGTGGAGGAGCTGAAAGATAAATGGGAGGAGGAGCTGGGTGAGGAGATTGAGGAGGGGACGTGGGCGGATGCCCTAGAAAGGGTGAACGCCTCCTCCTCTTGATAAGGTGCTGCATAGGGCTCATATGACCTGGACGAGGATGAGACTTTTTTTGGGAGCGAGGACATGTCCACATGTTCTGGGCATGCCCGGCGCTGGGGGAATTTTGGAAGGGGGTGGCAAGGACGGTAACGAGGGTGGTAGGATCCAGGGTCAATCCAGGCTGGGGACTCGCAATATTTGGGGTTGCAGTGGAGCCGGGAGTGCAGGAGGCGAAAGAGGCCGGTGTTCTGGCCTTTGCGACCCTAGTAGCCCGGCGGAGGATTCTTTTTCAGTGGAAGGATGCGAGGCCCCCAAGCGTGGAGGCCTGGGTCAACGATATGGCGGGGTTTATTAAATTGGAGAGGGTGAAATTTGCCCTAAGAGGGTCAGTGCAGGGGTTTTTCAGGAGATGGCAACCATTCTTAGATCTCCTGGCAGAACGGTAAAAACAAAAGGTCAGCAGCAGCAACCCGGGGCGGGGGGCTGTCTCTTTGTTTTTCTTTTGGGTTGAATATATCTGTTTTTTTGCCAACGACGGGCGTTAATTTATTGTTTTTCTTTTGTATATACGGGGGGGGGGGGGGGGGGGGGGGGGGGGGTGTGTTCTTTCTGTTCTTAGAATTTTCTGTTATTGTTTTCTTTTTTGTGAAAGTGAAAATTTGAATAAAAATTATCTTTACAAATAGTAAATGTCCTATGATTCTATTTAAAACCTTGAGCACGAGGGACACTAAAAAACAACTTTGAGATGGTCCCATAGAAAATTGAAGTAACTTTTGCATATTTCATACCACTGTTCGATTATACATACAAGAATTACTATCTATTGTATAACAAAAAAAATTGCATCAAACATAGCCTGGAATATTCATCTTTAAATAAACATTGAAAACAACTTTGCAAAGAAAATATTGGTAATTTTAAGATAATTCACAGTTGTTCTCAACCACAGCATTGAAACTAAAACTACTTTGATGCAGTGCCAGTTACTCCTGTATAATTATGTTTAAAGGATATAATTGTAGAATTCAAAAGAACATGGGGAGAAAATTACCACTGAACTTGTTTGAAGTGAAAATATGATACTAAAAAAATGTTAGCAAAAAGTTTATTCCATATATATATTATGCAAAATCATTCAGGTCAACTCAAAAGAAACATTTCCATTGGCTATTTAATTAGCCAATGAGAGATACCAAGCCAATCCTTACACACATGCAACTGATGACTAAACTGAAAATGACTTGCAGAAGTCCAGGAATTGCGACAATCAAATTCTGTGACAATTGCTTCAGTTTAGCTTGAATCATTCAAAGCCAGATGTTAGTGTTTGAATTTTAATAAACGGCTCTTTTTAAGCAACAGATGGCACTTACACTGAATCAGTCCTAATCTAATGGCATTCTTCAGAATCAATGTTTGTGTCAACTTTCAAACGGTACATTTCATATCAACTTTTTCTATTAATGTCACTGGAAAACAATGGACGTGCAAGAAAAACGCAGTATACCATTTAGACTGACAATGACAAAGGGTTGTTAAAGTCAGTGAAAAATCAGGTCAGTCAAGAAATCACAAGAAGTTGTGGAAGACGATGAAGAATCCATTGTCCATTTTGCTTAAATGTTAATTCAGTCAATGTTGCAAAATTCAGATTTTTTGTTTTCTCAGTACAGTAGTTCATCGATGAGATTAGGTTTGCTAGAATACACAGTGCAGCTCAAACATTTCCTGCATACCAAAACCATAAAAGATAAAGTAAAATTATGCCTTTAGGTCCAAGACATGAATGCGTTACAAAAAACACCAAGGGTCAAGGTAGCTCCTTAGGAATGGTCACCTAGATGATAGAACAATGCTTTTAAAAATCTATTTTTGAAGTTACAATTAGTGATCGTACCTGTAACAAGAATATTACATATTTAAAAGCCGCAACGGTAGAGACTAGTATTAGAGACTAGTTTTAGAATATCACAAATACATTTATGACGCCTAATGACAGGAATTAAAAAAATTATACATGAACTTCAGAATCTGTTCTGCGGCCCAAACTGGAAAAGAAAATGTATGGTGGGAAATTTCCACTGAATTTTAGGCAATTGCGAATAGAAAAGACAGGTCAACTTTAATTAATTTGTAGGCATCACCTCACACACAAACGACATCAAAACACAAGCGCTACAAGGTTTCTTACTTCTGCCCAATGATAAAATCATCAATCCAGTGACATGATTAAAATACTATTAAACTCATGGAATTTATGTTTTCTAAAGGGAAACACAAATGGCAAAACCAACACTTATTTCCACTTTCCAACAAAAATCCATAGAACAGAGGCTTGCTGATATTCACAGGACTCCGATCTTACTCCCCTATTAGAATGGATTTTGTCATCTCTCTCAAATAGTACAAAGCTTGAACTGAAACTTATTTGACAGATTCCAACATTGGTAAATATCTAGTCCCTGAAGTCCTACAATTTTTTTTACTGTTCATTATTGGAGCCAGTACCACAATTTACTTTGTTGTAAGTTGAGGTTTTACAAGACTCTTAACTTGTAAAGATACATGTAAACATTTCACAGACCTGCTCGGTTAAATAATTTTCACGTAGAAATGGACAATACTTCCTCATTAGTCAGCAGGTCCCTACCAATTTTAGTCAGATGGATGCAGAAACATTAAGCTCATTACTCTCCTAAAATGTAAGTTACTGAATGAATGGCAACATGTCGAAAAGTGTGTAGCAGAAATATTTGTGAAAGACAACTGATCAAAATATGTTTGATAATAATTTGAAAATTATTTGAAGGCATTCCAAATGTGAAGTAAAGGCATGAGCTGAAAAATCAGCAAGAGCTTTGTCACATATATTGCATTGCTGCATATTGATGCTACAATAACCTCGTTAGACTAATGCATCTAAACAGATTTGTTACGGCTTACAGATGTGATGTTGCCGTTGAATATTATTGTAATTCAAAGTTGAAATGCTCCTATAGGCAGCTTCTGTTCTTTTTCTGGATGTAGTTTACACATTAAAAGAATCTCCAAACATGGCAACATTTATATGTGAATATGGGATTTCCTGGGTTCCCAATAAAATTCAGTGAGCCTATAACTTTAAAACTTCCATCTAAATAGTGCCTTTAACAAAAAAAAATCTCAAGGTGTTTCACAGGAACGTTAAACAAAATTTAACGTTGTGCCACACAAGGACATATTTGGGCAGATAAGTTTTAAAGGAGTGTCTTAAATAAAATAGAGAGCGGCAGAGAGGTTTTGAAAGGCATTAACAAACATGGAGGTTTTCAAAATTAACAGTGTCAGATGAAATGAAAGTTCAGAAACTACGCAATTAAAAGCACTTTTTAAAAAAAATGATGATTGTAGTAGCTACGGATTGATTATTTACAGATCGGACAGAAAAAAGGAATTCACATATCAGTTTTTATAAACATTTGAGTTTACAAACACCTGGGAAGGCTCCCAAAGTTGTTACAGGCGTATCTGGATGACATTATATTGCAAACACAACAGGTTTGTGCTCCTAAACAAATAGCTGGAGAGTGCACTAATTAAAAGCCACAAGCATTTTGATACTCAGCTGCTCTTATACTTGGACTGTATGTCCTTGTTTTGGGATTTAATTGGTTCACATCCATGAAAACAAGTAGATGCAAAATTTAAACACAATGACAATGCTCTACCCAAATTTACAAGTACTATGTTGGGCGACTGCAAGTATTTAAACTGCAACTTCTCATATAAGTAACCTTTGGTAAAGATTTAATACTTCAGCAAATGTAACTCCATTTGTTACTTGTAATTTCTGTTACCTGTTCCATTAACAAAGATTTTCAATATTTTCAAAATAAATCACACAAAATCAGACCAGATTAATAACCAATTGTTTATTGTGCAATATCCATCTGATTCACCATAACCTATAGCTCTGATTCAAGATTTGATACTCTACATGAAAATCAGTCCTGTCTGGTTGTAGTATTTTTCATTAAAACAGTTGCACACATATTTACAAATTTCGCATTGCCTTACCATCCCAATTTCCTTTCCTATTTCACGCAAGCTAAGTAAAGGTACTCTCCTCTCCACAGAATAGAGGAGCTACTCCAAATAAAGAGGAAAAAAATGACAACACTAAATTATACAACACTACATAAATATGGCAGTATCAGTGGTTATGCTAGCTACACAGACATTAGCACGAGTGGACTTTTCCTCCCACTCTACCAATGGCAATATCATACTACAGGCAATGATAAACTGAGGTCTACAAGAAATGTCTGCTTTTCTTCTTTGAACACTATTACAGCATTGACTCAGGTCTGGGGAAATTGATTCACAATATTTCAAGTTGAAGTAGAAAAGTAATCAAAATAAGGCACAATGAATATTACCTACATTTCGATAAACGGAGGGGAACCAGACTTAAGTGTTACATCATTGCAGATAAATATAATTGCGTAACATTCAGTGGGAATAAACCACATAACATTTTGAAACTGAGTCAGCACAATCAGTTAGCAGTACCCCCTCTTTGATTACGATATACTGATTTAGTGCAGTTTTATTGGAAAAAAGCCTTTAAAACCACATTGTGCAGAGAATTCAAAATTAATCTCTGAACCCCAGCTGTCAATAGTGCAAACTACTTACTGTTTTACTGTAAAAGCAAGTTCACTGGTGATTGTTTGTAATGCTGCTGTACATAAAAAATTGCACAAAACAAGGATCCCAAGATAAGGGGGCCTTGTCTTATTACACCCAGTTCAAAGAATCTTGAAACATTAGTGACATCAGATAGCCCATCTCACCTCCACGGGTAAACAAAAGGTCCAACTCCTGGGTGCTTCTTTTTTGCTAACGTGGACGGAACACAACAACTGCAAAACAATGTTGGCAGCATAAACCGGACCATTTTAATTAAAATCTCCACACAAGGGTATTCATCACTTTTTACAAAATATATTTTGCATTCAATCATTTGTAGCTTGTGAAGAAAAAGAAAGCTGCAGAAATCGGAGTAAAGTGGGTTGCAGCACGGAAGGCCCTTGCTTTGGTTGCTGAACAGTTTTAGTCCTGCTTTGAGTGCTCCTTAACATCTTCCTCATCTGTATATTCTGATGGTTCATCCCATGGTTTCAGCAACCGGCCTATGTAGTCATATTTTTCTGCAAATTAAATAACCAAGATTTTAATTCAGTGTTACATCATGCTTTTAAAATAAACCAATTCTTTAGTTTCTTCACAACTTAGAATGCCAACGCGTGCCAGTTTTAATTATTTGCCTGGTGACATAGGTATTTGGCAGCCCCATCTTTTTCACTTGAGTGGACCACTGCAAAATCACGGAAAACAGAATTTGGTAATAGTTACCCAATTGGCAACGCATTTTTATAGAATAATTTTAAAACAGATCAAGAACACTGAATTGTAAAAAAAACATACGCCTGTACTTCCACTCAAAAGTTATATTAATTCCATTTTAAATTAAATCCCTCATTTACAGCAAATTGATGAAAATTATAATTTGATGGAAACTTTAATGAACATCACAAGTCACGCAAATTTTATACCGGCTAATATGAAATATGCAGACATCTGAATATATCACAGAATTGTTATAGTACAGGTGGTCATTTGGCCCATCATATCCATGCTGGCTCTCTGCAAGGGTAACTCCCAAGTCCGCCTCCCCCACCTTTTCCCCATGGCCTCAACTTTTTTCTGTTCAGATGATTATCTAATTCTCTTTCAAGCCCTTATTTGAACCTGTTCCTGTACCTCTTTATAATTGAGCACACTCAATGCATTCCAGATAATAGAATTTACAGTGCAGAAGGAGGCCATTCGGCCCATTGAGTCTGCACCGGCTCTTGGAAAGAGCACCCTACCCAAGGTCAACACCTCCACCCTATCCCCATAACCCAGAAACCCCACCAACACTAAGGGCAATTTTGGACACTAAAAGCAATTTATCATGGCCAATCCACCTAACCTGCACATCTTTGGACTGTGGGAGGAAACCGGAGCACCCGGAGGAAACCCACGCGCACACGGGGAGGATGTGCAGACTCCGCACAGACAGTGACCTAAGCCGGAATCGAACCTGGGACCCTGCAGCTGTGAAGCAATTGTGCTAACCACCATGTTACCGTGCTGCCCAAATCCTAACGACTCACTGTGTAAAAAGATTCTCCTCAGGTCAGTCGGTTTTTTTGCCATCATCTTAAATCGGTGTTCTCACTTTCGATCCTTTCACCAATAGGAACGGTTCCTCCCCATCTACTCTGTCTAGCCCCATCATAATTTTGAACTCCTACCAAATCTCCTCTTATTCAAGGAGAATAGCCCCTAATTCTCCCATCTATTCACAAAACAGAATTTCCTCATCCCTGGAAACACTTCCAATCTTTTCTGCACTCTCTCCAATACCTTTACATCTTCCCAAGTTGTGCTGAGACGTGGACACAATAGTCCAGTTTAGACCGAAACAGTGTTTTAAACAGTATTGTCATAACGTCCTTGCTTTTGTACTCTTATGCCCCTAGTTATAAAGTCCAGGACCCTGCACACTTTATTAAACACTTTCTCACCTGCCCTGGCAACTTCAATGATTTGTACATCAAGATCCCTCTGCTCCTCTACAGGATAAGGTGATTTCAAAAACAGGGGTTGTGGAGGAGGGGGTCTAGGAAATATATAAGGAAAGGGTTCCAAATGGCAGCACAGTAGGTTAACCCTGCTGCCTCACGGCGCCGAGGTCCCAGGTTCGATCCCGGCTCTGGGTCACTGTCCGTGTGGAGTTTGCATATTCTCCCCGTGTTTGTGTGTGTTTCGCCCCCACAACCCAAAGATGTGCAAGGTAGGTGGATTGACCACCCTAAATTGCCCCTGAATTGAAAAAAATGAATTGGGTACTCTAAATTTATTTTAAAAAAGGAAGGGGTTCCAATAGGGGAGGTGAGGAGAAAAGAGCTGGGAGGGGAGCTGGAAGTTGGGTTATGAGAGGAGGCCCTATGGAGAGCGAACACGTCCTTGTCATGTGCCAGGCTTAGCCTGATCCAGTTCAAGGTGGTCCACAGGGCTCATATTTTTTTTAAAAATTGGAAATTTAGAGTAACCAATTCATTTTTTCTAATTAAGGGGAAATTTAGAGTGTTCCATCCACCTACCTTGCACATCTTTGGGGTGTGGGGGCGAAACCCACGCAAACACGGGGAGAATGTGCAAACTCCACACGGACAGTGGCCCAGGATCGAACCTGTTGACCTCGGCACCGTGGGACAGCAGTGCTACCACTGCGCCACCATGCTGCCCCACAGGGCTCATACGACTGTGGCCCGGATGAGAAGGTTTATTGAGGAGGTGGAGGAAAGGTGTGGGCAGTGTGGGGGAAGACCTGCGGATCATGTGCATATGTTTTGGGTGTATCCGAGAGTGAGGAGATTTTGGGATGTCATCTCAGAGGTGCTGGAAGGGAGGGCGACTCAGAGTCCAGAGGTGGCAATATTTGGAGTGCTGGGTGGGGTGGGAAGGGGGTCGTGGCCTGGGGATGGATTCTGTTGGGAAGGAGGGACTCGGAGCCTCCAAAGTCGGGTGTTTGGATTAGCAACATGACAGGGTTTCTTGTGTTAGAGAAAATTAAGTTTGCTTTATTAATTCCGCCGCCAGTCTGGGGAGGACGGCACGGGATTTAAGGGGTTCACTACAGGGGTTCGCTCACCTTTCATCAACGTCGCCAAGGAAAGTTGACCGGCAGCGGGGGGGGGGGGGGGGAAAGAGAGAGAGAGAGAGAGAGCGAGAGCGAGAGCGCGAGCGAGAGCGCGAGAGAGAGCGCGAGAGAGAGCGCGAGAGAGAGCGCGAGAGAGAGCGCGAGAGAGAGCGCGAGAGAGAGCGCGAGAGAGAGCGCGAGAGAGAGCGCGAGAGAGAGCGCGAGAGAGAGCGCGAGAGAGAGCGCGAGAGAGAGCGCGAGAGAGAGCGCGAGAGCGAGAGAGAGAGCGAGAGAGAGAGCGAGAGAGAGAGCGAGAGCGAGAGAGCGAAAGTATGGAAGTGCCGAATAAGGGAAGGAAATCTAATGAAGAGAGAACCGTGGGATGGAGTAGGTACATGGACCATGATAGTTAGGGTTTATGCTTGGGGGGGGTGATGGGTATGATATTGTGGGTTTCTGTGTTTGTTGGATCTCTGTTTAAAATGTTAAAATTAGGACTTCCGGTGACAGCAGGCGGTTGGCAGCCACGCGTTCGGGAATGGCATTGTCCGGGGGGGGGAAGAGAAGAGAGAGAGAGAGAGAGAACACCAGGTCCTAAGGGCAGCAGAGGCAGCAAAAGTCGGGAGACAGCCCAGGGAGGGGAAATGTCGAAGATCAGCAAAAAAACAGCCGTGACAAAAGAGGCTGAAAGTCAGTCGAGGAGTGGGAAGGTCACCGCGGGGTCAGTAAAGAAAATGGAGGTTGGTGCACCAGGGGAGGTCGCACTGCTTATTGCTGAACAAATAACTAAAGTGATGGCCGTGGTAGTCGAGAGGCAGTTTACAAAAGACTTGGAGGCAATGAGGAAGTAGATGGGGGCGGTTTTGAAAACGCTGGCGGAGGAGGTGCGGGAGCAACGTGAGGCACTGAAGGAAGTGGAAGAGACATTACTGCAGCACAGTGATCAACTTACCTCGATGGGAAAGGAGATGCGGAAGGTGATAGAGATCAACAAGGATCTGCGAGGAAAAATGGAAGACCTGGAAAACAGATCCAGGCGATAGAATTTGAGGATTGTGGGGTTGCCCGAAGGAGTGGAAGGACCGAGGCCGACTGAGTATTTTGCCACGATGTTGGTGAAGCTATTGGGGGAGGGGTAGGATCCCTCCCGATATGAACTGGATCGGGCTCATCGGCTGTGGAGGCCTGTACCAAAGGCGAGTGAGCCACCAAGAGTAGTGACTCTGTGCTTCCGTAGGTACAGTGTCAAGGAGAAGGTCCTGTGCTGGGCTAAGCAGAAGCGGGTGGTGCAGTGGGCTGGAGCTGGTATATGTGTAGACCAGGATTTGATGGTGGAGCAGGTGAGGAGGCCGGCTGCCTTCAACTGGGTGAAGAGGGCATTGTATATTAGCAAGGTGCAGTGTGGCATTGTATATCCAGCGAAGCTGAGGGTGACCTACAAGTTCAAGGACTTTTATTTTGGGACAGTGGAAGAGTTTGCGAAGGCAGAAGGACTGTGGCAGAATTGAGAAATGGTCATGTACCGATGTAGCCTCATGACTATTTTTTCTTTTTGTTGTTTCAGTGCATTCTGGTGTATGGGCTATAGGAGCCAACGTTGTATATATTTGGACAAGGGAAGAAATGGGACTTTCAGTCGTAATGAGGGTTCTTTGGGGTGTGGGTGCGTATGCGGGGTTTGTGTGCTAACGGGGATTTCTGGGTTTTTCCTGGGGCCGGGCAAGGGGGAAAGAGACCCGGGGACTCACGCTGGCCGGTTTAAGCAGGCCAGTGAACGGGGGTGAGGTGGGGGGGGCTGCAGCATCAGAGCCTGGCAGAACAGGGTCCGAGGGGTCTAGCCAGGGTGGAAAGTTGGGGGGAAGGTACCAAGGTTTTGGGGGGGGGGGGGTTGTTTTATTTGATGCAAATATTGACAGGTGGGTCCGTTGGTTGGGGTGGTGGGAGGATGGGATCTTGTTGATGTTAAGGGATGTTAACAGATAACTTTGTATCTGTTACCGTTTACTGCTTGTTGGTGGGATGTAAATTTTGAAGGAAAATGTGAAAATGGAGAATAAAAACATTTTAAAAAATGTTAAAATTATAAATGCCGTAATAAAATATTTTCTTTAAAAAAAATCCCTCTAGGGCAGCACGGTGGCCTAGTGGTTAGCACAACCGCCTCACGGCGCTGAGGTCCCAGGTTCGATCCCGGCTCTGGGTCACTGTCAGTGTGGAGTTTGCACGTTCTCCCAGTGTCTGCGTGGGTTTCGCCCCCACAACCCAAAAATGTGCGGAGTAGGTGGATTGGCCACGCTAAATTGCCCCTTAATTGGAAAAAATAATTGGCTAATCTAAATTTTAAAAAAACAAAACAAAAAAAAAATCCCTCTGCCCCTGCACCCCCTTTTATTATTGTTCCTTTTGTCTTTGTTCATTCTTCTTACAAAAATGAATCAATTCACATTTCTCCGCATTAAAGTTAATTTGCCCATCCATTCCACTAACCTGTCTATATCCTCTTGAATGTTTATCACCATCCTCTTCACAATTTGCAATATTTCCAAATTTTGTCACCTGCAAACTTTGAGACGTTGCCCCGCGTCTAGCTCATTAACATTCATCAAGAAAAGCAGCACCTTAACAATGATCCGTGGGTAACCCACTAAATAACTTCCTCTGGTTCAAATAAACAACCAACCATTCACCACTGCTCTGCTCCCCGACATTCAGCCAATTCTGTATCAATGCAGATGCTGTCCCTTTTATTCCATGAGTTCTAACTTTGCTGACAAGCTTGTTATGTGGCACTTTACGCCTTTTGGAAATGCACGTACGCCATATCAACCATATAACTTCCATCAATCCTGTTAGGCTGTTTCTTTTTCTCTCTGCTATCATCACAGCATAGCCAGGGCATTGATGACACTGCTTTAATATGTGCTGCTGGATACTGTTCCAAATCAATGCTCTGCACTAATGCACAAGGGCTGTAGCTTCAAAGGGAATATTAAATACAATAAAGCCAAGGATGTCCTTGATCTGGCTACAAATTATCACAAAATTTCTGCCAATATTGCAATCACAGACTTCCACTGAAATTTCCTGGACAGTTCATTAACATACGCATCACGAAAAAATGTTGGAAATCAGTGTAATCTATATTATGAAAATTGAAGTCTGAAACCATCAAACCATTATTTATTCATATTAGGCATGGCATAAAAAAATACAACTGTGAAAGCTTTTCTTTTCATCTAAAAGATTCTGTTGCCTGCAAGATATACCGCAGAGAAAATGCAGCGCTTTTGAAAAGACAGTACAGGTTTCAGCAGCGAGAAATAAAGTTTTCAATGCTTTGGGTCTTACTTTGCCAAATATAATGCAGGAAACCAGTGTTTGCTCGTCTTATGTAATTTACGCTCAAATTTTCTTGGAAAGACTAGGCACAACACAATTCTTTTGCTTTTGTAGTTGTAAATTACAACGAAATTGCGACCAACACAAAAGAAAATTCGACAACATACAGATCCAAACATGACAGAATTGGTGCATAGCATCTTCCCCGGTGATATCGCCTGAAAACAGTAATTTCACCTATGTCTGCCCATGACACTCAGCATTAGCTCACTGCCACCTGCCTGTATCAAGCGCTCCACGATTTCCAAAATGGTCAGGCTGCTTGTCCGACATCCAGTATTGAATGAATAAATTTCCAACAAAACATTGGTCTCTGCTATAAACTCAGGGTCCCAGTTGGTCCAAAACATTGGTCCCAGATTGAGGCATCAACTACATATCCATTTTATCATAAAGACCTCCTTCTGGACCTCCATAACGTCACTTAACTCCATCCTGCCTCAGCTCTTCTGCTGCCGAAACCCTCATTGATGCCTTTCGTACTTCAGTAACTCCCTCCTGGCTGGTTTCCCACATTTTAATCTCTTCAAAAGAGCTATCCAATTAGTCCCACTTTCCCCATTCCCTTTTGGAAAGTATTATTGAACCTGCTCCGACTTACCTTTCAAGCAGTGCATTCCAGTCATGGCTGTTTGGCCACTGAAGTCTTAAACCTCTATCTTTCTTGAGTGTTCACCTCCTGCTCCCTTAACCCCAATCCCACTGAACTCACCACTCAACCTCCTTTTTTGGCACCATGCCAGCTACCAGTACAAACAGTTTCCATGTCCTCAGGTTGCTTGTCTCTCTTCCAAAATTACCATCACCAACTACTCAAAATCCATACTCATCTCCCTCTTCTTGCAAACTACCTCCCCGTTTCAATTTCATGTTCCTCTTTCAAGTTCTATAACTTGTTATAACATCTCAGATTCGTGCCCAACTTCCTGATAACTGTTTGAACCTCTCCAGGTTTCTGTCATGCAACAGCACTGAAACTGCCCTAAATAAAAGTGATAAATTATATTTTCTGTGTTTATGATCATGATATAGTACCTCTCCTTGACCTTTCTGCAGTCTTTTGACACACTTGACCACATGATCTTCCTCTCACCACTGTCCAGTTCATTGGAGTTTAGAATAATGAGAGGGGATCTCAGAAACTTGCAAAATTCTAACACGATTAGACAGGGTAGATTCAGAAAGAATGTTCCCGATGGTTGGGGAGTCCAGAGTCCATAGTTTGAGGATAAGGAGTAAACCTTTTAGGACTGAGGTGAGGAGAAACTTCTTCACCCAGAGTGGTGAATCTGTGGAATTCATTACCACAGAAGGCCAAAACGTTGGGTAATTTCAAGGAGGAATTAAATGTTGCTCTTGGGGCTAATGGGATCACGGGTTATATATATGGGGGGGGGGGGGGGGGGGCAGGGTATTAAACCCAATGATCTGCCATGATCGTAATGAATGGTGGAGCAGGCTCAAAGGGCTAAATGCTCTTTTCCTGCTTCTATTTCCTATATATGCATGTTTCTATTCCCACCGGGACAATGATTAAACACTGCTCTATCCCTCCATTACTCCTCTTGAGCCCATCATCGCCTCAGGGCTCAGACTGCTTCTCCAGTTTTGAATATCCCAACTTTCCCCCAATTAAACTCTGGGATGACGAAAGTTATCTTTTTTTTAAATTTAGAGTAGCCAATTCATTTTTCCAATTAAGGGGCAATTTAGCATGGCCAATCCACCTACCCTGCACATCTTTGGATTGTGGGGCGAAACCCAAACAAACACAGGGAGAATGTGCAAACTCCATACGGACAGTGACCCAGAGCCGGGATCGAACCTGGGACCTCAGCGCCGTGAGGCAACAGGGCCAACCCACTGTGCTGCCACTGAAAGCCATAATTTATGGCCCTGATACAATCCCCCAGCTGGACCACTTTATCAGGGTGGAGCAGACAGTTTCTAATCATAACCATATGTTTAATCTCAGGAAGTGAGCGCTGGTGGTATAGTGGTGAGCATAGCTGCCTTCCAAGCAGTTGACCCGGGTTCGATTCCTGGCCATCGCAATAAAAAGTTAGTTGGAAACGTTTAATCTCAGGATGGGCTCCTGAACCTGATTTACCTCCATAACCGGGAAATACTACCACCCACATCGATATAATCACCCCTCTGCCTTTACCTCAGCCCATCTGTTTCTGAAATCTTCATCCATACTTTTGGTAACTCCAAGTTAGGTTATTCCAACAAGGTGGCCTCACCAAACCTTCATCTTCTAAATTTCAGTGTACTCATCAATCTGCAGCTCATTCTGCCCATCAATCTGCAGCTCATTCGGTCCTGCTGTCTTCACCTCAGTCCTCACTACCCTATGGCCATCAGTCTCCCAACAGTGGAAATTAAAAACTCTCATCAGTGTTTAAATTCCGAATTATCTCATCCCTTCCAATCTCTGTAACCCCCTCCAGTCAAAGTCTCTTCCCTTGAAATCCTCTCCAAGACTGGCTTTTTGTGCAGTCCTTTGACCTGCTATTTGCAAGTCATGCCTTCTGCCATCTAAGTCCTGCACTCTGAAATTCCCTCCCTAAACCTGTGTGCCTTTTCAGATTTAGGGTCCTCTTTTCCCAAGCTTTCAGAATCCCTCTCTCTTTCTTGAAGCACAAGAATTACATGTAATTTGAATATTATAATTTAGAATGTTACAGTACAAATGAAATGGAAATAGAAATTTTAGACAAAACCCTTGCTATACAACAGTCCCAATACATTCTTCACAATAATTGCATCAATTTCAGCATGTCAAATGCAACCAATGCAAGGTGTCAAATACTTACCCAGAAATTGCATCTCCCATTCTCTAACACTTTCCATTTGTACAGCATTTAAATCAGACAGATCATCAAATTCATCCCTCAGAGCTTCTTTATCAAGACAGAAGGTAGCCAAACCTCTAGAGGCATCTCGGCCAGCAAATATGCCATAGGGACCATCTGTTTAAAAAAAGTTTCAGAAATAGATTAGAAACTCATTGAACTAGCAGCTGACAACTAATATTTGATTTTGTCCCAAGTTTCTATAAATAGTGTTTGACAAAATAAATTAAAGAATGTCTAATAATAAATAACATCTCTCGGCAATTTAACATGAATAAGTTGCTACACATGAAACTACTTGGGAATATAAAAAGGCCATTATGATTAATAGGCTTGTTTCTTTTTAAAATAAACCAACCTCACTCATATGCTTACCAATTAAATCCTTAATTTAATTCCTCAGAAACACAAATTGAACTCACTTTTACAGTCCCTAGATGACCTTCCTGAATATTTCCATCTTTTACTTGATCAGTTAACTAGAAAGTATTAACAAATTGCTATTACTCAATTTAATTGGCATATAGAACACAGAAGGACTAGACCATTGACCCAACTCCTTGTAGGAATGTACTTTCAATTGAGAAAAACAAAGATGAAGGGCCAAAGCCATGACACCAAAATGGCTGAAAGGAATCTAAAAGGGAAATGCTAAAAAGATCAATGCCAGTGTATAGATACTACATTTGGGTTCAAGGCCTGAAAAACAAAAAGATTGAGAATAGGAATTTAATTTTTCTCAAGTCCCAAGAATGCATTTTAGCTTTGGATTGCAGTTGAGAGAGAGAGAGAAGACGAGTTATTTTCCATAGGCCAGACAAACTGCCACAGTAGCAAGCTGTTGCCCTAATATACAAAACATGCTGAACTTGTTCAGTATGCTCACGAAGCAACACTTGAAGCTCAGCATCAAAACAGAACTATTAAAAACAACAAATAAAATAAATCTTGAGGAATGGATGAACATCCAAGTGAGTTCAGAAAATAGAATAGGATATCTAAACAATGCAATGGGAAAAAATCCCCCTGTCGAGAAAGCCTACATGGTTGCAACAGGCTATACCAATGGGATAGTCAGTACATGCTTATGCAGAATCTGCCCAGTTTCCAACATGCATACACAAGCCTTGCGATGTACTTAGTTAACTCGCGGATCATTTTTCCAAGGCTCAATCTATACATAACTGTTTCACAGAAGTGCCTTTACAGTAGATGTGATGAGATCAGAGAAATGGTTGTCGGAGGCCAATCTCAGGCCAGGATTCACTGCAGGCATTTCATCATGAAGCTTTCTCTGCCCAACCATTTTCAGCTGCTTCAACAAGTACCTTCCACACAAGAACTGAAATGGAGCTGTTCAGTTCTATTCGCAAATTCTAAAATAATGAAGCCGCTTATGTCAACCTAGAGGGGGGATTGGTTAACATCTAGGTTTGAGCTGACAAGTGGTCGACAACATTTGTACATTATAAACCAATAGCTAAATTAGAAAGTTATTTTTCTAGATGACGTTAGCGACAGGGGAACAAGGCATTCACTTTCAATTCTATTCCTTTTTCAAAATAAATTTAGCATACCCAATTATTATTTTCCAATTAAGGGGCAATTAGGGTGGCCAATCCACCTACCCTGCACATCGTTGGGTTACCAGGGTGAGACCCACACAGACACGGGAAGAATGTGCACACTCCATAAGACAGTAACCCGGGGCCAGGATCCAACCCGGATCCTCAGCAACATGAGGCAGCAGTGCTAACCACTGCACCACCGTGCCACCTATTTCAATTCCATTCCTAACCATTTTAATTCCTCAGTTTTTACCTCCACAAATTAATTACTTCACACAGCATTATTTGATCATGACTGGAGTCTGTTTCACAGCTGCTATTCTATAGGTTGGTTGGAGATGGAATTGTAGAATTCCAACATTTAGAATCACACAGTGATGGTTCACTTTTAGATTTGTGTTCTAGTTCAATTATCGGTTTCAATAAAATATATTAATTCATTGTTTTTAGCAATTGTTAACAATATGGATAATACCCTTTCTTCTATCTTTTGAATTGAGTTTCTTTTTATAACGTTTTAAGTCTTAGAAATTATCCTAGTGACTTCTCACTAAACACTATGTATCATCCAATGGAAAATAGGGCCTTATAACCATGCACAGTAGGACACATCCAGCTACAGCAAAATAATACACTTGCACCAACCAATCAATTGCTCAGTACTGTGTCAGCTTCACAGTGAATTTTATTTTCAGAAGGAAACCCAAATTACATTTTTGTCAAGGCGCTTGAATGTTTACTAGAGTACCCTGTTATCCAAATTAAAGTCAGTGATTCCTTTGTTGATCCATTTCATTTAATCAAATATTGTCAAATATCAACCAGTTCCTTAGCCAGCTGATTGCAGCTTGGATAGAAGTTTTATAACATGGTGAAATGTTACCCTCAACATCATCAGTACTTAAAACAAAACTGATCTCCTCAGAACATGTTAATTGTCTTAAAGCTTTTACCATTTTCACCTTTTGTTTATAGATCCAATTTTGAATTAGCCTAACCAATCCACATAAAAGCATTACATGCTGGTCTGCTTCTGAAAATCCAAGTCAGTTAGAAGCTGTAGATGGGCAGCCTATGATTACAATTCAATTGGTGATCTCATCAGAAGGAATTCAAAAAGATTTGCACAACATGCTTCTAAAATCATGTTAATTGCACTTTGTGGCCTCCAGACTTTAAATGAATGTCCTGTTGCATTAGCCATGCTACTGTTTTACAGTTCTCCAATTAATGTGTCTTTTGTTTTTAAACATTATCTTCATTACACAGTCTCATACACATGCAAATCCAAGAAATATTGATCGACTCCTCACCTACCTTCTTGAGGTTTACAAAGTGATTCGCACCTGCTCCAAGTGCCTTGTAGATAAATTCTTTGAGTACAACATGCATGTTTCCCAGAAAGTTCAAAGCTATGTGCTTATACATAAATTCTTCCTGTATGCTATTGCAGAACTGTCCACCTGCTGCTCTGCTTTGATGCTCCAACTTTAAGCAAAGCACTCCAAGCACACTTGGCTATATTTCAAATGCCACATTTAGTTAACTAAAATTACTATTTTACATTCAAATTGCATTAATGGCACAGAAACAGGTCATTGCGTTTAGATCCTCCTCCCATCCTTCCATTTAGAAATGGAAGCATATGCGTTCTCACTCATAGAATTTACAGTGCAGAAGGAGGGCATTCATAGATTTCATAGAATTTACAGTGCAGAAGGAGGCCATTTGGCCCATCGAGTCTGCACTGGATCTTGCAAAGAGCACCCTACCCAAGGTCAACACCTCCACCCTATCCCCATAACCCTGTAACCCCACCCAACACCAAGAGCAATTTTGGACACTAAGGGCAATTTATCATGGCCAATCCACCTAACCTGCACATCTTTGGACTGTCGGAGGAAACCGGAGCACCCGGAGAAAACCCACGCACACACAGGGAGGATGTGCAGACTCCGCACAGTCAGTGACCCAAGCCGGAATCGAACCTGGGACCCTGGAGCTGTGAAGCAATTGTGCTATCCACAATGCTACCGTGCTGGCCCGCTTCGTTTATCATTTTCCTTGCTCGTCTGCTCTCTTCGTTTATCATTTCCCTTGATCTCTGAACTTTTTATTCAATCTGGTTCTCACTTTTGCTTCATTTTACATCTCTCATCATCCAGGGAGTTCTGGCTTTGGCTGTCCTACTTTCACCCTTGGTGGGAGTGTACCTTGATGGTACCAGAGCCAGCTCCTCTTTAAAGGCTACTCAATGTTCAATTGTATTTTTGCCTGCCAATCTTTGTAATTTACCAGGACCAGATCCACTCTCAACCTGCTGAAATTGGTCCTCCTCCAGTTAAGTATTTATAGTCCAGACTGGTCATGGTCGTTTCCAAAACTAATCTAAAGCTTATTAGACTATGACCATTGCTCCCTGAATGATCTTCGAATGACACTTGTTTCACTTGACATGCCTCGCTCTGCAGAATCGGATCCACCTCTTCAGCTGTGGAACTATAAAACTATAAAGTATACTTCTGCAAAAGTAACCAAATGCAGACACAAGTTTCTTTCACCAAAAGTAACCCTCAATACAAGGCTGTCAGTTTAATAAACAGGAAGGCATCTAAATATTTAGGTTGATTTCCAGCTTCATTTAAATAGGAAAACTGGGCACTCACATTTGGATTCTAGGTCTCCTTTGGTATTAAAAGCAGACTGTAACAGCAATACAGGGGACAAACCACCCAATACAGACTGCAGAATAGGGATCTTGATGCATGGAGGTTGCTCCTTCCGAAAAAGGATCAAAAATCTTGTCAGTGACTTTATTCCCCAGGTTCCATTCTGTTCATTTTCCATTTACTTCCATTTCTTGAAATATCTACTTTTTTGCTAGCGCTGCAATTAGCAATTTATTTTTACTGGGACTGAAAACCAACAAATCCTTGGTTTCGAAAATGTCATGCTGTAGATAGTGAATGCACTGGTTATGATCTCCCAAAAATCTCCAGATTCTGGAACAGTACCAGCAGATTGTAAGGTAGCAAATATAAAACAGCCACAAGGAGGGAGGGAGAGAGAAAAAGAAAGAGAGCCACTGGAAAGTTAGCTGACATGGGTTATCAGGGAAATGTTGGAATCCATTAACAAAGTGGATCAGGACATTTGAAAGTCACAGTATAATTTAGACAGAATCAACATGATTTTATGAAAGAAAAACAGTGCTTGATATATCTATTATATTCTTTAAGGATGTAACTAGCAGGGCAGATAAAGAGAAAATCAGTAGATGTACTATCGATGGATATTCAAAAGGAATTCAATAAGGTGTCACCAAAGATAAGGGCCTATGGGGTAGTGGGTAGGTAACATATTAGCACAGATAGAGGACTGGTTAAAGGACGGAAAACAGGAGAAGAATAAATAAGCATTTTCAGGTTGGCAATCTGCTACTGCAGGGATTCTGCAAGGATCGGTGCTGGGGCTGCATTGTTTACAATAATACTTTAACCCATTACATTCATCCAAATGTGATGTTACAAAGCTAGATGGGAAGACACGTTGTGTCTGTGAAGGGAAATAGATTAAGTGAGTGGGCAAGAAGATGGCAAATAGTGTAATGCAAGGAAATTTACTTTGGTAGTGAAAATAGAAAGGCAGATTTTTTTTTAAAGCGAGAATTCAGAGGGTCCTAATAAAAGGAACACAAGTTAACATGCTGGTACAACAACCAATTAGGAAAGCAAATGGTTAAATGGTCTTTACTGAAGGGGGTGGGAATACAAAAGTGAGGAACTATTGCTGCAATTCCACTTGCCCGAGCGAGAGCAATGAAGATTTACTTAATTGATTCCCAGGGCGAGAGGGTTTTGAGGAGAAATTGAGTAGAATGAAGCTGTTGTCTTTGAAACATTATATTTTGGGAGGCTATGACATAGTAGATGCTGAGAGGCTCTTTTACCTGGGAGAGTGTATAAAACCAGGAGTTGTCTCAGGATGAGATTGCCATTTTCGGCAAAGGAGAAATCTCATAATTCACCAAGTTGTGAATCTTTGGAATTCTCTAACCATAACCCCCTCTGCTTCCCCCAAGAGGTCTGCGTGCCAAGTCATGTTTATTCACAGTTGAGATCAATAGATTTTTGTGCAGGAATCAAGTGGAGAAATGGAGTTGAGGTCAATGGTCAGCTGTGCTCCCAGTTTGCCAGCCCTGATAGATACCTCAAAGTTTTAAACAGAGAAGACATATAGCATTAATTCATCAAGAGGTAAACTGTAGATATGAGGAGAGATTAGAGAAGTAATAAAATATTTCCACTGTACTGGAGATGGTTAAGAGGAGATTACTAAAATTATGAAGGGGTTTGAAAGTATTAATAGGAAAATACAATTTCTTCTCATTAGTGAGAAGACATTCATTTTAAATAGTCATACAGGGACTTCTGGTGGCGGCTATGAAGGAGTAGGTCAGGTCGCACATTTGGTGGCTCCCGCTCAGGTCGGACCTTTGGACTTTCCCCCCCGATTTTATACCGGGCTTGATTTGGAAAATTGATGGTGGAGGCAATTGTTGATTAGATTCCCACGTCGGTGCATGGAGACGCGGACTAGAAGTACTTGCAAAGGAAGAAACAAACGGGCAGAAAAGCCTTGGGCTGAAGCTGCAGCGGGGGAAAGCATGGCGGATGACCGGACGGTCTGGGCTTGTCGACCCAGCGGTCAACGGAGCAGCTAATGCAATTTATCCAGGAGGACTTCGCTAAGCAGAAGCAGGAATGCTTGGACCCAATTAAAGAATCAATTGTGCGGCTGGAGCTCAGATTGGATGCCCAAGATCGGGCGATCCAGAAAATAGAGACAGCGCTGGCTGAGCAGGAAAAACATCAAACTGTGGTGGGAATGCTGAGAAACCAGAAGAGGCTCCTGAAGAAGGTGGAGGACCTAGAGAATAGATCCCGTCGGCACACCCTGATCCCCCCAGCCCCCCAGAGGGCAATGGTGGTGAGATTCCACAGGTGCTTGGACAAGGAGCGTACAGTGTGCCAAGCAGACATGGAGTTGTAAATGGGAGAACAGTATCCTGCGGATCTATCAGGTTCTGAGTGCAGAGGTGGCCAGGAGAAGAGCGGGGTTCAATCAGATAAAGTCGACCCTTTTTAACAAAAAGGTGAAGTTTGGACTACTGTATCCGGCCCGTCTCTGGGTCACGTACGAGGAGCAACATTTTTATTTTGAGTCACCCGAGGAAGGGATGGACTTCGCGAAAAGGAAAGGACTGGTGGCGGACTGAGGACTTTGAACTTTGCTGCAACGTTCACATTAAAAAAGTTTTCTTGTTTTTCGTGTTTTGGCCATTTTGTATTGATTTGGGGCCAGTTGCAGAGCTGAGTGAGTTAAAGTTTACATTGGCACTGATGGGGGATGGAGGCGTGTTTGTTAGATACTGCATCTTCTGTTTGATCTTTTCTTTGTGTATCATTTTTGTGTATTGGGCAATTGCGTTGGGACTGGTTTTTCATTTGAGTATGTGTGCATGAGCTGGGGGGAGGGGGGAATAATAGGTGGGAGAATGTCTGGTGCCATGGGCGAGGGTCACCAAGCTAGCTGGGCAGGCTAGCTCACGGAAGCGCAGTGGGGGCTGAGCAGATGTTATGCTTGTCGAAGGGGTTGGTTTCCATTGTGCTGATGAGGGAGGGACTGTTGCTGAGGGACAGAAATAAGGTCGGGGCGGAGGCTGCCTCGGGGCGCGGGCTGGAGACTGGCCCAAGAAAGGTGATGGCTGATTGGCGAAGGGGGAGTGGATGAGCCTCCCAACTGGGCTGATCACCTGGAATGTAAGAGGGCTAAATGGGCCGGTTAAGAGGGCATGCGTGTTTGCGCATCTGAGGGGACTGAAGGCAGACGCGGTAATGCTACAGGAGACGCACCTTGGAGTAGCTGATCAGATCAGATTAAGGGATGGGTCGGACAGATTTTTCACTCGGAGCTGGAATCGAAGATTAGAGGGGTCGCGATCCTGATTAATAAGCGAGTAGTGTTTGAGGTGGGAAGAACAGTTACAGATGCGAGAGGCCGATACATTATGGTCAGTGGGAAATTGGAGGGGGTGCAGGTGGGTACTAGTAAATGTGTATGCGCCAAATTGGGATGATGTGGAGTTTATAAAGAGGATGCTGGGGAAGATCCCGGATCTAGATTTGCATAAGTTGGTCATGGGATGGGACTTCAACACAAGTTATTGACCCTGGTTTTGACCGGTCAAGCTCAGAGATGGGCAGGGTGCCTGCGATGGCAAAGGAGTTCATGGAGAAGATGGGGTGGTGGTGGTGGTGGTGGGGGCGGGGGCTGAGGAAATGTATTCAGAACTACCTGGAAGTCAACGACATGGGTGAAGTTTCAGCAGCGGTGGTCTGGGAGGCATTGAAGGTGGTGGTTAGAGGGGAGCTGATCTTGATACGGGCCCACAGAGAGAAGGCAGACAGAGCAGAGACGGACGAACTGATAAAGGAGATATTGCAGGTCGACAGGAGGTATGCGGAGACCCCAGAGGCAGGGCTTTTGAGGGAACAACGGAGGCTGCAGGCGGAGTTTGGCTTGTTAACTACAGGGAGGGCAGTAGAGCAGCTGAGGAAGGCGAGGGAGGCAATTTATGAGCATGGGGAGAAGGCCAGTAGAATGCTTGCACAGCAGCTTAGAAAGAGGGGGGCAGCCAGGGAGATAGGGAAAGTAAAGGATGGGGACGGGAGTCTGGTTGGAGACTCAGCAGGGGTGAATAAGGCGTTCAAGAAGTTTTACAGTAGGCTGCATGGGTCGAACCCCCAGCGGGGCCTGAGGACATGAGGCACTTCTTAGGGGGGCTGAACTTCCCAACAGGGGGGGTTCATAGAGGGGCTGGGGGCTCCATTCCATAGCGGAGGGTCTGAAGGCCATGCAGTCGGGTAAAGCCCCGGGGCCGGACAGGTACCCAGTGGAGTTCTATAAAACGTTCTCTGGGATATTGGGGCCACTGTTTATGAGGACATTCAATGAGGCATGGGAACGTGGGGTGCTTCCCTCGATGATGTCACAGGCCACAATCTCATTGATCCTGAAGCAGGACAAGGACCCGGAGCTGTGTGGGTCCTAAAGACCGATATCCCTGAGGGGGGGGGGGGGTTTCAGCGATGATATCTCTTAAAACTGAATCGTTAGAATGAGTAGTTTTACATAAGTTGTTTTATTAAGGATTGAGATGAATTATAGGACTGAGTAATCATTATTAACCATTAAACACGTATTTTTAGGACATAGCAGTAATAAGTATTCAAATGGATTTAGGATAGCTCACTTGACCAAAAGGACATCACACTTCTGACATCTGTTATTCTGTTTCTCGCAGTCAGCAAGTTGCTGGGATTGTAAGCAGCTGTCAGGATGATGATCAATCTTGCGCTGCTTGCGACTCTATTGGGTGACGTTTAAACACTGCTTGCAATTCTATTGGATAAGTTTTTAAAAAGCAGCTTCAGGGATTGGACCGTGTTCAACTGGGGTGGGCTATTGATTTTTGACCGTTGTATAATTACTGTGCTGGGCTCTTCGTTCGGTAGAACAGGTCTTGGCTGATATCCAGTCTGTTCTCGTGTACACGT
This sequence comes from Scyliorhinus canicula, assembly GCF_902713615.1. Classification (NCBI taxonomy): domain Eukaryota; kingdom Metazoa; phylum Chordata; class Chondrichthyes; order Carcharhiniformes; family Scyliorhinidae; genus Scyliorhinus; species Scyliorhinus canicula. The sequence goes on along the minus strand of NC_052148.1, from coordinate 238,225,418 downwards.
AACAAGCTTGATTAAATAGCCATCGTGTTCAGGTTGTGGTGTTTTTGTTTCTCTCTGTACTGAGCTGAACCACAGGGAATAACCTCACGTGGAAGCTGACTCAATACACAGGTCTTGAAACCACTCCTACAATCCCTATTGAATGCAGACGCCAAACTGCTGGCCAAAATCTTGTCCTCTAGGATTGAGGATTGTGTCCCGGACGCTATTGGGGAGGACCAGACGGGATTTGTTAAGGGAAGGCAGTTGGTGGCCAATGTAAGAAGGTTGTTAAATGTGATCATGATGCCCCCGGAAGGTAGGGAGGTGGAAGTAGTGGTCGCAATGGACACAGAAAAGGCTTCTGATCGGGTAGAATGGGAATATCTGTGGGAGGTACTGGGATGGTTCGGATTTGGGCGGGGCTTTATTGACTGGGCCAGGTTGTTGTATCAGGCTCCTGTTGCAAGCGTACGGACAAATAGGACAACATCGGACTATTTTAGGCTGCATCGGGGGACGAGACAGGGATGCCTCCTCTCCACACTGTTGTTCGCGTTAGCCATAGAGCCGCTAGCAATTGGGCCGAGAGCCTCAAGGGCTGGAAGGGGCTGGTTCATCCAGGTGGAGCGGGAATGGGAACAGCTGCACAAGCTAAATCTGACCCGACTAGTAGACCAAATGAAGGACGATTTTCGGAGATGGGAGGGTGCAGAGAGTGAAAATGACGGTCCTCCCGAGATTCCCGTTTGTGTTTCAGCATCTCCCCATCTTTATTCTGCGATCAATAAGGTAATCACTGGCTTTGTATGGGTGGGCAAGACCAGAGAAAGCATTCTTTCTGGTTACATCACAGCTTGGTCTAGAGCCTGCTCTACCCAAGACCGCAGGAAACTACGAAAGGTCGTGAATGTAGCCCAGTCCATCACGCAAACCAGCCTCCCATCCATTGATTCAATCTTTAATTCCCGCTGCCTCAGAAAGGCAGCCAGCATAATTACGGACCCACCCACCCCAGACATACTCTCTTCCACCTCCCTCTGTCAGGAAAAAGATACCAAAGTTTGAGGTCACATACCAACCGACTCAAGAACAGCTTCTTCCCTACTGTCATCAGACTTTTGAATGGACCTACCTCGTAATAAGTTGATCTTTTCTCTACACCTTGCTATAACTGTAACATTATATTCTGCAGTCACTCCTTCCTTCCCTATGTACGGTATGCATTGTTTGTACAGCATGCAAGAAACAATACTTTTCACTGTATACTAATACATGTGACAATAATAAATCAAATCAAATCAAAAGACCCTGCGAGCAAAAAAGGGGATGCTTGAGCAGAGCCGGGGGGGGAGGCGCTGCCGAAATTCAGTAATTATTATTCAGCGGTGAATATAGCCACGATCAGGAAGTGGGTTGTGGTTGGGGGGGGGGGGGGGGGGGGGGGGGGTCCGGTGTGTGAGCGTGTGGAGGCGGCTTCTTGCAAGGGCACCAGCTTGGGGGCGTTGATAACAGCGCCTCTGCCGTTCCCGCCGGCCCCATGGTGGTGGCGACCCTGAGCGTCTGGGGGCAATGGAGGAAGCCCGTGGGAGCGGAGGGAGCATCGGTCTGGTCTCCAATCTGCAATAATCATCAGTTTGCCCCGGAAAGGATGGATGGAGGGTTTCAGAGATGGCACAGAGCAGGGATTGAGAGGATGGGGGATATGTTTATAGAGGGGAGCTTTCCTAGCCTGAGTGAGCTGGAGGAGAAATTTGGATTGGCGGGGAAACAAATTCAGGTACCTACAGGTGCGGGACTTCCTACACAGGCAGGTTTCAACCTTCCCTCTCCTACCACCAAGGGAGATACAGGGCAGGGAAGTTTCTAGAATGTGGGTGGGAGAAGAGAGGGTTTCTGACATTTACAAGGAACTCAAGTGGTCAGAGGGGATGCAGACTGAGGAGCTGAAGCGCAAGTGGGAAGAGGAGTTGGGAGGGGAGCTAGTGGATGGTCTTTGGGCGGACGCATTGAGTAGTCAATGCGTCCACAAGATGTGCCAGGCTCAGCCTGATACAATATAAGGTCGTTCACCGGGCCCACATGACAGTGGCCTGGATGAGCAGGTTCTATGGGGTAGAAGATAGGTGCGCTAGGTGTGCGGGAGGGCCTGCAAACCATGTCCACATGTTCTGGACATGCCCAAAGCAGAGGGGATTTTGGCAGGGGTTTGCAGATGTCATGTCCACGGTGTTAAAAACAAGGGTGGCACCGTGTCCAGAGGTGGCGATTTTCGGAGTGTCGGAAGATCAGGGAATCCAGGAGGAGAAAGAGGCAAACGTTCTGGGCTTTGCTTCCCTGGTAGATGGATATTATTAGCTTGGAGGGACTCAAAGCCCCCAAAGTCAGAGACCTGGCTATCTGACATGGCTAGCTTTCTCTGCTTGGAGAAAATCAAGTTCGCCTTGAGAGGGTCAATATTAGGGTTCGCCGGGAGGTGGCAGCCATTCGTCAACTTCTTTGCGGAAAATTAACCGTCAGCAGAAGGCGGGTTGGGGGGTTAGCTTAGTTCAGAGTAGGGTTAGTAAAGGTGGGACCTGTAAGAGAGGAAGATGGCTTTTGCACTATGTTTATAAATTCATGTACATTGTTTATTTTGTTGTTGTAAAACCATAAATACCTCAATTAAAGTTTTACTTTAAAAAAGTTAGTGGGTAGGGCAGGGGTTGGTTCAGGGTTTATTATATTTGGGGGTGTAATATTTTTGTTTTGTTTTCTTGAACATTAAAATGCTAGATTTTTTTGAAAATTCAATTAAGGGGCAATTTAGCATGGCCAATACACCTACCCTGCACAACTTTGGGTTTTGAGGATGAGACACGGGGAGAATGTGCAAACCACACAGAGTGACGCGGGGCCAGGATCAGAACCAGTTTCTGGGTGCCATGAGAGACAGCAGTGCTAACCACTGCACCGCCGTGCTGCCCTTCTACAGGGAATGGTTGACACAGCAGTAACTATGAGGAGAAAGTAGTGCAGTAGGACCAGTTCTGAACGGTGAAGAACTGCTGGCACAGATGCAATACAACAGATAGCCTCCTTCTTGGTTATGTGTATGGTTCTGTTGCCTTTGAAAACTTCACAGCACAAACAGATGTAACTTTGGCTTTAATCATAATGTCCAGCCTAAACAAGTACAAGCCCCAAATGGAATATAAACAATATGATATGACCAAAAGCTGCCTTTTCAGTTTCTTTTCATCGAAATATCAACTAGATACAGGGTATTCAATACTTTTGTGGCAAAAAAAGTAGTCCAACTTACCTTTTCTTCTCATCCTCACGTGGTTTTGCCGTATAATAACTGCAACAGTTAATTACAAACCTACGAAATGGGAGATTATATATATATTGTAAGTAATAGCAGCTGCCTTGGATAGTAAATTACAACACAGCACAATCCAAGTTGACTATTTAATAAATCAGTTAAGCTTTACTTAGTTTGGAAAGTCTGAGTCTTCAGAGTTACTAGCTTGCAACATACTGTCCAGGGTGGCTACTATTATTTAAACACACGCACCTCCACTTTGGAACTCAGCTTTGAGTCATTTCTGCAGGTTTCACAATTGGGTCTTTGCAGGATTTGCTGCTCAGTGTTACAAGATTCCAAAAATGTTAGCGATTGGAAAATCTTGTCTGAGCTACAAATTCTACATTTTATTGGGGAAAAACTATTTAACACCCCTCCAACTGCAAATGAAAATTCTACACACCATGATCTATAAAATAAGAAATTATTGCAGATGACCATAGCTTACAATTGGACAAATAGGAGAAAGACTTATTGTTCGATAGCTCAGTTTTTAAAACCAACTGATTTAAGGAAAGGTTTCTTACTATTCCGAGATAAGCAAGATAAAATTAATAAAGTGGAGAAACAATAAGCAGTGTTTGTGAACACTAACTTGCCTGCAGTTTTCACCCCAAATTATTAGTGCAGCCAGAAAGTCAAGCAAAGTCCAACCAAAGTGAAATATACATATACTTCAATACCATATTGCAGACGGAGCCAAACTTCCAGGTATTCCACTAGACAGGTAAAATCCTAATCAAGGGTTCCTCTAAAGTCCAGTTATAGGCTTTAGTATTAGACAAGCTAATGAGGCTAAAGACAGTCAAGTCCCCTGGCCCTGTTGCTCGCATCCTAGGATCCGAAAAGTAGCTACAGAGATAGTGGATGCATCGGTTATAATTTTCCAAAAATCCTTGGATTCTGGAGAAGTACCGGAGAACTGGAAAATGTGACACCCCTATTCAAAAAGTGAAGGAGGCAAAAAGCGGGTAACTATAGGCCAATTACCCCAATGCCTAATGTTGGAAGTAATAGCAGCACATTTGGAAATTCATAATCTAATCTAACAAAGTCAACATGGTTTCATAAAAGGGAAATTGTATCTGACTAATTTATTGCAGTTTTTCAAGGAAGTTTCCACCAGAGTGGAACCAGTAGAAGTGTTGTATTTGGACTTCCAGATGGTGTTCAATAAGGTACCTCACAAAAGGTTACGTCATAAGTAAAGAAAGAGCCCATGGTGTTGGAATTTGTATACTGGCATGGATAGAGAATGGGCAAATGAGCAAGAAACAATAGGGAAGTGGTTTTTACAGGTTGGCGACCTTGAACCATTGGGGTTCTACATGGATCAGTGCTGGGACCGTGACTATTTACAATATATATTAATGACTTGGAGAAAGGAAGTAAATGTACAGTAGCGAAATTTGGAGATGACACAAACAGGGCTGGCTTAGCACACTGGCTTTTAAAGCAGACCAAGCAGCACGGTTCAATTCCCATACAAGCCACCCTGAACAGGCGCCAGAATGTGGCAATTAGGGGCTTTTCACAGTAACTTAATTGAAGCCTACTCGTGACAATAAGCGATTCTCATTTCATTTCAAATAGATGCAATGGTAAGTTGCGAGAGATATTGATAGGTTAATTAAACGGATAAAAATTTGGCAAATGGAGTACATTATGGGAAAATGTGAAGTTCATTTTGGATGGGAGAACAAAAGAGCCGAGTCTCATTTAAATAGAGAAAACTGCAGAAAGCTGCAATACAAAGGGACTTGGGGGTACTTGCGCACAAAACACAAAGCTAGCACACAGATGCAGCAGATAATCAGGAAGGCTAATGGACAGGCATTACAGTGGCACAGTGGTTAGCACTGCTGCCTCACAGCACTGAGGTCCCAGGTTCGATCCCGGCTCTGGGTCACTGTCCATGTGGAGTTTACACATTCTCCCCATGTTTGCGTGGGTTTTGCCCCCACTACCCAAAGATGTGCAGTGTAGGTGAATTGGCCACGCTAAATTGCCCCTTAATTGGAAAAAATGAATTGGGAACTCTAAATTTATTTTTTAAAAAGGAAGGCTAATGGAATGTTGGCCCTTATTTCAAGGGGGTTGGAGTATAAAAGAGTTGGGAAGTCTTGCTGCAACTATACCAGCTAATGGTGAGACCATATCTAAAGCATTTATTTATTTATTTTTAAATTTAGAGTACCCAATTCATTTTTTCCAATTAAGGGGCAATTTAGTGTGTTCAATCCACCTACCTTGCACATCTTTGACTTGTGGGGGCGAAACCCACAGACATGGGGAGAACATGCAAACTCCACACGGAGTGTGACCCAGAGCCGGGATTGAACCTGGGACCTCGGCGCCGTGAGGCAACAGCACTAACCACTGTGCCACATTTGGAGCACTTTTGAGCAGTTCTGGTCCTCTTATTTAAAGGAAAGATATTATTTCACTGGAGCATTTCAGAGAAGGTTCACTAGGATGACCCCCGGTATGGAAGGATTGTCTTATGAGCAAATGTAAAGCAGGTTGGGAGTCTACTCATTGGAATTTCGAACGAGGGGTGATCTCATTGCAACATGTAGGATTCTCAAGAGGATTTGACAGGGTAAATGCTGAGAGGATGTTTCCCCATGGGAGAGTCTAGGACCAGATGGCAGAGTCTCAGAATAAAGGGGTGCCAATTTAATACCATGATGAGGAGAAATTTCTTCTGAGGATTGAGTGTCTTTGGAACTCCTTGCCACAGAGAACTTTGGGGGTAGAATCCTTGTGTATATTTAAGGCGAGATTGATCAGTACATGAATCAAGAGTTACGTGGAAAGGGAAAGAAAGAGGGCATGAGGAATGTCAGACCAGCCATGATCCTATTGAATGGCGGAGTAGCTTCGGGGAGGCTGAACAGCCTACTCCTATTTCTTACGGTCTTATTAACACAATTTCCATTCTTCATGGTATCTACAAAAAAAAAGTCTACATTTTCATCATGGCATAGTTATGGTAGATTTTAAAATGTAACAATGGCAAAAACTCTGTTTTTGGTATCATTATGCCACCAAAATTAACAGCAACACATGGGAGTCTTCCCATGTGAGGAGAACAGAATTCTATATTATTCCAGAGGCTGTTGAGGCACCTCCAAATTGCAAACATCACAAGTCCTTCTGTAAAAATCCTTGAAAAATGTATAGCTGTTGAATGTGTTTCAAACTCGGTCTTAACCGAGAATCTCCTTCAGAGGCTAATTTTATATTTATGGAATGTCAGCTTTCTCCACATTGATAAAACAAATATGGAGTTTGCACATTCTCCCATGTCTGCTTGGGTTTCACCCCCACAGCCCAAACATGTGTGGGTTAGGTGAATTGGCCACGCTAAATTGCACCATAATTGGAAAAAAATAATTTTTTTATGTTTGTTTAGCTTTATTTTAGCTATCTTAATTCAATCATTTATTTTGCTTTCTGAATATTTAAATTAAAAGTAAAGGATATTTGGTGCTTTTGGTTTGCACATGAACAATTGAACCTCATTGGTTGTTTGGCCACTTGCTAACATTACTGCTGCTGCACATCAAGGAACCCCTCCCTAATTGACTTGCCGCCAGATTAAACCTGTCATCTGGAAAGGGGAAAACCATGTTGACTTTGAGAGCGGATTTCATCAATTAAGGCAAATTGATTCACCATTGACCACAATGCCTGCCCATCAATTACTTCTGCAAAGCCTTCCAAGTCTTGCTTCCTGTGCCCACCCATAATAAAAATGTCACGGAAAGAGAGGCACAAGCTTCAGATTCGTATCACAACTCTACAGCTCAGTGATTCAATTTTTACCATATAGGATAACGTATCAGCTGCTCACAGGAGACCTCCCACATTACTGTGGTAAATTACAAAGGCAGTCTTTAGTCATATCATAAGTGCCAACTTTCCAAGAGGGATCAAGATTACAAACCCAGACAGATTGTTCACAAATGAAAAGATATCCAACAGGAGGGTAAACAACAGACCACACGTAATCTGGAGAGAAAACTAAAAAGCCTGCTTTGCTGAGAAACTCCCCAGAATACCAAATTCAAATATGATGTGGCAATCTGGGAGGCTCGGAACTTGCACATTGGGCAACTAATGCGAACAAAATAGCTGAGGCATCAAACTGATCATTAGAGGTGAAAGTAAAATTAAAATAATTTGCAAATTAAACTTTCTTCTATCCCAGGGTGTTCATTAGAAATTGTTGATTTGCCACAGACTTGGCAATAGTGGCCCTATTTTGGCCACATGTTAAATAAAACAGATAAATTTACTTCATGTATCACTTAAACATCTTCAAACATTCGGTGTAAAACTTTTTAACTGCTCAGCAGTTGCAAGTGGCACTTTGACTCAAAAGCGACTGCTGAGAACGTAATAAAACATATTAATTATTCCAGAGGCTGTTGAGGCATCTATGAACTGCAAACAATAGATCAATTGAATTGATGAAAACAAACTGAGGATTTGTCACTTAGTTCCATCAATTTCCTAGTTACTGATGCTGTACTTACGTTACATTAATTGTATTAAGTCCCTGTCCTCTACTGACTATTAATTGTTTTCGGAACTTCCAAGTTATCTTCCTTTTCAACTGTAATCACCGAGACCAAGTAACTGTTCAACATGTCTGCCATTTCTCCATTATCGCAGACCATAGCTCTATTTTCAGCCTTTAATAGGCCTCCATTGCTCTTGACCAGCTACTTTCCCTTTATATAACTACAAGTTTTTTTCTTTTGATTTTGATGTCCCCTGCAAGTGTCCTTTCATAAACCCTTCTAATACTTCCAGTGACGAGAGGTGAGAGCAAGTTGCACAAAAGGTGGCGTCTTCCAGGGTTCTTGTATTTTGATCCCTTTTGCCTGGTTTTGGGTGTTCCAACCCAGCAGGTTGGTGTGGATAATGGATAATCGACAGAGGAATGTCAAAAGCAGATGCGTGGCGGTTTATGCATCCTGGGGAGGAGTTATCCTTTTACTTCAGCACACAAGGTATATTCGAGGATTATTTTATTATGAGTCGAACTCTTCTCGCTGGAGTGAAGAAGGTGGAGTACTTGACGGTGATTACTTCAAACCATGTTTCACATTGGATGGACCTGATGCTGGAGGCCAGTCGAGAGCATCACAGGGTATTGCAGTTGGGTATAGGGCTGTTGGATTTGGGGTTCCATGTGAGGATTTTGAGGGCATTATGGGAGTACATAGAAGATAACGATAGCGGGATGGTCTCGCCCTCGACTTTGTGGGAGGTGTTGAAGATGGTCATCAGAGGAGATCAGAGTATATAAGGTATGTGTGGATGGGGTGGGGAGGGAGGAGTGAAAGAAACTGGTGGGTGAGATTCTAGGGGTGGATGGTAGATATGCAAGGAACGTGACTCCAGAGTTTGTGGCGTGCAGGAAAATACTGCAAATGCAGTTTGGCCTCCTGTCCACAAGCAGGGCTGTGTGCCAACTGAATCAGGCAAAGGGGGTGGTGTATGAGTATGGGGAGAAGGGCAGTAGTTTCTTGGCTCAGCAGCTAAGGTGGCAGGTGGTGGCCAGAAAGATTATTCAGGTTAGGGATTTGGAGGGTAGGCTGGTCTCCGAGCTAAATACGGTGAATGGAGCGCTTAGGGCCTTTTATGAGACCAGAGCCGATGGAGGAGGAATGGGGAATGGCAGAGTGCCCGAGAGTGCGTTGGGAGTTTCCCAAGGTGGGGGAGGAATATGCAGGCAGGGAAGGTACCAGGGCCGAATGGATTCCAGGTGGGATTCTATAGGAAGTGTTCGGATGTTTGTGCGTCTGTGTAACATAGGGTATTATTATATGCAAATAATTTGCTGCTGTATGTGAGGGACCTGGGGGTGTCTACAGGGAATATTATGTGTATTTTGCAGAGCTTCGGTACCTACTCTGGTTCCAAGTTGAGCATAAGAGCGAATATTTTGTGGTCGGTGCGTCAGGGAGGGGAGCAGCTCGAGGTTGAATTATGGGAGCTTGGGGAGTAGAGTTAAAGTGGACCTACAGAGATGGGATAGTCTCCCATTATGTTTGACGGGCCAGGTCCAATCGGTTAAGATGAACATCTCAGACTTTATTTGGAGGGAAGGCATCGAGGATTTGGAGGGGGGTCCTTCAGAGGGACACACAGGTAGGATGTCTTGCGCTGCTGCAGTCATCTGGGATGGCCACTTACGACAAGAAACAAGGCAAGACATTTGCAAAGCCTGAAGGGAAATGTGGGCAATGTAAGATTCAGCAGGCTCAGAGCCTGAATGTATATTTGTGAGCAAAGAATCGAGACAGCATCGAAACCTCCAGCCGATTAGCATTTTGATGGCCCATCACCGGAAGACAGAGGACTGATACTCGAGCAACCTATACAATCCCAGACATTTTGGTACCACTCCCTTTACTCAGGAAGCCTAAACAACAGGGTCAATGACCGCTTAGGACACGCCCAGTCATCAAGGCACCCGCCCCTTTATTTGCTTAAATCGAATACAGTGATCGAGAACTACCCAATTAATGGGGTCCAAACCTAAGGACCGCCCAAAAGAGCGTGAAACTGCCCAAGGATAACAAGAAACACTGCCATGTGTTTGATCTCTCTTGGACCTGGCACTCCGGAAACGTCCACCTCCAATTGCAGCACTAACAGAAGCAAGTTCAAGGTCAACGCCCGCTACCAGATGGATGAGCCAGCTGAGCAGCAGTTACTTCTCCAGACCCAGTAGATCCAGATTCGAACAAAGGCCACTGTTCCTCTGGCCTAAGCCAGGTGCCTGAAGTTAAGTACAGGTTGTCATAGTTGTTAGGTGTGTTGCTCGTTCTGCTTAGTGCACTTTGCACTCAATTGGCTCTGTTTTATTACTTAGCTCTAGAGTCGCCAGGTATCCTTATGATACCATCACGAGGTTCAAGTTCAAGTTCAGATCAATGACTCAATACACTAATTAGTAAGGTTCAAATCAAAACACGTTTATTAATACACAGTTAATCGCTACTCATGCATACAATACTAAAAGACTAGGCTATTCCTACCACTAACAGGCCAATACTTATCTGGATAAGGGAACCCACTGGGTCAGGGAACAATGGCCTCTTGCTCGATCCTGAATCTGCAGGCTTCCAGCTGGTATGACCGCCAAAGGTCTTTATGCGGCCCACCAAGTCAAAAAAAAAAAAAATTTTTAAGGTTAATGGGGGGGCTGTTGGGTTACTTACTGGTATAGGGTGGATACGTTGACTTGAGTAGGGTGATCATTGCTCGGCACAACATCAAGGGCCGAAGGGCCTGTTCTGTGCTGTACTATTCTATGTTCTATATGAGGCGCCCAGAATCATAACCGGGTGAAGTAATTATTTTACTTAATATACTATGCGGCCCTTTAAAATTGTGAATTTCTGAATGTGGCCCTTGCACAGAAAAGTTTGCCCATCCCTGGACTAAGGGGTCAGGAGCATCTATCTCGTAGCGTGCGTTGACTGGACACTTACTTGATGGTGCAGCAGTTGGCCAGGCCTCTCCTCCTTACGGTCAAGTTCTTCGAGAGCTGCTAAGATGTTCTGCTGGGAGGGCCGGCTAAGAGAGCGAAGTGAACTTGGGACCTGTCTTTTATAGGTCCCAGGGGCTTCGCACCCTTTTGGGCGGACCCCGAGCTTACTTCCAATTGATTGGATCCCATACCAATCGATTGGTTTGAATTCCCCAATACTGGGGCTGTTTCTCGATCGATGGTTGGTTCTTTCTGGCTTGTTTGTCTCCTTTGTTTCGGACTCCCGTTGGCGCCGAGGAGTCTGACTTGCTATTGAGTGTCTCAAATGTAGCTAATTGTTCCTGGGGATCGCTCATCAATATGTATAACTGCTAGTTTCAGTGCTGTCTGCTTTCTGCAGACCGAATACACTAAAGAACTCTGCAAAACTGCTTGTTTTGTTAGACTGTCCATTTTTCCCTGCTGTCTTTGCGATTCTCCATTTTGTTTGGGGAAGTGGCCAACTCAGGTGGCTACATGTATAGTTTAACCAGTAGTGTTTATGTTGCATGTGTAAGTTAATCTTGTGTGTAAATAAAGTACCAGTGATCTTGAACTAACTAGCTGGTTGTTTGGCTCTTTGATCGATATCCAGTTGAACCTTGTGGTGGTACCATTTGATACCTGACGACTCTGAGCAATATAATATTGATATCTAAAGAAAGGGCAACCTTATCGATTGCCATATTTATGGCAGATAAAAAAGGCAACACTACCAAATTGGCTGTTCTATTACTGGCCGGTCAATGCGGAGAAGGCATTGGGATGGTGTGGGGATCCAGGGGCTCTCTGGCTCAGATGGAATCTGGGTCATGTAGAGGGACAAGCATGGGGGCATTGGTTAGGGCACCACTTCTGTTGGCACTGGCAAGGTATTCAGCGAACCCAGTGATGGCTTCCATGTTAAAAATATGGAGGCAACTCTGCCAGCATTTTAAGTCTCCAGTAGAACTCTTCAATTGACCCCCTCATGGTGTATTGATGTGCTCGAGGTGCAAGACTCAAGGCTGCTTCCCATTTGTGCTAATCACCTGTTTGAACCGGCACAGCTGGATGCCACATTTGGCGCATAGGAAGAAAAAGGGCTGGAGAGCAAGTGATTTATTTCTGGAAGGGTGGTTTGCCAGCCTGGAGGAACTGAAGGAGAAATTTGGGCCTTCCAGCTCAGAAATGTTTAGGTACCTCCGGGTATTGAGTTTTGTTAGGAGGATGTTCTTAGAGTTCCCGGTGGTACCGTCATCATCCTTATTAGAGAGGATTCTCTCCTGTTCAGGGGTCGGAGGGCAGTACGTCCAGCATGTATGAACAAATCGTTGGGGAAGAATGGATTTCGGTGGAAGGGGTAAAGGCTAAATGAGTGGAGGAATTGGGGCCAATACTGGAGGAGGAGGTATGATGTGAGGCACTGCGGAGGGTGTATGCCATGTCGTCAAGTGCGAGACTGAGCCTGATCCAGCTAAAGGTAGTGTTTTGAGCACACCTCACTAAGGCTAGGATAAGTCATTTTTTTTGAGGGCTGGAGGACTGGTATGTTCAAGAGGGCCCACAAACCACACATATATGTCCTAGGTCTGTTCAAAGCTGGTGGATTTTTGAAGTCCATTTTAGCATGTCAGCGATCCCAAATATTGAGCTGGAGCCTTGTCCTTTCACTGTTATATTTGGAGTTTCAGGGGCAGCACGATGGCGCAAGTGGTTAGCACGGTTGCCTCATGGCGACGTGGTCCCAGGTTCGATCCCGGCTCTGGATCACTGTCCATGTGGAGTTTGCACATTCTGCCCGTGTTTGCGCGGGTTTCGCCCCCACAACCAAAAAGATGTGCATGGTAGGTGGATTAGCCATACTAAATTGCCCTTAATTGGAAAAAGTGAATTGGATGCTCCACCTGCGGATGAGTGTGGGGGCAGATGTCCTTGCCTTCACCTTGTTGGTGGCATGGAGCCGGATCTTGCTAGGCTGGAGGCTAGCAACGCCACCGAGTGCTTTGGTGCGGCTGGGGGACTCAACATAGTTTTTGCATCTCGAGCAGGTCAATACACCGTGAGGGGGTCAATTGAAGAGTTCTACTGAAGATGGCAGCTGTTTATATTGTATTTCAGCGAGTTGGTCACTGTTAGCTGTTAGACTGGGATGGGGGTTCTCGTTTCTTGGATTGAGGGGATGTTTTGGGGTTTTTTTGGTGTTTGCGTTTGGTTAATTGTTATTGTTTGTACTTTGTAATTTTGTATAAAGTGCTTTACCAAAAACATTTTTTTTTTAAAAATCCTTTTTAGTAGCTCTTATAAGCTGCTTTGTGACCATTGCTGGTCTTTGCATCTGCCCCATTCATCCGGATCTGTACAATATGTTGCCTTTTTGTATGCCATTTATTTTAGTTCTATGCTGTCCATAACTTCTTTAGTTGTCCATGGCTGTTTTTTTTGTGAAGTGGAGCCTTTTCCTCTCAGGGGTATATACTTGCTCTGTATCTTGTTAAATGTTTCTTTAAATGTTCTTCACGGATCTTCAGTCTTTTGACCCATTAACAGACCTTCCCAGTTTATTGTGGACAGTCTCTGCCTCATACATAGAACAAAGAGTGCAGAAGGAGGCCATTCGGCCCATCGAGTCTGCACCGACCCACTTAAAGCCTCACTTCCACCCTATCCCCGTAACCCACTAACCCCTCCTAACCTTTTTGGACACCAAGGGCAATTTTGAATGGCCAATCCACCTAACCTGCACGTCTTTGGATGTGGGAGGAAACCGGAGCACCCGGAGAAAACCCACGCAGACACAGGGAGAACGTGCAGACTCCGCACAGACAGCGTCCCAGCGGGGAACCGAACCTGGGACCCTGGTGCTGTGAAGCCACAGTGCTAGCCACTTGTGCTCCGTGCTGTCTCATCCTGTTAAAGTCAGCCGTACCCAAGTCTAAAATTCTAGTACTGAATCATGTTTTTCACTTTCAAACGCTACATTGAATTCAATCATGTTGTGATCACTATCTGATAAATGTTTGTGCAGTTAGGCTACTAATTAAATTTGGTTCATTACTCATAACTAATACTGCCTGTCCCCTGGTTGCATCCAGAACATATTGCCGCAGGAAACTCGCCTGGTCACACTCCAGAATTTCACTACCTTCTGACAGGTGCTTGTCTGCCTCTCCCTATCTATGTGCAAATTAAAATCCCTCATCAACACTACTCTGCCTTTGCTACACACTTGCCTAATTTCTGCATTTATATGACCCACACTGCAGAACTGCGACCAGGTGTTGTGTTCTATGGCTTCCCTGATCAAAAAGGTACACATAGAACTTGAAGATATGACTGCTATAAGTATTTATTCTTGACCCGCTGGATGGTAACCATGCATTTTTCTGTACAAACAACTCTGTCTATGTCAGGGCAGCACGGTGGCGCAGTGGGGTAGCCCTGCTGCCTCACGGCGCCGAGGTCCCAGGTTCGATTCCGGCTTTGGGTCACTGTCCGTGTGGAGTTTGCACATTCTCCCTGTGCTTGCATGAGTTTCGCCCCCACAACCCAAAAATGCACAGGCTAGGTGGATTGGCCATGCTAAATTGCCCCTTAATTGGAAAAAACGAATTGCGTTCTCTAAATTTAAAACAAAACAACTTTGTTGAGATCACTGTGAAACTAAGGTGGGAGATGAATGTCCCCTTGTTCGTCCCACTACCAAGTAGCTGCATCTCATCCGACCCCTGGTGTATGTGTGTGTATATCTGTACGGGTGTCTGGTCCCACCTGCTGGAGGGAGGTCATAACTGTCCCTACATGTGTTTGTCAGTGGCTATATATAACAGGTCCTGTTATATACAAATATATACATACAACTACGTACAGTTATACATAGATATGCCTATGGGTATATCACCACACCAGGGGATTGATACACAATACTGATTACAGTTTTAGATCCTTTTTGTTCCTCAGTTCCAAGCACATGGTCTCCACTGGACGCTTTCCTCTCATTAAAAATACTTTCACCTCAATGGGGAGGGAGAATATAATTAGTCAGACTACTTCGCCCACTCTGCCATCTTCGCTGCCCGTCCTGGAAACTTTATAACTAGGTATGTTTAGTTCCCAGTCCCGACCATCCTGCAGCTCCATCTCTGTAATAACAACTACATCATAATCTTCAATTTGCATTTGCGCCTGCATCTCCTTTAGTTTATTTCTTACATTCCGTGCATTAGTATATATCAGACTCATAACTGGACTATTCCCCCTAACCTGTCTCTCAGTGCTGATGCTTTATTTGCTTGTTGATTATTTTTCTCTTTTGCTTTAACCAGTATACTTGTAATTTTGCCACTAGCTGCAGTTCCATGGTCCTTGTAACCACCCTATTTACTCTTTCCACTAGAACACTAGTCCAGATCGGTTCAGGTGGAGATCATCCCAATGGTACAGATCCCTCCTGTCCCAATACAGATGGCCAGTGCCCCATGAAATGGAACCCCTCTTTCTCGCACCACTTGTTTATTCCCTAATTCTTTCATTCCTATGCCAATTTGCACGTGGTGTGGGTAATAATCCAGGGATTATAACTTTTGTGGACCTGTTCTTTAAGGTAGGCTTGATTGAGGTATTCAAAAGGGAAGTGGACTGCTATCTAAAAGGAATTAATGTGCAAGGTTACTGGGATGATGCAAGCGAGAGAGGTGACTTTTTCCAGTCTCAATGGGCTGAATGGCCCCTTCGGCACTGTAAAGATTCTGTGAACTGGTATATGCTGGCATTTATGCGCCTCCTTCCACCCTATCAGCAAAATCTCTTTTTCCCTCCTGACTCATTTCTCAGTCGTGCTTGTCTGGCTTCCTTTTAGATGCATCTAAACAAATCTCCTAACTACTAATAGCAAGTTCCCTATTGTAACCACTCCCTGGGCAATGATGTCTCTCCTGAGCTCTCTACTGGATTTATGATTTTGCAAAAATTTGTGCACGGTTGAAATGTCAGACGTGTGACGAGTCAACATTTCTAATGCACATCTGATAGAGGTAAATTTAACATGCAAATTATTTTAATTTGACTTTAGACACTAATGAGATTGGTCTAACTGATGCCTCAATTTATTTGCACTTGCTGCCTAGTATATTAAGCTTCACAGCTTGCCACCTTTTTCATCATGTCTGGATTTGCTATTTTGGGGAGCTTCTTGGCAGCCACACACACCAGGTACAAACATGAAAAGCATTCAAACAACAGATTTAAAATACATAAATACACACCAGCAATACAGTTTGCATACAGATGCCTACAGCAGAAAAATTACAGCAAATAACTTACACGTAACACAGACAAGGCCCACCAATATCAATAACACCCAGTTTGCATTGCATTCACCACTAACATGTGAAGCAAGTCACACGGTATGCAAAAATACGATGGACAAAATCAGAAGCAACATTTCAATTTTTTTTAAAACTCGGACACCAGCGGCAAATATGACAAAACATATCACATGAATGTAAATGAGTAACTGGGACAAAAAATATGTTTCCCTTCAAGGGATATGGCACTAGGGAGTGCTGAGGGTTTTGGCCAAGTGTGGTATCATGACCGGTACACGCTTGGAGGGCCGAAGGGCCTGTTCCTGTGCTGTATTTGTTCAGTTTATACCCCAACATGTCAACATTTAATCCCCTTTTATCACCCTACAGCTTTCTCTGCCTCCACCTCGGTGTTGATTATAAGCTAATATCAGCAATGATTTGAGTAATTAGTTTATTCAATTAGTTCTGAAATCAAGTTTTAGATACAAATTAGTCTATACTTACCCATTAAAATTGCTTTTAATTTCTAGTTTGTTTCCAATATTCAGTAAAACTTTTGCAGAATAAACTTGATTTTTTACCACTGGTTTTAGTCTCTCAGATTTTTTTAATATGCAAAAAATGTGATTTCTTAAACGTGCTGGAGAAAAATAATTTATCTATAACATCATAACAGCCAAACAACTGGTCAAAATCTCCAAGTGAGAAATCAAGTCAAATACAGCTCAAGATCAAAAAGCTTTATCAAAAGAATCAACACCACCACACCCATGAAAAACAGAAGTGCATCCAATTACTTTTTTTTTCAAATTAAGGGCAATTTAGTGTGTTCAATCCACCTACCTTGCACATCTTTGGATTTTGGGGACGAAACCCACGCAAACACAGGGAGAATGTGCAAACTTCACACGGACAGTGACCCAGAGCCGGGATCGAACCTGGGACCTCAGCGCCGTGAGGCAGCAGGGCTAACCCACTGCGCCACCGTGCTGCCCTTGAAAAACAGAACTGAGACATGGTATTAGGCATCAGCTTTGGTTCAGTGGTTAGTACTCTTATGCCCGAGCCAACAGGTTATAGGTTCAAAACCGACTCCAGAGCCTTAAGCACAAATTCAGGGCTGACTCTATCGATGCAGTACTGAGGGAGTACTGCACTGTCAGCCGTGACATCTGATGGGAAAACAAAGGGAGTTTTAAGGGAAATTAATGTTGTATTGGCAAACATTAGAAATAAGGTATAGGTTTAAGTGTGTTTAATTTAATGTTTCTGCGTCTGGAAGGGTAGACCCTATAGTTAGATTTATGATAGACGAGGGCTACTCATGAAGAATAAATAAAAGGCACACGCATGTAGGTGTTGTCCAGAAACTGGGGTCTTAGAAAAGGTAAAGCTTTTAAATTTTAATTCAGCTAATTTCATGGCAGTTGGAGATTAGTGAGAGAGCGGGCAGCTCTCATAGCTCTGCCAGAAGTAGTTGGTTTAGAAGGCTAGAGAGGGACCATCTCTCTCAGCTTTGTGGGAAGAAAAGCCATGTCATGGCATGATGGTTACGAAAACAAGTGCAGAGATCTAAAGAGCAGCTAGTTAAGGAAACCAGAGAAACTAAGAGAAGTGTCCAGGAAGTCTAAGTAGTGAACAGAGACCAAGGTATTTTTCAGAAGAATTCAAGGAAGATTAAACAATGTTCTGCGTTGGAGACAATTCCAGTAGCCAGATTTAAAATGGGATAGTAGCTTTCAAAGTTTTTTAAAAAATAAATTTATAGCACCTAAATGTAAAGAACAAAGAAAAATTACAGCAGGCCCTCCAAGCCTGCACCAATCCTCTATCTAAAACTGTCGCCTATTTTCTAAAGATTTGTATCCCTCTGCTCCCTGCCCATTCATGTATCTATCTAGATACATCTTAAATGATGCTATCGTGCCCACCTCTACTACCTCCGCCGGCAATGCGTTCCAGGCACCCACCACCCTCTGCATAAAGAACTTTCCACACATATCTCCCTTAAACTTTTCGCCTCTCACCTTGAACTCGTGACCCCTAGTAATGGAGTCCCCCACTCTAGGAAAAAGCTTCTTGCTATCCACCCTGTCTATACCTCTCATGATTTTGTAAACCTCAATGAGGTCCCCCTTCTCAACCTCCGTCTTTCTAATGAAAATAATCCTAATCTACTCAACCTCTCTTCATAGCTAGCGCCCTCCATACCAGGCAACATCCCGGTTAACCTTCTCTGCACCTTCTCCGAAGCACCCACATCCTTTTGGTAATGTGGCAATCAGAACTGTACGCAGTATTCCAAATGTATCCGAACCAAAGTCTTATACAACTGTAACATGGCCTGCCAACTTTTACTCAATGGGCAGCACGGTGGCGTAGTAGTTAGCACAGCTGCCTCACGGCGCTGAGGTCCCAGGTTCGATCCCGGCTCTGGGTCACTGTCCGTGTGGAGTTTGCACATTCTCCCAGTGTCTGCGTGGGTTTCGCTCCACAACCCAAAAATGTGCCGAGTAGGTGGATTGGCCACGCTAAATTGCCCCTTAATTGGAAAAAATAATTGGGTAATCTAAATTTATTTTTTTTTTTTAATTAAAAAAAAAATCTTTTACTCAATACCCTTTCCAATGTAGGAAAGCATGCCATATGCCTTCTTGACCATTCTATCGACCTGCGCAGCCACCTTCAGGGTACAATGGAGCTGAACACCCAGGTCTCTCTGTACATCAATTTTCCCCAGGGCTTTTTCATTTACCGTATAGTTCGCTCTTCAATTGGATCTTCCAAAATGCATCACCTCACATTTGCCCGGATTGAACTCCATCTACCATTTCTCCGCCCAACTCTCCAATCTATGTATATTCTGCTGTATTCTCTGACAGTCCCCTTCACTATCTGCTACTCCACCAATCTTAGTGTCAGCTGCAAACTTGCTAATCAGACCACCTATACCTTCCTCCAGATCATTTATATATATCATAAACAACAGTGGTCCCAGCACGGATCCCTGTGGAACACCACCGGTCACAGTTCTCCATTTTGAGAAACTCCCTTCCAAAATTTAGGGGGCCAATCCACCTACCCTGCACATCTTTGGGTTTTTGGATAAGACCCATGCAGATACAGAGAATGTGCAAACTCCACATGGGCGGTGACCTGGGGCTGGGATCAAACCCGGGTCCTCAGCGCTGTGATGCGCCAGTGCTACTGCACCACCGTGCCACCCTCAGCCTTGAAAGTTAAAACAAACATCACAAGCCATTTTAATACAATGGGAATAGAGAGTTAAAGCAAGTGTGAGCAGTTTGCACAGCAGTCAAGACAAAGAAATCTAAAGGGTTTCGTATAAAATCCTTGACTGGATTCACTGTTAAAAGTGGAGCAGAAGCTTTGTTTAAACGTTTCATTTACCTGGTCTCGATTTCAGAAGCAAAATGCCAAGGGAAAGCATTGTTATGAGAGAAGATTTTAAAGCTTGTTTATGGGAGTGCAGTTCAGAAACTCTCATGTGACAGCCATCCGAGGGGATTCTGAGGAGGAATCCACAAACATTCACTTGGGGTTCAGAGAGGAGAGTGCATTTTCCCAGTCTTGTGTGCTTCAAAGGGACTTTGTGTTGAGACCATTGTAGATTAATACGTTTTGTAATCAGCGTTAATCCTAAAATCTGTGTAATTGTTAAAATAAGGGGGGAGGAAAGGTGTGTTGTATTATCCAATTTTTTCATGTTTATGAAATTTTTTTTCTTATTAAAACTTCAGTGGTCCTTTGACTCTATTCCTCCACCTTTTTTTTAAAATAACGGTTACGGTCTTTTGAGCCAAGGTTCCAGTCTGGGATCTTCCCGTTCAGTTAATGCAACTGTGTTCCTAACACATCTTTCATACAGGATCCTATTTTACCCCCTCACATAATTGGGTAATGTCATTATAGCTCCTGCAGACTTATCTTTTGTTTCTTTACTTGTGTCATTATCAATGCTTTTTGTCTTGCATCATCATCATAATATGTCCTGCCCTCCATCTTATCACAGACTGTATCTTTTGATTTTTATTCCCTTCTGACTCAACCTAGCTCTTTTTCTGGCTGTGCATTTACTGTGTATCTATAAATTGTTCTATTTGTAACTTTTTCCAGATGTAACAAAAAGTCGTCAACACAAAACATTGACCGTTTATGCTGCCTGTCCTGTTTTCAACATTTTCCATTTAAGCATCAAATAGTTGTTCCAAGATCTGTTTAATTACAAAGTGTCAACATTTTGGAAAGGGTCCTGATCACAATCCCCCAGTGGAGATTCAGATTTGACTGTCCTAGGATTGGCTGCGATGTCCCTGTAAATATGCACAATTTGTTTTTGTGGCCCAACCCAATGAACTCTGAGGCCTTATTCTGGACACCACAGCCTGCAAAATAGTATGTGTTTTAGTATCTTCTGTGCCTGTATCCCTGCTATTTCAACCCCTATCCCACTCAACAAGTTGCTCCCCTGTCCCCCACGCCACCAGTTTTTAACTCAGGGGTTGCACCAAACGTGAAACCTTAAATTGGACTCTCAGCAGTAAAGTCTGGGAAGCACTGACATGTTATAGAGCAGGGGTGGTGCGGCCCACCAAGATCAGTCATTAAAAATTTTTTTCCTTTTTTTTATACGGTTAATGGGGGGGGGGGGGGCGCGGCGCTGTTGGGTTACTGGTATAGGGTGGATACGTTGACTTGAGTAGGGTGATCATTGCTCGGCACAACATCGAGGGCCGAAGGGCCTGTTCTGTGCTGTACTGTTCTATGTTCTATATGAGGCGCCCAGGATCATAACCGGGTGAAGCGCCATTTTTGAAAAGTAGAGAAAAAGAGGGCTAAATGCAGGATGCCGCCGGGGGAAGCGCGGAGGTATATGCCGCACGCTAATTGGTTACAACCGGGACTATTAATTAATATACTATGCGGCCCTTTAAAATTGTGAATTTCTGAATGTGGCCCTTGCACGGAAAAGTTTGCCCACCCCTGTTATAGAGCCAAGCACTTCTTTCAACATTTGCATAGCCATCTTATTGTCTTTCATTTCCTCATGTACTTAAAAATTAGATTCGTGACCTATCTGGAAGCATTGACACCCATGGAAAAAGAACTGCCTACAAGTTAGGAAATGTTGGTACCATTGCATAGTGCTGCGAAGGCAGCTATGCGACACAAACCGACATGTTGATTTGACACACAAATCATCTTCAGAGTGGTGTGCAAAAATTGGAAGTCGAGCAAGGAAATTAGCTGAGGTTGCCGCCTGATCCAATGATCTTTGCCAGAAATGCACTTGGAGTAATCGGATGCACTCATCTGTGGTGCCCCTCCACAAATGAATAACACTGGTAACTGTCTAATAAGAATCAAAATTCAGCCTTTCAACAGTTGTACTTGTGAAAACAATGCCATCTCATGCTAATGTAGCATTACTATCCCACAAGGTTTTCTAATAACATGATTGAAGTTCATACACAAACACATTTTTGTTTCAGATCTAACTAGATGGGTAATCTTTAAAAAAAAATGTTGGTATCAAAACTAAAATACACAAATGCAATTTGTATTTAAGGATAAATAGAGAACCACAGCTGAAAAGTTGCAAACCTCCAATCTAACTTGTCAGGAGTTTCAAGATTGGATTGTTTTAGATGCTGTTTGCAATAAGAACATAAACCAATAAAACACCTCATTTTCTGCCCCATACCCCTCTGCTTCTCTCAATTCACCTTTGTTATTTCCTCACTTGCAAGTCACTAACATTTTTTCAGTAGTTTATTCTGTATACATTAGTTTTAGGAGACAAAATTGAAAGTCACGCAAGTGCATGTGCTAATCTCTAAATTCAGCTTTTCTGGAGTATCTTCCTATACTAAAGATTGGGCTGTAAAAAGGGATCATGCTAAGGAATATAAATTTGAAGATATCATGAGTCACCATGAACTACACTGCTGCACCTATCAGGACTAATGTCAGATTTGGAGTATCCAACTGCCCAGTCCCCCAAGGAGTAAGCGGTAAAGAATTTCAAAGTGAAAGCAGAAATACTGGGGAGTATACCTTCAAATGCAAAAAAAACCGAGTACGACAAAAATAACTCCAGTGCCGCAAAGCACAAACATTTATTTAGTATCAGCTTATCACAAGTTACATGTGCCTCAGATATTGAGATTCAAGCTCCATTTTAGGCTTGAGCTAGGCTGACAGAATGGATTATATTTCCAAAGTGTAGTCCTCTGGATGATATATTAGCAAAGGCTTTGACTGCCTGTTGAAGTGGACCTAAATGATGTTGTGGCATTATTTTAAGAAAAGAGCAGTGCTCTCCTAGTGTTCTGGCCAACATTCCTGCCTGTCAGTAGTTCCAAAAGGAGGGAATGAGGTCATTAGTTTGTTTTCTGATGGTAAATCCTTGCTGAGTGCAAATCAACCTACACTTAAAAGGCTGCAAAGCACTTTGCAACGACCTGAAGAAAAAGGCACCATACAAATGCAATCTTTATGTATTACAAACTTAGATTATACGTTACGAGATTTTGATGACATAGCATTCATTATACTTCACACAAATATATGTAGAGATAACTATCATGCGACCACTTACACCATTATGTTTAGTCTTTCTCACTTTCTCCATACAAAAAAGCTAAAATTATTCCGTACATAATGGATTCCTGACAAATCTAGTTATTAAACGGAGTCCAAATGCTGAGCACCTTGGTGGTAAAAGGCAAAATTTTAAGTTTGGCACAAAACAGCTGTAAAAGAGGTCCCCATAGACTCAGTAACAAGACTAAATTTAATTTAAAATTATGAAACAGTGTATGGCAGTAAATCAGTATTTGTTCTGACAATTGTGTGACAAGGAGAGCTGTTTCAAAAGCATTGCTTTAGAGTAAAAATACATGAAAATCTACAATATTTACGTGTACATCCAACAGTGCCACAATTAGTAATATGATACAATACAGCCACATTCTTATCTTCCACCAGCTCAACAACTTCCAGATGAGGATATTAAACCATGATTTTGTCAGTTCATTGCCAGGTTCATCACATAGTCAAGCCTCAACTTAACAAGCATAAGAGTGCACAAACCGCACACTAATATTTTATCGGTGACATCAGATTTAAAATGAGAACCTCAGCTGCAGTTTCCTGACAAAAAAATGTTATGCTTCTGACTCCATGAGGCAAGATTTCTTTAAATCAAAAATAAACTTGTAGTATGCTGTTGAATACTAACCAGCTTTGGATGCATAATCAAAATTCAATAAAGACAACAGACATCAGACACCCGGAAACATTAATCCTGCTTTTGTCTTTCCACAGATGTTGATTAAGCAGATAGGTGCTTCTATTTTCTACTTTAGATTTTCTGTGCCGGCATTATTTTCCTTATTAGTGACACGGTAGCACAGTGGTTACCACTATTGCTTCACAGCATCAGTGACCCGGGTTCAATTCCCGGCTTGGATCACTGTCTGTGCGGAGTCCGCACGTTCTCCCTGTGTGTGTGGGTTTCCTCCGAGTGGTCCGGTTTCCTCCCAAAAGTTCCGAAACACATTCTTGTTAGGTGAATTGGACATTCTGAATTCTCCCTCTGTGTATCCGAACAGGCATCAGAATGTGGCGACTAGGGGATTTTCACAGTAACCTCATTTCAGTGTTAATGTAAGCCTACTTGTGACATTAATAAAAATTGTCATTCCTTTTCGGTTTGGTTAATTCACTGCCCATCGCTGCCAGGACTGCTCATCATTTTGAAGACAGTCTTCTCTTCAGGATCATTTTTATTTCTTCTCCCCTTTACCTCCATTGCAATCCATTTTCCAAGTTGTGTTTGATCACATGTTGACTAGTCATTTTCATAATTAAATTTCCTCTCAGCAACTGCTCCACTCCAACTCATTCCACCTGTGTTTCAAATCCACTCATGATTCGATATCTTGGTGATATTGAGTGGTACTCTAACCATGTCTCCCACCCCTCTATGATTTTAAACATGTCGAAGGCTTGACTTTTCTCTTCAGCTGTGGGTTACTAACCTCTGTATATAGATGCTGTCTGATTTGATTACACAATCTTGCATAACCTTTTAATCTTTTGGTTAATGTTCCTCCTGTTACATTGTTCTAACTGGGTTGGAGGATGTAACGTTTCAGAAAGATTGGGAATTACTGGTTAGCACTGCTGCCTCATGGTGTCGACGACCCGGGTTCAATCATGGCCCCCAGGTCACTGTCCATGTGGAGTTTGCACATTCTTCCCATGTCTGCTTGGGTCTCACCCCCACAACCCAAAGATGTGCAGGCTAGGTGGACAGGCCACGCTAAATTGTCCCTTAATTGGAAAACAAGAATTTATTATTTTTTTTTTAATTTTTAAACTTGGGAATTATACTAACTTGATTCCCTTGCAGGACAGATTGGCTTTCTGTGCGTTTTAAGTCTGAATAATTTGTTTTGCTGAACAGAAGCTTACGTTAGTCGGTCGACAAGACATTCTGCCTCCTGGGTCAGATGGCTATCTCTGTTGTGTGACACATAGGGAGGACTAGGATGGACCAGAAATATACAACAGATGTACTGTTGCTTAGTGGGTTTTTATAAGACATGGGGAAAACAGCATTTTAATTCACGAGATAAATATTTTGTGAGCATTCGTCACATCTGAAGCTGCATGGTACTTAGAAACATTAAAGAAGTACCTACAGGTTCAGGACTTGGTCCGGAGGCAGGTTCCAAACTTTCCTCGCCTCCCCGAGGGGACTACAGGATAGGGTGATTTCAAAAACGGGGTTGGGAAGGGGAGGGTCTCGAAGATATATCAGTAGTTGATGGAGTGGGAAGGAGTCCCCATCGGGGAGGTGAAGTGGGAAGAAGAGCTGGAAGGGGAGTTGGAAATCGAATTATGGGAAAAGGCTCTGAAGAGAGTTAATTCACCCTAGTCTTGTGCCTGACTTAGCCTGATCCAGTTCAAGGTGGTTCATAGGGCCCGGATGAGCAGGTTTTTGAGGAAGTGGAGGATAGGTGCAGACACTGTGGGGGAAGCCCGATGAATCATGTACATATGTTCTGGGCGTATCCGAAGTTGAAGGGATTCTGGCAGGGATTTGCGGACAATGAATAATACTTTATTGAACCAGGACTCAAAATGTCTGCAACCTCTAACTGACCCAACCAGCTGCTGATCAGAATCCACGTGATTTCAAGAATGCAGAGCAATTAAGTTTAAAGAGAAATCTAACTACGTTTTAGCAAAATACATTATGCCAAAAAGCAACAATCCAGCCCTTTTAAAATAGCGTAATCTCTTTTACCCTTAAGGATCCTTAACCATGAACAGCAAGCAAGACGATCGTTGGCATAAAGAAAAAATAGACCAAACATTGCCTTAATTGCAGTTCCTTGGGAACATCTTTCAATTACATATACTATGGTAAATATGTGTAATTCTGCACCTAGCAATTAATCAATTGTATTTTGCAACCATTAGTTGGTACAAGATTTAAACTTTTCTTACATTTTCTGTGATGAAACCTCACATCTGCTTAAAGCTTTCTGCAATGAAATCAAGAATGAAGGTGATACTTGATTAAAGAGCATGCGAGAGTGAAGTAGAGCACACGCACGAGAGGCGAGACTGGAGTAAAGAGCATACGCATAAGAGGCGAGACTGGAGTAAAGAGCGCGCGCAAGAGAGGCGAGACTTCAGTAAAGAGCACGAGAGAGAGAAACGAGACTTCAGTAAACAAAACTTCAGTAAAGAACGCAGAGACAGAGAATTCAGAATGTCCAATTCACCTAACAGCACGTCTTTCGGGACTTGTGGGAGGAAACCGGAACACCCGGAGGAATGCCACGCAGACACAGGGAAAATGTGCCGACTCCACACAGTGACCCAAGCCAGGAATCAAACCTGGGACCCTGACGCTGTGAAGCAACAGTGCTAACCACTGTGCCATCCATTTCAGGTTTCACAAGGTCGCACATTAGAGGTTTGCAAAAGCAAATGTACATGGAATACTGGGTAATTTGAAACGGCGGATTCAAAATTGGCTTAGTTATAGCAGGCAGAGGGGGATGACAGATTGCTGCTTTAGTTACTAGAAGCCAATGGCGTACCACAGAGATCTGTGCTGGGTTCCCTATTATCATCATTTACATAAATGACATGGATGACCATGTGAGGGGTAGGATCAGTAAGTTTGCAAATGACACAAAGATTGGCTGGGTGGTTAACAGTGAGGTTGTGTGTCTTGGGTGACAGGAGGATATAGCTGGGATGATCAAATGGGCAGATAAGTGGCAGGTGGAATTTGACCCTCAAAAGTGTGAGGTGATACATTTTGGAAAGAGCAATTTGACACGGAAATATTCAATGAATGGCATGACATTGGGGAACAAAGGGACCTTGGCATGTCTGTCCATTGATCTCTGAAGGCGGGCGGGGGGGGGGGGGGGGGGGGGGGGGCAGGTTAATAGGGTGGTGAAAAAGGCATATGGGACACTGCCTTATCAATCGAGGCATAGATTACAAAAGGAGAGAGATCATATTTGAGCCAGGATAGTGCCTGGGATGGAACATATAAGTTATAAAGAAAGGTTGGATAGGCTTGGGCTATTTTTGCTAGAGCAGCAAAGACTGAGAGGCGACCTGACCGAGGTGTACAAGATTATGAGGGACATGGACAGGCTGGATAAAGAGCAGTTGTTCCCCCCCTTAGTTAAAAGGTCAGTCATAAGGGGACATGTTCAAGGTGAGGGGCAGGCGGCTTAGGGGGGGATTTGACAAAAAAAACTTTTTACCCAGAGGGTGGTGACGGCCTGAAATGCACTGCCTGGGAGGGTGGTAGAGGCAGGGTGCCTAACATCCTTTAAAAAGTACCTGGATGAGTACTTGGCACATCATAACATTCAAGGGTATGGGCCAAGTGCTGGCAAATGGGATTAGGTAGGTAGGGTGTCTTTCATCTGCCAGTGCAGACTTGATGGGTCGAAGGGCCTCTTCTGTAGTACTGTGTTTTTATATGATTCTGTGAAGAATCAGATGAATGAGAAACATGGTGTGCTCTATAACAAAGCATTAATACTCCCAAGAGGCTTTTGCATGAATTCACTGCACCTCCAGACAGTTCACACTTTAGTATTATCTTATGCAGACATTATAATCATGCTCTATTGTATCTAGCTTCAAAAATGCTCCTACATTTCTCAGTGCAAGGACAACAGTATTTTGATGACAATAAATACAGCTTCCACCACTTGTTCAAGTAATGCTTTCCAGATAACAACTCACTGCAGTGTGCAAACATCTTTCCTCTCCCCCTGCAGCTGTCAACTACCAGTGCAAAAAGGTTCTCCTTATTTACTAACTTAATAGCCTGAATATCTCTATTAAATCTCCCCTTGACCTTCTCTGCTCCAAGGAGAACAATCCAAATTTCCCCCAGTAAAGTGTTGATCTTTAATTCTTGTTGATTAATGTGAAAAGGCTCTTTCAATCAATTAGTTTCACTACTTAATTAATTCAATGCTCTTGCCCAATTTACTTAATTTACTTTTTCGTCCTTTTGCTATTTTTTTAAAACTAATGAGACCCTCGCCAATTTGGTCTATGGCTGATTTAAATTCATTACCCTTTTCATTCATTTTAACTTTTGACTACCCTGTCTTCCTCCTCCATTCCATGCATGTCCAAAAACTTCTCCAGTCTCCTCTACACACTAACGGACTTTTGCCATCGGTTACAATAATGTAGCCAGGGGTAGCACGGGGGTGCAGTGATTAGTAAGGCCACAGGTTAGATCCCGGCCCCGAATCACTGTCCAAGTGGAGTTTGCACATTCTCCCCATGACTGCATGGGTCTCACCCCCACTACCCTAAGATGTGCAGGTTAGGTGGATTGCCATACTAAATTGCACTTTAATTGGAAAAAAAATTATTGGGTACTCTAAATTTAAAATAAAAGGTGCAAACTCCACACGGACAGTGACCATGGGCCGGGATTCGAACCCGGGTCCTCAGCGCTGTAGTCCCAGTGCTAACCACTGCGCCACCGTGCTGCCCCAAGAGCATCCTACCTAAGCAGGGGCTGGAGACGCCGATTGGACAAGAGATCATGAATGCATTTGTTCAATGCAGGTATGCAAGGCATTGGGTTCAGATGGGTTCGCTCTTGAATTTTTAAAAGATATTTTATTCCAAACATAAACAATCCCAACAAAACAAAGTTGACAGTTTCTACATCTTTCCCCTTTTAAAGCCTTCCTACCACCCTCCCCCCACCCGACGCACAGTTCCTCAAATATCATCAAGAACGACCTCCACTGTACCTCAAAGCCCTCGCCGGGCAATCAGTGGGGCGAAGGCCAGGACATCAGCCCCCGCTCCCCTCCCGCAACTCTGGTACCTCCAAAACCCCAAAGATAGCCACCATGGAGGCTGGCTTCACCTCAGCCCGCACTATCCTCTATAGGGTCCCAAACACTACCTCCCAGTCGCTCTCACTTCTCGCATCGATCTGTTACGTCCGAAAAGAACCGACTCATCGTAGGTAGCTCATTTCGCACAAAATCCTGCACCTGCCAGTACCTTAACTTACTCCCCTTCAGCCATTCTAATTTCTCCCGCAGTTCATCCAACCCAGCGAATTTCCCCTCCAAGAACATAGCCCTGACCCACTCCAGCCCCTGCTACCTCCACCACCTGTACATCCCCCCCTAGCGTAAACTTATGGTTCCCATACAGTGGTGTCGGCACCAACATTTGATTCAATTTTTTTAGGTGTCTCCTCAGCGGATTCCAAATAGGCGACTCCACCACTGGACTCACCGTATACTTCCTCGGAGCCAATGGGGCCCTCAAACTCAAGCCCTTACAGGTCTCCTCCTCCAACCTGATCCAAACCACCTCCAGGTTTGCCTCCCACCCAACCGTTCACTGGAATCGCTTCATTTTTCCCGACGTTCAATTTATAACCCGAATCTCTCCAACAAACCCATAATTGTGCACAAAGTCTCCAGAGGAACCGACACAAACAGCAACAGGTCGTCCGCATAGTGATCCCTAGGGCTCCTTACATCCCCTCGCCATTCACCCGACAGCCGAAGGACCAACGGCAAGAACTCGATCACCAACACGAATAATAACGGGAGCAGCAAGCAGCCCTGCCTTGTCCTATGCAACCCAAAATACTCCGAACTAGCTTTCTTCGTTCGAAAACAAGCCATGGGGAACATATACAACAATCAAACCTACATCACAAACCCAACCTTCCCAGAACTTCAAACAAGTACCTTCTATGCATCCATGGACACTACCACCTCTGGCTCTCACTGCCGAGTCATAATTACATTCAACAACCTCCTAATATTACTAGAGAGCTGCCTCCCCTTCCCAAAACCCATTTGGTCCTCCGAGCCAACCTCCGGCGCACACCACTTTAACCTACACACCAACACCTTCGCTAGCACTTGCATGTTTTAACAGTGAAATGGGCATGTAGAACCCACGTTCCAGTGGGTTCGTCCCTTTTTTCGGGATCAATGAGATCGATGCCTGCGCCAACATAGCCGGGAGCTCCCCCTTTTCCACCGCTTCGATTTTTTTTTGTTTTTTTTTAATAAATTTAGCATACCCAACTAATTTTTTTCAATTAAGGGGCAATTTAGCGTGGCCAATCTATCTACCCTGCACATCTTTGGGTTGTGGGGGTGAAACCCTCGCAGACACATGGCGAATTTGCAAACTCCACATGGACAGTGACCCAGAGCTGGGATCGAACCTGGGACCTCAGCGCCGTGGGGCAGCACGGCTAACCCACTTTCCACCGCTTCACGAAACATATCCAACAAGTAGGGTCAAACTCCATCCCAAACTACTTATATAATTCCGCCGGAAAGCCACCTAGCCCCGGCAACTTCGCCTCCTATCAATACACTCCATCCTCTCCTTTAACGACAAGGCTCCTCCAGTGCCTGCCTCTTTCCCTCATGTAACTCCAACCATCAAAGAACCACCCCATGTCCGCCATGTCCCCACTGGCTCATAAAAAGCCTTAAAACCTTTTTTAAAATAAATTTAGAGTACCCAATTCATTTTTTCCAATTAAGGGGCAATTTAGCGTCGCCAATCCACCTAGCCTGTACATCTTTGGGTTGTGGGGGCGAAACCCACGCAAAACGGGGAGAAAGTGCAAACTCCATACAGACAGTGACCCAGAGCCGGGATCGAACCTGGGACCTCGGCGCTGTGAGGCTGCAGGGCTAACCCCCTGCGCACCGTGCTGCCCGGGAAGGCCTTAAAACCTTGTTTATTGTAACTGTTATGACACCATCTCCCCCTCACCTGCAGAATTTCCCTTGACGTTGCCTGACACCACAGCTGGTGGGCCAGCATACGACTCGTCTTCTTCCCATACTCGTACTACACTCTCCTCATTTGCTGTTATACATCATGTACCCGCTCTCCAATGTGAGGGCTGGGAGGAAAAATAATGGGTGTGCTTAGGGAGTTTGGCTCTTTTTCAGGGTGTAGGTTAAATCTGGGCAAGAGTGTGATTTTTCCACTGAACCCTACCCCCTCCACCTCTGAGGATTTGGAATCAATTCAGGCAGCATTTGAAATTAGGCTCTATGTCGTTTTTGGCACCGATTTATAGGAACCATAGGTTTATGCCATCTGGTTTAGACTCAATGTTCAGAGCATGGGAGAGATTGGAGAGGTTCTGGGATTTCTTCCTGGAGGGCAAATTTGTTGGCCTGGATGAGATTGTGGAGGTTCCAAGTCCTGAGGGGGAATGTATTCAGATACTTTCAGGTGAGTGGTTTTGTGTGCAAGGAACTTTCTTTGTTTCCCCTGGTGCTGGTGCTCTCGCTTTTAGATAGGGTTCTGTCCTTGGACGAGCTAGAGAAAGGAAGGATCTCAGACATTTATGGGCAGCTTTTGCGATGGAGAAGGCATCACTGGAAGAAGTAAAGAAGAAATGAGAGGACGAACTGGGTTTCATCTTTTGGGGGGGGGGAAAAGAGAGAAATTGTGGAGCGAGGCACCTCAAAGGGGTAACGACACCTACTCATGTATATAGTTCACGGCTGTGCACAGGGTGCACGTGACCAGGGCACGTACGAGTTCTTCTTGGGGGTGGAGGGCAGGTGAATCACACGCATATGTTTTCCTGCCCAAGCTTGTTAATTTTTGGGTCTCCTTTTTTGAAACTATCACAGGGATTCTGGGTGTTAAGCTGAGGTCAAAGAATACAAAGAACAGTACAAGGAGAGGCCCTTTGGCCCTCCAAGCCTGCACCGAGTTTGATGTTGTCTAAAATAAATCCTTCTTGTACTTCCAGGGTCCGTATCCCCCTATTCCCATCCTATTCCAATTATTCCACTTCAGTGCAAAAAATGACCTTGAAATATTCAAAGTTAGCTGCATCAGTGTGCACCTGAGGATGCAGTACCAAGTCCTAAAACCAGAACATCCACACATCCCTTTCTTTTGAACATATAGCTTGTATGACAAACTTTATACATGATAAAGATTAATGTATAAGGAATCTGATCTATCCACCTTAATCCTATTTACTAATATTGCACAGATTACCTACTTTATAATCTTTAAACATACATATTGAATCTATTCCAGGGTCTTTCCAATATGTGGGTCGTGGGAGGGTTGATTGGTTGCGGCGTGCCTACGATGGTCCAGATCATGGGATAAGTGCCCAATAACCGCTATTGACTATTAAATTGAGAATGAAATGAAAAAATTAAAATGAAAATCGCTTATTGTCACGAGTAGGCTTCAATGAAATTACTGTGAAAAGCCCCTAGTCGCCACATTCCGGCGCCTGTCCGGGAAGGCTGGTACGGGAATCGAACCGTGCTGCTGGCCTGCTTTAAAAGCCAGCGATTTAGCCCAGTGAGCTAAACCAGCCCCTTGTAGCTGCTGCCGCCTTTTAAATGAGAGGAAATGAGGCTGTGTGCACTCTTCTGGTCAGGACAAAGAACAAAACAGCACAGGAACAGGACTTTCGGTCCTCCAAGTCTGCGCCTACCATGGCACCTGCCTAAACTAAAACCGTCTGCACTTACGGAGTCCGTGTCCTTCCATACCCACCTATTCTTACATTTGTCAAAATGTCACTTTCCTGCTCCCACCATCTCCAAAGGTAGCGCGCTCCATATATTTATCACCCTCTGTGTAAAAAAAAACTTGTCTCGCACATCTTTAGTGGCCAATGACTATGATTTAGTGGCCATTATGACTATAATTTAGTGGCCATTACTGAAACATGGTTAAAGGATGGTCACGACTGGGAGTTAAATATCCGAGGGTATCAAACTATTCGGAAGGACAGAGTGGAT
This sequence comes from Scyliorhinus canicula, assembly GCF_902713615.1. NCBI lineage: Eukaryota > Metazoa > Chordata > Chondrichthyes > Carcharhiniformes > Scyliorhinidae > Scyliorhinus > Scyliorhinus canicula. The sequence continues at coordinate 238,192,859 of NC_052148.1, read as the reverse complement.
GGTAAGGGAGGTGGTGTTGCTCTGTTATTTAAGGATGACATCCGGGCAATAGTAAGGGATGACATCGGTGCTATGGAGGATAAGGTTGAATCCATTTGGGTGGAAATCAGGAATAGTAAGGCGAAAAAGTCACTGATAGGAGTAGTCTATCGGCCACCAAATAGTAACGAGATGGTGGGGCAGGCAATAAACAAAGAAATAACTGATGCATGTAGAAATGGTACAGCAGTTATCATGGGGGATTTTAATCTACATGTCGATTGGTTTAACCAGGTCGGTCAAGGCAACCGTGAGGAGGAGTTTATAGAATGAATCCGCGATAGTTTCCTAGAACAGTATGTAATGGAACCTACGAGGGAACAAGCGGTCCTAGATCTTGTCCTGTGTAATGAGACAGGATTGATTCATGATCTCATAGTTAGGGATCCTCTCGGAAGGAGCGATCACAATATGGTGGAATTTAAAATACAGATGGAGGGTGAGAAAGTAAAATCAAATACTAGTGTTTTGTGTTTAAACAAAGGAGATTACAAGGGGATGAGAGAAGAACTAGCTAAGGTAGACTGGGAGCTAAGACTTTATGGTGGAACAGTTGAGGAACAGTGGAGAACCTTCCAAGCGATTTTTCACAGTGCTCAGCAAAGGTTTATACCAACAAAAAGGAAGGACGGAAGAAAGAGGGAAAATCGACCGTGGATATCTAAGGAAATAAGGGAGAGTATCAAATTGAAGGAAAAAGCATATAAAGTGGCAAAGATTGCTGGGAGATTAGAGGACTGGGAAATCTTTAGGGGGCAACAGAAAGCTACTAAAAAAGCTATAAAGAAGAGTAAGATAGAGTATGAGAGTAAACTTGCTCAGAATATAAAAACAGACAGTAAAAGTTTTTACAAATATATAAGACAAAAAAGAGTGGCTAAGGTAAATATTGGTCCTTTAGAGGATGAGAAGGGAGTTTTAATAATGGGAAATGAGGAAATGGCTGAGGAACTGAACAGGTTTTTTGGGTCGGTCTTCACAGTGGAAGACACAAATAACATGCCAGCGACTGATAGAAATGAGTCTATGACAGGTGAGGACCTTGAGAGGATTGTTATCACTAAGGAGGGAGTGATGGGCAAGCTAATGGGGCTAAAGGTAGACAAGTCTCCTGGCCCTGATGGAATGCATCCCAGAGTGCTAAAAGAGATGGCTAGGGAAATTGCAGATGCACTAGTGATAATTTACCGAAATTCACTAGACTCTGGGGTGGTCCCGGTGGATTGGAAATTAGCAAACGTGACGCCACTGTTTAAAAAAGGAGGTAGGCAGAAAGCAGGAAATTATAGGCCAGTGAGTTTAACTTCGGTAATAGGGAAGATGCTGGAATCTATCATCAAGGAAGAAATTGCGAGGCATCTGGATAGAAATTGTCCCATTGGGCAGACGCAGCATGGGTTCGTAAAAGGCAGGTCGTGCCTAACTAATTTAGTGGAATTTTTTGAGGACATTACCAGTGCAGTAGATAACGGGGAGCCGATGGATGTGGTATATCTGGATTTCCAGAAAGCCTTTGACAAGGTGCCACACAAAAGGTTGCTGCATAAGATAAAGATGCATGGCATTAAGGGTAAAGTAGTAGCATGGATAGAGGATTGGTTAATTAATAGAAAGCAAAGAGTTGGGATAAATGGGTGTTTCTCTGGTTGGCAATCAGTAGCTAGTGGTGTCCCTCAGGGATCCGTGTTGGGCCCACAATTGTTCACAATTTACATTGATGATTTGGAGTTGGGGACCAAGGGCAATGTGTCCAAGTTTGCAGATGACACTAAGATGAGTGGTAAAGCGAAAAGTGCAGAGGATACTGGAAGTCTGCAGAGGGATTTGGATAGGTTAAGTGAATGGGCTCGGGTCTGGCAGATGGAATACAATGTTGACAAATGTGAGGTTATCCATTTTGGTAGGAATAACAGCAAACGGGATTATTATTTAAACGATAAAATATTAAAGCATGCCGCTGTTCAGAGAGACTTGGGTGTGCTAGTGCATGAGTCACAGAAGGTTGGTTTACAAGTGCAACAGGTGATTAAGAAGGCAAATGGAATTTTGTCCTTCATTGCTAGAGGGATGGAGTTTAAGACTAGGGAGGTTATGTTGCAATTGTATAAGGTGTTAGTGCGGCCACACCTGGAGTATTGTGTTCAGTTTTGGTCTCCTTACTTGAGAAAGGACGTACTGGCGCTGGAGGGTGTGCAGAGGAGATTCACTAGGTTAATCCCAGAGCTGAAGGGGTTGGATTATGAGGAGAGGTTGAGTAGACTGGGACTGTACTCGTTGGAATTTAGAAGGATGAGGGGGGATCTTATAGAAACATAAAATTATGAAGAGAATAGATGGGATAGATGCGGGCAGGTTGTTTCCACTGGCGGGTGACAGCAGAACTAGGGGGCATAGCCTCAAAATAAGGGGAAGTAGATTTAGAACTGAGTTTAGGAGGAACTTCTTCACCCAAAGGGTTGTGAATCTATGGAATTCCTTGCCCAGTGAAGCAGTTGAGGCTCCTTCATTACATGTTTTTAAGGTAAAGATAGATAGTTTTTTGAAGAATAAAGGGATTAAGGGTTATGGTGTTCGGGCCGGAAAGTGGAGCTGAGTCCACAAAAGATCAGCCATGATCTAATTGAATGGCGGAGCAGGCTCGAGGGGCCAGATGGCCTACTCCTGCTCCTAGTTCTTATGTTCTTATCTGTTCTACACTTTTCCCCACGCACTTTAAACCTATGTCCTTGACTCTCCTAATCTAAGAAAGAATCTGACTATCCACTCTGTTCATGCCACTCAGTCTTGTAGACCTCTATCAGGTCGCCTCTCAACCTCCGTCGTTCCGGTGAAAACAGACCGAGTTTATCTAACCTCTCCTCATATCTAATGCCCTCCATACCAGGCAATATCCTAGTAAACCACTTCTATACCCTCTCCAAAGCATCCACATCCTGGTGACCAGAATTGTACACAATATTCCAAATGAGGCCTAACTAAGGTCCTGGACAGCTGCAACTTGACTTGCCAATTTTTATATTCAATGGCCCGACTGATGCAGCATGCCTACTTGACCACCTTATCCACATGCGTTGCCACTTTCAGTGATTGGTGGACATGCACGCGCAGATCTCTCTGCCTGTCAGTACTCACAACAATTCTACCATTTATTGAAATTCCTAAATGCATTGGACCTTCCAAAGTGCATTACCTCACACTTGTCCAGATTAAAGGCATCTTCCCACACAAGACTCCAGCCAGTTTATATCCTGCTGTATCCTCTTTACTATTCGAAACTCCACCAATTTTTGTGTCGTCTGCAAACTTACTAATCAGACCAGCTACACTTTCTTCCAAATAGTTTATATACACCATGAACAACAAAGGCCTCAGACTGATGCCTGTGGAACGCCGCTAGCCACAGCCTTCTATTCAGAAAAGCACCCTTCTACTGCTACCCTCTGTCTTCTGTGACCAAGCCAGTTCTGTATCCAACTTGCCAGGAGCGACAGCAGTGAGCAGATCTCATGCCCTGCACATACACTTCGTGTCAAGCTCCCTCAATGTACATGCTTTGAGGGCCAAATCATGGAGCAGAGATGCTGGCAAAAGGACTGTGAAGAGACGACCAGGAGCAGCAGTGGATTGTACTGCTGCCTCATGGCGCCGAGGACCCGGGTTCTATCCCAGGTTCGATCCCAGCCCCGGGTCACTGTCTATGTGGAGTTTGCACTTTCGCCCCGTGTCTGTGTGCGTCTCACTTTTACCAAAGCCGACCCCTTTCCTCCCAACCACCCATAGATATCCACAATCCTCCCTTCCCTCCAAACATCCAGGAGCAACAACTTCTCCAACAACATTATTATATATACCGGCAACTGAGAGATTGAGGGCAGCTTCTTCCACACAACGTCTCGCACCTGCCAATATGGAAACTCGCTCCCCCTTGGCAAACCAAACATCTCTTGCACTTCCTCCAAATTTCTGTTCTCAAACAATCCCTCACCTTAACCATCCCTTCCTCTCGCCACCTTCCATAGAGAAGCCCCCCACCCCTAGTACAAACCTATGACTCTCATAGTGGGGTCAATACCGACATGTGCCCCAATTCATAGTGTGTCCATATCTGATTCCAAATCTTAATTGAAGATTCCACCACAGGGCTGCTCGTATACTTCCCTGGGGAAAACATCATTGGGACAGTCACCAGAGCCCTCACACTCGTCCCCTTCCACCCCACCGTCTCATCTTCTCAGCGTTCGTTGCCCAGTATTAATGTAGCAGATTTGAGAACTTTCCCCAACAGATCCATAATTCTCTCCATACTGCCCAGCAGAGTCGTCACTTACAACAGTAGGTCAGTGTACAAAGACACCTTGTGCTCCCTACCCATCTCCCCCCACCCAAAACAGTGATCCCCTGCTACTCCTCCGACGTCCGGAGTGCAATCGCCAAGGGCTCAATCGCCAATGTGAACAACAATGGCTACAAAGGGCAACCCTGCTTTGTTCCTCAATGCAACCCAAAATACCCCAGGTTTATCTCATTCGTTCTCACACTTGCCATAGAGGGCGCATACAGTAGACGTACCCAAGCCACAAACCGTCCCAAGATCTCGAACAGATACTGCCACTTCTCCCGGTCAATGGCCTTTTCTGCATCCATTGATACGATCACCTCTGTGACGCATCCCTCCGACGGGGTCATAACCACATTTAATAGCCTCCAAACATTACTTGAGCTGCCTCCCCTTTATGAACCCTGTCTGATCCTCTGACAGTACCTCCAGCAGTCTTGCCAATTTGGCCAACACCTTAACATCCATGTTTAACAGCAAGATGGGCCTAAAGGACCCGCACTCCATCGGATCCTTGTCCTTTTTCGGCATTAGCGAAACAGAAACCTGTGACAACGTAACCGGCAGTTCCCCCTTTTTGACCACCTCATTAAACATACTCAGAAGATGAGCGTATAAAATTCTGCCAGGAAACAATCCGGCCCCGGCATCTTACCCGATTGCTTCACTCCAATACCTCCTGCAGCCCAAGTGGCTCCTCCAGTTCCTGCCGTTTCACCTCCTCCAGCTAGGGGAATACCAACCCACCCAGAAACTGACCCATGTCTGCCTCCACCTCCCTCCCTCAAGCTCAGCCATGTATAACTCCTGCCAAAAAGCCTCAAAAACCTTATTTATTTTCTCCAGCTCCAACACCACACCCCCTCCCCCCCTGCTGCCAGCACATGCAATTTCCTTTGCCGGTGCCTGCCGCCATGACTGATGGGCAAACAAGCGGCTCGTCTTCTCAGCGTACTCATATTGCACCCCTGGTAGCCATTGCAGCTCCCACCGCCTTCCCCATTGTCAGCTGATTGAACTGCCCCTGCAGCTTCTTCCTCTCCGCCTGCAACTCCCTAGTCGGGGCCACCGAGTACCTCTGATCCACCTCCACAATACATTCCAACAGCCTCTGCCTCTCTACCCTCTCTCCGTGGGCAGCAAGACAAAATAATTTACCCCCGGACCACTCCTTCAATGCCTCCCAGAATGTGGTCGCAGAGACCTGCCCATTTTGATTCAGTTCAAAGTAGTTCTTAACCCAGTGCCACTTTACCACAGAACCCCTTGACCACCAACAACGCTGAATCTAGCCTTTGCCCTGTGCAAACCCCACCCCCCAGCTTAACATCCAAACAGTTTGCACATTCTTCCACTGTCTGCGGGGTCTCACACGCACAACCAAAGATGTGCACTGTAGGTGGATTGACCGCACTAAATTGCCCCATTAAAAAAAAATGAAATCCACGTCATCCCTGATCTTTCACCTGCAAATGCATCTCTTGCAGGGAAATGACCTCCACCTTCAAACTCTAGCTGAACGTTAGCTCTCAGATTTTCCCCACTGAGCTATCAATGAGAGCACAACAACACGTCAACACCAAGATTAAAGGGCGATAAGTAAATCCTTGAGGTAAACTGGGTTACAGATTACAATTTTGTGGCTGAAGCACAAAAACTGTTGCACTGGAGTCAGCTCGGAGACTAGCTGGCTCTTAAAGGTACTATGTTGCCAGGGCCAAATTAATGCATCCAAGGATACGGAGTGTAGTAGGGGTGGAAATTGCAGAGGCATGGGCCACAATTTCCCAATCCTGCTTAGCATCAGGAGGAGCAAGTCTGGAGCAATGCAAATTTCACCGTTTTCCAAAAAAAGGATTTAACAACAAGCACAGCAACTACAGGCCAGTCAGTCTACCCCTGGTGTTGAGAAACCTCTTAGAAACAATAACATCACTTGGATAAGCAATTATTGTGCTAATTGCGGCTATGATTCAATGAATTAAAATAGTCATGGATTTAAGGGAAAGTCATGTTTAATATGATAAGCTTTTGCTGGATTAAGAAAAAATTGAGACGAATAATGCAGTTTTTTGGTATAGGCAGACTAACAAAAGACATTTGATAAAGCATCAACTCTGGAGACATTTGTGTAAGGATGTGAAGGCTTTGGAGAGGGTACAGAAATGATTTGAGAATGGTTCCAGAGTTGAGGGATTTCAGTTACATCGGGAGACTGGTGAAGCTGAGCTGTTTGCTTCAGAGAGTTTAAAAAAAAAATTTAGAGTACCCAATTATATTTTTTCCCAATTTAGCATGGCCAATCCACCTACCCTGCACATCTTTGGGTTGTGGGAGTGACTCCCTCGCAGACATGGGGAGAATGTGCAAACTCGACATGGACAGTGACCCAGGGGCGGGATCAAATCTGGGTCCTCAGTGCCGTGGGGCAGTACTGCTAACCACTGTGCGCCCTACTTTTGAGAGTTGGGAGAGATTTGACAGGTGTCCAAAATTATGAGGGGTCTGGACTGAGTAGATCGGGAGAAACTGTTCCCATTGGCAGAAGGGTCAAGAAACCAAGCACACCAATTTAGGACAATTGAAAAAAGAACCAAAGGAAAAGCATTTTAAAAAATTTTAATGCAGCAAGTGGCTAGGGTCTGGAATACACTGCCCATGTGGTGAAAGCAGAATCAATCATGGCTTTCAAAATGCGATTGCACAATAACCCAAAAAGGAAAATGGGGGTGGGAAAAGCAAGAGTGAGACTAGCCGAATTGTTCTTACAAAGAGCAGGAAAGGACAAGACAGACTAAAGGCCTCTTTCTGGGTTCCAACCATTTTCTCATTCTAGATCCCTCCAACATTGTGCAAACTATGGCTTCACAGGACTCTTGCACCCACAACCTTCTAACTTGGATGCAAGTCCCACTCCAGACTGAGAATAAAACACTAACTTCTGCCAACACTGCAAAGCACAGTCGAGCACCAATATCATCAAATGAAGCTCTTTTTTAAGCGAGCGTGTTACAAGTTTCTAAAATATCAGTCTAATGTGAATTTATAATGCATCTCCTTTGAAGTACTCCCTCCAGTTGTAGCACACCATTACACTATTGATACATTGTTTCACGAAGGAATAGTTTTGAAGTAATCTCTCCACAACATGGAGAGTCTGGGCACAAATATACAAAAGAGTTTTAAAGAATAACTCCAGGAGAGAGACAAGTCTATTAGCATTCCAATGCAGTGTGCCAAGAATCGCTGTTAACTCAGCCATGCATGCATGCCTACTCGGCATTACTGATCAAAAGTGAAACGTGGCCAGGTGTTCATACTTAAATTTACAATACCAGAGCATGACCACTTCAGACTTGATTATTTAAGTTACTGAAATTATCTGGGCGTATTTATATAGCCAAAGTTCGAAAATTATTTGCAAGAAAGATTGCACAGCCTCAGTATTGTACTCTTCCATTTCCAGAGAACCATAATGGAATACAGTTATTGATTACTCAAACCTGTGATGATAACCATCATGCACCACTACACTGATATCAAACAGCAGGAGAGCAAAGTTCATCCATGAGCGCATCAGGTTTCTTTCTGGCTTTCATAATGCATTGCTAACCTCATATGCTTTATAACTGTGTTACTCGACAGGGAAAAAACAATATTCTTCTAGTATCCAAGTTTCACACTCCAAGATGTCAGCAAATTGTCAGTAAAAAAAAAACATCATAAGTGCGTATATAACAAACAACTTGTACTTTTATAGCACCTGTAAAGTGATAAGTAGTCCCAAAGACTTTCACGGGAGAATTAAAATATGACAGAAAGCCACATAAGCAGATATTAGCTGGTTAATTACAAGTTTGGGTAAAGTAATTTTTTTTTAATTTAGAGGGCAATTTTAATTTTTTTAATTAAGGGGCAATTTTGCATGGCCAATTCACCTACCCTGCACATGTTTGGGTTGTGGGGGCGAGACCCACGCAGACACGGAAAGAATGCGCAAAATCCTCACGGACAGCGATCCGCGTCCGGACCCGGGGCCTCAGTGCCGTAAGGCAGCAGTGCTAATCACTGCCACCCCACATAGTAGGTTGCCAAAGGAACATCTCAAAGAGGTGTAGGGAAGATACCCAGAGCTTAAGTCAGATGCAGGAAACTAAAGGCATAGCCTCCAATGGCAGAGCAAATAAAATTGGGGATGCTCAAGTAGCCAGAGTACAGATATCTCAGAAGAACATAAGAACTAGGAGCAGGCCACCTGGCCCCTCGAGCCTGCTCCACCATTCAATGAGATCATGGCTGATCTTTTGTGGACTCAGCTCCACTTTCTGGCCCGAACACCATAACCCTTAATCCCTTTATTCATCAAAAAACTATCTATCTTTACCTTAAAAACATTTAATGAAGGAGCCTCAACTGCTTCACTGAGCAAGGAATTCCATAGATTCACAACCCTTTGGGTGAAGAAGCTCCTCCTAAACTCAGTCCTAAATCTACTTCCCCTTATTTTGAGGCTATGCCCCCTAGTTCTGCTTTCACCTGCCAGTGGAAATCAACCTGCCCGCATCTATCCCATCTATTCTCTTCATAATTTTATGTTTCTATAAGATCCCCCCTCATCCTTCTAAATTCCAACGAGTACAGTCCCAGTCTACTCAACCTCTCCTCGTAATCCAACCCCTTCAGCTCTGGGATTAACCTAGTGAATCTCCTCTGCACACCCTCCAGTGCCAATACGTCCTTTCTCAAGTAAGGAGACCAAAACTGAACACAATACTCCAGGTGTGGCCTCACTAACACCGTATACAATTGCAGCATAACCTCCCTAGTCTTAAACTCCATCCCTCTAGCAATGAAGGACAAAATTCCATTTGCCTTCTTAATCACCTGTTGCGCCTGTAAACCAACTTTCTGTGACTCATGCACTAGCACACCCAGGTCTCTCTGCACAGCAGCATGCTTTAATATTTTATCATTTAAATAATAATCCCCTTTGCTGTTATTCCTACCAAAATGGATAACCTCACATTTGTCAACATTGTATTCCATCTGCCAGACCCTAGCCCATTCACTTAACCTATCCAAATCCCTCTGCAGACTTCCGGTATCCTCTGCACTTTTCGCTTTACCACTCATCTTAGTGTCATCTGCAAACTTGGAAACATTGCCCTTGGTCCCCAACTCCAAATCATCTATGTAAATTGTGAACAATTGTGGGCCCAACACGGATCCCTGAGGATAACCACTAGCTACTGATTGCCTACCAGAGAAACACCCATTAATCCCCACTCTTTGCTTTCTATTAATTAACCAATCCTCTATTCATGCTACTACTTTACCCTTAATGCATCTTTATCTTATGCAGCAACCTTTTGTGTGGCACCTTGTCAAAGGCTTTCTGGAAATCCAGATACCACATCCATTGGCTCCCCGTTATCTACTGCACTGGCAATGTCTTCAAAAAATTCCACTAAATTAGTTAGGCACAACCTGCCCTTTATGAACCCATGCTGCATCTGCCCAATGGGACAATTTCCATCCAGATGCCTCGCTATTTCGTCCTTGATGATAGATTCCAGCATCTTCCCTACTACCGAAGTTAAGCTCACTGGCCTATAATTACCCGCTCTCTGCCTACCTCCTTTTTTAAACAGTGGTGTTACGTTTGCTAATTTCCAATCCACCGAAACCACCCCAGAGTCGAGTGAATTTTGGTAAATTATCACTAGTAGGGCAGCACGGTGGCACAGTGGTTAGCATTGCTGCCTACGGCGCCGAGGACCCGGGTTCGAATCCCGGCCCTGGGTCACTGTCTGTGAGGAGTTTGCACATTCTCCCCGTGTCTGCGTGGGTTTCACCCCCACAACCCAAAAGATGTGCAGGATAGGTGGATTGGCCACGCTAAATTGCCCCTTAATTGGAAAAAAATAATTGGGTACTCTAAATTTTTTTTAAAAAATTATCACTAGTGCATCTGCAATTTCCCTAGCCACGGTGTGGGGCTGGAGGATATTACAGAGAATGAGGGGTAATTTAGCCCTTCAAGCCTGCTCCACCATTCAATCAGATCATGGCTGATCTCTTCCTGTTCACAAATCCACTTCTACACCTCGTGCCCACATCCCTTTAACCTGTTTTTATAGAAATATATCAATCTCCTTGAAACCATGTAATGACTCAGATTCCAAGCGGCCCGGTAGCGCAGCAGTGAGCACTGCTGCCTCACGGCACCAAGGACCCGGGTTTGTACCCGCCCACTGTCCGTGTGGAGTTTACACATTCTCCCCGTGACTGCGTGGGTCTCATCCCCACAGCCCAATGATGTGCAGGGCAAGCGGATTGACCACACTCAAATTGCCCCTCAATTGGGAATAGAAAGAATTGGGTACTTTAAATGTAAAAAGACTCTCAGATTCCACCGCACTATGGAGCAGTGAGTTGCACAATTTCACCACCCTCTGTGAGTAGTTCCTCCTCATCTCTATTCTAAATGTACTGCCTCTCAACCTACCTATATCTGTCACCTCTTATTCTAGCTGCCCCACAAGTAAGAACATTTGATCTACATTTACTTTATCAATCCCACTTAGTATTTTACAGGCCTCATCAGATCCCTCTCATCCTTTTAAACCCCAGCGCGTACAAGCCCAAACTATTTAATCTCTCATGTCAACCCTTTCATCCCCAGGATCAATCCGGTGAACCTATTCTGAACTGCATCCAATTCCACCACATCCTTCCTCAAATAAGGAGACCAACAACAGACACAATATTCCTGATGTGGTCTCACCAACACCCTCTACAATTGCAACACTGATCTATTTTTACACTCCAGTCCTTTTGCAATAAATGCTAACATTCCACTTGCCTTTTTAATTACATGCATTATTTGATTGGAAGCAACATAGGTCAGCAAGCAGTTGAATGGGTGGGATTTGGTCCACATTAAGATATAAAACATAGAGTTTTGGACGACCTCAAGTTTAGAAGGCAGAATATAGGAGACCAGCCAAAGGTGGGTTAAAAGTCAAGTCTGAAGGCATCTAAAGCATGACTGGGGATGATATTTATACTTTCCCATTGACAACAAGGTATTTTACTGAAGTTGAGTTACAATCAACTTTTGTTCCCAGCTGAAGATACTCCATTAAAAAAACTGCAAAGACTGAGTTAGAAGTAAAATTCTTCAAAGTCTGAGAATGCAAAAAACTATTCTACAACGTGAGTTCACTCACCGCCTGAGTAGAAAAGTACTACAAATGCGCGCAGCTAACTTTACGCTACAGTATTACCACTATTGAGTCACAAGAAAAGATCTTCAGGTCCGGAGCAAGATTGCTCCCCAAATGTGCAGCCCAAATCTGCCAATGGAATTATTGGCCGGACACATCCTCGGAAGCACTTGTGGTGGCTGGGGAGGGGGTTGGTACGTTGCAACTCTTGAATAAAAGCAATTATTTGAATTCCTACTTCTCACCTCTCTGGCTATACTGGCGAATATTGTGTTGCAGGAGTGAAAATACACCTGTCTATTCATGAGCTGCTCCCATCTTGTACGTGAACAGTTTGCATACAAACACACCAAGAAAGAAAATGAGTGGGAAATGCGAACACACACAGATTGCACATATCTGATCCATCATCAGCACACAGTATTACAGGCGAAGTTGTACGGGCAATGTCTGTCTGCATTCCGCGGCACTGCTTCGTGTTTTGTTTATTAGGTGGGTGATTTTTGTTGTTGCACTGACCGGGTCCGTAGAATTTCTTCCCTTTGGTCACATCGAAGACTTTGCCGTTTACGGCGAGCAAGAGCCGCGGGTTCTGAATCCCGTCGTACTCACGCAGCTGCTCCAGGCTGAAATCGCGCTTCTTCATCTTGGGCAGCTCGGGCTCCTTGGACTCGGTCTCCGAGCCGGCCCTCCTCCTCCGGTACAGTCTGTACATCCCGACCAAAGCCAACAGCAGCAGGCAGACGTTAAACACCAACCCGCCGACACCGAAACCGGCCATCCCGGCAGCTTCCTCCTCCTCCTCCAGGGACGGGCCGCCCCCCTCGCCGCTGCTCCCTTCCACATTGTCCGCCATAATGCACGTTAGCAACCCTGCCAGCGGCGTGTACCCACTCCAGTATAGTGGCGTCCCATTGGCGGCGCCTCCGCCAATCAAACGCCGCCCCGCGGCCTGACGGGAATTGTAGTCCCCGAGCCAGGCGGCGCGTTTGCGCCCGATGGCCGCACGACTTCGCGGTGACGACAGACGCTGAGTGCAGGCGCATGCAGTCTGGCGCCAAAAGTGTTTCCTCTGCTGAAAGGGCATGTGGAGATCAGAGTCAGACAAGTCTTGATTTAGCAGACAGATATTTTATATATAAAAACATACTTTAGATAAACGTGTTTGGCCTTCTGTGTAATCTTTCCCCTAATTTTGTTCATTGATCGATTCATTCAGCTGTGCAGCATTTACGCTAACCACCATGCTACCGTGCTGCCCACATGGTGGTTAGCATAAATGCTTCACAGCTCCAGGGTCCCAGGTTCGATTCCCGGCTGGGTCACTGTCTGTGCGGAGTCTGCACGTCCTCCCTGTGTGTGCGTGGGTTTCCTCCGGGTGCTCCGGTTTCCTCCCACAGTCCAAAGATGTGCGGGTTAAGTGGATTGGCCAGGCTAAATTGCCCTTAGTGTCCTAAAAAATAAGGTTAATGGGGGTTGTTGGGTTACTGGTATAGGTATACGTGGGCTTGAGTAGGGTGATCATTGCTCGAGGGCAACATCATCGAGGGCCGAAGGGCCTGTTCTGTGCTGTACTATTCTAATTCTAACTCATTCACCTCACTTAATTAATTTAAAATATATTCCATGTTCTCATCCTAATGGAGATGTATAAACATTAAAAATGTAAAAATACTGAGGCTGTGTAAAAATGGTAGTTTCTAGCAATGGTTAGGAAAGCACAAGGAAGGCATGACAACCTCACATTAGTTTTTCTTAGGCCCCTCAGTGGTGGGGCCCGAGGCAAATCCCCTAAATATTTAACCCGAAAAGAAAATGCTGGAAAACCTCATTAGGTCTGGCAGCATCTGTAGGGAGAGAAAAGAGCCAGCATTTCGAGTCTAGGTGACCCTTTGTCAAAGCCCTAAATATCTATCCCTAAATATTTAGCTTTGTTTGGTCGGCGAAGATGATGAACTGTTCAAGATATAAGGCAGTCTCGTTAAGTGGCCAGGTAAATATATGTAGAAACAGCAAAGTTAAGGAAAAATACATCAAAAACAGAAGAGTTCTGAAATTGTGCTGAGAAAGAATAAATTAGAACAGGACTGAGACAAACCAAAATAAGCAACATCTAAGGGAGATGAACAGTAAAACAAAATGTAAAAGAGGGAAGTGAAATTAAAATTGGAGCTCAAATAAAATTAGAATGGTGGAAGACAAGCCCACAGAAGTTTAGAAGAGCAGACAAAAAAGATTGTTGTGTGTGGGTGATCAGTGAGTAAATTCCCTCAGTAAGTGGTGTGGCCAGGCTAGTATTAGAGGCAACCTTCAGGGACTCGAGCTCACAGCAGCACGGTAAGGAACAGCATTGATTTGATAAATGAGCAAAGTGCTGGAGGAAATCAAGAGGAGGTACAGGATAAAAGATTGATAGGGCAAGTAAAATTATAAAGTGAGCAAGCACAAAGCTACCTGAGAGATATTATTAGTGATCATATACCAGATGCTGTCCAACCTGCAGAAAACTAAGGTTCCACTATAATTTTACCAGGCTGTCCTCCTCTGTCTTTCAAACTAGCTTTTCCAGATCAAAGAGAGACTGTGATCTTAAACAATTCATGCCCAGTGAATGATGTGTGCTGTAAAGGCAATACCTGAGGAATGGTGAGTACCTGACTGAAGTTAGCACAGTACATATTGAGTAAATGTTAAGAGGAATGCTGAAGGGCGGCACGGTGGCACAGTGGTTAGCATTGCTGCCTACGGCGCTGAGGACCCGGGTTCGAATCCCGGCCCTGGGTCACTGTCGGTGAGGAGTTTGCACATTCTCCCTGTGTCTGCGTGGGTTTCACCCCCACAACCCAAAGATGTGCAGGATAGGTGGATTGGGTACGCTAAATTGCCCCTTAATTGGAAAAAATAATTGGGTACTCTAAATTTATAATAAAAAAAAAAAGAGGAATGCTGAAGGGTCCAGGTAGGAATTTAGTGAAAGTAGACCATGTAAGGATAAATGAGTTTGCAAAAACATAGGGACCTTAAAAGACATACATGAGAACTGGCTCAAGGAGAGAGGATTGGAAATCTGTTCTCTAATATACTTACAGTATTTGGGAAAGGAAAGGAATTCATGAAAATTTGTGGAAATAATTGAATGGTTGCCAACCTGTGTGAGCACTGCATTGTTACCCTCATACCTGGGAATCCTCCCAAAAGAAAACTGATGTAAGAGAGATGAGTTGTACCTAGGGACCAAAGAGGGTTTGAAGTAGCAATAAAACACTTATTTATGGAAGGGAAGAAAAGGGGGGAAAATGTCAGGATTTCAGAAATTGTAGAATAAAAGGCAGTGTCAGGTATGTTTGGACACGGGTAGCACGGTGGAGCAGTGGTTAGCATTGCTGCATCACGGCGCTGAGGACCCGGGTTCCATCCTGGCCTCGGGTCACTGTCTGTGTGGAGTTTACACATTCTCCCCGTGTTTGCGTGGGTTTCGTCCCCACAACCTAAAGATGTGCAGGCTTGGTGGATTGGCCGCATTAAATTGCCCCTTAATTGGAAAAAATGAATTGGGTGCTCTAAATTTATTTTTTAAAAAGGTATGTTTGGACACAGATTACCAGGCAAACATGAATCATAGCAGACACAGGGGACTACGTGACAAGGAAATTGATAAGATCTATATACATGAAAGTTAGAAGAGAGAATTTCAAAACATTACTAGTAAGTTGATTTGCAATATTCATTTAAAACTATTTAAAAATAAACAAAGTAGATTGACCTATTTTGTTTAGTTTTATTTCTATGTGGCATGTTTTCTAAAGGGTTTATGATATGTCTCACTCTTTAATCTGTATTTTACCCAAAATTAATTTTATGCTAATTGGTCCATTGAGGGAACTGAAGGGCCCCGGAACACCTCTGCCTCATTTTGATGACCCATCAACAACAATAACTCGTAGTCATATAGCACCTTTTAGATAACAAAATGTCCCAGGGTACTTCCCATGGCATTATAAAACAAAATAAAACATAAGGATGTATTAGTGGATTCTTAACTCTTGAAGAGGTCAAATTTGAACTGAGGGGAAAGATGGAGGGGTTCTACAATTCACGGACGTTATTCATTATGCACTTTTGAAAATTGAATCACATCGAATATTAGGGAGGTTAGAGGCTGGGAGGGTTGGGGGCAGGGGGGCTCCTCCAGGCGAAACATTCCTTCAAATACAAATCCCTCACCTTGACCAGTTCCACTTTCCTCCACCTCCTGTATGCACCTCCATTCCCCCGGCTCAAACCCATGATTCTCGCACAGCGGCGTTAGCACCGACATCCCTTCCATCCTAAAATACCTCCTCAGCTGATTCCATATCTTCACCGTGGACTGCACCACTGGGCTCCCGGAATACCTACTCGGAGCCATTGGTAACGCTGCCGTCACCATAGCCCTCAAACTAGACCCCTTACAAGATTCCTTTTCCATCTTAACCCACACTAACCCTTCTCCTTCCCACCACCGCTGCACCTTGTCCACATTCGCCACCTAATAATAATGAAGCAAGTTTGGCAACGCCAATGCCCCCTGCTATAATTTAGCAACACAAGAACTCTCTCTGCCGAAGGTGTGTCGGAGGAAACTGAGGCACCAGCTGTAATAGTGAGATTGTATTCAGGTACGCGGCCATCTCTGCTTTAGATACCCACCTGAACTGTGGCTCAACTGCACCTGTTTCAATGATTGGATTCCTGAGCCCCAGGAATCATGTACTCATAATGATCTCATTGACATTTTGTAAGGACATTAGGCCGATTTCTCAATCTGAAAATCCTTCTAATATGCCTGTGGTAGGAGCAGGAGAGTTTCTGATCAGCCGGAACCTGCAAAAGTCAATGGCAGACTACTGCACTGCCTTGTCAAACATAACCATGGCCCAACATGATGAAATCCATGGTTGCCAAAACCCTGTTAGGGTATGGCAGCTGAAGAGCAAGTGAGTCCAGTGCTACAAATGATACATTTGGGTGGGACAAAGGGTAATCAGGGATCAAAACTTTATTTCTTTTCCCTCCCTACAGATGCTGCCAGACCTGCTGAGATTTTCCAGCATTTTCTCTTTGGTTTCAGATTCCAGCAACCACAGTAATTTGCTTTTATACATTTGGGTGGATTGTTTTTACCTAATAAGAAAGCTAACAGGAATTATGATTATATGGTCGCTGAGATTTTAACTGTGTTTTGGAAGATAATTTATATCTGACCCATTAGATGGATGTACTTTGTATGATTAGGAACATGAAAACAATGCTTATTTGTGGAGTCCAATTCAGCTACAACCTTGTGGTATTAAAGATAAGAATCTTGCTCAAGACTGCACATCTTCATTGATTATGAACATTGTTGGTTTTAATGAAGAAAAGAATGAACAAAAAAAGGTGCCGCAGGAGTAATATATTTGAGGAGTATGAACATTGTACCTGAAGTCCAAGTGTAATGAAATACATTGGAACCATGTTAAAGCAGCAGAAGCATTATCAAGGAAGAACCAAGGAAGGAAAAAGAGATCACCGATGATGAAGGAAATATTCAGACACACAATCAAATTTATTACGATGAGAGAAAAGACAAGATGATTTTCAATACAAAGCTGGACAAGATTACAAAGGAAAAGTATATTAAAGCACTGGATGTGCGGATCATAAAATGGTGGATATAAATATAAACTGGACAAAATAAGAGCATAAACCCCACAGAAAGAAATCAAACAGCAAACAAAGGGAAGAAAATGAAAAGATTGGTTACATTAACGATACATAAACATTTAATGCAGATCAAATATACCAAAATTAGATAGGATTTATAGAACTTTTAATTCACTGAAGTTGGCAGAATGTGATGGGAGGCATGCTGTCAGGATCACTGCTGGGGCCTCAACCTTTTATAATTTAGATAAATGGCTCGGATGAGGGGATAAAAGGTACGGCTGCTAACTTTGCTGGTGACTCAAAGATAGGTCGGAGAGTAAGTTGTGAAGGGGATGTAAGAAGGCTACAAAGGGACATAGCTTAAGTGAGTGGGCAAAAATCTTGCAAATGGAGGGTATAGTATACTCAGTCAAATTGTTAATCTTGACAGGAAGAATAAAAGAGCATATTATCTGGTGAGAAATTGCAGAGTTCCGATTCAGAGGGATTGGGGTGTGATAGTGCATTAATTACAAAAGGCCATTATGCAGACACAGCAAGTAATTAGGAAAGCTAATAGAATGTTATTGTTTATTGCAAGGGGAGTTGAATACAAATGCAGGGAGGTTATACTTCAGTTATGCAGGGCACTGGTGTGACCACACTGGTGTTCTGCATACAGTATTGGTTTCCTTATTAAAGGAAGGATGTAAATGTGTTTGAAGTTCAGAGAAGGTTTACTAGACCAATACCAGGCACGGGATTCTCGCGTTTTACGAAGGCGTGAACGGGCCGTTCCCACAACTAATTCTGGCCCCTACAGGGGGCCAGCATGGCGCTGGAGCGGTTCGTGCTGCTCCAGCTGCAGATCCCGGCATGAACTGTGCGCCGTGGGATCCAACCACGCACAGTTGTGCCGGCGCCAATGAGGACATGCGCAGTGGTGCCGGCGCCAACGCGCGCATGCACAGTGGTTTCCTTCAACGCGCTGACCCCGACACAACATGGCGCAGGACTACAGGGGCCGGCGCTTCAGGAAGGTGGCCCCAGCCACATCGGAGGCCCCCCCCAGGGTCGGCCCCCCCTCCCCACCCCAAAGGCCACCAGCCGAGGTCCTGCCAGCCCAGAGCAGGTTAGAACGACGCCGGCAGGACTCGGCTTTTTTCTTCGGTGGCTCGGCCCATTTGGGCCGGAGAATCAGCGGGCCGGCCGCGTAGAGCAGCCCACAACCGTGCCGCGCCAACCACGCTCTGCGGAGAATCTCGTGCTGCCGTCGGGGCGGCGTGGCACGATTCGCGCGCTCCACCAGCAATTCTCCGACCCGGCGCGGGGTCGGAGAATCCTGCCCCAGGAATGGGTGGGTTGTCTTCGGTGGATAGGTTGGCAGGCTAGGCTTGTATCCATTGGAGTTTGGAAGAGTATGAGGCAAGTTGATCGAAACCTTTGAAGATCCTGAGGCATCTCGAAAGGGTGGATGTGGAAAGGACGTTTCTTCTTGCAGAAGAATTTAGAACGAGGGGCACGATTTAAAAATAAAGAGTTGCTCATTAAAGACAGCAATGGGGATAATTTTTACTCTGAGTGTGGTGAGTCTTTGGAACTCTCTTTTCAAAAGGCAGTGGGAACAGAGTTTTTGAATTTTTAAATTTTGTTTTCCAATTATTGGGCAATTTAACGTGGCCAATCCACCTGCTCTGCACATGATGACATCCTCCTGACTACCTCCTTAGGCATTATTGGAATTGTCATTGGTGTTTTACAATTAGGAATTTTCAAGAAAGTTGTTTAGTGTGAATCAAAGCAAATTGAGTTATTATTCAGACATTAGTGTGGTATTATCATAACTATCAGAACTGCAAAGGTTAATGAAGTGTCGAGAGTAGCCACTAGAGGGAGCTATAGTTACAACTATATAAGGCAGTGATGCTAAGCCTTGGGGGAGTGTGTGTGCAAGAGTTAGCTAGTGAGAGTTGTGGTGATATGCATCACTGTAAATACACAAGGGGTTCATGTAAATACACTAAGACTAAGTAAACACTAGAGGGAGCACCAGAGACATCATGACATGCAGACATACAGCTAATGAACACATAGAATAGGACACAACCAATGGGCAGTCAAGGCACACACAGAGGTGACACTACCACAAGGGGGCAACCCATATAAAAGGACAGGGCACACATGCTCTTTCTCTTTCCGCAGGCGACACTCAGAGAGAAGGACAGGGGCAGATCAGAAGGATCACACCCACCACATGGCTTAGAGCAGACTGGTTAGTTAGACTGAGTTACTACAGCAAGATTAGCAGGAGAGTCGAACTCAAGTAGGAGAATTGTTAACTGTTTAATAATTGTGTTGAAGCTATCTCCAAGTCTGAACCTTCCTTCGTCAGAATATACATCAAGGAAGCAGCTTGTGCTACATGAAGAAGCATAACACAACAAGAGTCAGAAGTACAGATTATGTAAGTGAGTGCAGATCATAGTTTAAACCAGTAGTGGGATTAGCTGTAGATGAATGCAGTTTAGTTGTTATTAATCAACTGTATGTTCTTTAGGAGTACATGTTGAAGTCAAGTTAGTAGTGTTGATAAATGTATTGCTTTGTTTAAGTTAAAGCTATTTTGTAGTCTTTGTGAACCATTCTGAAATAAGCAACACAAAGAATACCATGGCACCAGGTATTATTTCTATTAGTAAACAGCAGTTAGATTAGGAAAGAGTACCATTAGGAGATTGAAGAAGCAATCCAGAAGCTACAGAACTCAGAAAATCTACGACAAAGATAAATCAAAAGATGGAAGGTCTCAAGAAGCCTGACCACTACAGACACAGGGTAAATTATGCCAAACTGGGCTTTCTTTAAACAGCCTTCCCGCTTGAAAATGCCTCAGAACAAAGGAAAATAGCACTCCTATTAAATTTGGCTGGACCGGAAGCATTAGAACGTTATAATTCATTTGAATTCAGTGCTGATGAGGATACAAATAAATACAACATGGTGCTCCGAAAGCTCTATGAGCACTACATATTCAGAAAACGGCTACAGTTAAGAGGGGAGTTCATCAGTTGTATTTAACTTCCATCACAAATTTAAAGTTGCAATTGCAGTCCTGTAATTTGTTCTCAGCCTCCAATTCTATGCTGTGTGATCAAGTTGTGTTCGGGATAAATGATAAACGATTGCGTGAGAAAATGCTAAGACGACCAATTTTACCGCTTGAAGACGCAATTAATATGTGCAAGGCCAGTGAACAGGCATCGAGTGAATATGCAGAGTTTGTGGCAAAAGAAAAAAAGAGTGCAAAATCGGGAAACATGGCTGATGCCATTAATGCTATGTCACAGCAAAGGAAACAGCGTACACTGGCCGGTGGCCATTTTTAAAGTAATGTCACTAGCTTGATGATGTGCACACGCTGTGGACTCGCCCATAGTAAAACAAGTTGTCCGGCAAAAGGCAAACAATGTTCCAATTGTTTCAAGTTGAACCACTTTGCAGCACAGTGTCGTTTGTCAGCAACTGTTCCCGTACCAGCCTTCCCGAACAGGCGCCGGAATGTGGCGACTAGGGGCCTTTCACAGTAACTTCATTGAAGCCTACTCGTGACAATAAGCAATTTTAATTTAATTTCATTTCAGTAACCAAATTTAAAAAGTCCTACAGTGTGAAGAGAACAAATCCAACATCGTGGCATATAGTGAGGATTGCTCACCATTTTCACTAGGATTAATTTACTGGATCAAAATGAGGGACCAGTACAAGAGCTCTCGTAGGTAATTGAGGAGTGGACTGTCCCAATAGAAATAACTGGAAAACTAATAACATTTAAAATTGACACAGGAGCACACGCAAATATTATCACGTAACAATCTTGAAGGCAAGCTTATAACAAACCACTAATAAAGCAATCCACTTGTAGGCGCACAGAATACAATGGTAACAAGATAGTCACAAGAGGATCCTGCTGTCTTGTTGTTAAGAATGAGAACATCGAGACACCCATCGACTTCGAGGTGGTAGAGGGTGAGAAATCATTAATTGGAGTGGATGCTTGTAAAAAGCTGAACCTGGCGAAGCATATTCGTACAACCGACAGTGTGAGGAATATGCTACAGGGTGACATTGAACAATTCTTGGGCGAGTATGCTCTTGTCTTTTTGGGAATTCGATTAAGTTGAAAAAGGATGCAAAAGCAGTAATACATGTGCCAAGGCGTGTGACAGCTCCGTTAAGAGAGCAGCTTAAAACTGAGCTTGAGCGCATGCAGAAACAGAATGTCATCTCCAGGTCACGCAGCCGAAGGACTGGGTCAGTTCAATGGTCTGCATGCGCAAAAACCATTGGAGATCTCCGACCTATTGATCCAAAGAACCTTAATGCCAACATCATGAGGGAGCATTACCAGATCCCAACAGGGAAGAAATCACTTCTGAAATGGCTAATGCCAAGCCATTCATGAAGCTGGACGCAATCAGAGGCGTTCATCAGCTCAAGCAGCAAGCTATGCACATTTAATACACCCTTCTGGAGGTACTGTTTTAATCGGCTACTGTTTGGTATCATATCGGCATCAGAGATATTCCGTAGAGATATGGAGACTGTCATCGAGGGGATTCCAGGGATTCGAGTCTACGTGGATGACATCATCATCTGGTCCAACACCCCAGAACAGCACATGAACAGGCTCAAGAAAGTGCTTGACAGGGTTCAACATTATGGTCTCAAATTGAATCGTGACAAGTGTCAGTTTGGCTTCCACAGGTTAAAATTCTTGGGCGACATAATTTCACAAGAAGAAATTCGACCATATCCAGACAAGATCAAGCCATCGGGGAAATGTCAGTTCCGGTGGATAAGTAGCTGATTATGCAAATGCTCGGTGGTGAACTTCATAGGGAAGTTCACTGCCAACTAAACAGTAGAGATAACCCCGGTAACTATAGGCCGGTGAGCCCAACGTCTGTGGTGGGTAAAGTCTTGGAGAGGATTATAAAAGATACGATTTATAATCATCTAGATAGGAAAAATACGATTAGGGATAGTCAGCATGGTTTTGTGAAGGGTAGGTCATGCCTCACAAACCTTATCGAGTTCTTTGAGAAGGTGACTGAACAGGTAGACGAGGGTAGAGCAGTTGATGTGGTGTATATGGATTTCAGTAAAGCGTTTGATAAGGTTCCCCACGGTCGGCTATTGCAGAAAATACGGAGGCTGGGGATTGAGGGTGATTTAGAGATGTGGATCAGAAATTGGCTAGTTGAAAGAAGACAGAGAGTGGTAGTTGATGGGAAATGTTCAGAATGGAGTTCAGTTACGAGTGGCGTACCACAAGGATCTGTTCTGGGGCCGTTGCTGTTTGTCATTTTTATAAATGACCTAGAGGAGGGCGCAGAAGGATGGGTGAGTAAATTTGCAGACGACACTAAAGTCGGTGGAGTTGTAGACAGTGCGGAAGGATGTTGGAGGTTACAGAGGGACATAGATAAGCTGCAGAGCTGGGCTGAGAGGTGGCAAATTGAGTTTAATGTGGAGAAGTGTGAGGTGATTCACTTTGGAAAGAATAACAGGAATGCGGAATATTTGGCTAATGGTAAAATTCTTGGTAGTGTGGATGAGCAGAGGGATCTCGGTGTCCATGTACATAGATCCCTGAAAGTTGCCACCCAGGTTGATAGGGTTGTGAAGAAGGCCTATGGTGTGTTGGCCTTTATTGGTAGAGGGATTGAGTTCCGGAGCCATGAGGTCATGTTGCAGTTGTACAAAACTCTAGTACGGCCGCATTTGGAGTATTGCGTACAGTTCTGGTCGCCTCATTATAGGAAGGACGTGGAAGCTTTGGAACGGGTGCAGAGGAGATTTACCAGGATATTGCCTGGTATGGAGGGAAAATCTTATGAGGAAAGGCTGATGGACTTGAGGTTGTTTTCGTTAGAGAGAAGAAGGTTAAGAGGTGACTTAATAGAGGCATACAAAGGGCAGCACGGTGGCCTAGTGGTTAGCACAACCGCCTCACGGCGCTGAGGTCCCAGGTTCGATCCCGGCTCTGGGTCACTGTCCGTGTGGAGTTTGCACATTCTCCCCGTGTCTGCGTGGGTTTCGCCCCCACAACCCAAAAATGTGCAGAGTAGGTGGATTGGCCACACTAAATTGCCCCTTAATTGGAAAAAATAATTGGCTAATCTAAATTTAAAAAAATAAATAAATAAATAAATAAATAGAGGCATACAAAATGATCAGTGGGTTAGATAGGGTGGACAGCGAGAGCCATCTCCCACGGATGGAGGTGGCTAGCACGAGGGGACATAGCCTTAAATTGAGGGGTAATAGATATAGGGCAGAGGTCAGAGGTGGGTTTTTTACGCAAAGAGTGGTGAGGCTGTGGAATGCCCTACCTGCAACAGTAGTGAACTCGCCAACGTTGAGGGCATTTAAAAGTTTATTGGATAAGCATATGGATGATAAGGGCATAGTGTAGGTTAGATGGCCTTTAGTTTTTTTCCATGTCGGTGCAACATCGAAGGCCGAAGGGCCTGTACTGCGCTGTATCGTTCTATGTTCTATGTTCTATGTTATCAAGGCGCACACGGGCTCTAAGGAACCTCAGTAAGAAAAATGTTGAATTTGAATGGACGTCTGAACATGCAGGTGAATGGCAGGACATGAAGGCAGTCCTGACCATTGCTCCACTGTTTTTTTTAATAAATGTTTTTATTCAGTTTTCATATTTTATATTGAACAAATTACAAATTGTTAGGAGAGAAAAAAAAAAACAAACACGCAAAAATTAACATACATATTTACAGGTAAGCATCTTCGTAGTAGTAACTGCGCCCCCCCCCCCCCCCCCCCCCTCCCCCCTCAACATGTTTATTTAGTTTGGTTTTGGGCCTTAGCTAGCCATCGAACCCCCGTAACGAACCTGTAGCCCCCCCCCCCCCCCCCTCCCGCTACCTTCCCCCAACTATTCTTCCTCTTGTACATTGGCCACAAATAGGTCCCGGAACAGTTGCATGAATGGCTCCCACGTTCTGTGGAAGCCGTCGTCGACCCTCGGATGGCAAATTTGATTTTCTCCATTTGGAGAGATTCCGAGAGGTCGGACAGCCAGTCCGCAGCTCTGGGCGGTGCTGCTGACCGCCAGCCAAACAGGATTCTACGGCGGGCGATCAGGGAGGCAAAGGCAAGGGCGTCCGCCCTCCTCCCCAGGAATAGATCTGGCTGTTTTGAAACCCCGAAGACCGCCACTATCGGGCATGGCTCCACCCTCACTCCCACCACTTTGGACATAACCTCGAAGAAGGCTGTCCAGTACTTCACGAGTCTGGGGCAAGACCAGAACATGTGGGCGTGGTTGGCCGGGCCTCTTTGGCACCGTTCACATCTGTCTTCCACCTCCGGGAAGAACCTACTCATACGGGTTCTTGTTAAGTGGGCTCTATGTACCACTTTTAGTTGCGTCAGGCTGAGCCTTGCGCACGTGGAGGTGGAGTTGACCCTATGCAGTGCTTCGCTCCAGAGTCCCCACCCTATCTCCATCCCCAGGTCGTCCTCCCATTTCCTCCTTGTTGCGTCCAGTACGGTGTCGTCCCTATCTACCAGTCGGTCATACATGTCACTACAGTTCCCTTTCTCTAGGATACTTGCGTCCAGTAGGTCTTCCAGTAGTGTCTGTCGTGGCGGTTGTGGGTACGTCCTTGTCTCCTTTCGTAGGAAGTTTTTGAGCTGCAGGTACCGTAGCTCGTTCCCCCCAGCTAGCTGAAATTTCTCTGTCAGTTTGTCCAGTGTTGCGATCCTGTCGTCCGTGTATAGGTCCCTGACTGTCAGTGTCCCCCCGTCCTGCCTCCACCTTTTGAAGGTGGCGTCAGTCAGTGCTGGTGTGAACCTATGGTTGTTGCAGATGGGAGCCCTGTTCGACATTTTGGTCAGGCCAAGTTGCTGCCGCAGTTGGTTCCAGGATTGGAGGGTGGCTGTCACCACTGGGCTGCTGGAGTGTTTTTTGGGTGGGGATGGGAGTGCTGCCGTGGCGAGGGCCCGGAGGGAGGTTCCCATGCAGGAGGCCTCCTCCGCACGCACCCACTCAGCTTCTGGCTCCTGGATCCATCCCCTTACTCGCTCGGCTGTTGCTGCCCAGTGGTAGAATTGTAGATTCGGGAGGGCTAACCCTCCCCTAGTTTTTGTTTTTTGTAAGACCTTCTTTGGGATCCTAGCATTTTTACCCCCCCATACGAACGCCATGATGAGTTTGTCCAGCGCTTTGAAAAAGGCCTTAGGGATGTAGATCGGAATAGATCTAAACAGGAAGAGGAACCTGGGCAGTACGTTCATTTTGATCGTCTGAACTCTCCCCGCGAGGGAGAGCGGGAGTGTGTTCCATCTTTGCAGGTCCTTTTTAACTTCCTCCGTCAGGCTGGTGAGGTTCCATTTGTGGATCCCTTTCCAGTCATGGGCTATTTGGATCCCCAGGTAGCGGAATTTATGTCGGGCTTGTTTGAACGGCAGCCCCTTTAGTGCTGCCCCCCCCCCCCCCCCCCTTGCGGGTGCACTGGGAAGATCTCACTTTTGCTCATGTTGAGTTTGTAGCCCGAGAAGGCTCCAAACTCTTTCAGGAGCGCGATGATTCCGTCCATGCTGCTTTGTGGGTCCGAGATATAGAGGAGCAGATCATCCGCATAGAGTGAGACTCTGTGCTCTCTACCTCCCCTTCGGATCCCCCTCCAATTTTTTGCTGCCCTGAGCGCGATTGCTAGCGGTTCAATTGCTAGTGCGAACAGCAGCGGGGACAGTGGGCATCCTTGTCTGGTGCCCCTGTGCAGCTGGAAGTATTGGGAGTTGGTATTGTTGGTCTGTACACTCGCCATGGGAGCGTTGTACAGGAGCTTTACCCACATTGCTCCACTGTTGACATTCTATGACTTAATGAGAGAGATGAAGTTCTCCACTGACGGCAGCAAACAGAGCATTGGCGCAGTCCTCCTCCAGAAGGTTAACCACGAGATGTGGCAACCAATTGCGTATGCGTCTCGATCAATGACTCCCACGGAGCAGAGATACACGCAGATTGAGAAAGAGTGTCTTGGCCTCGTCATTGGCATCACAAAATTTCACAACTATGTCTATGGCCTACCGTACTTCACTGTCGAAATGGATCACAGGCCATTGGTGAACATCAGATGTCTCTGCAGTTGCAGCAGATGATGAAGCTCAGGTGATATGATTTCGCTCTGGTCTATGCACCAAGGAAAGACCTAGTTGTGGTGGATACCTTTTCCAGGGCGACCACTGATGATGAAACATCAGAACCCGAGATAGTCCAAATAGTGGAATCTCTTTCTTTTCCGAGATACCACCAGTGTCTCATCGCAAACTACAGACAATCAAAGCCAAAACTGAAAAGGATTTGACGCTCCAGCAGGTGAAACAATACCTAAAAGAAGGATGGCCTGCTGGATGTCGATCTGCCTTTCGAGATACAAGAGATGATCTTTCTACAGTCGATGGTTTCCTGCTCAAGGAAGATAAGATTGTGATTCCTGCCAGTTTATGCTTAGGGATTCTGCAGCAGATTCACAAGGGTCATCAAAAAGTGTCGCAGGAGAACCAGACAGTTGGTTTATTGGCCGGGAATAAACAGAGGTATCGACCAGTATGTTCAAGTATGTACAATTTGTCAGATGCATCAGCCAGCACAGAGCAAAGAACCCATGCATGAGATGGAAATCGTTACCAGTCCATGGAGCAAAGTGGGCATAGATTTATTCTATTTCCAGGGTCATGACTATCTAGTAGTTATAGACTATTACTCCAACTTTCCAGAGGTGATGATGCTGAACGATTCAACTGCCAGATCGGTAATAAAAGCAACAAAATCAATTTTTCACGCCATGGGATACCTCTCAACGTTGTCTCTGACAATGGTCCGTGTTTCTTGAATTGGGAGTGGACACAGTTTGCAGAGCAATATAATTTCAATCATATTATTTCCAGCCCATGTTATCCTTGGTGAAATGGAACAGCAGAGAAAGGAGTAGGGATAATAAAGAAGTTATTCTGCAAAGCGATTGATGATGGTGAAGATGTATCGCTGGCGTTATTATCGTATAGAGCGACACCACTGTCGACTGGATTATCCCTGCTCAGATGTTAATGGGTAGACGACTACGCACCGCATTACCAGAGATCACCATTCCTGAAATGGATAGTACATGAACGTATCACAGCAATGAAAAAGAAGCAAAAAGGGGTCTAGGATAAACAAACCAAACCTCTGTCTTAACTTCACGAAGGTGACTTAGTACAAATTCAGAATCCAGAAGGAGGATGGCACAACGTTGCAAAAGTTCTGAAACAAGTAGCACCAAGGTCATACTTAGTCAAAACAGAACAGGAGAAACAGACGAGCATTGCTGCGTGTCAAGCATAAAGTTTACCTCAGCTTCCAAATGTTATCGCACCTGATAACATATTCAAGGACAGTGCCTTTCCAAATCCTAACTTAATACAGACACAGCAAGAAGATGTGGCAGAGCAATCGAATACCTTGAACATTCCATTAAGAAGATCTACAAGAAGAAGACCACCAGAGAGACTTAATTTGTGTTGACTGTATGATGAAAAGTTTACTCATCTAAGTGATGTAACAGTTATTTATGAATGAATGTACAGGATTATAGCAAGTTTATGATAAAGACTAGCTCTAATATTCAGAGTCACACCTGAAATGTAATGGTTAAAGAAAATATCACAACCAATGTTTTCATAATTTTCTTTTACAAAGAAAGGGGGATGTGGCAATCCAAAACTATCAGAACTGGGAGGGTTAATGGCGTGTCGAGAGTAGCCACTAGAGGGAGCTATAGTTACAACTCTATAAGGCAGTGATGCTAAGCCTTAGGGGAGTATGTGTGCAGGAGTTAGCTAGTGAGAGTCAGAAGTACAGATAATGTAAGTGAGTGCAGATCATAGTTTAAACCAGTAGTGAAATTAGCCGTAGATGAGTGTAGTTTAGATGTTATTAATCAACTGTGTATTCTTTAGGAGTACGTGTCGAATCCAAGTTAGTAGTGTTAATAAATTTACAGCTTTGATTAAGTTAAAGCTATTATGTGCGGCTGGATTCTCCGCACCCGACGCCAAAAGCGCGGCCAGAGCAGGGGCAGAGAATCCATATTCCTGCACAGAATCAGGACCGGTTGTCCGTTCCCTGATTCTGCGGGCTCTGAAAAAGAAGCATATTCAGGGAGTTCGCCGCGCCGCCTAGGACCTACCTGGGGCCATTGCCAGAGGCTCGCTCCACCATTCTCCGCCTCCGACTGGCCGAAGTCCGATGACGTGGACCTAATGTGGTCCAGCCAGTTGGGATACTCGCGTGGCAGCTGCGGGCTCAGTCCTCAGCCACCCTGGTCAGGTCGGGCCAATCGGAGGGCGGGTGGGGGCCTTATATGTGGCTGGGGAATGTTTGTGTGGGCGGGTTTGTTTTCAGGGTCCAGCTCCGTGGTCCGAGACCGCCATGGAGCATGGCAGTGCTGAGAAACACATGGCTATTCAACGCAATTCTCTTTGAATTAGGGGCCTGAACGGGGAACGGGCGGCCAAGGCCGCACATCACCCCATTATTCCACTCGCTGGAACTCCCTGTTGTAATGCGAGTTGGAACGCCATCTAAAAATGGCGTCCTGATCTCTGAGGCGCCCAAAAAATGCCCGACCTCCACTCAGCCCGAACAAAATATGGGAGGATAACCCGGCCGCCAACATCCTGGGTGCAAGCCTGGCACTGCCAGCTGGCAGGGACACTGCTAAGGTGTGAGTGCCAGGCTGGCATCCAGGTGGCACTTCCAGGGTATCCAGGTGGCACCAGCAGTGCCAAGGTAAAGGGCATGCAGTTGGGGGCCTCTGATTCCCTTAGAGACCCCCAATGAGTGCCGTTCTGTCTGGTCCCCGTTTGTGGGGACAAGTATCAAACAGCGCTCACACGAGGTCCCTGAGGTGAAGGGATTGAATCCCAAAGCCTCAGGTACCTCGGGAATCGGCACATTAGAGTGAGGCTTAATGCCTCGCTCTAATATGCAGATTTGCCAAAATGTGATCCTGCCCATTGTGGGCGGGATTCACCTTCAACACCTTGCAAGATTGTGTTGAATCTCATGAGGTGTTGTGAGCCGGGTAGATCCTGGGAGTGGGGTCGCCCGGCTTTCCAAGGCCACACTGCACCGTGGCAAGCTGCTCTTCCGGCACAGTGCGGCCAGAGGATCGCGCCCTGGGTCTTCATTCAGCCAGTTAAATTGCCCTGAGTGTCCAAAAAGGTTAGGTGGGGTTACTGGGTTAAGGGGATAGGGTGGAGGTGTGTGCTTGGGTCGGGTGTTCTTTTCAAGGGCCGGTGCAGACTCGATGGGCTGAATGGCCTCCTTCTGCACTGCAAATTCTCCGATTCTATGATATCAGAAGCAATAAATCAAATGGGGTAGGTATAATGGCAGCTAAATGAAGCATATCAGCATTTCCCAGAATCAATCAAGATTGGATAGATCCCGCATTAGAAACACAGAAAATAGCAGCCGGAGTAAGCCATTTGAGCCTGTTCAGTCATTCATTATTTGTAATTTTAAAAAAATGAATTTAGAGTACCCAATTTATTTTTTCCAATTAAGGGGCAATTTGGCGTGGCCTATCCAGCTACCCTGCACCTCTTTGGGGTGTGGGGTGAAACCCACACAGACATGGGGAGAATGTGCAAACTCCACAAGGACGGTGACCCAGCGCCGCAATCCCAGTGCTAACCACTGCGCCACATACCGCCCTCCTCAGTCATTCATTATAAGCATGGCCGATCATTCAACTCAGTAACCTGTTTCCTGCTTTTCTCCATATCCATTGGGAACATCCTTCCTGCTTCCAGCCTGTCTCGCCCTGTTAAAATTTTACAGGTTTCTGAGATTTCCCCCTATCATTCTTCTAAACTCCAGCGAATTTCATCCTAACTGACTCAATCACTCCTCATATGTCAGGAACCCAGAAATCAGTCTGATAAACTTTTGCTGCACTCCCTCCATAGCAAGAACATCCTACCTCAGATAAGGAGACCAAAACGGCACACAATTTTCCAGGTGTGATCTCATCAAGGCCCTGTATAATTGCAGCAAGACATCCCTGCTCCTGCGCTTGAATCCTCTTGCTAGGAAGGCCTACATACCATTTGCTATCTTTACCGCCTGCTGCACCTGCATGCTTACTTTCAGTGACTGGTGTACAAGGACACCCAGGTCTCGTTGTACATTCCCCTCTCTCAAACTACAGTATAGACATTCTGATAACCTGCTTTCCTGATTTTGCTACCAAAGTGGATAACCTCCCATTTATCCACATTATACTGCATCTGCCGAGCATTTGCCCAGTCACTCAACTTGTCCAAATCACACTGAAGCATCTCTGCATCCTTCTCACATCTCACCCTCTGACCCAGCTTTGGGTCATCTGCAAATTTGGAGATATTACATTTAGTCATTGTGCCAGGCATGCTATCAATCAAAAGAATAAAGACTGTCCATGTCCTTCTATCTTAATTTCAAACAAATTCGAAGGCTGTGTGCAAAAGCACTTCAACTCAACCAATTTTTTTCATTCATTGTAGACACCGCTGGCTCTGCCAGCATTTATTCTCTATCCATAATTGCCCTTGAGAAGATTGTGATATGTTGCTTGAACTGCTGCAATCCACGTGGTACAAGTACACTAACAGTGTTGTTAGGGAGGGAGTTCCAGACTGACCCAGTGACCGTGAAGGAACATCAATATATTTCCAAGTCAAGATAGTGAGTGACTTGGAGGGGGAACGTCCAGATGGTGGTGTTCCCACGTATCTGCTGCCCTTGTCCTTCTCGATGGCAGTGGCCGTGGGATTGGAAGGTGCTGTCTAAGGAACTTTGGTGAGTTCCTGTAATGCATCTTGTAGATGGTACACACTGCTGCCCCTGTGTATCAGTGGTGGAGGGAGTGGATGTTTGTGGATGAGGTGACAATGAAGTGGTTGCTTTGTCCTGGATGGCATCAAGCTTTGTGAGTGTTGTTGGAGCTGCGCTCATCCAGGCAAGTGTGTGTATTCCATCACACTTCAGACTGGTTGGCTTTGAGATGGTGGACTATCTTTGGGGAGTCAGGAAGTGAGTTATTCATTTCAGGATTCGTTATCTCAGCCAAGGGGTTGAATTATCTTTTTTAATTGAATCAATTGCACAAAGATGTACATTTGGAAATGCTACAATCTCTGAAATGTTTTCTTAAATATTTTGAAACAATTTATAAATGGCAAAGCTGTTTTTATTCCCCAAAATAGTAAATGGCTGATTTGCATGT
Source organism: Scyliorhinus canicula (assembly GCF_902713615.1). Lineage (NCBI taxonomy): Eukaryota > Metazoa > Chordata > Chondrichthyes > Carcharhiniformes > Scyliorhinidae > Scyliorhinus > Scyliorhinus canicula. Next base: position 238,161,237 of record NC_052148.1, on the reverse strand, counting down.
TGTATTCCATGCTTAATGGGTTATGTTGCATTGGAGACAGTAAGGGTGAAGAAAAGCAAACAGTAAAAAGGTTTGCCTTCAGATAATTTTCAAGGGAAGCCCTCAAGTAGTAGTCTGAAACTGTACAATAACGTTTGTAATCTGATTGTCATACAAGACAAGTGGCTCTCCTTAACTTGGTGAGAGAAACCTGAAGTAATCAGCAGCTTGTATTTGTACACATGCTTAATGTGGTAAAATGTTCCAAGATACATGGGTGGCACGGTAGCACAGTGGTCAGCACTGCTGCCTCACAGCAGCAGGGACCTGGGCTCAATTCCGACCTCGGACGACTGCCTGTGTGGAGTTTGTACGTTCTTCCCGTGTCTGCGTGGATTTCCTCCGGGTGCTCCAGATTCCTCCCACAGTCCAAAGATGTGCAGGTTAAGTGGTTTGTCCATGCTAAATTGCCCTGGATGGGGATACGGGGATAAGGTGGAGGATTGAGCCAAGGTCGAGTTCTCTTTCAGAGGGTCAGTGCAGACTCGATGGGCCGAATGGCGTCCTTCTGCACTATGGGGATTCTATGAAATGCAATCGGGCAAAAGTTGACATAGCAAGAAAAGGAGCCATCAGGACAGGTGACCAAAAGCTTGGTTAGAGAGATGCCTTGTCAGAAACCAGTTAAATGAAGGGAGAGGCAGAGATGTGGAGGAGCTTGGGGCAGGAATTCCAGGTGATCGCCAGTTGAGGAGTGACAAGATGGCGTGGTGGCACAATGGTTAGCACTGCTGCCTCACAGCGTCAGGGACCCAGGTTCACATCCAGCCTTGGGTGACTGTATGGAGTTTGCACTTCACCCCGTGTCTGCGTGGGTTTCCGCCGGGTGCTCTGGATTCCTCCCACAATCCAAAGATGTGCAGGTTAAGTGGGGTTATGGGGATAAGGCGAAGGAGTGGGCCTAGATGGGATGCTCTTTCAGAGGGTCGTTTCAGACTCAATGGGCCAAATGGCACTTTCGGAATTCTATTTTTGGGTTGTGGGTGTGAGACCCACGCAGACGGGGGGAGAATGTGCAAACTTCACACGCACAACAACTCAGGGCTGGGTTGGAATCTGGGTCCTCGGCGCAGTGCTAACCAGTGCACCACCATGCTGCCCCATCTTGACTATTTTTAAGGCAGAGCTAGCTGGACTGTTGATTAACAAAGGGGTGAAGGGTCATCAGGGGTAGGCAGGATTGTGGGGTTGAGATTACAATCAGATCAACCATGATCGTATTGAATGGCAGACCAGGCTGGAGTGGCCTACACCTGCTCTAAATTCGTATGTTCATATGAAGATCTGAAAAAAGTGTTGGCAAGCTAGAAATACCACTTCAGAAGATGAGAATACTATAAAACATCATCGTGCTCAGTGAAGGCATATTATATTCATAACTTTTAACATTCCATGTGGACTTTGTTCCTTTCAAAAATGTTTGTTTCAATATGCTGCTGCAAAGATGACCTCTGGTCAGCTGCCCTGGCTTGTATATTCAATAACACTCATTGTATAACAGAGACAAAACGGTACATCCCCGACGAAAAGGTGTCAGTTACATCTAACACAACGCCATTCCTTCTTTTAAAATTTAGTGTACTCAATTCATTTTTTCAAATTAAGGGGCAATTTAGCGTGGCCAATTCACCTACCCTGCACATCTTTTGGGTTGTGGGAGTGAGACCCATGCAAACATGGGGAGACTGTGCAACACAAGGCCATTTCTGAATTGAATAAGTCTTTTTTTTAAACAGAGGTGATTGTCTAAACCTCTTTCAGGGTTAATGCAATTTATTAATGAAAATAATTATGCATTTTAGCAGGATTAGGCGAATTCAGTTGTTATGAAGAATGGTTCAATGTTTGAACAAAGAACAAAGAAAATTACAGCACAGGAACAGGCCCTTCGGCCCTCCCAGCCTGCGCCGATCCAGATCCTTTATCTAAACCTGTTGCCTATTTTCCAAGGATCTACTTCTCTCTGTTCCCCGCCCGTTCATATATCTGTCCAGATGCATCTTAAATGATGCTATCGTGCCCGCCTCTACCACCTCCGCTGGCAAAGCGTTCCAGGCACCCACCACCCTCTGCGTAAAAAACTTTCCATGCACATCTCCCTTAAACTTTCCCCCTCTCACCTTGAAATCGTGACCCCTTGTAATTGACACCCCCACTCTTGGAAAAGGCTTGTTGCTATCCACCCTGTCCATACCTCTCATAATTTTGTAGACCTCAATCAGGTCCCCCCTCAACCTCCGTCTTTCCAACAAAAACAATCCTAATCTACTCAACCTTTCTTCATAGCTAGCACCCTCCATACCAGGCAACATCCTGGTGAACCTCCTCCGCACCCTCTCTAAAGCATCCACATCCTTCTGGTAATGTGGCGACCAGAACTGCACGCAGTATTCCAAATGTGGCCTAACCAAAGTCCTATACAACTGTGGCATGACCTGCCGACTCTTGTACTCAATACCCTGTCCGATGAAGGCAAGCATGCTGTATGCCTTCTTGACCACTCTATCGACCTGCGTTGCCACCTTCAGGGTATAATGGACCTGAACTCCCAGATCTCTCTGTACATCAATTTTGCCCAGGACTCTTCCATTGACCATATATTCTGCTCTTGAGTTAGATCTTCCAAAATGCATCACCTCGCATTTGCCTGGATTGAACTCCATCTGCCATTTCTCTGCCCAACTCTCCAATCTATCTATATTTTGCTGTATTCTCTGACAGTCCTCCTCGCTAACTGCAACCCCACCAATCTTAGTATCATCTGCAAACTTGCTCATCAGACCACTTATACTTTCGTCCAGATCATTTATGTACATCACAAACAACAGTGGTCCGAGCACGGATCCCTGTGGAACACCACTAGTCACCTTTCCCCATTTTGAGACATTCCCTTCCACCACTATTCTCTGTCTCCTGTTGCCCAGCCAGTTCTTTATCCATCTAGCTAGTACACCCTGAACCCCATACAACTTCACTTTTTCCATCAACCTGCCATGGGAAACTTTATCAAATGCTTTACTGAAGTCCATGTATATGACATCTACAGCCCTTCCCTCATCAATTAACTTTGTCACTTCCTCAAAGAATTCTATTAGGTTTGTAAGACATGACCTCCCCTGCACAAAACCATGCTGCTTATCACTGATAAGTCTATCTTCCAAATGTGAATAGATCCTATCCCTCAGTATCTTCTCCAACAGTTTGCCTACCACTGATGTCAAGTTCACAGGTCTATAATTCGCTGGATTAACCCTGCAACTCTTTTTAAACAAAGGGACAACAACAGTCCTCCGGGACCTCACCCGTGCTAAAGGATGCTGCAAAGATATCTGTTAAGGCCCCAGCTATTTCGTCCCTCGCTTCCCTCAGTAACCTGGGATAGATCTCATCCGGTCCTGGGGACTTGTCCACCTTAATGCCTTTTAGAATACCCAAAACCTCTCCCTTCCTTATGCCGACATGGCCTAGAGTATTTAAACATCCATCCTAGCCTCAACATCCGTCATGTCCCTCTCCTTGGTGAATACTGATGCAAAGTACTCATTAAGAATCTCACTCATTTCCTCTGACTCCACGCATAATTTCCCTCTTTTGTCTTTGAGTGGGCTAATCCTTTCTCTATTTACCCTCTTGCTCCTTATATACGAATAAAAGGCTTTGGGATTTTCCTTAACCCTGTTAGCCAAAGATATTTCATGACCCCTTTTAGCCCTCTTTATTGCGCGTTTGAGATTTGTCCTACTTTCTCGATATTCCTCCAAAGCTTCATCAGTTTTGAGTCGCCTCGATCTTATGAATGCTTCCTTTTTCATCTTAGCTAGTCTCACAATTTCACCCGTCATCCATGATTCCCTAATCTTGCCATTTCTATCTCCAATTTCACAGGAACATGTCTGTCCTGCACTCTAATCAACCTTTCCTTAAAAGACTCCCACATTTCAAATGTGGATTTACCCTTAAACAGCTGCTCCCAATCCACATTCCCGAGCTCCTGCCAAATTTTGTTATAGTTGGCCTTTCTCCAATTTAGCACTCTTCCTTTAGGACCACTCTCGTCTTTGTCCATGAGTATTCTAAAACTTACAGAATTGTGATCGCTATTCCCAAAGTAATCACCAACTGAAACTTAGAACATAGAACAGTACAGCACAGAACAGGCCCTTCAGCCCTCAATGTTGTGCCGAGCCATGATCACCCTACTCAAACCCACGTATCCACCCTATACCCGTAACCCAACAACCCCCCCTTAACCTTACTTTTATTAGGACACTACGGGCAATTTAGCATGGCCAATCCACCTAACCCGCACATCTTTGGACTGTGGGAGGAAACCGGAGCACCCGGAGGAAACCCACGCACACAGGGGGAGGACGTGCAGACTCCACACAGACAGTGACCCAGCCGGGAATCGAACCTGGGACCCTGGAGCTGTGAAGCATTTATGCTAACCACCATGCTACCCTGCTGCCCCTAAGATATCTGTTAAGGCCCCAGCTATTTCGTCCCTTCAACCACCTGGCCGAGATCATTCCCCAATACCAGATCCAGTATGGCCCCTTCCCGAGTTGGACTATTTACATACTGCTCTAAAACACTCTCCTGGATGCTCCTTACAAATTCTGCTCCATCTACGCCTCTAACACTACATGAGTCCCATTCAATGTTGGGGAAGTTACAATCTCCCATCACGACCACCGTATTGCTGCTACCTTGTTCGAGAATCTGTCTACATATTTGTACCTCTACTTCAGGCTCGCTTTTGGGAGGCCGATAGTAAAGTCCCAACAATGTTACTGCACCCTTCCTATTTCTTAGCTCGATCCATATTGCCTCAGTGCTCGAATCCTCCATTGTGCCCTCCTTAATCACAGCTGTGATATCATCTCTGACCAGTAAGGCAACTCCTCCACCCCTTTTACCTCCCTCTCTATCCCTCCTGAAGCATCTATACCCTGGGATATTTAGTTGCCAGTCTTGCCCATCCCTCAACCAAGTCTCAGTAATACCAATAACATTATATTCCCAGGTACTAATCCAAGCCCTAAATTCATCTGCTTTACCTGCTACACTTCTCGCATTAAAACAAATGCACCTCAGACCACCTGTCCCTTTGCGATCATCATCTGTTCCCCGTCTACTCTTCCCCTTAATCACATTGAGTTTATTATCTAAAACTTAGATTTAGCTTATACTGGCTTTAGTTGCTGCCTCTTTACTGACCTCTAACTTCCTAATCTGGTTCCCATCCCCCTGCCACATTAGTTTAAAACCTCCCCAACAGTGTTAGCAAAAGCACCCCCGAGGACATTGGTTCCAGTCCTGCCTAGGTGTAGACCATCCGATTTGTAATGGTCCCACCGCCCCCAGAACCGGTTCCAAAGTCCCAAAAATCTGAACCCCTCCCTCCTGCACCATCTCTCAAGCCACGTATTCATTCTGACTGTTCTTAAATTTCTACTCTGACTGTCTCGTGGCACTGGTAGCAATCTGAGATTACTACCTTTGAGGTCCTACTTTTTAACTTATCTCCTAACTCCCTAAATTCTGATTGTAGGACCTCATCCCATTTTTTACCTATATCGTTGGTGCCTATATGCACCACAACAACTGGCTGTTCACCCTCCCCCTTCAGTATGTCCTGCAGCCGATCTGAGACATCCTTGACCCATGCACCCGGGAGGCAAGATACCATTTGGGAGTCTCGTTTTCGACCACAGAAATGCCTGTCTACTCCCCTTACGATTGAATCCCCTATGATTATAGCCCTGCCAGTCTTTTTCCCGCCCTTCTGTGCAGCAGAGCCAGCCTCGGTGCCTGGCTACTACTGCCTTCCCCTGGTGAGTCATCTCCCCCAACAGTATCCAAAACGGTATACCTGTTTTGGAGGGAGATGACCGCAGGGGACACCTGCACTGCCTTCCTGCTCTTTCTCTGCCTTTTGGTCACCCATTCCCTGACTCCCTCACCTTTTATCCCAATATTTGGACATTAAAAAAACCATACAGATGTGGAACAAAATGGATATCAGGAGTTAAAAACTGAGCAGAGTTGGTTCATCGGGTGTTTGAAACGTGGAAACCCGGAGGAAACCCACGCTGACACGGGTAGCACGTGCAGTCTCCGCACTTTGACCCAGCGGGGAATCGAACCTGGGACCCTGGTGCGTTGGGGCAACTGTGCTAACCACTATGCTACCATGTTGCCCTCAAGATGAGTCCCACGCAGACACGGGGAGACTGTGCAAACTCCATACGGACAGTGACCTGGGCCGGGATCGAAACTGGGTCCTCAGCGCCGTAAGGCAGCAGTGAAAGCACAAACTTTTAACCAAGAATTAAAGGCTGTTTTGGTGGATGCAGAAATACAAACTGATTTGTGCAAATACAATTACAGGTGCCCTGTCAAGATTTTAAAGAACAAGGGATAGCAACAACACCTTAAAACCTGTTGAATTCATGAAGTTTATTAAAATTGTTAAATAACTTCATATTTTTGTAGTGAAGCTTGTTTTGTAAAAATGTTACCTGTGTAACGTTAAATGTTGGTTGTTAGAAAGTGTTTATGATGTTAAAACCTTTTATGTATTTTTGAACATTGTTGCAAAGAAAACTTTACCACAGTAAAGTTTTATTTTTTTCTGGAGGGGATGGGACAGGGTTCGCGTGTCAATCTTTGGCCCAGCAGCAGTACAGTATGGAAACATTTATTTAAAATGTCCAGGAAATTTGCAATTTGTTTTAACAATGTTTGAAAAGTTCTAAGAGATTGAATTATTTGTAAAGGAATCAAATCCAACTTCCCTGAAATGATGAGCGTTACAAGTCCATTACACCCAGAATCAGTACCAACAATAAAGATTCAAATGCTAGGAGGCTGGCAGACAGGAAGGACAGCTAGAAGCAGATCAGCAAGCAAGTGCAGGAACGCTCGAGGCATTGTGGGAACGGGCTTGGAAACTGTGAATAACTAAGAAACAGGGCATTTCATCAGAAGGGGTCAAACCGTGAACTGGGATGTTGCTGGTTGGTCAGTTCAAAAGGAACTCTGGAAAACTGCCCCGAGGGAAAGAGGATTCATAGAAACTCAAAAGATAAAAACCATTGTTGGATAGGACACCTGATCAACATTGCATGAACAAAGAACAGTTACACAGTTCCACAATATGCTACGCAGTGCTACATGTAGGTAGTGAGTGATGCGGAAGACGTATATTTGTTGTATCGGAAAATTAAAAGAAAAAGGTAAATTTCACTATGTATTTTAAAATTCATGTCTACATTGCTTCTCGAAATCCACCACAGCAGCTGGTGAACATGCAAAGTAGGAGCAGGTCACTCAGTCTTTTGAGTCTGCTCCACCATTCAATAAAGATCATGGCTGATCCAATTGGAACTTCAATCCCATATTCCTGAAACTATTATCGATTGCTGTAAATACCAATGTCCTTTAGGGAAGGAAAATCTGCCATCCTTACCTGGTCTGGCCTACATGTAATTCTTGACTCTTAAATCATAGAATCCCTACAGTGCAGGAGACCATTCAGCCCATCGAGTCTGCCCTCTGAAATGCCACTCAGTTCAAGGGCAATTAGGGATGGGCAATAAATGCTGGCCCAGCCAGTGACACCCACAACCCAAGAATTTAAAAAAACTGTAGCTCCAAATACTGAAAATGGCTAAAAGCTGTTGATATACAAGTTACTTGGCAAGCGTCTAGGTGCTCATTCCCAATGTAATAGGTATGGTGACAGAAATCAATCATACCATTATAAGAACATCTTTTCCAGAGTGGCACTTGAAAGAATTAACTGATGGCCATGATAAATTGCCCCTTAATTGGAAAAAATGAATTGAGTACTATAAATTTATTTTTAAAAAAATGCAAAATCAAAGTACAATTTAAAAACAAAAAAATTAGAGTGCCCAATTTTATTTTTGGTCAATTTAAGGGACAATTTAGTGTGGCCAATCTACCTAGCCTGGACATCTTTGGGTTGTGGGATCATAGAATTTACAGTGCAGAAGGAGGCCATTCGGCCCATCGAGTCTGCAACGGCCCTTGGAAAGAGCACCCTACTCAAGCCTACGCCTCCACCCTATCCCCATAACCCAGTAACCCCACTTAACTTTTTTGGACACCAAGAACAATTTAGCATGGCCAATCCACCTAACCTGCACATCTTTGGACTGTGGGAGGAAACCAGAGCACCCGGAGGAAACCCACGCAGACACGGGTAGGACGTGTAGTCTCCACGCAGACAGTGATCCAAGCCGGGAATAGAACCTGGGACCCTGGAGTGTTGAGGCAACTGTGCTAAGCACTATGCTACCATGCTGCCCTCAAGATGAGACCCACGCAGACTCCTGTTCTCCATTTTGTTCCACATCTGTCTGGATTTTTTAATGTCCAAACATTGGGATAAAAGTTTCAACCAACCAAACATTGAACCATTCTTCATAACATCTGAATTTCAGAGAGAGTTCATTGTCCAGAAACCTGTGCATCCGCACAATCACTGCCTGTAGTGGCTCCCATGCTCTTGGCTACTGCCTCAAGGACCTATGGGCTCAGCCCACCTCTGGGGCCTTGTCCAACACCTTCTCCTCTACCAACTTGGCCAACATCCTTGCGACGTAATTCATGACACTTGCTCCCTCTGGCAGACCTAAAATCCACAGGTTTTGTTGCCTGGACCTATTCTGCTGCTCCTCCACACTCGTCCACAGCAACTTGCAGAGATCCCACCAGGACCACCTCATCAACCTCCAAAGACACAATTCGGTCACTGTGGTCGGACACCACCTTTGGATGTTGCCCTCATTTTGAGGCACTTTTCCAACCGCTCCAGGGTCCCACTGCCCCCTCAATCACCTTAGACTAGTAGGTCTTCACCTTTCCTTGCTGCTGAAACTCCTTTTTAATGAAGCCCATCAATTGCTCAATCTGCAGCTTTCCCACCGCCACCGACCCTTTCCCCGCTGCCATTTCCACAATTGGAGTTCTTTCATCAGGTTATTCACTGTGTCAGCCGGGTCTGATAGCCTGTAAACATGCCCATCCAGGGGAGAACTTCTTCCCTTACACTCTCTTCTGAATCTACCCAAAACACGGGTGAAAAGGGGCAAAATCAACACTTTCAAACAAGGAGCCACCCTGTGTATTACCACTCACTCCATGGCCGCCACGGAGAGTCAAAGAGTTCATGGCAAACACATGGGGAAGGGTGCTAACATCCTCTGAAGTAGTCAGACCTTAAACACTGGATAAGCTTGATGCCATCTTGCCAAAGGAGTTGCAGCCTGCACTGGGAACCACTACCTGGTGGCTCAATAAGGGACTGATTGCCACTCATAATGCCCGCTGGCACTCAAAGGTGATTACACAGCATTTTAGTAGCTAGCATTGATCTTCACATCCTCTGAAAAAGCAGCCTGCTATTTGAAACCAAACATAGCATTGATGCAGATTTCAAGCTCTACCAGAAGTGGCTGTCACTATTTTATGTTCTCTTGCTGCTGCAACTGTGAATAGGATCTCAAACATGAGAATTTTTGGGACATGGTCAATATTTCACCAACATTTACCCTGCAGATTCTGAGGATTTCAACTAGTTCTGCGCTAGGAGCTACCCCACCTTAGCGGAGATAGGAGTCACCAAGATAAAGGGAGTTGTCATAAGCATCTTGCTGGGAGACCCGCCTCTATATGGATGAGGAATGGAATGACACAAGGCCAAGCAGAGCAGCAATAGTTGCTGTTGAAGGACAGGATAGCGTCTTTTCTTACAGTTGCATGTTCAGGAGATCCCTCCCCTATTTGGCTCTCTACTTTCAAGTCTGAGCTCCCTCTTCTGGCCCTAGGCCATTGTGCAACATATCATAGTGCGGCAGTCAATGCATTCCACTCCTTCAGTGAAAATGGTTGTGAGGAGCTTACACATAGCTCTCCACAAACACTGCGTCGAATTAGAGTTTGAAAAATACAGGTTTCTGGTTCCGCATCTCCAAGCAAATTCAAATCATGGGAATTAGCAATTAGAACTAAAATTGTGTGCTAAGTAGTCTTTAAAACTCTTGGTTCTCTTTTATCAAGAGAATGTCCGATGTGTATTAATCATTAATATAATAATCTTTATTGTCACAAGTAGGGGGGGAGGGGGAGGGATGGGGGGAAGAGGGAGGAGAGAACAGGGTTGCTGCTGTGCTGATTGAGGGGGAGTTGCTGGTAAGAGGGAGAGTTGGGGCGGGGAGCCTCCGCCTGGGAGGCTGGAGAGTGCGGGAGGCGCGGGCACGTGGCTGGCCTAAAAAAGATGGCTAGTCGGCAGGAACGGGGGAGGGGGCAGGTAGCCCCCCCGATCCAGCTGATCACGTGTAATGTGAGAGTCTTGAATGGGCCGGTCAAGAGGGTCCAGGTACTTTCGCACTTAAAGGGGCTGAAGGCAGACGTAGCCATGCTACAGGAAACACACCTGAAGATCGCGGATCAAACTAGGCTGAGGAAGGGATGGGTGGGACAGGTTTTTCACTCAGGGCTGGATGCGAAAAACAGGGGGGGGTCGCAATCCTGGTGAGTAAGCGGGTGGCATTTGAGGCGATGGGTATTGTGGCGGATAAAGGGGGTCGATATGTTATGGCGAGTGGCAGGCAGCAGGGGGCCCGGTTGGTGCTGGTGAATGTGTATGCCCCAAACTGGGACGATGCAGGGTTCATGAAGCGGATGTTGAGTCGGATCCCGGATCTGGAGGCAGGTAGTTTGATAATGGGGGGGGGGGGGGGACTTCAATACGGTTCTGGACCCGGCCCTTGATCGGTCTAGATCGAGGTCGGCAGCGGCTAAGGTTCTGAGGGGGTTCATGGACCAGATGGGGGGAGTTGATCCATGGAGATTTGCTAGGCCAAGGGCGAGGGAGTTTTCCTTCTTCTCCCATGTATACAAGGCTTACTCGCGGATAGATTTTTTCGTGGTCAGCAGGGCGCTAATCCCGAGAGTGGAGGGGGCGGAGTATTCGCCATTTTCAATCTCGGACCATGCCCCGCGCTGGGTGGACCTGGAGATAGGGGCTGTGGCGAATGGACGTGAGACTACTGGCGGACATGGAGGTCTGTGGGTGGGTCCAGGGGTGCATCCAAAGATATGTGGAGGCCAATGATAATGGGGAGGTGTCGGTGAGTGTGGTCTGGAAAGCACTAAAGGCAGTGGTCAGGAGGGAGTTAATCTCAGTTAGGGCCCACAGGGAGAAGGGGAGAGGGAGAGATTGGTGGGGGAGATACTGAGGGTGGATAGGAGATATGCGGAATCCCCCGAGGAGGGGCTGTTGAAGGAGCACCGGAGCCTCCAAATGGAGTTTGAATTGCTAACCACGGGGAAGGCAGAGGCCCAGTTGAGGAAGCTACAGGGAGCAGTGTACGAGTATGGAGAGAAGGCAAGTCGGATGTTGGCACATCAGCTGCGGAAGAGGGAGGTGGCTAGGGAGATTGGGGGAATTAGGGATAGGAGGGGGAACACGGTGTGGAGTCCAGCTAAAATAAACGAGGTCTTTAAGGACTTTTATGGTGAATTGTACGAGTCAGAACCCCTGGAGGGGGTGGTGGGGCATGCGACAGTTCCTGGACCAACTTAGGTTTCCAAAGGTGGAGGAAGGGCAGTTGGAGGGATTGGGGGCTCCGATTGAGATGGAGGAGCTAGTTCAGGGGTTGGTGAGTATGCAGGCAGGCAAGGCCCCAGGGCCGGATGGGTTCCCCGTTGAGTTCTACAGGAAGTTCTTGGAGCTGTTGCTGAGAATCTTTAACGAGGCTAAGGAAAAAGGAATCCTTCCCCCGACGATGTTGCAGGCTTTGATCTCGTTTATCCTCAAGCGTGATAAGGACCCATTGCAATGCAGCTCCTATAGGCCGATTTTGCTTCTTAATGTGGATGCCAAGCTGTTGGCCAAGATCCTGGCCACTAGGATTGAGGATTATGTCCCGGGAGTGATTCATGAGGATCAGACGGGGTTTGTGAAGGGCAGGCAGCTGAATACAAATGTGTGAAGGCTCCTGAATGTGATCATGATGTCCTCGGGGGGGGGGGGGGGGGGGGGGGGGGGGGGCGGGCGGGCGGAGAACGCAGAAGTGGTAGCGGCAATGGATGCGGAGAAGGCCTTTGATCGAGTGGAATGGGAGTACCTGTGGGAGGTGTTAGGTTTGGGTTCGGGGAGGAATTCATAGGCTGGGTCAAATTGTTGTACCAGGCGAGTGTTTCGACGAACCGGCTGCGGTCAGAGTATTTCAGGTTATATCATGGAACGAGGCAGAGGTGCCCTTTTTTCCCCCGTGCTATTTGCCCTGGTGATTGAGCCGCTGGCCATGGCGTTGAGGGAATCCAGAAACTGGTGGAGCACCGTGTCTCACTGTATGCGGATGACCTGGTTTTGTACATTGTGGATCTGGTGAAGTGGGTGGGGGAAGGTTATGCAGATTCTTAGGGATTTTGGAAACTTCTCGGGATACAAGTTAAATGTAGGGAAAAGCGAGCTTTTTGTGGTGCATGCAAGGGGCCAGGAAAAGAGGTTGGGGGAGTTACCGCTCAAGATGGTGGAGAGGAGCTTTCAGTACTTGGGTATCCAAGAGTTGGGGTGTTTTGCACAGCTCAATTTAGCGCGGCTGGTGGATCAGATGGAGGACTTTAGGAGTAGGAGGTGGGACGTGTTGCCACTCTCCCGGGCGGATAGGGTGCAGTCTGTAAAGTTGACGGTTCTCCCTAGGTTCCTGTTCATCTTCCAGTGCCTGCTTATTCTCATCCCCTACTTCTTTAAGTGGGCAAACAGGAGTATTATGGGATTTGTGTGGGCAAGTAAGACCCCACGGGTCAAGAGACTGTTTTTGGGAGCGTAGTCGTGAGTGGGGTGGGTTGGCACTGCCGAACCTGTGCAGCTATTGTGTCTATGTGTCTGTGAATGTGTCTATGATTCGGAAGTGGGTAATGGAGGGAGGGGGCGGTGTGGAAACGGCGTCCTGTACAGACACTAGCTTGGGGGCACTGGTGACGGCACGTTGCTGCTTCCGCCAACGTGATATACCACGAGCCCGGTGGTGGCGGCGACACTGAGGATTTGGGAGCAGTTGAGATGGCATGGGGGGAGGGGGTGAAGGTAGGGGCCTCAGTTTGGACCCTGATACGGAACAGCCACAAGTTCGTTTCAGGTAGGATAGATGGTGGGTTTCTAATCTGCATAGGGTGGGAATCAAAAGGACGGGGGACTTGTTTATCGATGGGAACTTTGCTAGTCTGAGGGCGCTGGAGGAGAAATTTGGGTTACCCCCGGGGAATACCTTGAGGTACATGCAGGTTCTGGCATTCGTGAAAAAGGTGGGGGAATTCCCACTGCTGCTTGCTTGGAGGATACAGGACAGGGTGGTCTCGGGCGTGTGGGTTGGGGATGGCAAGGTATCGGAAATATACCAGGAACTGCAGGCGGCGGAGGAGATCTCGATGGAAGAGCTGAAGGGCAAGTGGGAGAAGGAGCTGGACGAGGGCCTGTGAGCTGACGCCCTGGGCAGGGTCAATTCCTCATCTTGCGCTAGGTTTAGCCTGATTCAGTTTAAGTGGTGCATCGGGCGCATATGACAGGGAGAGAATGAGTACATTTTTTGGGGTAGAGGACAGGTGTGTGAGGTGTTCAGAGAGCCCAGCAAATCATGCTCATATGTTCTGGGCGTGCCCGGCACTTACGGAATTTTGGAAGGGCTTGCAAAGGCTATGTCCAGGGTCTTGGATACTTGGGTAGAACCGAGCTGGGGGATAGCGATATTTGGGGTATCGGACGATCTGGGAGTGCAGGAGTCGAAAGAGGCCGGAGTTCTGGCCTTTGCCTCCTTGGTAGCCCGGAGAAGGCTATTGTTAATGTGGAGGGACGCAAATCCCCCAAGCGTGGAGGCTTGGGTCAGTGACATGGTGGGGATTCTCAGGTTGGAGAAGATAAAGTTTGCCTTGCGAGGGTCTTTGCAGGGGTCCTCCAGGCAGTGGCAACTGTTCCTTGACTTTCTCACAGAACGTTAGGTGGAGGTCAGCAGCAGCAGCCCAGAGGGGGAGTAGGGGTGGGTGGGTTGATTTCATGTTATTTGTAAGGGGTGGATGCCCCACTTTGTTTTGTTTGTTTAATTTTTTAGTTGGTTAGAGGGTTAAATTGTTTTTCTTGATATATTGCTTTGTTCTATTTGCATTATTTTCTCTTTTGTAGTGTTTTGGAAAGATTATTGAAAAATCTGGAATAAAAACATTTTTAAAAAAAAGGACAGAGTTAAGTAAAGGATAAACGGAAATTGGCAGGATATTTGTCAAGTATTTAATTTGTGATTATAAAAAAGGATATTATGAGCAAATAAATCATTAATTATTTAAAAGTAATATAACACTATTAAACACTATAACTAAATATCCATCTGTCAACTCAGGTGTGACAATGCAGCGGAATGAAATCACTCCATTGTTGTCCATGCTAAACCAGGTTGACCCTTTTCAGTCACCTGTATCCCATTCTGTGACAAGTCATTACTAATAAACTTTTGATTTAATTTTAGATTTGATTTATTATTGTCACATGTATTAGTATACAGTGGAAAGTATGGTTTCTTGCATGCTGTACAAACAATGCATACCGTACATAGGTAAAGGTTAGATGGAGTTAATCAACTAAAAAATAATAATTTAGAGTACCCAATTAATTTTTTTCCAATTAAGGGGCAATTTAGCATTCCCTGCACATCTTTGGGGTTGTGGGGGCGAGACCCACGCAGACACTGGGAGAATGTGCAAACTCTACACGGACAGTGACCAGGACTGGGATTGAACCTGGGTCCTCAGTGCTGTGAGGCAGCAGTGCTAACCACTGCTCCACTGTGCTGCCCCTACAAAGCACAATTTAAGCAGTTCTTCCAGTGGTGAGAAGAAGAAAGTTTTACCCACAGGATTATGTTCTGGAACATCTTCTATTCACTGTTAAGTCAGGGTTGTCCAACACAAGGCTCATCAAAAACCTGTGTTCAAATAAGTAAGTGAAGTACAAGAGTCTGCAAGGAGCTGTTCCTCTAATTACAGGCCCGTCCTCTCCAGTGTTTGCTGCAGAGTCACTAGTAATGCAAAGAAACAGATTCTGATTGCAGGAGCAGCAGCGAGTATGTGAATGAGAGTGTGGACGTGGTTCACTTCCAGTCTGTGTGCCAACTCACCTCCATATCAATACACACACACAAGGATGACTGAGTGAGAACCCTGGGACCGAGTGCGAGCAGGACACTTGCACTTTAATAGTATTCTTTATTAATTGCTCAATTTTTAAAAATCATTTTACTGCTTAAGACTTTTTTTTTGGATGCCTCAAACTTTTTTTGAAATTAATGTTTAAAGTTATGCCAAACCAAAACTGAAATTTGCACATTAGTCCCTTAAATCATACAGCGCAGAAAAGGCCCCTCGACCCATCGAGTCTGCACCGACAATAACTACCCCTAATCTCATGCTAATCCCGTATCCTTGAATGTGATGGTGTTTTAAGTGCCTATCCAAGTGCTTTTTAAAGGTTGTGAGGTTTCCAGTCTCCCCCCACGCAGTGCAATCAGATTCTCACCACCCAGGGTGAAAAAATATTTTCTCAAATCCCTTAGAATCTCCTGCCCCTCACCCAACTACGTCCCCTTGTGATTGACCCAACTGAGAGGAACAGCTGCTTTCTATTTACCCTGTCCAAACTCCTCAATCTTGTACACCTCAAATCCTATCAACCCCCAGCCTTCTCTGCCCTCAAGAAACAATCCAAGCCTATCCAGTCTTTCCTTATAGCTCAGATGCTCCATCCCAGTGAATATCTTATGTACCTCCTCCACTGCAAACTGTACTCCAACTGTGGCCTAACCGACATTCTGTACAGCTCTAACAACCTCCTTCCTCTTATATTCTATGCCACAACTGATTGGCAAGTGTCCCATGTGCCTTAACTACCCTATTCACCTACTCTGCCACCTTCAGGGATTGGCGAACAAGTACCCAAGGTCCATCTGTTCCTCTGAGCTTCCTAGTGTCCTGCCATTCTTTACATACTGCCTTGTCCTGTTTCTTCTTCCAAAGTGCATCACCTTGCACTTATCATATATTATATATACATCATATATTATATATACCAAATATATGAAATGAAAAATGAAAATCGCTTATTGTCACGAGTAGGCTTCAATGAAGTTACTGTGAAAAGCCCCTAGTCGCCACATTCCAGCGCCTGTCCGGGGAGGCTGATACGGGAATTATACAGGATTATATATTGGACACCAGCCTCCAGTTACTTAAACATCCTTCTACCATCACCCTTTGTGCCCTATTACGAGCCAGTTTTGGATTAATCTCGTTTCCTGGAGTGCCATGTGCTTCACCCTCAGTCTCCCATGTGGGACCTTGTCAAAGACTTTGCTAAATCCATATAAATGACATCAACTGCAGTTCCTTCACCCGCACACTTGGTTACTTTATCAGCAAAATTCTATGAAATTTTGTTCAGCATGATCTTCCTTTGACAAAGCTATGCTGACTACCCTTAAATCAACCCATGTCTTTACAAGTAGAAATTCTCTCCTTCACAATTTTCTCCAAGTTTCCCTACCTGGAATGAGACTGGTCTGAGACTCGCTGGTCTGTAATTCCCTGGTTTACCTCTACCACCCTCTTGAAAAGTGGAACATCAGCAGTTCGCCAATCCTCTGGCAATTCCTGAGGCCAAAGAGGAATTAAAAACTTGTGTCAGAGCCCCCTGCAACTTCCTGCCTTGTCCCTCACAGCAGCCTGGGATGTAATTCATTTGGACTGGGGATTTTCAAAGCAGTCGAAGCCTCCAATACCTCCTGACTTCATATGTTATACTGTTCAAGGTCCTCATAGTCCCATTTCCTCAATTCTCAACCTGAGCCTTCCTTCTCATGAGTGAAGTCCAATGAGAAGTATTCATTTAACACCCTTGCAATGTCCTGCGGCTTCATGCACAGATTGCTCCCTTGGTCTCAAATGGGCCCTATTCTTTCCCTAGTTAACCTCTTTCCCTTAATGTAGTTATATAATATCTTGGGGTACTCCCTGATCTTACTTGCAAGTCCTTTATCATGTCCCCTTTTTGTTCTTCTAATTGCTTTCTTAAATTCCCTCTTGCACCTCTTATATTCCTCTAGCAGTTGAATGTCTCCCTTTGGACTTGAAATCCTTTCTCTTCCTCCTTATCCAGTCATGGATTGTCCTTGAATGAGAAAAACATTGAAGTGTGATTCCTCAGACAAAAATATTTGGACAACCCTAGTATGCATGAATGATGTGCGAGTTAAAGGACATGGGTTTGAAATTCTGTCTTGGCAAGGTGGCAAATGTATCTGGTAGATGATGCATACTGAAGACAGTACAAGTTTAGGCCAGCAGAAGAGTATTGAGTTTTTTTTTTGCAGCACACATATCCAAGTAAAAGGAGAATAACTTTTGTCTTGTAGGCCAGAGTAGCCAAAATAACCAATGTGTCTGTTTCTGGGCCGAGATGACTTCCAGAATGTTGACAGAATTGCATCGGTACTATTTGCAACATTGGCTGCCGAAGGAAATAGGTAGGATTTCTGGAACTTAAACCACTTCCAGTTGAGGAAAAATGAATGATGTGCAAGTTGAAGGACATGGGTCTCATTCAATATTGGCATTTTTGGTGAGAATCCCCACTTGCTTTCTCCAAAACATGAGAAACCTAACCTCAACTTCAATGTGGAAGTTAGAAAAAGAATAGATAAACCCAAACTGCTTGGATATATGTAGGGCCTCATGAACGGGCAGTTTTAAAAGCTGAGCTATACCTGCGCTTAGAAAATTTGAAGCAGTGATTCCTGATTTTAATCAAGTCAAAGAAAATAAAATTTTGCAGTTGAAATTACAGATTCAGTGGCATTTCTTAAATATTAGAATCCTCCAGACTATTTCAAAACAGATTTCAGAAATGTAACCTTTTCTTAAAAAAAAGCAACAATAAATAATGCATCAGGCAAGATTAACTGATGTCAGACTGATTGATGTAATTTATATAGCGCAAAAGTAGAAACGGTCAAAAAAGCCTAGTTCACTCTTGAAGCAGTCAATATCCAGTGGTATTTGGATGAAATGTGCTACTTTGTTTTAATTCTGTGGGTCTGGAGGTTTGAAACAGCTGATTTTATTAGATCTGATTGGTAGATAACTAATTGCTCCTAGTTCTGATTTAGGATTAATCAGCAACTCAGTTGTATGCCAATTAGTAGCAACATGGATTTAAAGATGATCTGGGCCGTAAAATGTTCATAGTACATACCCTATGCAACCCATCAAGACAAAAGCAATGCTTATAGATGCTATTTTCAAAATACAACTTTTTCCAGTAAGATGTGTGGGAGCTACAGAGCGGTAAAGTAACTCTACTGCACTCAAGTTAAAATTGAAAGTAACTTGGTGTACTGGATCTGTGCCTGTGGATCAGATGGACATTGTAAATTTTATGCATTCTTAAAACACTAATTACATAAAAACTGGTGAGAAAAATACATCTGTGACACCCCTTACATACAAGTCACATGATTTGTCATGTGTACAAGTGATGTTCAAAAACGTATTTACAAATGTATACATTTTTATCTTTAACTGCTTGGAGGTAAATGCTGACATTGATAAATTTATCAAGGTACCATAACTTAACCAGTTGAAAGATTCAGTGAATAATGTCAGATTGCTTACATTTTGCCATCTCTGATCTTTACGTCTAAAACCAGAAATCAAATGATGTACACAATTCATGTGATGAAGAGTTACACTGGATAGTTAATTATGAAGAATGTTGCAATTTCTGTGAAGAAATTTGAGATGTTGCTGTAGATTTTCAGATTCCATATACTGACCAGAAAGAGAAGTTCTTGAAACCTACAACTTTAAATGACAGTGCAGATCTGGTTTGCACAGCTGTAGCGGCGAAGCACTTTTCCGCAGAGAAACAACAAAATCAGAAACCATAGCTCACAGTCACATTTTCCATACCTACCAGTGTCTAGCTCAGAAGCAGCTTTGACAGAAGCATAGGAAACAGGTCACTCGAACAGCAAGACCAAAAACATGTGACAATCACAAAATAAATTCAAACACAATGCATTTCAGAATTTTAAAACCTAGAATACAATAGCCATCATAGTAATAGAGTCATGTTTTCCCTCTCAGGAAAAAGTCTCCAAAGAATCACAGTGAAACCAGTTATGTTTTCTGATTGATTTTGTATGTTTTTATATGCATTTTTAGAAAAGTCAAGAAGATTGCCACAAATTACACACGCTAATGCTAGATGTGCACACTTATTTCATTAGATGAAAAAATTAGGGTAAATATTCAAACTGATTACTTTAAATGGTATATACAATCTTTCTTCCAAGTATTTTACAATTGTTTCATTCAGTTGGGTTTAAGCCTGGATTATACATTAAGGTATGATATGCATGTTATTTCAGCAAATTATATCATGTACAGCTGCAGCATATTTAAAGTGGTAGTTATGTGGATTCCACACTGCTACTGTTCATTCTAGCCCTCTGATTACCAGCAATAATTTGTGATTACTGCCCAGACTTCCCTACATTCAAGTCTGAAGAGAAAGAAGACCAATAGATTGTTTTCACTGGTTGCGTTAGGATGCTACTCTGAATAGCATATATTTAAATAGAATAAATGTGTCTGATTTCCAAGTTTTTTCAGTAATTTTCACAAATGTGAATACAACCTTTCAAAATAAACCAGCAATCCACCCATCTTTTGCTAAGTATAATTTAAAATAAATGACAGTCTAATAATTCCCAAGAGCAAAATTAAACAAAATCACTTCAGCAAATGAGCACTTAAGTTTTTTTGTAAATTTTCCACAAAAAAAAACATTTTACAACAGTATAATGGCATTAAAAAATTACAAATCAATTGTGGTGCTTTACTGAAAGCACCATAAGCATAAAACAATGAAACAAAACCAGACTCCCCCAGTACCTCCTGAAGTGAGAATAATTTGTTATTTTATCTTTACCTGCATAACACGATGCAGATAATTTAAGCAGTGCAAGATATTAGTGATTCAGAAGACCATTTTTAAAAAGCCGCACAATCTTCTTCAGTTTTACTTTCATTCAAGCCCAAACCATACCATCTATGCAAGTCATTCTGTAACAATCTCCACTAAATTGTCAATAACTATGTAACCAACTGCTTTAAACCTAAAACACTCTGCATCCAGGATGATGCACAACCATTTTCAACACACTTTGTTAATTAAGTTATTCATTCAATTATGTTGCAACCTTGGTTATACCATCTTGGATGTAATAGTTTTTCTTTCCAGATTTTATTCTCTCCCTACCAAAGTAATTTCAATTGTACACTTCCCAGAAATAAATTTATGTACTCTGATATAGGTATTTATAATTAATAATTAACATTAGGAGGAACTGGCTGCGAAAGCACTATGGTAATGGACTAAAAAATAAATTTTCTTCTTTAAGAAGTATGAGAAATCCTCATTGAAATGTAAGGCATCCCAAATTCAAATGTGTAATTTTTGCATATTGTGCAGGAATGCGTTTCTGTAAACAGTAGCTCAAGGTAATCTTGAAAATCAAAATGAGGGGTATGACAAATTGATTAGATTCCAAGCTCCCCTCCTCCAAAACAACTGGCTGAAAGCTCAAACTTGGACTTGGGTTTTCCCATCCCCAAAACTGAAAGTAATATGAATATTTTCAAGTTTTTTTTTTTCTTTCATTGAGGCAGTGTCTAAAAACTGGACAAGGTCCTTGAGCTTAAAATACTGATGCGATTTGTATAAGCAGGGAGACGTGATGCAGAAGTCTACTTCTCAGCTGTTTCAGGTTCAGTCATGGCAACAGTTTGCTGGCTCATGTTCTCCTCAGATTTCCCAGATGATGCATCCCATTTGGAAGGGTTTGTTGAGACCTGAGGCTTATTGGTGAGCAAGGGCTTAGCAGCATTTACTGGTTTACTCGTAGAGGAGTTTGATAGATGTCTTCTACGACTACTGTCATCAGCTCCTGAAGAACGTCTCTTTCGACCAACCTCATCACCAAATGGGGGCTAAGAAATAAAAATATATTACCAACCCATTTCAACAAAAGATTCAGAAGCATAATATGTACATCGCAAAGTAGAGCACAGAACATTTTTGAGCAAAATATATAATTATGTTTAAAATAGTAAAACATACAAGCAGATTATTTGACTAGATCAGAAAGTATAAAATTGATTAGTAGCTTCAAGATATTGATGGATCTGTACCAACCAACCAGTCTTGCACAAATATGCATGATAATTATCTGGCTAGAATTGGGTTTAAAAGATCAGACGAGCATAAATAGCTTGCATGCTAACATAAAATAAAAGCAGAAAATGCTGGGATCCAGGCAGCACTTGAGGAAAGAGAAACTGTTTTGAGTACAGTAAGAAGTCTTACAACACCAGGATATCACAAGCCTTGCTTGGATTTCACAATGCTTGTGAAATCCTGCCAACTGTCCTGGCTTGAGACAATTCACACCTCTTTAACCTGTAATTATCCCTCTCTCCAGTGGCTCTATCTGGACCTGTAAAGACTTAATTACCTGCAAAGACTCGCATTCAAAGTATCACCTTGCATCATTTAATTTGTCTATGTACGTGTTTGTGGAACCCACCTCTTCATTCACCAGAGGAAGGTGCTGCGCTCCGAAAGCTAGTGATTCGAAACAAACCTGTTGGACTTTAACCTGGTGTTGTAGGACTTCTTACTGTGCCCACCCTAATCCAACTCTGGCATCTCCACATGTTTTGTGTGTATCTGACCCTTCAGAAAATGCTGCCAGGCCCAAGTTTTTCCCGCATTTGTTTTTACTTCAGAATTCCAGCACCCACAGTATTTTGCTATTAGTTGAAATGAAATGAAAATCGCTTATTGTCACGAGTAGGCTTCAATGAAGTTACTGTGAAAAGCCCCTAGTCGCCACATTCCGGTGCCTGTCTAGGGAGGTTGGTACGGGAATCGAACCGTGCTGCTAGCCTGCTTGGTCGGCTTTAAAATCCAGCAATTTAGCCCAGTGAGCTAAACCAGCCCCCAAGAGGTAATCTCATTGAAACGTACAAGATTCTGAATAAACTTGGTTTGTTCTCACTGTAATGACGGAGTTTGAGGGACTACCTGATAGAGGTCTACAAAATTATGAGGGGCATAGACAGAGTGGATAGTCAGAGGCTTTTCCCCAGGTTAGAGGGGTCAATTACTAGGGGGCATAGGTTTAAGGTGCGAGGGCAAGGTTTAGGGGAGATGTACGATGCAAGTTTTTTTTTATAACACAGAGGGTAGTGGATGCCTGGAACTCGCTGCCGGAGGTGGTGGAAGCAAGGACAATAGTGCCATTTAAGGGGCATCTTGACAAATTCATGAATAGGATGGGAATAGAGGGATACCGTCCCAGGAAGTGTATAAGATTTTTGTTTAGACGGGCAGCATGGTCGGCACGGGCTTGGAGGGCCGAAGGGCCTGTTCTTGTGCTGTACTTTTCTTGGTTCTATATTGTTTTTGCGTTAAGCACAGTGGTTAGCACTGCTGCCTGACACCACCGAGGACCTGAGTCTGATCCTGGCTCCAGGTCACTGTACGTGGAGTTTGCACATTCTCCCCGTGTCTGTGTGGGTCTCACACCCCACAACCCAAAAGATGTGCAGGCTAGGTGAATTGGCTGTGCTAAATTGGGGGAAAAAAAAGAATTGGGTACTTTATTTTAAAAAATTGTGTGTTTGTAACAGTTTTAGGATCAGGGCTGAATGGTAAAGATGTAAAACTACTCAGCAGCTTTACTAGATAAACTTATAGCCAAGTTCCGCACACACGAGTGCAGCCTCAACCAAGACCTGGGATTCATGTCGCATTATGTTCACCCCCCCCACCATCTGTCCTGGGCTTGCGAAATCCTACCAACTGTCCTGGCTTGAGACAATGCACACCTCTTTAACCTGGGGTTACCCCTATCTCTGGATCTGTAAAGACTGAATTACCTGCAAATGCTTGCATTCTAAGCATTGTCTGGCATCTTTGAATTTGTCTATATATATGTTTCTGGAACATACCTCTTCATTCATCTGAGGAAGGAGCAGTGCTCCGAAAGTTAGTGTTTGAAACAAACCTGTTGGACTTTAACCTGGTGTTGTAAGACTTCTTTTTTTTTTAAATAATTTTTATTGAAATTTTTCGATACAAACATTTACCCCTACTACATTTTAAATTATAACACAACAAATCCCCCCTGGAAAATCCTCCCCACGCCCTCCCCCGCGCGCACCCCCCCACCTCCCCCCCCCCAGCGCTACCAGTCTAGCAACCAAACCGTTTTTCCCTTTCTGCCGATGGCCTCGGGCAGTCATTGCCCGCGACCCCCCGCTGACGTGCTCCCTTCGTTGCTATCCCCCCCCCCCCCCCCCCCCCCCCCCCCCCCCCCCCCCCCCCCCCCTTTCTCCCCGGGTTGCTGCTGTTTCGGCCTCCAGTTCCTATCTCTGATCCAGAAAGTCAAGGAAGGGCTGCCACCGCCGGAAGAACCCCTGTACCGACCCTCTCAGGGCGAATTTGATTCTTTCCAATTGGATGAAGCTTGCCATGTCGTTTAACCAGGTGTTAACACTTGGTGGCCTTGTGTCCCTCCACTGAATCAAGATCCTTCTCCGAGCTACCAAGGACGCAAAGGCCAATATTCCGGCCTCCCCTGCCTCCTGTACTCCTGGCTCCACCCCAACCCCAAAAATCGCTAGCCCCCACCCTGGTTTGACCCTGGTTCCCACCACTCTCGATACCGTCCCCGCCACCCCCTCCCAGAACTCTTCCAGTGCCGGGCACATCCAGAACATATGTACATGGTTCGCAGGGCTTCCCGAACACCTAACACACCTGTCCTCACCCCCGAAGAACCGACTCATCCTAGTCCCCGTCATATGGGCTCTGTGCAGCACCTTAAATTGGATGAGGCCCAACCTTGCGCACGACGACGACGAATTGACCCTCTCTAAGGCATCCGCCCATGTCCCATCTTCTATCTGCTCTCCCAGCTCCGCTTCCCACTTGTCTTTCAGCTCCTCTATCGATACCTCCTCCACCTCCTGCATTATTTTGTAGATGTCCGAGACCTTCCCTTCTCCGACCCAGACCCCTGACAGCACCCTATCACTCACCCCTCTATCGGGAAGCAAGGGAAATCCTTCCACCTGTCGTCTGGCAAATGCCTTCACCTGCAGGTATCTAAACGTGTTCCCCGGGGGGAGCTCAAATTTCTCCTCCAGCTCTCCCAGGCTCGCAAACCTCCCCTCTATGAACATGTCCCTCAGTTGCCTGATGCCCGCCCTGTGCCAGCTCTGGAATCCCCCGCCAGTGTTCCCCGGGACAAATCTGTGGTTCCCTCTCAGTGGCGCCGCCATCAGACCCCCCACTTCCCCCCTGTGTCGCCTCCACTGCCCCCAGATTTTCAGGGTGGCCGCCACTACCGGACTCGTGGTATACCTTGTGGGGGGGAACGGCCATGGTGCCGTTACTAGCGCCCCCAGGCTTGTATTGCCGCAGGACGCCCTCTCCATACGTTTCCAAGCTGCCCCCTCCCCCTCCATCACCCACTTGCGCACCATCGATGCGTTCGCCGCCCAGTAGTATCCGGAAAGATTGGGTAGCGCTAATCCTCCCCTGTCCCTACTCCGTTCCAAGAAAATCCTTCTCACTCTAGGGGTGCCATGTGCCCACACATAGCCCATAATGCTGCTAGTTACCTTCTTGAAGAAGGCCCTGGGGAGAAAGATGGGCAAGCACTGAAACAGAAACAAGAACCTCGGGAGGACCGTCATTTTGACTGACTGCACCCTCCCTGCTAGCGACAGCGGTACCATGTCCCACCTCTTGAACGCCTCCTCCATCTGCTCCACCAGCCTTGAAAAGTTCAGCTTGTGGAGGGTCCCCCAGTTCCTTGCCACCTGCACCCCCAAGTACCTGAAGCTCTTTACTGCTCTCTTAAAGGGGAGCCGCCCAATTCCCTCCCCCTGATCTCCCGGGTGTATCACAAAGACCTCACTTTTACCCATATTTAATTTATATCCCGAAAAGTCCCCAAACTCCGCTAGTATTTCCATTACCTCCGGCATTCCCCCTTCCGGGTCCGCCACATATAACAACAAATCATCCGCATAGAGTGATACCCGATGTTCCTCCCCTCCCCTTGTCAGTCCTCTCCACCCCCCTGAACCCCTCAGTGCCATCGCCAACGGTTCGATCGCTAATGCAAATAGTAAGGGGGATAGGGGGCATCCCTGCCTGGTACCTCGATGGAGCCCAAAATACTCTGACCTCCTCCCGTTTGTAACCACACTCGCCATCGGGGCCGAATACAGCAGCTTCACCCACTTGATAAATCCCTCCCCAAACCCAAACCGTTCCAGCGTCTCCCACAGGTATTCCCACTCCACCCTATCGAATGCCTTCTCCGCATCCAGTGCTACCACTATCTCAGCCTCCACCTCCACTGCTGGCATCATAATCACATTCAACAGTCTCCGGACATTTGTGCTAAGTTGTCGTCCCTTTACGAACCCCGTCTGGTCCTCATGGATTACCCCTGGCACACAATCCTCTATTCTGGTTGCCAGGACCTTTGCCAACAGTTTGGCATCTACATTCAAGAGGGAGATAGGCCTGTAGGACCCGCACTGTACAGGGTCTTTGTCCCGCTTCAGGATCAAGGAGATCAGGGCCTGTGACATTGTCGGGGGCAGAACCCCCCCCTCTCGCGCCTCATTGAAGGCTCGCACCAGCACTGGACCCACCAAGTCCACATACTTCTTATAAAATTCCACCGGGAACCCATTTGTAAGACTTCTTACTTAAAATACTTTGATTGAACCTCACCAACTCTTTCCAAGCAGTACATTCCAGACCTGAACCACCTGCAGTGCTTTTTCTTATATCATACAAAGAACAAAGAATACAGCACAAGAACAAGCCCTTCGGCCCTCCAAGCCTGCGCCGATCCCGTATCATATCTAGACCAACCGCCTGTATCCTTCTATACCATGTCTGTTCATGTGCCTATCCAGATAAGTCTTAAAGGTCGCC
This sequence comes from Scyliorhinus canicula, assembly GCF_902713615.1. Taxonomy (NCBI): domain Eukaryota; kingdom Metazoa; phylum Chordata; class Chondrichthyes; order Carcharhiniformes; family Scyliorhinidae; genus Scyliorhinus; species Scyliorhinus canicula. Next base: position 238,135,025 of record NC_052148.1, on the reverse strand, counting down.
AACATATCTGCCTCAACTACCTCACTTGGCAGCGCATTCCAGGCCACCACCAGCACCACCGTGTAAAAATATTTCCCCCGCACATCTCCACTGAACTTTCCCCCCCCTCATCTTGAACCTGTGCCCCCTTGTAATTGTCATTTGCACCCTGGAAAGTCTCCAACTGTTCACTCTGTCTATACCCCTAATAATTTTATAAACTTCTGTCAGGTCGCCCCTCAGCCTCCATCTCGCTAGGGAGAACAATCCCAGTTTATTCAATCTCTCCTCATAACTAATACCCTTCATACCAGGCAACATCCTGGTAAACCTTTTCTGTACTCTCGCCAAAGCCTCCACGTCCTTCTGGTGGTGCGGTGACCAGAATTGGTTACAGTATTCCAAATGTGGCCTAACCAACGTTCTATATAATTGTAACAATTTTCAATCTTTTATACTCGATACCCCATCCTATGAAGGCAAGTATGCCATATGCTTTCGTCACCACCATTTCCACCTGTGCTGCCACATTTAAGGATCTGTGGACCTGCACGCCCAGATCTCTCTATGCTCCTGATGGTTCTGCCATTTATTTTATAGCTCCCACCTGAATTGGAATGCATCACCTCGCATTTGTCTGGGTTAAATTCCATCTGCCATTTCTCTGCTCAATTTTGCAGCCTATATATATCCTGTTGTATTCTCTGACAATCTTCATCACTATCTGCAACTCCTCCAATCTTAGTATCATCCGCAAACATGCTCATCAGGCCAGCTACATTTTCTTCCAAGTAGTTCATATATATTTCAAAGAGCAGAGATCCCAGAACTGATCCCTGCAGAACACCACTAGTGTTCTCCAAGAATCTTTTCTAACAATTTCACTATCACTGACGTCAAGCTCACTGGTCTATAATTACCCGGATTATCCTTGCAATCCGTCTTTTAAAAAAAATTTTGAGTACCCAATTCATTTTTTCCAATTAAGGGGCAATTTAGCGTGGCCAATCCACTTGGCCTGCACATCTTTGGGTTGTGGGGGTGAAACCCATGCAAACACAGGGAGAATGTGCAAACTCCACACGGACAGTGACCCAGAGCCGGGATCGAACCTGGGACCTCGGTGCAGTGAGGCAGCAGGGCTAACCCACTGTGCCACCCTGCTGCCCTTCCAGCAACCCTTCTTAAATAACAGTACAGCACTGGCTATCCTCCAATCCTCTGGGATCTCACCTGTGGCCAATGAGGACACAAAGATTTCTGTCAGAGGTCCAGCGATTTCATCTCTTGCCTTCCTCAGTAATCGGGGATAGATGCCATCTGGCCTTGGGGATTTGACTACTTTAATGCTTTTTAACACACCTTACACTTCCTCCCTCATAACAACGACCTGGCTCTAAAGTGTTTACACATCCCTCTGAGACACACCAATCAACATGTCCCTCTCCTTTGTGAATACAGATACAAAATACTCATTAAGGACCTCACCTAATTCCTCTGGTTCTACACATAATTTCCCTCCTTTGTCCTGGAGTGGGCCAACTCTTTCTCTAACTACCCTCTTGTTTCTAATATACGTATAAAACGCCTTGGGATTCTCCTTAATCCTGTCTTCCAAGGACATTCATGACCCCCTTTTGCCCTCTTAACTCCCTGTTTGAGCTCTTTTCTACTTTCCTTGTATTCCTCAAGTGCTTTATCTGCTTCTTTTGCAAATTACTGTAAATCTGTGCCCTTTTGTTCACAATCTTTTTAAGAGTGGGAACAGTTTCTCCTTATCTATTCAGTCCCCCTCATGAGCCCCTTTCAGTGTTTTTCTCCTCTGGGTGCTACGGTTTCCTTCCACAGTCAAAAGATATGGCTAGGTGGATTGGCCATGCTAAATTGGTCCTTCGTGTCCAAAACTTTTAAGGGTTGGTGCAGACTCAATGGGCTGAAAGACCTCCTCCTGCACTGTCGTGATTCTATGATTTTAAACATCTCTTTATGAAATCTCCTGTGAGCCTTTTCTTCAAGGAGAAGAGTCCAAACCTTGCTAATCTACCCTCATAGCTAAGATATCTCATCTCTGGACCATTCTTATAAGCTCGTTCTCCACTCTCTTCAATGCGTTCACGTCCTTCCTATAATGTGGTGCCAACAACCGTACACAGTACTTCAGCTGAAATCTGACTAATATCTTGTACAAGTTCAATGTAACCTCATTGGTCTTGTACTCTATGCCCCTATTAATAAAGCCCAGGATAATGTATGCTTTATTAGCTGCTCTCCACCCATCCAGCTATCTTCAATGATATGCCCAGGTCCTCTGCTCTTATTTCTCCATGTTCCTCCTACCAAAATGCATCACCTCATACTTCTCCACATTGAACTTAATCTGCTACCAACTGCCCATTCCACTAACTTGTCTACGTCCTTTTGAAGTTCTACACTATCCTCCACACAGTTTACAAACTCACCCAATTTGATATCCATGCTGCTACTGTCCCTTTTATTGTATCAATGCAAGTCTTTGGAATGGGCCAGCATGATGTGAACTAAAAAACTGATCTCGGGCTTGGTGACCATTAAGGGAGGAGGTATCACTGAGATTGTGTGTACCTGTCCTATATTTATTGGTCTGACGTGTTTCAATAGGTGATTTGACACTGGGCAAGCTACCAGCCCCCAGTAAAATGGCATATTAACCAACGCTTGGGGACTGAGGGTAGTCCTGGGAGGTTGTAATGCTCAACAGGCAGCCACCTGCTTCAAATGCAAGAGAAAGATCACGGGAAGAGTTTCCTGACATTGACTGGAGGGCAGAATGCTGCCATCACAAGCTACTGCGATCAGCACACTCTGTGTCAAACGTCTTTTCGTCCTCTGGGATCACAACAGTCATAGAATTTACAATGCAGAAGGGGGCCACGGCCATTCGAGTCTGCACCGGCCCTTGGAAAGAGCACCTTACTTAAGCCCACGCCTCTGCCCTATCGCCGTAACCCCACCTCACCTTTTTGGACACCAAGGGCAATTTAGCATGGCCAATCCACCTAACCTGCACATCTTTGGACTGTGGGATGAAACCAGAGCACCTGGAGTAAACCCACTCAGACACAGGTAGAACGTGCAGACTCCACACAGAGTGACGCAACCCGAACCTGGGACCCTGGAGCGGTGAAACAATACTGATAACCACTGTGCTACTGTGCCGCCCTGGGTTGTAAAATCCTTCTGTCTAACTAATTAATGAATCATATCTAAACCATTGCTTCTCAACAAACCTAATAAGCTACCTAAAAATGAACTGGTTTGAACTTCAGGCCACCACATTGCTGGCATTGGCCCTCTAAGCCTTGGGAGAGCCAAGAGGGAGATTGAATCAGCAATCAGTTTAAATGGGAAAGTAGCAATCGACAACAGCAAGTGGCATTAAGGTGGAAACTAGGGGAACACTCGTGCCTGAACACAAGAACTAGGAGCAGGAGTAGGCCATCTGGCCCCTCGAGCCTGCTCCGCCAATCAATGAGATCATGGCTGATCTCTGGCTCCACATTAAGCTGTCCTTTTTAAAGACTTACCTATTTGGTGGTGGCTCCTTTTAAGATCTGCTGGTTTGGCTACACGCACATCGGCAACATTCAGGGCAAACCAATTTGGTAAAGTAGGTAATTGGTTTAACACTATTTGCACATGCAAAGGGTACAATGCCCGTTTCAGGTATGGATGTTAAGGCAACTTTTTAAATGATGAATAAATGAGCTAATTACAAATCCAGGTAAACTTCTTAAACAATTTCCAAGTAACTGAAGGAATCCTCTTCTGTTGTGAAAGTGCAAAATATACTCACATCAACTCTGAAGTCCTCAAGACGCTTAAACTTGCTAAGGGATTCTTGCAGTTTGGGATCAATTGGCACATTCCTGGTTTGAGTGTACTTGAGAAAAGCCCAGAACTTTTCCAAACCATAGAGTTGCCCTGAAATGAAGACACTTAAAGTCAGTACTTTAAATCTAAAATAACTCATTTTTTTAATACGTGACTTCTTGACAACAGTTTAGAATCTGAAGGTTGAATAATTCTATATATGGCATCAATGTATCTTCCATTCCAGCTGCCATGCACACATGCAATAATTTCTTCCAGTTGCGGCTATGCGGAGCTAAGCCACACATTCGGCAGCTCCTGCTATTTAGGGACTTTTGGGCCGTTTCGAGGGCCCCAAACGGAGCTGTTTCTACGCATCCCGGTGGGGGAAGGTACCTGGAAGAACTTGCCCCACACTATATGGTGCTCACCTGGAGTGGGAAGAAGAAAAAGGCTGCAGTAACTCCCCCAAAAAAACGGGGGAAGAAAAACAAAATGGCGGCCGGCACTCCTGCTATTTAGGGACTTTTGGGCCGTTTTGAGGGCCCCAAACGGCGCTGTTTCTACACATCCTAGTGGGGGAAGGTGCCTGGAAGAACTTGCCCCACATTATCTGGTGAAAAAGGCTGCAGTAACGCCCCCCAAAAAAAGGGTGAAAAAAAACAAAATGGCGGCCGGCGCTCCCGCTATTTAAGGGCTTTTGGGCCGTTTTGAGGGCCCCAAACAGTGCTGTTGCTACATATCCCGGTGGGGGAAGGTGCCTGGAAGAACTTGCCCCACACTATATGGTGAAAAAGGCTGCAGAAACGCCCCAAAAAAAACGTGGGAAGAAAAACAAAATGGCGGCCGGCGCAACACCCGAGGACTGGTGGAAGTGGGCGCAGGAGCAACAGGCCTCGCTCCTACGTTGTTTTGCTGAGCTGAAGGCTGAGCTGCTGGACTCCATGAATGCAACTGCGACCAAGCTGCTTGGGACCCAGGCGGCACAGGAGGAGTCTATTCGGGAGTTGCAGCGGCAGGCCGTTGAAAGGGAGGAGGAGGCCGTGGTCCTCGTTGGGAAAGTGGAGTTGCACGAGGCACTTCATAAAAAGTGGCAGGACCGCTTGGAGGAGCTGGACGTTCGCACGAGGCGAAAGAATCTGAGGATCCTGGGCCTGGCGGAGGGGCTGGAGGGGTCGGATCTCCCGGCGTATGTGACCACGTTGTTGAGCTCGTTGATGGGAGCAGGGTCCTTCCATTTGCCCCTGGAGCTCGAGGGAGCGCACAGAGTGATGGCCAGGAGGCCCAAGGCAGATGAGCCCCCGAGGGCGGTGCTGGTGCGGTTCCACCGATTCAGTGACCGGGAGTGTGTGCTGCGCTGGGCCAAGAAAGAGAGGAGCAGTAAATGGGAGAATTCGGTAGTGAGGATCTACCAGGACTGGAGTGCGGAAGTGGCTAAGCGGCGGGCCAGGTTCAACCGGACGAAGGCGGTGCTTCATGCTAAGCAGGTCAGGTTTGGAATGCTGCAGCCTGCGCGCCTGTGGGTGACATACAAGGACCGGCACCATTACTTCGAGTTCCCGGAGGAGGCGTGGGCCTTTGTACAGGCGGAGAAGCTGGACTTGAACTAGGGCCTGGGAACATACTTTGGCCGGCGTTGTTTCCGCTGTGGCTGTTTTGTTCCAACTGTTTCAACTTTTTCAACTTCGAAATGTGTGTTATGTATGCTGGTTTTCTTTTTGCTCTGTTTACGGGTGGGTTTGTCTGTTGGGTATGGTTGTGGGGTAGGTGGGGAGTGTTGGGGGTTTGTGTTCTATATGTTCTCTTCTGTACGGGGCTGGGGATTGAGGGGAAACTGGATTTTGGGGAACTGCGTCAGAAGGATGGGGTATGGCATTGTGAAAGCGCGGGCTTTCCTCTGGTTTCCCGCGCTGCGGGGCAGGGGGGTGGAGCTTGCGATGGGGGAAGGGCCTCTACGGGTCTTTTTTCCCGCGCTGCAATAATGCCAAGGAGGTGTGGCAAGAGGGGGATGACCCCAAGCCGGGAGGGGATAGGTTTTGGCGGGAGCTGCCGGGGTCAGCAGAAGTCAGCTGACTCACGGAAGTACCATGGAGGGTGCGTCGCGGCTAGGAGGGGTCCTAGCCTGGGGGGGGGGAGGGGGGTGGGGGGGGATACCGGGTTGCTGCTGGAACGACTAGGAAGGAGCCGATGAGGGCCGGGGGGGGAAGAGGAGAGGCGCTATCGCCATGGGGAACGGGTCGAGCGGGGTATGCTGGCCTGGGGCGAACATCTGCCAAGCTATGGCTAGTCGGCAGGGGAGGGGGGCGGGTTGCCCTCTGATCCGGCTGATTACCTGGAACGTGAGGGGGCTGAACGGGCCGGTTAAGAGAACCAGGGTGGTCTCCCATCTAAGGGGGTTGAAGGCGGACGTGGCTATGCTCCAGGAGACCCACCTGAAGGTGGCGGACCAGGTCCGTCTGAGGAAGGGGTGGGTGGGGCAGGTTTATCATTCAGGATTGGACGCAAAGAACCGGGGGGTGGCGATTCTAGTGGGGAAGAGGGTGGCGTTTGAGGCGGCTGAGGTGGTGTCGGACAAGGAGGGCAGATATATCATGGTGAGGGGTAGGCTGCAGGGAGAGAAGGTGGTGCTGGTGAACGTATATGCCCCGAATTGGGATGATGCTGGCTTCATGAGGCGCTTGTTGGGCCGCGTCCCGGACCTGGAGGCAGGGGGCCTGATCATGGGGGGAGATTTTAACACAGTGCTGGATCCCACACTGGACCGGTCCAGTTCAAGGACGGGTAGGAGACCGGCGGCGGCCAAAGTGCTGAGGGGATACATGGACCAGATGGGAGGGGTGGATCCCTGGAGGTTTGGGAGACCGAGAGCGCGGGAGTATTCCTTTTTCTCTCACGTCCATAGGGTTTATTCCCGGATAGACTTTTTTGTCCTGAGCAGGGGGTTGATCCCGAGGGTGCAGGATGCCGAGTATTCGGCCATAGCGATTTCGGACCATGCCCCGCACTGGATTGATCTGGAGATGGGGGAGGCGCGGGACCAGCGCCCGCTCTGGCGCCTGGATGTGGGGATGCTGGCGGAGGAGGAGGTGTGTAAGAGGGTTCGGAGAAGCATTGAGGGGTATCTGGTTACCAATGATACGGGGGAGGTCCAGGTGGGGATGGTCTGGGAGGCTCTGAAAGCAGTGATCCGGGGGGAGCTGATCTCCATCCGGGCCCACAGGGAAAGGAAGGAGAGGAAGGAGAGGGAGAGACTGGTGGGAGAGCTTCTGGAGGTGGACAGGAGATATGCGGAGGCCCGGAGGAAGGGTTGCTGGGAGAACGGCGCAGGTTGCAGGCCAATTTTGACTTGCTGACCACCAGAAAGGCGGAGACACAGTGGAGGAGGGCGCAGGGTGCGGTATATGAGTATGGAGAGAAGGCGAGCAGGATGTTGGCGCATCAGCTCCGTAGGCGAGATGCGGCTAGGGAAATTGGGGGAGTGAAGGATGGGGGTGGAAATGTAGTGCAGAAGGGGACAGAAGTAAACGGGGTCTTTAGGGACTTTTACGAGGGATTGTACCGGTCGGAACCTCCGAGGGGGAGAGAGGGGATGGAGAGCTTCATGAACAGGCTATGTTTCCCAAGGGTTCAAGAGAGGCTGGTTGAGGGGCTGGGGGCGCCGATAGAGTTGGAGGAGCTAGTCAGGGGGATCGGGCAAATGCAGTCAGGTAAGGCCCCGGGGCCGGACGGGTTCCCGGCAGAATTTTACAAAAAATATGCGGACCTGGTGGGTCCCCTGCTGGTGCGAACTTTCAATGAGGCGTGGGAGGGGGGGGCTTTGCCCCCGACGATGTCGCGGGCACTGATCTCTTTGATCCTAAAACGGGATAAGGACCCCTTGCAGTGCGGATCATATAGGCCTATTTCACTCCTTAACGTAGACGCTAAGTTGCTGGCGAAGATCCTGGCTACCAGGATAGAGGATTGTGTGCCAGAGGTAATTCATGAAGATCAGACAGGGTTTGTCAAGGGGCGGCAGCTCAACACGAATGTGCGGAGACTGCTCAATGTTATCATGATGCCGGCAGTGGAGGGGGAGGCGGAGATAGTGGTGGCGCTGGATGCAGAGAAGGCGTTTGATAGAGTTGAATGGGGGTACCTATGGGAGGTGCTGGAGAGGTTTGGATTTGGGGAGGGATTCATCAAATGGGTGAGGCTGCTTTACGCGGCGCCGATGGCGAGTGTAGTCACAAATGGAAGGAGATCGGAGTATTTTAGGCTTTATCGTGGGACCAGGCAGGGGTGTCCCCTGTCCCCCCTGCTCTTTGCACTGGCGATTGAACCGCTGGCCATGGCGTTGAGGGAGTCAGGGAAGTGGAGGGGTCTGGTGCGGGGGGAGGAGGAGCACCGGGTATCGCTGTATGCAGACGACCTGCTGTTATATGTGGCGGACCCAGAGGGGGGAATGCCGGGGGTGATGGAACTGTTAGCGGAATTTGGGGGCTTCTCGGGCTATAAGCTGAACTTAGGAAAGAGCGAGGTATTTGTAGTGCACCCGGGAGATCAGGAGGAGGGAATTGGGAGGCTCCCCTTCAGGAGGGCAGTGAAGAGTTTCAGGTACCTGGGGGTGCAGGTGGCCAGGAGTTGGGGGGCTCTTCATAAGCTTAACTTCACCAGACTAGTGGAACAGATGGAGGAGGAATTTAAAAGGTGGGACATGGTGCCGCTATCGCTGGCGGGCAGAGTGCAATCCGTCAAAATGACGGTTCTCCCGAGGTTCTTGTTCCTCTTCCAGTGCTTGCCCATCTTTATCCCTAGGGCCTTTTTTAAAAGAGTGACCAGCAGCATCATGGGATTTGTTTGGGCGCATGGCACCCCAAGGGTGAAGAGGGTCTTCTTGGAGCGGAGTAGGGATGGGGGGGGGCTGGCGTTGCCCAACCTCTCGGGGTATTACTGGGCGGCCAACGTGTCGATGGTGCGTAAGTGGGTGATGGAGGGGGAGGGGGCAGCATGGAAACGGATGGAGAGAGCGTCCTGTGGGGATACAAGCCTGGGGGCCCTGGTAACGGCGCCGTGGCCGCTCCCTCCCACGAGGTATACCACGAGTCCGGTGGTGGCGGCTACCCTCAAGATTTGGGGGCAGTGGAGGCGACATAGGGGAGAAGTGGGGGGCTCGATGGAGGCTCCGTTAAGGGGGAACCATAGGTTCGTCCCGGGGAACATGGATGGGGGATTTCGGGGATGGTATAGACAGCTGAAGGACCTGTTTATCGACGGAAGGTTTGCGAGCCTGGGGGAGTTGGAAGAGAAATTTGGGCTCCCGCCGGGAAACATGTTTAGATATCTGCAGGTAAAGGCATTTGCTAGACGGCAGGTGGAGGGATTCCCTGCGCTCCCCGCGAAGGGGGTGAGTGACAGGGTGCTCTCGGGGGTCTGGGTCGGGGAGGGGAAGATATCCGATATCTACAAGCTTATGCAGGAGAAGGAAGAGGCGTCAGTAGAGGAGCTGAAAACGAAGTGGGAGGGGGAACTGGGGGAACAGATCGAAGACGGGACATGGGCTGATGCCCTGGAGAGGGTAAATTCTTCCTCCTCGTGTGCGCGGCTTAGCCTCATCCAATTCAAGGTGCTGCATAGGGCCCACATGACTGGGACGAGGATGAATAGGTTCTTTGGGGGTGAAGATAGGTGTGCCAGGTGCTCGGGGAGTCCAGCGAACCATGCCCATATGTTCTGGGCATGCCCGGCATTGGAGGAGTTCTGGAAGGGGGTGGCGAGGACGGTGTCAAGGGTGGTGGGATCCAGGGTCAAGCCAGGATGGGGACTCGCGATCTTTGGGGTTGGGGTAGAGCCGGGAGTGCAGGAGGCGAAAGAGGCCGGTGTGCTGGCCTTTGCGTCCCTAGTAGCCCGGCGAAGGATTTTGCTACAGTGGAAGGACGCGAGGCCCCCAAGCGTGGAGACCTGGATCAATGACATGGCGGGCTTTATTAAGCTTGAGAAGGTTAAATTCGCCCTGAGAGGATCGGTGCAAGGGTTCTTTAAACGGTGGCAACCTTTCCTCGACTTTCTGGCTCAACGATAGGGTACTGGGACAGTAGCAGCAGCAACCCGGGGGGGGGGGGGTGGGTTGGGGGGGGGGGGGGGCGTTGATTATGTTAGCTTATTTTATTTAAATTTGATTTATCTAATTTTAATTTATGGTTAAGTTCTCTTGTTTTGGGGGGGGGGGGGGTGGGGGAATGTGATACATGTGATGTTACGGTATGGGGGGAATTGTGGGTGTTATGGGGCTGTTAGTTGCATATTACTGCTTTTTGCTATACTTTTTGTTATATTTTCTGCAAAAAATTCCAATAAAAAAATTAAAAAAAAAAACACATGCAATAATTTCTAAAAGTAATAATTCTTCCCTGTGTTGTAATTACAGACCCTTAATCTCATACAGAATGCTATACAATTAGCTGGTATTTAGTGCTTTGGAATGAAGATTACCTGCTTCATAGTCTTTTACGGTTTCCTCTTGGAAGTCCTTGAATATGTCATGACGAAATCGTCTCTCTAATCCATAACTGTAAAACCTAAAAAGGCACTCCAACCCATATCTGTAAACAAACACAACGTGGAAAAATTAAGGAAAAAAAGTCAAATATTCTAAACGCAATGCAAATGGAAAGAAAACGTTAGAATTTAAACAGTAAAGCTGTATAACTGTCTCTACATTCATTCTGGTAGTAACTGTTTAGTGTCAGACTTGTATGAACCACATATGCAACTACACACAATACAATTAAGTTTAACATGCACTTGGTCTAGTGAAATAAATAAAAGTTGTGGGGACAGAGTAAAAGAAAATAGGACAAAACAAATTACTCAGCGCTACCACAATTTCCTGACAGTAATGTTGCCACCTTCAACTCTGAACTGTAAGCTGGAAAGCTCCAAATGTACAATTAGCAGAGATTTGCTACCTGAAACAAATATTTTTTCTGGTGTGATTCAGTAAGCCAGCAGTTAGTAACCTCGACATTTATTTTGCAAAATGAGAGTCAGTTGTAAATGCATGCAACTTGCTTTGATTCTTCAACCGTAATGATTTCTCAATACCTATTCAGATTTTACCCAGATGCTTTAGTATCACTCTCTTGAATTACACCGAAGGAAAAGATAATACATGTTTCTCTATAAATCCCTGCAGTGCAGAAGGTGGTCATATGGCCCATTAAGTCCACACTGACCCTCTGAAAGTACACCCCACCTATGCACACTCCCCTCCCCGATCTCTGCAACCCCACACATTGGTCATTATCAATCCACCTAACCTACATACACCGTTGGACTGTGGGAGGAAACCTGAGCACCTGGAGGGCACCCACGCAGTCAAGGGGAGAATGTGCAAACTCCACACAGACAAGTCACCCAAGGTCAGATTCTAACTCGGGTCCCTGGCGCTGTGAGGCAGCAGTGACAACCACTGTACCACCATGCATTCTTAATAAATTTTCTATATAGACTTCAAAATCACATGGCCTGGTGAATCATCATTTTCCAGCAAGACAGGCAGACCTCAGATGTGCCAAAGCACGTTATAGACAATGGAAATACAGGTACGTTTGAAATGTAGACACTCTACAGCAGCCAATTTGCACATAACAAGATTAAATAAACAATATGATAATTCTTTGAAAGGTCAACGTTGACAGGTAATGCCATCATTCCATCGGAGGGATATCTAGGTCAGTGGCAGTTAGGTAATATTTCAGTTTGTCTTCCATTATTTGTTCAGAGCAGCAGTAAAACACAAGAAACCAGCACAAACACAACAATTCTTAGCAAAACTGGAAACGTAAGCTATTTGGTGTAAAAGCAGCAAAATTTCCAAGATACACCATAGAAAAAAACAGATCTAGTAAGCCAGGAAAGAGCCTTGCATATGGAGGTTCAACCTTTCAAGGAGATTACCGCTTTCCCTTTGACAAGATGGTTAGCAATTAATTCCCCCAGTTAAGATCACATGAAAACAGCAGCATACCAGAAAAGTAAAAAAAAAAGGGGTGTTAATGGGCGTGGTTCAGAGGACCCATACCTTCAATGCTTGAAGAACGGAGCCAAAATGGTCCATCCTCACCTCAAAAGAGCACGGTTCAGTTGTACGGCTCTCACACTAGTGAGGCAGTTTGTTCAATTATTTGAGAATGCAATGTAGGGAAATGGGTGAGAGCAGAGGTGTGGAAATGGGTCAGGCATGGTCGAAGGCCCTGTCAACCATGGTGAGGGGGAAACCTTGATGGAGGAAAAAGGAAGCCATAGAGGCGCTGGTGTGAATGGTCGATTGCATTGTCAGAACAGAAGCAACGGGAAGGAGAAATTGGAAGCAAGGCGTGAGAAAGTGGTAGCTGTGGGAGTCAATGTGCTTATAATGAACATTTGTTCATAGCTTGATTGCTATAAATGGAGATACGAAAGTCAAAGAAGGGAAAATTCAGAGATGGATCATGTAAAGAAAACAAATTGAAAGCAAAGCTGAAGAAGAGCTGCAAAAGCAAGAACTGGCACATTCTGGACAAAAGGACAGACATAGCTTGGATATTTACAGACACCTTCAGTTCGCAGTAAGTGAGGCAAGTTAAAAAGAGAAATTGTCCAATGTTAGAGTATGTTGTTAGGTTTAGGATAGTGGTAATCGATAGATTCAAACTGATAGGGCCTCCCATTTAAGAAAGAAGCAGGGAGCCCTCAAACTGCCCTGGTAGGGGAGGGAGGTGCAGGAAGATTGGACATCCATGGTGAAGAAAGAATCCAGGAAATCGGAAACTACTAAAGTTATGGAAGGCAACAGAAGAAGACGGCGGCTAGCCCAGGGTGTCATAACACCGTAACTTTAATTGGTTCCACCAAATGTTTCTAAAACTGTCACAAAAGCATTCTGCAAATTCATGTTAGACCACCTTTACCAATTCAATTGGTCCAGTCTGGTAAGATACTTAAAGACCCTACAATTATTACACTGCCTTGAACAAGCTTCAATTATTTCTAACTTAATAAATGCTCTGTCCAACAGGGGGCCCACAAAATATTCTCACAAATGGTTCCTGAACCTTGTTTTTCCTAATCTCCACCTATATTGATTCTACTTCTTGTTCTTCTGAGCCAAGATCCTTTTCACTAAATGTCCTTATGTCATACTTTACTCAGGGCTCCTCCCCTTCCTTCACCCGTCTTTTCAAAATGTTGCATTTCCTGCAATGTTTACTCACCAACATTGGACACCTTGTAACCAAACGTCATCTCCTTAGATCTGAAAATCTTCCTTCACCCGAATCCCCCACCTCTTTTAGTTTAGTTCAAAGTCTATCTACATCCCGTACACGGATCTCAAAACAGGTTTATGTGGTGCTCATCCCAACAGAAAACCTCTTTTCCACAGTATTGATGCCAGTACCCCATTGACTAAACTTCCTTCCCACACTAATCTTTAAGGCATTAGGCGGCCGGTTTAGCTCAGTTGGTTGGACAGCTGGTTTGCGATACAGAGGGTCACAACAGCGCAAGTCCAAATTCCGTACTGGCTGAGATTATTCATGAAAGCCCGCCTTCTCTTTTAAAAAAAAATAAAATAAATTTAGAGTACCCAATTCTTTTTTCCCCAATTAAGTGGCAATTTAGCTTGGCCAATCCACCTACCCTGCACATCTCTTTGGGTTGTGGGGGTGAGACCCATGCAGACAGGGGGAGAATGTGCAAACTCCACACGGACAGTGATCTGGGGCCAGGATTGAACTCAGGTCCTCGGCACCTTGAGAGAAGGCCCTGCCTTCTCAACCTTGCCCCTCACACTGGTTTGGTGATCCTCAGGTTAATCACCAACAGTTAGCTCTCCCCCTCAAAGGGGGAAGCAATCTATGGTCAACTTGGACTCTTCTGACTTTACTTATTTTAACCATGTTTAAATTCTCTCATCTTCTTGATCCTATGCCAAGTGATGCATAACTCAGGTGATCCAGAGATTAGTACCTTTTGAGGTTCTGCTTTTAATTTGGATTCTAACTTCTCAAACTCTCGTAGATCATTCATAGTTCTTACATGAACCAGAACTGGATTAGCTCCTTACACCAAGTTCTTCCACAGTCATGAAGACATGTCTCTAACCTGGATACCAAGCAAGCAACACAAGCTTCTGAACTCCCAACCTCAGCAGCACAGTCCACTGACTATACTGTCTCCTATCACTATTGCATTCCTTTTCACACTCTCCACATTAGTGGCTTTTGGCAGCATGGTGCTTTGATCAGTTACCTTGCAGTTCTTGTCTTCATCCACAGAAGTGATGAGTACCTTGTATCTGCTTGTTAAAGTCAAAGCCAAGGCTCACTAAACCTGACTAGCCATCCCGCTCACTGATGAACTCTAAAGGACTGTCTCCTGGAACAAGTGTTCAAGTAATTCTCATGTCCGCAGCTTGTACTCCAGCTCTCTGTCAAAGTTTTCACAGCACACCACCTCTTCTATTCATTTATGGGATATGGGTATCGCTGGCTGGGCCAACGTTTATTGCCCACTCCTAATTGCTTGGATGGCTTGCTAGGCTATTTCAGAGGACATTGCTATGGATCTGGAATAACATTTAGGTGATGTCCTTAAAAGGACATCAATGAACCAGATGGGTTTTTACAACAATAGACCAATTGTTTCATGGTCAACATTTGGCAACTTTTAATTCCAGATTTCTATTGAATTCCCATGATGGGATTTGAACCCTGGTCTCCAGACCATTGTCCTGGGTCTCCTGAATTACTAATCCAGTGACAATACCACAATGCCACTGCTTTCTCTGATGTCTGTGTCTCGTTATTTATTTGTTAACAGTTACTAATTTACTAAAGAATGAAGCATCATTCAGATACCAATTTCTTCAGACATACATCCTCTCCCCACTTCATATTCCTCCTTAAAAAGGTCATTTTGAGCAGGCTTCTGGCTAACTATTCTAATAGCATATTACAATGTCACATTCTGTTTTATGAAGCCCCAATGATATGCCTTGGAATGTTTCATTACATTGTGTCATAGAAATGCATGTTTTTGTTATGAGGACCAAAATCTTTCATTTGATCAGTATCAGCAATTACAGATTCTTGTTCTATCTGTTATTTTTTCACCTTGAACTATTAAGTTGTTACTGATTATTATACCTGTAATTGTCTTTTGCATCCTCAAGAGACAGTTGTTTAAATTCTTCATACATCTTCCTGTTGAAGTGATCTCTGAGGAAGAAGGACCAAAACCGGAACAGTGTGTTCATTTCCTGGGATTGCCCAATTCCTAACCTCTTCCTCTCTGAAAAGTGAAGATTATGCAATGAAATCTGTTGCATTCCAAATATCCTTTTAAAGTGAGATTGAAAGAGCCTGGAAAACATGTTAGAACCAGAACTGTCATGATTCAAACAGTGCAGATTTTCTTGGTAATATGAATTTTTCCAATGAAAGGGCAATTTAGCATGGCCAATCCACCTACCCTACACATCTTTGGGTTGTGGGGGCACAGACACATGCAGACACAGGGAGAATGTGCAAACTCCACACGGACAGCGATCCGGGCCCGGGATCGAACCTGGGTCCTTGGCGCCTTGAGGCAGCAGTACTCACCACTTTTCCACCGGGTAATCTGATTTTAAATGGAGTAAAGTACAGTACAAATTTAAATTGGCTCATATAAGGCAGTTTTGAGATTTAAGATTATAGCCAGTAAACAAAACGGGTTACAGTCATCTACATTTCTAGGTTTCTCAACTGCTTTATCTTCTTTGACATTGCCTGTATTCAGTAGTTAAATTGCATAAGCTGGTAATGATATTGATCATCATTACTACAAATCTGACCCATCCGTGAATATTTTGCACAAATGTATTAAGAACATGACTAGGTCATCGGCTCTGCCATTCAACAAGGCCAGAGCTGAATTAATTGTAATCTCAACCCACATTCCAACCTTCCACCTTTCACCACTTTGCTCAAGAATCCCCTTACCACTGCCTTAAAAAACCTCAAGACACTTTTGAGGAAGAGAATACAAAGACTCATGACAGAAAATAGTTTCGCTCATCTGCCTTGAATTGGTGATTCCTCAATCTAGATTTTCCCACAAGAGGTAACATCCTTCCCACAACTACTCTTCAATCAAGTCTTCTTACTCTTCCAAACACCAGCAGAGACAAGCCTAACTAATCCATCCATTTCTTACAAGACAACTCTCCCATTCCAAGTATTAGTCAAGCCCTTTTAAAAAAAAATAATTTCACAGGATCTGGGCGTTGCTGGTTAGGGCAGCATTCATTGCCCATCCCTAGTTGCCCACCAGAAGGTGTTGGTGAGTTACCTTCTTGAACTGCTGCAGTGCCGAAGGCACAGGTACACCCACAATGCAAGTTCCAGGACTTTGCCCCAGCGACAGTGAAGGAAAGGTGCTATATTTTCAAGTCGGGGTCATGTGCGATTTGGAGGAGAGCTTCCAGACATTGGGGTGCCCAGGTATCTGCTTCCCTGTCCTTCTAAGCAGCATTGGTTGTGGGTTTGGAAGGAGCCGCCCAAGGAGCCTTGGTGAGTTCCTGCAGGGCATCGGGCAGATGGTACACATGGCTGCCACTGTTTGTTGGTGGTGGAGGGATTGAATGTTTGTGGGAGGAGGAGCAATCAAACTGGCTGCTTTGTCCTGGATGGTGTTGAGCTTCTGGAGTGTTGTTGGAGCTGCACTCATCCAGGCAAGGGGAGAGTAATCCAGTAATTCCAGACTTGTACCTTGAAGATGGTGGACAAGCTTTTTGGGGGGGGGGGGGGGGGGGGGGGGGTTTTACTCGCTGTAGGATTACTAGCCTTTGACCTACTCGGTTAGCCACAGTATTAATATGGCTAGTCCAGTTCGGTTTCTGATCAAAGGTAACCCCCCGGATGTTGATTGTGGGGGTTTCAGCTATGGCAATGCCACTGAATGTCAAGGGGCGATGGTTAGATCCTCTCTTGTAGGGGTTGGTCACTGCCTGACACTTGTGTGGCGCGAATGTTACTTGCCACTTGTCAACCCAAGACTGGTATTGGACATATGCAGACGACTTTTAGAAAGGACACACTCCCCACTGGATGGAACAAGGGAGAAATAGGACGAAGAATTAGGGACGGAAGTAGAGTGGGGACTCTGGAGCGAAGTACTGAACTGGGCCAACTCCACCTCCTCATGTACAAGGCTTAGCCTCAAGCAGCTTAAAGTGATGCACAGAGGACACCTGACAAGAACCCTAATCAGCAGGTTCTTCCTGGAGGTAGAGGACAAATGTGAACGGTGCCAGGGAGGCCATGCCAACCATGCCTTTGTGTTCTGGGCCTGCCCCAGACTTGGTGAGTTTTGGACAGCCTTCTTTGAGGTGATGCCCAAGTTTGTGGTGGTGAGGGTGGAGTAGTGCCCGAGAGTGGCAGTATTCGGGGTTATTGGGCCGGCAGAACTTAATATGGGGGAAAGAGGACCAACGCCCTTGCCTTTGATTCTCTTATCACACGTCGGTGAATCCTGTTTGGCTGATGACCAGCAGCACCACCAATAGCTGCAGACTGGCTGGCAAACCGATCAGTATTTCTCCCTTTGGAGAAGATCGAATACACCATCAGAGGGTTGGAAGGCTTCCACAAAGCATTTGTCTCCCAGGATATTGATAGTGGGGGATTCAGTGATGGTTTGATTCTCTCTTGTTGGAGATGGTCATTGCCTGGTGTGAATGTTGAGTAGAGTACCCAATTTTAAAATTTTTTAAAAATACAATTAAGGGGCAATTTAGCATGGCCAATCCGCCTAACCTACATATCTTTGGATTGTGGGGGTGAAACCCACGCAGACACGGGGAGAATGTGCAAACTCCAGGTGTGAATGTTACTTGCCACTTGTCATCCCAAGTCTGGATACTGTGCAGGTCTTTCTGCATTTGGACATGGACTGCTTCATTATCAGAGTTGTCGTGAATGGTGAACATTGCACAGTGATCTGCGAACATCCCCACTTCTGACCTCATAATGGAAGGGAGGTAATTGATGAAGCAGCTGTAGATTGTCTCATATTCAGTCACAAGCTGCCTTGCTGTCAAGTGCACTCTCATCTCTGGCATTCAGCTCTTTTGTCCATGTTTCAACCAAGGCTATAATGTGGTCAGGAGCTGCGTAACCCTTGTGAAACCCGAGCTGAACATCCGGAAGCTGGTTATTGCCAAGTAAGTACCGCTTGATAGCACTGTTTTCCACCATTTCCATCACTTTAGAATTCTTCCATCACTTTGTTGATGACCATAAAACATAGGAGCAGAATTAGGCCATTCAGCCCATGGAGTCTGCTCTGCCATTCAATCATGGCTGATAGGTTTCTCATCCCCATTCTCCTGCCTTCTTCCCATAACCCCTTATCCTCTTATTAATCAAGAACCCATCTATCTCTGTCTTAAAGACAGTGATTTGGTCTCCACAGCGTCCTGCGGCAATCAGTCCTACAGATTCACCACCCTCCAGCTGAAGAAATTCCTCCGCATCTTAGTTCTAAAGGTTCGTCCCTTCAATCTGAGGCTGTGTCTCCAGGTTCTAGTTTTCCCTACTAGTGAAAACATCCTCTCCATCTTTAATCTCGGCCTCTCAGTATCCTAGGCCGCTCAGTAACCTGCAAGTTTCAATAAAAGCCCCCTCATCCTTATAAACTCAAACATGGAGAGTAGACTTATAGGGCAGTAATTGGCTGGGTTGGATTTGTCCTGTTTCTGGTGAACAGGACACACCTGGACAATTTTCCATATTGCCAGGTAGATGCTAGTATTGTAGCTGTACTGGAACAGCTTGCGCCTAGGGATGTGGCATGTTTTGGAGCACAAATCTTCAATACTATTGCTGGAATATTGTCATGGCTCATCGCTTTTGCAGTATCCAGTGTCTTCAGCAATTTATTGATAACATGTGGATAGAATAGTATTGGCTGAAGACTGACATGTGATGTTGGGGACCTCTGGAGGTGACAGACATAGATTATCCACTTGGCACTTCTGGCTGAAGATTGGTGCGAATGCTTCAGCCTCGTCTTTTGCAGATATCCGAGGCTCCACCATCATTGAGGATGAGATATTTGTGGAGCTTCCTTCTCCAGAGAGTTGTTAAATTGTCCACCACCATTCTACATGTGGCAGGACTGCAGACCTTAGATCTGATGCATTTGTTGTGGAATCACTTAGCTCAGTCTATTACTTGTTACTTATGCTGTTTGGCACACAAGTAGTCCTGTGTTGTAGCTTCACCAAGTGAACACCTCATTTTTGGTATACTTGGGCGTCCTGCACTTTTCATTGAACCAGGGATCATCCCCTGGCTTCATGATAATGATAAAATGGGAGATATGCCAGGCCTTGATGTTACAGGTTAAGGTAGAGTACAATTCTGCTGCTACTGATGACCCACAGTGCCTCATGGATGCCCAGTCTTGAGTTGTTAGATCTGTTCAAAGTCTATCCCATTTAACATGGTGGTGGTGCCACAGAATACGATGGAGGGTATCCTCAATGTGAAGGTGGGACTTTGTCTTCACAAAGACTGCGGTGAGGGCATCACGGTGGCGCATTGGGTTAGCCCTGTTGCCTCACGGCGCCAAGGTCCCAGGTTCAATCCCAGCTCTGGGTCACTGTCCGTGTGGAGTTTGCGCATTCTCCCAGTGTTTGCGTCGGTTTCGCCCCCACAACCCAAAAGATGTGCAGGGTAGGTGGATTGAACACGCGAAATTGCCACTTAATTGGAAATCATTAATTGGTACACTTTAAAAAGACAAAATAAAAGACTGCCGTGGTCACTTCTACATGGACAGATGCATCTGCAGCAGACAGATTGATGAGGATGAGGTCAAGTATGTTTTTCCCTCTTGTTGGTCCCCTCACCACCTGCTGCAGCCCCAATCTAGCAGCCATGTCCTTTAGGATCTGGCCAGCTCGGCGGCATCAGTCTGTGGTGGTTACTGAGCCATTCTTGATGATGGACATCAAAGTCTCCCACCCAGAGTACATTCTGCATCCTTGCCACCCGTAGCACTTCCTCCAAGTGGTGTTCAATATGGAGGAGTATTGATTCATCAGCTGATGGTGGAAGGTACATGGTAATCAACAGCAGGTTTCCTTGCTCATGTTGAACTTGAAGCCATTAGACTGCATGGGATCCAGAGTTGGGCAGCACGGTAGAATAGTGTTAGCCTGTGTTTGCGTGGGTTCCTCCAGTTTCCTCCCACAAGTCCAGAAAGACGTGATGTTAGGTAATTTGGACATTCTGAATTCTCCCTCAGGTCTCTGTGTACCTGAACAGGCACCGGAATGTGGCGATTAGGGGCTTTTCACATAACTTCATTGCAGTGTTAATGTAAGCCTACTTGTGGCAATAAAGATGCTTATTATTATTAGTTGCTGTTGAGGACTCCCAGGCCAACTCCCTCTCGACTGTATACTGTGCCGCAACCTCTGCTAGTCTGGACATACCCAGGAATGGTGTTAGTGGTGTCTGGGACATCATTCTCACAGAACCATACCTTATAAAAAATGTCAGCCGGTCTCTTGACTAGTCTGAGAGACAGCTCTGCGTACTTTGGCACAAGCCCTAGATGTTAGGGGACTTTGCAGGGTTGACAGGGCTGGGTGTGCTGCTGTTGTTTGTCATGCCTAGGTCAATGTCGAGTGATCTGTCCGGTTTCATTCCTTTTCGTGTTTTTGCAGCGGTTGAATACAATGGAGTGGCAATTTCAGAGGGAATTTAAGTGTCAAGCAGGTAAGGATGGCAGAATTCCTTTCCTAAAGGACATTAGTGAACCAGATTTTTTTTTCAACAATCGGTAATGGTTTCATGGCCATCATTAGATTTAATTCCAGATATTTTCTTTTTAAAAATAAATTTAGAGCACCCAATTTTTTTTCACCCCGCCCAATTAAGGGTCAATTTAGCATGGTCAATCCACCTAACGTTCACATCTTTGGGTTGTGGGTGAGAGACTGATGCAGAACACGGGGAGAATGTGCAAACTCCACACAGACAGTGACACAGGGTGGGAAAATCAAACCTGGGTCCTGAAGAAGCATTGTGCCACCTGAATTCCAGATATTTTATTGAGTTTATATTCCACCACCTGCAGTGCCATCGCCCCCCAAATTCTTCCAGCGTGTTTACATTCTTTCTTAAAAAAGATCAATATTGTACGCAGTATTCCAGATGTGATTTGCATCAATACCCTGTAGAACAAGAGGATAACATCCCTACTTTTGTATTCAATTCCCCTCGCAATAAACAATCATTGTCTGTACTTGCATACCAACCTTTTGTGATCCATGCACTCAGACACCCAGATCCCCAGGCATCTGAGCTCTGCAATCTCTCACTATTTGGATAGTATGCTTCTTTAAATTCTTCCTGCCAAAATGGACAATTTCACATTTTCTCATATTAAACTCCATTTATCAGATCTTTGCCCACTCACTTAACATATCTATATCTCTTGGGCAGCACAGTGGCGCAGTGGGTTAGCCCTGTTGCCTCACGGTGCCGAGGTCCCAGGTTCGATCCCGGCTCTGGGTCACTGGCCGTGTGGAGTTTGCACATTCTCCCCGTGTTTGCGTGGGTTTCGCCCCCACAACCCAAAGATGTGTAGGGTAGGTGTATTGGCTATGCTAAATTGCCCCTTAATTGGAAAATATTAATTGGGTACTCTAAATTTATATTAAAAAAACATATCTATATCTCTGTCTCCCTCCCTTTTTGAAATAAGAGTTTCACAGTATCCTTATGTTCTCTTCACAAATTACTTTTGTTTCTATTTTTGTATCATCAGCAAATTTATTTAAAAAAATAAATTTAGAGTACAAAATTCTTTTTTTCCCAATTAAGGGGCAATTTAGCATGACTAATTCACCTACTCTGCACATCTATTTGCATTGTGGAGGTGAGATCCACGCAGACATGGGGAGAATGTGCTAAACACCTCAGAGGGTGACCCAGGGTCGGGATCGAACGAACCCGGGTCCTCGGTGGCATGAGGCAGCAGTGCTAATCAGCAAATTTATTAAATATATATATTTTATTGAGACGTTTATATACATATTTACACATCATGCTATTCCCTGCCAGTCTCTTGACGTTCTCAGCGCCGTTGCCAATGGCTCTATAGCCAAGGCAAAGAGCAATGGGGAGAGTGGACACATCCCTGCCTCGTCCCGCAATGCAGTCGGAAATATTCCAAACACTCCCGTTTCGTTCGCACACTCGCCACCGGAACAACAGCTTGGCCCAATCCACAAACCCTTGCCCAAACCCAAACCGCCCCAGCACCTCCAACAAATAGTCCCACTCCACCTGGTCGAAGGCCTTCTCTGCATCCATGGCAACCACCACCTCCACACTTCTGGGGGCATCATTATAACATTCAACAGCTGCCCGATGTTAGCAGACAAATGCGCCCCCCCCCCCCCCCCCCCCCCCCCCAATTAAACGCCCTTACAAATAGGGGCCCCAGGTTCCCCCGGAAACGTTTTGTAAAATTCCACTGGAAACCCGTCCGGGCCTGGGGCCTTCCATGCCCCCATACCCTCCATCACCTCAATATGGGCCTCCTAGTCCCTCCAACAGGTCCTTCTCCACTCTTGGGAACTCCAGAACCTCCAAAAAATGCCTCATTCCCTCAACCACGCCTGGGGTTCTCATTCAAGAAGTCTACCAGCTTCTCCATAGATCACCGAGACGTTAGTGTTTTTCCCTTACCCTCTGCCATCTTCCTGTGTGTCCCAGGCTCAGTTTTTCACCCGAACGGCTCCTTTCGCTTAAAACCATTCCTGGTCCACGAATCCATCCAGCGGTGGAACACACCCTTCTTCCACCACTGCACCTTTTCCCATCAACAAGTCCTCCCGTTAGAGGGGGAAAAGGTCCAAAACCACAGCCACAAGCAGGAGCTACCAAATGTGCGCCCACTCACATCATGGCCACCACCAGTCCCGTCTGCAAATTTATTGACCATACCTTTGATTCCTTCATCCTAGTCATTTATACAAATTTTAACAAGCCGAGCCCCCAGTACTGATCCCTGCGGCACACCACTTGTTAATTCCTGCCAAAAAGACCCATTTATGCCAACTCTCTGCTGCCTGTTAATATTCTGTTCACATCAATATGTTAACCTCTGCACCTGGAGCCCTCCCCCCACACCCACAATAACATTTGATGAAGCACCTTATTAATGCCTTCTGGAAATTTAAGAGCATCTACCGGTCCCCTTTATTCACAACACATGGTACATCTTCAAAGAGCTCCAATAAATTGGTTAAACACGATTGCCCTCACACAACCATCTTGACTCTGCCCGATTATTTTGTGACCCCCCCCACCCCCACCCAAAGTACGCTAAACATCTTTAATAATATCTTCTAACATTTTCCCTTGGTAAGATACTGGCCTGTAATTTCCTGCTTTCTGTCCATCTTTTTGAATAAAGGAGCCACATTTGCCATTTTCCAATCTAATAGAACAATCCCCAGATTAAAAGAATTTGGAAAATTAACATCAATGCATCAGTATCTCACTAGCTACTTCTTTTAAGACCCTAGGATGAAGTCCATCAGGACCCAGGGATTTGTCAACTGCTCCAACAATTTGCACATGAACATCTTTATGGTATGTGGGAGGCTGCCAATCTATTCTCAATTGTCTGTAACCTAGTCACAACTACTATGAATTTTGCATTAAACCAAGAAAAGGAGTCCTTCCTGGATTAAAATGCAGGTACCAAGATTATCAGCGGCATTTATCATTCCTTGCTACACCACTCAAAAAAAAAACCCGTTTTGTGACAATTTGCCAGATATAAACATTTTCCTTTCTTCAGTTATACATTGGAAAAATATTTAGATAGCTGCAAAGATATTGAGAAATGAAAAACATTGCACACAGCAAAGTAGAACCTGAACATCCTTTACGTACACTATTCAGACTATTCACCTCCACTTAAACAAAATACGGAAACAGGCTCACCATTTAAACACCTCCGACGATATTTGTGGTAAACTTGTTGGGTGAAGCCATTTTCTCTTAAAAGCTCATGGGAAGGATGTTGGAACTTGGGTAGAGAGTTTGGTGTACAGCCATAACTTCCAACAAATGGCGTGCCTTCTGAAGGGCTGGCATTTGAACTACTAAACAATACAAAAAAAAAGGGAAAAGCTAGGAATTTAATTTAATTGTCCTCAGTACATTGTCGCTCATCATATTTCTTGTGAATCCAATGCTGAAGCTGGCCTGTAATTCCTCCACTTTACAAGCAGGAGTTTTGTTAATATGTGCTAGTTTTCTCAGCAAGAGACCATCCAAACCAGCATGCAGCAGCACAGAGTTCTATGTGCAAATACTTTCAATACCATCTTGTCACCAGCTTAAAAACATTTTTACCAGCAGTTGATCCCACCCATAAATACAGCCACAACCTCAGATCAAATTGATCCCCAAGGGTTTCCACTAATTGCAGCCATTTACAGGCCTTCATTGAGGCTTAAAATTAAACTCTTAACGAAAAGGCAGAATACCACCAAGAGATAGTTTAAAAGTTGAAGGGCAGCACGGCCGGATAGCATTGTGGCTTCACAGCACCACGGTCCCAGGTTCGATTCTCCACTGGGTCATAGTCTGTGCGGAGTCTGCATGTCCTCCCAGTCTCTGCGTGGGTTTCCTCCGGGTGCTCCGGTTTCCTCCCGCAGTCCAAAGACATGCAGGTTAGGTGGATTGGCCATGATAAATTGCCCTTAGTGACCAAAAAGGTTAAGAGAGGTCATTGGATTACGGGGAAAGGGTGGAAGAAGGCCTCAGTGGGTCGGTGCAGACTCGATGGGCCGAATGGCCTCCTTCTGCACTGTCTGTTCTATGTTAAAAGTCTTCAAACAGTTTTTATTTTATCAAGAAAGTGATCACTAATTTGTAAATGATTCTGCATAGTTTAAAACAAGTTTCAGGTATTAAAAATTAGGTTAATCATAGGTGGTGGACGAGATATTGGTTAAAAATTTAGATTTTAGGAACATAGGAATCAAAGTAGGTAATTTAACACATCAAGCCTGTCTGGCTTTCAATGAGATCATGGGGGATCCGCAACCAACTCTATGCATCCTTATTTGCCTCATACCCGTTAATAACCTGTGCCACGAGCTAGTCAGAGTAGGAATGTCACTATAGATAGGATGAATGCGTGGCTCGAGAGATGGTGCAAGAGGGAGGGATTCAAATTCCTGAGGCATTGGAACCGGTTCTGGGAGAGGTGGGACCAGTACAAACCGGACGGTCTGCACCTGGGCAGGACTGGAACCAATGTCCTTGGGGGGGGGGGGAGAGAGAGAACAGTACAAGGGCGACAGTACAAGGTACAGTGACTGAGGGGAGCTCAGTGAATAGGCCCAATAATACTAAAAGGAATAAAACGGGAAGTAAAGACGCAAATGGTAAGCAATGCGGCAGGTTATTACATGGGTTCAACGACAAGGAAAAGTTAAGAGGAAATATAACTTAGGAGAGGTTACTGATCGAGGCTTTAAGATTCAAAACAGAGGTATAAAAGCCAACATAAAAGTGTACTTTACCTGAATGCTCGTAGTATTCGGAATAAGGTAAATGAGTTGATGGCGCAAATCATCGTGAATGACTATGATTTAGTGGCCGTTACTGAAACATGGTTAAAGGATGGTCAAGACTGGGGGGTTAAATATCCCAGGGTATCAAACTATTCGGAAGGACAGAGTGGATGGCAAGGGAGGTGGTGTAGCTCTGTTATTTAAGGATGACATCCGGGTAATAGTAGGGGATGACATCGGTGCTATGGAGGATAAGGTTGAATCCATTTGGGTGGAAATCAGGAATAGTAAGATGAAAAAGTCACTGATAGGAGTAGTCTATAGGCCACCAAATAGTAACATTATGGTGGGGCGGGCAATAAAGAAAGAAATAACTGATGCATGTTGAAATGGTACAGCAGTTATCATGGGGGATTTAAATCTACATGTCGATTTCTTTAACCAGGTCAGCCTTGAGGCGTTTATAGAATGTATCCGCAATAGTTTCCTAGAACAGTATGTAATGGAACCTACGAGGGAACAAGCGGTCCTAGATCTGGTCCTGTGTAATGAGACAGGATTGATTAATCTCATAGTTAGGGATTATCTCAGAAGGAGCGATCACAATATGGTGGAATTTAAAATACAGATGGAGGGTGAGAAGGTAAAATCAAACACTAGTGTTCTGTGCTTAAACAAAAGAGACTACAATGGGATGAGAGAAGAACTAGCTACGGTAGACTGGGAGCGAAGACTTTATGGTGAAACAGATGAGGAACAGTGGAGAACCTTCCAAGTGATTTTTCACAGTGCTCAGCAAAGGTTTGTACCAACTAAAAGGAAGGACGGTAGAAAGAGAGAAAATCGACTGTGGATATCTAAGGAAATAAGAGAGAGTATCAAATTGAAGGAAAA
The DNA here is from genome assembly GCF_902713615.1 of Scyliorhinus canicula. Lineage (NCBI taxonomy): Eukaryota > Metazoa > Chordata > Chondrichthyes > Carcharhiniformes > Scyliorhinidae > Scyliorhinus > Scyliorhinus canicula. Next base: position 238,108,681 of record NC_052148.1, on the reverse strand, counting down.
AACTTAAAAAATGGCAAAGATTAGTGGGAGACTAGAGGACTGGGAAATCTTTAGGGGGCAACAGAAAGCTACTAAAAAAGCTAGAAAGAGTAAGATAGACTATGCGAGTAAACTTGCTCAGAATATAAAAACAGGTAGTAAAAGTTTCTACAAATATATAAAACAAAAAAAAGAGTGGCTAAGGTAAATATTGGTCCTATAGAGGATGAGAAGGGAGATTTAATAATGGGAGATGAGGAAATGGCTGAGGAACTGAACAGGTTTTTTGGGTCGGTCGTCACAGTGGAAGACACAAATAACATGCCAGTAACTAATAGAAATGAGGCAATGACAGGTGAGGACCTTGAGATGATTGCTATCACTAAGGAGGTAGTGATGGGCAAGCTAATGGGGTTTATGGTAGACAAGCCTCTGGCCCTGATGGAATGCATCCCAGAGTGCTAAAAGAGATGGCTAGGGAAATTGCAAATGCACTAGTGATAATTTACCAAAATTCACTAGACTCTGGGGTGGTTCCGGCGGATTGGAAATCAGCAAACGTGACACCACTGTTTAAAAAAAGAGGTAGGCAGAAAGTGGGTAATTAGAGGCCAGTTAACTTGACTTCGATAGTAGGGAAGATGCTGGAATCTATCAAGGAAGAAATAGCGAGGCATCTGGATGGAAACTGTCCCATCGGACAGACGCAGCATGGGTTCATGAAGGGCAGGTCGTGCCTAACTAATTTAGTGGAATTTTTTGAGGCCATTACCAGTGCGGTAGATAATGGGGAGCCAATGGATGTGGTATATCTGGATTTCCAGAAAGCTTTTGATAAGGTGCCACACAAAAGGTTGCTGCACAAGATAAAGATGCATGGCATTAAGGGTAAAGTAGTAGCATGGAAAGAGGATTGGTTAATTAATAGAAAGCAAAGAGTGGGGATTAATGGGTGTTTCTCTGGTTGGCAATCAGTAGCTAGTGGTGTCCCTCAGGGATCAGTGTTGGGCCCACAATTGTTCACAATATACATAGATGATTTGGAGTTGGGGACCAAGTGCAATGTGTCCAAGTTTGCACACTAAGATGACTGGTAAAGCGAAAAGTGCAGAGGATACCGGAAGTCTGCAGAGGGATTTGGATAGGTTAAGTGAATGGGCTAGGGTCTGGCAGATGGAATACAATGTTGACAAATGTGAGGTTATCCATTTTGGTACGAATAACAGCAAAAGGGATTATTTAAATGATAAAATATTAAAGCATGCTGCTGTGCAGAGACCTGGGTGTGCTAGTGCATGAGTCGCAAAAAGTTGGTTTACAGGTGATTAATGCGGGAAATGGAATTTTGTCCTTCATTGCTAGAGGGGTGGAGTTTAAGACTAGGGAGGTTATGCTGCAATTGTATAAAGTGTTAGCGAGGAGAGGTTGAGTAGACTGGGACTGTACTCGTTGGAATTTAGAAGGATGAGGGGGGATCTTATAGAAACATATAAAATTATGAAGGGAATAGATAGGATAGATGTGGGCAGGTTGTTTCCACTGGCGGGTGAAAGCAGAACTAGGGGGCATAGCCTCAAAATAAGGGCAAGTATATTTAGGACTAAGTTTAGGAGGAACTTCTTCACCCAAAGGGTTGTGAATCTATGGAATTCCTTGTGAAGCAGTTCAGGCTCCTTCATTAAATGTTTTTAAGATAGAGATAGATAGTGTTTTGAAGAATAAAGGGATTAAGGGTTATGGTGTTTGGGCGGAAAGAGGAGCTGAGTCCACAAAAGATCAGCCACGATCTCATTGAATGGCGGAGCAGGCTGGAGGGGCCAGATGGCTTACTCCTGCTCCTAGTTCTCATGTTCTTATAACGTTGGTTAACAAAAATCTATCAACCTCAGATTTGAAATGAACCACTGATCAAGCAACAGCTGCCTATTGTGGAAGAGTTGACTTCTCTCACCTGGAGTGTGTAGAAGAGCCAATCAGTGGAAATATTTTCTCTCAACTATCTCATTTGATTCCCTTTGTATTTTGAAAACTTTGAATTGTGTTCAATTCCAGAACTGCTCACAATACCCCAGATGTGACCTATCCAGGCTTTACATAATTGGAGCATAACTTCTAGCCCTTTAAAATCTATTTCTCTCGATTTCAAGTCCAGCAAATAAGCTCATTTGCGTATTTTTAATACCTGTTCAATATTTTCATGATCCATTTTCCTGGCCACTGCTACCCCCGCATCTTTTCAAACTTCCACTGTTTCTAACCTTTCACTAATTACAAAGTTTCCTGTTCTATCTTTGTTACTTCCAAATTGATGGCCTCACATTTACTGACAATGAAGTCCATTTACTACATTCTCTTGATCAATACTAAAGTACATCTTTTATAATGCTGCCCATTTTTGTGTTATCAACAAATCCAATCATGTGGATTTCTATCTCACTATCTAAGCTGTTAATAAATAGCGCTTTGACAAGGGTGCTAAACAAAGATCCGTGTGGGATACCCTCACAAATCATACCTTGCCCATTATCTATTTTGTTAAATCAGCTCATTCAACTTCCTAAAAAGGTCAACAATTTTCCTTCAATTCCATGAGCTTCAATGCTAGTTAACTGTCTCTTACGAGGGACTTTTGATACCTTCTGAGAGTCCACATAGACGACATCCAAAGCTCTGCCCTGTCCACTATTTAGCCAACTCTTCAAAATGATCAATTCATCAGTCATGATGTACCCCGCACAAGTTTATGCTCTGGTTCACTCTAGTCAGCTAAACCTATCCTTCATCATCGACTCTAATAATTGCTCGGTCAACAGATGTTAGATTAACTGATCTATAATTCAATTGTGTGCCTCTCCCCTTTCCTATATGTGCATACTTTTCCAGTCAAAAGGAACGACCCCTGAATCATGAATTTGTTATAAATTCATTCTCATTAGTTAACCAGGTTGCCACTTAAATATATCAAGACTGCAATTTTTGAAAATTAAAATTATATTCTAAGCACTAATTAGACTGGTTTATAGCAAATGCAAATTAGAAACCCAAAGGGAAAAACATTTCTCACAACTTGCATAATTGAGTGTAATCTGTGCTGCGATCATGCCCAAAGTGGAAACTCGGGATCTTTATACCTTGTGTTGCACTTTGACTGGGCCTATGGGTATGTCTGATCCTGTTCTATTTCTTCTGCTGTCACAGCCTTGTGAGCTAGCAGCCCTCGCGATTGAGTGGCCAGTGATGTTGGCACCTCCTGGAATGGAGAGTTGGTCTTACAAGGAAAGGTTGAGGGTGCTAGGCCTTTTCTCATCAAAACGGAGAAGGATGAGGGGAGACTTGATAGAGGTCTATAAAATGATCAGGGGAATAGATAGAGTAGACAGTCAGAGACTTTTTCCCCGGGTAGAACAAACCATTACAAGGGGACATAAATTTAAGGTGAATGGTGGAAGATATAGGGGGGATGTCAGAGGTAGGTTCTTTACCCAGAGAGTAGTGGGGGCATGGAATGCACTGCCTGTGGAAGTAGTTGAGTCGGAAACATTGGGGGCCTTCAAGCAGCTATTGGATAGGTACATGGATTACGATAGAATAATGGGGTGTAGATTAATTTGTTCTTAATCTAGGACAAAAGTTCGGCACAACATCGTGGACCGAAGGGCCTGTTCTGTGCTGTATTTTCTATGTCTACGTTCTATTGCTTTCATATTCTCCCTGTATGGGTGTAGAACTGCGGCTGTGTGTTGGTGTCAATGGCAGAAGTATTTTAAAGGTTTAGGATCAAGAGCAGCATAATTTGGGTGCTATGAAATAGGCAAGCAATTAATTTAAATTGAATTGCAGTATTCTAACAAACTCTAGTCTCAAAGAAAGGTCCATTAATCACTTTTCTACAATGCTGAGCAAAGCAGTTGAGATATAAAATCCATAATAATATTAATCTTTATTAGTGTCACAAGTAGGCTTACATTAACACTGCAATGAAGAAACTGAAAATTCTCTAGTCGCCACACTCCAGCACCTGTTTGGATACACTGGAGGGAGAATTCAGAATGTCCAATTCACTTTAAAGCAAATGTCTCAAAAGTGGTCAGAGATACAAAATTTGGAACACTAGACGAACAATTGTTTTCAACTCGAAACTAGTCATATGCAAGTAACAGCACTGCTGCTGCAGAGGAAATTTGGAAGAGTACTGCTAAAGGTTTCCTTCTGCTAAGGGAGTTTTTGTTAACTTAGAATGGCATTTAAAGCAGTTGCAAGTTAGATGCTGATCTTCCAAACATCAATTACTGTTTCACCGGAGGGTGATATTTTTCACATAGGCTAGAGTTCCTACCCATTTCCCATCATTATCAAATAGTAATACCCTTTGTGTTAAATAGATCTTCATAAATGTGAATTACACATTTTTTATTCATCAGTAATATTTTCTTGTTGCATAACAACTGAATGTTTATGAACTCAGTTTAAACCCCAAAAGATGGAACCTCCTGAAATTTAATACACTAATAAAGATATTTTAAATGAAGAGTCAAGTGAACATAGGCAGTTTACTGATCATGCCATAACAGTCAAGATTACAATTATTGCACAAATGGTTGCATTTTCTATTTTTGTGGCAGATGAATGGAATTGTCATATATACATTTGATGTATAATCAACTAAGCATCTTTCTAAAATTAGTATAATGACGCAAGTATTAGAATATTTGTTTATAATTGCATTGAGTTTCTACATTTTATACATAAAAATAATGTAGTCAGGTAATTAACAAATGCTATAAACAAAAGTATTCACCTAACAGATGATGTTCTTGGTCTGTGTTCTTTTGAGTCCATAACCCAGCCAATATGACATTCAAGTGGTGGATTTGAACTATGCCTCGTTTTTCTTTTCCTTGGTGTCTGCAATAACAATCACCATGGAGTTATAAACTACCAATAACTTGGCTTCTGCCTCAGTAAATTAACTTTACCCTCAGTGCACACATTCACATCATGTATTTGGGCCAAGTTACTGTGAGGTCAGAAAGGGCCTGAGGTAAAGAGATTATGAGGTTAAATAGGGACGTACTGCAAAACTAGTATAAAATGGCTATGATGGTAATGTGAAATATATATTGCTTTAAATATCTTTGAGTTTACTGCATAAATTCAGATAATAAAACAGCCTGAAAAAGAAACGTCCTGATATTTATGGTGTCATTTGTGCACACCATCCATCTCCTGTGTCTTTTGTCTTTCCCTCACTCTCCTTTGTCTTTATCTCACTTCCATGTGCTTGCTTTCTCTTTTTCTTTCCTTTACAAATGCAACCTCTCCTTTCCCTTGTTTGTCACATTGTTCACGTTCTTGTCGCCTGCTCTTTCCCCATCTCTTCTTCCTTCTCTTCATTCTGTCTTTGTATTTTTTCTCTTTCTAACTCTCTCTCTCTTATTCCTCCTTCACTCTTCTCTATCGTTCCTCTACCGCTTTTGTCTTCCTCCTCTTAATTGGGAAAGTAAGCTGAGAATCTCCTCCTGGCTTTCTGTGGACCAGGATTACTGGTGCATTCACAAGAAGTAGCCCTGCGTAATTGGTTTTTAAGTTAAAAAATTTTTTAAGAGTACATTAACCAATTCATTTGTTTTTCTAATTAAGGGGCAATTTAGCATGGCCAATCCACCTACCCTGCACATCTTTGGGTTGTGGGGGTGAAACCCACGCAAACATGGGTAGAATGTGCAAACTCCACACGGACAGTGACTTGAAGCCGGGTTCAAACCTAGGACCTTGGCGCCGTGAGGCAGCAGTGCTAACCACTGCGCCACCGTGCTGCATTATGTAATTGTTTTTTGAGCACTGTTTTGGCTTATTGAAGATATGCAGGCCAAGGCTCTACAGTTGTTATCCTTCTACTTTCGTCACAAAATGTGTACAGTGCGAAATAGGAGTCCTATGAATGAATAGTGATTAAGTTAGAACACCCACTGGCAATGCAGCTGCTCTGATAAAAGTAAGATTTATAAGATGATGACGTGGATAGATAGATTGGACGTTCAGAGACTATTTCCTCGGGTGGATGTAGCTGTTACAAGGAGGCATAACTATAAGGTTCAGGGTGGGAGGTATAGGAGGGATGTCTGAGGTAGGTTCTTTACTCAGAGAGTGGTTAGGGTGTGGAATGGACTGCCTGCTGTGATAGTGGAGTCGGACACTTTAGGAACTTTCAAGCGGTTATTGGATAGGCACATTGAAGACACCAGAATGACACGGAGTGGGATAGCTTGATCTTGGTTTCAGACAATGCTCGGCACAACATCGAGGGCCGAAGGGCTGTTCTGTGCTGTACTGTCCTATGTTCTAACAGTCAGACATTACAACTGGCATGCTCGTCATTAAAATGTGCCTTTTGCTCCCTGCAATACTGCTGAGCCTGCACCAGCAATATTGTGCATTCCTGAAAGTACTCTTTGCTAGCTACTGGGAGCATATATTACATGCCAGTCCAGTGATCACCTGAGAAAGCTGGCTGGCCGGGTATTTTGTTGGGATTTTCACTTGGGAGATGCTCAGCAGCCTGCTTAAAATCATGACCGGCTAGAAATTGATTTGATACCTGATTTTAATGCAAAGGGCAGCACAGTAGCATAGTGGTTAGCACAATTGCTTCACCGCTCCAGGGTACCAGGTGCGATTCCCGGCTTGGGTCACTGTCTGTGCGGAGTCTGCGTGTTCTCTGGGTGTGCGCGCGCGTGGGTTTCCTCCGGGTGCTCCGGTTTCCTCCCACAGTCCAAAGACGTGCAGGTTAGGAGGATTGGCCATGCTAAATTGCCCTTAGTGTCCAAAATTGCCCTTGGTGTTGGGTGGGGTTGCTGGGTTATGGGGTGGAGGTGTGGGCTTGGGTGGGGTGCACTTTCCAAGAGCCGGTGCAGACTCGGTGGGCCAAATGGCCTCCTTCTGCACTGTAAATTCTGTAAAATATTAACTGGCTTAGCACTGCTAATTCAGGTTTTAAAATTTTCATTTTATGGAAATGTTCAAATCACTAATTGAATGAGAATGATCTTCTGAATTTCCGAGAAAGTTAACTCACTTTCTAACAGCAAAAATGCTATGGGAGGCCACAAATTACATTATATTATAGATAACTTAAGATAGAGGGGGAAAAATGAGACAGAAGAAAGACACAAGGGGAATCAAATGGCCAAAGTTAAAGGATAGCATCCAAATCAAGATAAAACATAACTAGCCTTAAACCATTCCATACTCCTGAGCAATAATACAGGTAGATTAGCATCTACAGGAAAATCTGACCAAAACGTTCACATTGATGCTTTTTAAAAAAATCATCCAATAGGCAATAAGACTGGACTAATAATGATAATTTTTAAATTTCAAACGAGCACTAAACTAATGCATATCTTGCAAAGTACAAGTTCTCATGAATTGTGACATGGCACCATAGTGTGGTTGAAGTGCATTCAAAACTCAACCAAATAATGATCTTTACACATAATCCTATTTCTCTTAAAAATAAAAATAAACATTTATTAATACCTCAACGTCTAAGGGCCGTCCTTCTTTGACAACAGGATAAAACCGTGGCGTTTTATTAGGATCCTGTAGCCTCGGTGTACGTGGAGTCCTTGGGGTTCTGGCAGGACACACTGGAGATTCTGGTACAGTTGTAGGCAAAGAACGGGCTAGGTTAGATGGTGGGGCCTCAGCAACACCGAACAGTTTGTTGGCTAACTCTTCAGCATAATCTGCAAGACACAAGTAATTAAAAAATTCAGTAAACATACTGTTTTGTTTTAAATAGCACCCATGGCTCTGCAGTACAGATGTAATTTAGCCTTTGCTAGAATTCAGACTCTGCTCTTCTCTTTTAATAACATTTCAGCCAGAGACTTCAAAAATGGTATTTGAACAATACATTAAAAACCATGGAGGATGGCAAGCATGCAGGCAAAAGCTACAAGCATTAATTCGATTCCCTTTTTCTTTTTAAGATTGGAGCATGCCCATGCTTCAACACCCCAATGCAGTAAACAATATCTTACGGTCATTTAGATTCTGCATTCTGTAAAATAGAGGGTGCAAGGGTAACAAGAAACCATGTGACAAGCATCAGTTGCCAATAGGATTGATTGAAGCCTGTCTATGCCTGATTTGCATTGTCAATTTTTGACAGTGAAAAGAAAATTTGAGAAAGCTAATGAAGAAACACAGGATCCCTAGCTATGTAAACAGGTACACAGAGTAGGAAAATAAGGGAATTATGATAAATCACTGATATGGCCTCTTCTGGAGCACCATACTTTAAGGATGCCATGGCTTTGGTGAAAGTACAAAGAATGTTTATTAGAATAATCAATAAAGGACCAATTGTGAGGAAACACTAGAGAAGTTTAGAATGTTCTATTTAGAGCGGAGAAATTAAAATGGAGATTTATCAAACAATCATAAAAAAATTAAAGCATTTGGCCTAATGTGTCCATGCTGGCTCTATGCAATTTCATAGAATTTACAGTGCAGAAGGAGGCCATCTGGCCCATCGAGTCTACACCGGCCCTTGGAAAGAGCACCCTACTTAAGCCCACACCTCCATCCTATCCGCGTAACCCAGCAACCCCACCCAACATCTTTGGACACGGAGGGTAATTTAGCATGGTCAATCCACCTAATCTGCACATCTTTTTTGAAATATTTTTTTCTTTTTCATAATTTTCTCCCCAATTTACACCCACCAACAACAAACAATAATCAACAACAAATATATCAAACCCCATAACAATAACAACGATCCCATCCTCCCACCAACCCCCAAACATCAGCCCGCATGTTAACATAAACAACTGACAAAAAAGGAATCAGGGATTACCCATAGCCATCTTTAATATACACAGCCACCCCCCCCCCCCCCCCCCCCCAAACTAATGTTCGATGTTATCCAGTTCTTGAAAGTGCATAATAAATAGTGCCCATGACTTGTAGAACCCCTCCGAGCTTCCCCTCGGTTTGAACTTAACCGTCTCAAGGGTCAAGTATTCCAACAGGTCCCCCCGCCACTCCAGGGCACAGGGTGGAGAGGCTGCTCTCCATCCCAGCAGGATCCACCTTCGGGCGATCAACGAGGCGAAGGCTATAATATCTGCCTCCGCACCAGTTTCCAACCCTGGCTGGTCCGACAGCCCGAATATGGCCTCCCGGGGACCCGGGTCTAGTTTCTCACACACCACCTTGGAAATTACCCTAAACACCTCCTTCCAGTACTCCCCTAGCTTTGGACAGGACCAAAACATATGAACGTGATTAGCGGGCCCCCACCCCCCCCGCAACATTCACACACATCTTCTACTCCTTCAAAGAATCGGCTCATCCACACCCTCGTGAGGTGTGCTCTGTACACCACCTTCAGCTGTATGAGCCCCAACCTCGCACACGAGGTGGAGGCATTCACTCTCCAGACCCCCTCCTCTATAACCTCTCTCAACTCTTCCTCCCACTTTGCTTTGATCCCCTCCAGTGGTGCCTTATCCTTTTCCAACATAGCTCCGTACACCGCTGACACTGCCCCCTTCTCCATTCCCCTTGCCGTCAGCACCTCCTCCAGCAACGTGGAAGCCGGTTCCTCCGTGAAGCTCTGTATCTCCTTCCTGGCAAAGTCCCGAAACTGCATGTTCTAAACATTTCCCCCTGCTCCAGCCCATACTTCGCTTCCAGTAACCTCAACCCTGCAAATCGACCCTGAAGAAACAATCTTTTGGCGTCTTAATTCCCTTCTCTTCCCATTTCCGAAAGCTTCCATCCCACCTCCCAGGCTCAAATCTGTGGTTCTCCCGAATCGGCATTTCCCTTGACCCTGCCCCCAACCCGAAGTGTTGGCGAAACTGCCTCCAGATTTTCAATGAAGCTATTATTACCGGACTCCGAGTATTTCCCCGGAGCTATCGGGAGCGGCGCTGTTGCTAGTGCTTTCAGCCCCAACCTCCTGCACAAACTCTCCTCCATTCTGACCCACTGGGAATCAACCCCTCTGACCCAGCTCCGCACCTTCTCCACATTGGCCGCCCAGTAGTAGTACATCAAGTTTGGGAGACCCAAACCTCCTGCCTGCCTTCCCCTCTGTAGCAGTACCTTCCTCACTCTGGCCACCTTCCCTCCCCATATGAATGAGGTAATCCTTCCCTCAATGTCCATAAAAAAAGACTTTGGCAGGAAAATCGGTAGGCATTGAAAAATAAACAGAAATCGTGGCAACATATTCATTTTAACCGCCTGTACCCGACCTGCCAGTGACAGAGGGAGACCATCCCACCTTGCCAGATCGGCTTTCACTCTCCCCACCCAACTAGTGATGTTGTATCTGCGAAGCCTTCCCCACTCCCGGGCAACCTGCACCCCCAAATACCTAAAGTGAGTCCCTGCCCTACGGAATGGCAGCCCCCCACCCCCGGCCGAGACACAACAAAATATTCACTCTTGTCCAGGTTCAGCTTGTACTCTGAGAAAGACCCAAATACCCTCAGTAACTCCAATATTCCTCTTATCGACGCACTCGGTTCCGACACATACAGCAGCAAGTCGTCGGCATACAAGGACACCCTGTGCTCTATCCCCCGCACTATTCCTTTCCATGCTCCCAAACTTCTTAATGCGACGGCCAACGGCTCAATCGCAAGTGCAAACAGCAGGGGGGGACGTAGGACATCCCTGCCTCGTCCCACGGTGGAGAGAAAAGTATCTCGAACTGATGTTGTTCGTGCGGACACTCGCCTTCGGCTACTTATATAATAGCTTTACCCAGTACACAAATCTTGGTCCAATCCCAAACCGCTCCTGCACTGCCATCAGGTACCCCCATTCTACCCGATCAAACGCTTTCTGGGCATCCAATGTCACAACCACCTGTTTCCTTCCCTTCCACTGGTGCCATAACGACGTTCAAAACCCTCCTGATATTCGAAAACAGCTGCCTCCCTTTCACGAACCCCATCTAATTCTCACCTATCACCTCCTCCAGCCTACCTACCAGTGCCTTCGCCAATACCTTTGCGTCCACATTCAGAAGTGATATGGGCCTATACGACCCACACTCCGTCGGATCCTTATCCTTTTTAAGCAACAGTGAAATCGATGCCTGCCCCAATGTTTGTGGCAGCACTCCCTTCCCTATCGCCTCTTCAAACATCCCCACCATCAGGGGTGCCAACTTATCCTTAGTTTTTTTTATAATATTCCACCGGAAACACATCCGGCCCTGCCACATTCCCGACTGCATCCTCCCAATCGCATCTTTTATCTCCTGCTGCAGTATTGCTCCTTCTAATGTAGCCCTGTCCCCTTCCCCTCGCCCTCGCCTCAGGTACTCCAACCCGTCTAGAAATTCCAGCAACTCATGGTCTCCCACGGGTGGCTCCGACCTGTACAACCTCTCGTAAAACTCCTCAAAAACCTTGTTAATCAGCTCCGGAGCCACCACCAACTTCCCGGCCCTATCCCTTATCTGAAGAATTTCCCTTGCCACTGTCTCCCTCCGGAGCTGACCTGCTAACATACGCCCGCCTTTTCTCCGTGTTCATAAACTGCACCCCTTGCTGGTCTCAGTTGGCGCACTGCCTTCCTGGTGGATAGTCGGTCGAAGCTCGCCTGTAGTTCCTTCCTCTTTTCCAGCTTCGCTGGGTCCACATCCTCTGCATAACTCCTATCTACCTCCAACATCTCATCTATTACCCTCTGCCACTCCAACCTCTCCTCTTTGTCCACCCTGGCCTTGAACAAAATTACCTCACCATCGCCTTTAGAGCCTCCCAGACGACTGCCTTCGACACCTCACCCATACAGTTGAATCTTACATATTCCTTAATTATCTTTTCAATTTTCTCACAGAATACCTGGTTCCCCAAAAGCCCCACATCCAGTTTCCACCCCGGCCTCTGCGCTACCCCCTTCTCCAGTACCAAATCCACCCAATGTCGAGCGTGATCTGACACAGCAATTGCAGAGTATTCCGACCCCTTGACTCCAGCCAGCAAAGCCTTTCCCACCACAAAAAGGTTGATCCGCAAGCATACCTTATGGACTGCTGAGACAAACGAGTATTCCCATTCCCTTGGGTGCAGGAACCTCCAAGGGTCCACCCCTCCCATTTCCACCATTAGCCCAGCACCCCCCCCCCCCCCCCCCCCCGATGTTACCAGCGAGTGCGGCTGTGATCTGTCCAACCTTGGCTCCTGCACCAAGTTCCAGTCCCCCCCCACCACCACCACAATCAGCTCGTGTGTGTCCAAGTCGGGAATGGCCCAAGCGCCTTCGTCGCGAATCCCACATTGTCCCAATTGGGACCGTATACACTTACCAGCACCACTAATCGCCCCTTCAGTGCCCCTGCCACGATCACATATCTACCCCCCTGATCTGCCACCACCGTCTCCATCTGGAAGCGTACCCTTTTGCTGACCAACATCGCTACCCCTCGAGCCCTTCCATCAAATCCAGAGTGAAACACTTGGCTAACCCAGCCCTTTTTAAGTCTCACCTGGCCCTTCACACTCAAGTGAGCCTCCTGCAGCATTGCCACATCGGTTTTCAAACTTTTAAGATGCGTAAGCACCCTTGACCGGACCTTCTAGCCCTCTCACGTTCCACGTGACTATCCTTACTGGGGGTCTCTCACCCCCCCACCTTTCTTATCCACCAGCATCATACCACCGGGTCCTGCCCCATGAGCCTGACCCACCCCTGTCCATTGTTAACATCGAACCCCTTCCCCCCCCCTCCAGAGAACCCCCCTACATTTCCCCCTAAAACAACATTCCCCAACATCCACCCCCCCCCCCCCCCCCCCCCCCGCTCGCCTCGTAGGCCCAGTGAAGCCTGCTATCCAGGTTCCAACGTCCGCAGCCCTCCTCTCCCCTCACCTCCGTTCACTAGCTGACTTTAGCTAGCTAGTGCGGGTGGCTCCCCCCCGCCCGCCAAGACATATCATCCCCTTCCACCCAGTCCCAGAGAAAGAAACAAAACAAACCCAACAATCCAACCCCTACAATTCACTAACATAACATTTAACCGTCGCAACATGGAACGCCAATCAACCCACCATTAACATGAACTCTGTAACAATGCAGAGAAGTAAATTACAATACAAATCTGTAAAAAGAAAGTTTTAACATTTATACATTTTCCAGCTGTTCAAACACAGTCCAGTCTCTCTTCACGTCTGTCCCAAGCCTTCTGCCTTCACGAACGCCTCAGCCGCATCCGCTGTCTCAAAATAAGTCTTTGCCGTTATACGTTACCCTCAACTTCGCTGGGTACACCATACCAAATCGCACCCCCTTCCTGTACAACGTCGCCTTCATTCGCCCAAACGCCGCTCGTCTTTTTGCCAACTCCACCGTCAAGTCCTGGTAGATCCGAACTGCAGGACCATCCCATAGCACCTCCCGCTTCTGCTTCGCCCAGCTTAATACCTTCTCCTTCATGCAAAACTTATGGAAGCAGATAATTACTGCCCTTGGCAGCTTGTTCACTTTGGGCTTCGGCCTTAATGACCGATGAACTCGGTCTAGCTCGAACCGGCAGGGGTTCTCACCCTCCCCCATCAGCTCCGCCAACTTCTTAGCGAAGTATTCTGTTGGCCTTGGGCCCTCTGTCCTTCGGGCAAGCCCACAATTCTCAAATTGCGCCGCCTTGAGCGGTCTTCCAAGTCTTCAAGCTTTGCTCGGAGTCCTCTGTTAACCTCCACAACCCTCTGCAGCTCGTCCCCCATCGAGGTGACCTGGTTGCTGTGTTGTAACACGGCTTCCTCCACTTCCTTTCATCTTCTCGCCCTCGTCTCACCTCGGCCAATGCCTTTGCCACCGCCACCTCGGCGATTGCCTCCTCCACCAGTGACTTCAATACGACCGTCGTCTCCTTCCTCAAGGCCTCCCTGTGCCTCACAAACTGTTTTTCCAGCTCCACCGCCATCACCTCATTCATCTTCTCCACCGTAAGTAGTGCAGCCCTGCTTTGCAGTTCGGTTTCCGCCATCCTGTCAACACTTTTATTCATCTTCTCCTTCAGCGGCGAACCCGTGTTTCCTCCTTTCTTCGACGCTGCTTTTCGCATTTTTAGCAGCGTATTGTTTTTTTACTTTCTTTCTCTTCTCTCTCCCGCTCCACCCTCCTGTCCTTCATCAATCTGAATTATTCTTTTTTCTTTTGAAAAAAAAGGGAAGAGAAAAAAAAGACTTCACCAAACTGCCTTAAATCTTCTTTCTTTCTCCTCTGCATTCATCCAGAGCTCCCCTGGGACCAGGCTTCAGCCTTCTTTCTTCCTCCTAGGTGGGAGACACCTGATGTGGGACACCCCACCTACATCATGCCCTGGTCTCGGGCCTCCTCGTAGCTCTGCCCCCGCTGCTGCTAGCCCTGACGCCGCGGTGGACCCAGCGCCTCAGCCCCCGCTGCCCGACACCAGCACAAGGTTCTTTGCCAGCATTTAAATCGGCCCCGCTGGCTGCTTGTGACGGCCCCAGAGGCCGACGATAGTCGGCCGGGGTGCGTTGAAACTCGGGGATTTCCCCGAAATCGCCGCGACTCGTGGCCACCGGCGGGAGCTCTTCTTGCTGCCGCCGCCCTGCGCGCCCACGCCACCGGAAGTCCCTAACCTGCACATCTTTGGACTGTGGGAGGAAACCGGAGCACCCGGAGGAAACCTACACAGACATGGGGAGAACGTGCAGACTCCGCACAGACAGTGACCCAAGCGGGAATTGAACCTGGGACCCTGGAGCTGTGAACCACAAGGTATGCACCCACAGCAACTTCTCTGCAGTGGGGAAGTCGGAGCTTCCAGGAATTATAGGAGCGGAATATTCTGCGATAGTCACATCCGACCACGCTCCACACTACGTGGATGTGAGGTTGGATACGGGCCATGCCCAGTGCCCCACATGGAGGCTGGACACGGACCTCCTGGCCAACAAGGCCTCCTGGCCAACAATGCTTTCTGTCAGAAAACATTACAGGCCATAGGCGACTATGTGAGTAACAACTGGAATGGGAGGTCTCAGTCTCCATGTTCTGGGAAACACTGAAGGCAGTGATCAGAGGAGAAATTATTGGCTGCACGCGACGCAGTGGTAAGCACTGGGACCGACGCTGAGGCCCGGGTTCGAATCTCGGCCCTGGTTCACCATCTGTATGAAGCTTGCACGTTATACCGATGTCTGTGTGGGTTTCAGCCTCACAACCCACGTTATTGGCCACGCTAAATTGCCCCTTAATTGAAAAAATATATATAACTGGGTAATCTAAATTTAAAACAAAAGCAGGGAAATTATAGCCTACAAGATGCAGAGAGATAGGGAAGAGAGGGAGGTCAGGCATTAACTGATCAACTTCATCCTATAGGTCGACAGAAAGTACTCCAAGGCCCCGACCGTAGAGCTGCTGGAGAGGAAAAAGTTACAAATGGACTTTATCCTGCTATCCACCAGGAAAGCAGTGTACCACGGGAGACCTTTTACGAACACGGAGAAAAGGCTGGCCACCTATTTGCTCACAGGCTGAGAAAGCAGGCAGCCATGAGGGAAATAGCCCAGGTAAAATATAGCAGAGGCAGACTGGTAGCTGAACAAAAATAGGGAAACCGGGCATTCGAGACCTATCGAGGACGGTATACCTCCGAGCCCCCCCAACTCACTATGAACATCAGGCGGCTGTTGGGCTGACCCAGATGTTTCCCGTGGCCCCCATCTGTGGTAACCACAGATTCCCGCCAGCCATGCTCAGACACAACTTTTAAAAAATGGGAGAGAGCACGGGGGAATGCTGACAGTTGGAGACTTCTACATAGGACACAGACTAGCGACGCTGAACCAACTGATGGAGGAATGGGATTTGCCAACAGGACAAGAAATGAGGCACTTACAAATAAAACACTTCCTCCACAAAGAGACAGTAGGATACACCTGGACCCGGAGACCTCACCATTCGAGGACCTGATGAACATGGGCAGTAAGGAAGGGGGACATCTGTGGGGAAAATATATGGACAGCTACTGGACAGAGCCCGAACACCACTGGACAAGACCAGGTGGAAATGAGGACGACGAACTGGGAACAGAAGTAGGGTGGGGACTCTGGAGCGAAGCACTGAGCAGGGTCAACTCCACCTCTCCTGCGCAAAGCTCAGCCTCATGCAGTTCAAGTGGTGCACAGAACACACCTAACCAGAACCTGAATGAACAGGATATTCCTGGAGGTACCTGGTGTTGCCCTATTATGTATTTTCTTTCCTTTTATTTTCATGTACTTAATGATCTGTTTGAGCTGCTCGCAAAAAAATACAGCCACACCCACATGTTCTGGGCATGTCCCAAACTTGCTGGGCTCTGCACAGCCTTCTCCGAGGCAATGTCCAAGATTGTGGGGGTGAGGGTGAAGTCATGCCCAAATGTGGCAATCTTCAGGGTTTCAGAGCAGCCAGAGGTACACATGGGAAAGAGGGCCGACACCCTAGCCCTCACTTCCCTAATCGTGCTCGGCTGCCGATCAGCAGCACCACTCACACCTTGTGCTCTGTCCAATTTGTATCGGGAGGGTTCTTCCCACAACATCTCTACCAGAATCTTTGCAAAGTACTCCTTTGGCCTCAGGCCCTCCACCCCCTCAGGCAGGCCCACGATCTGTAGATTCTGCTGCCTTGACCTGTTCTTCAGATCCTCCACCTAGCTGACCTCTCGGAATTTCTCCACGTGGAGAAAATCAAATACGCCATCGGCGGGTCGGATGAAGGCTTCCTTACTGCATGGGTACAATTTGTCGGCCTGTTCCAAAACCGGTTTGATGCCAACAACAGCCAATAGACGGGGAAACCGGAGGGATTAGAAAGGAAAAAGAAAGAAAGACAAGGGGGAACATCAGGTATGCACATCCCAGGGGGACGGGGAGGAGGCAGAGAGCCTGAGAGGGGCAAAGTGAGACAACACAGGCCCCACACCCCACAAAAAGAATACAGCTGAAGCCAATGGAGGGAGAAAAGCAAAGGGGGGTGAAAAGAAAGAGAAAACAAGGAGAACCCCTCCCCCAGCCCGACTAGGGGGACATTCTGACCTAGACGGCAACAATTTATAAATGGAAAAGCACAAGACAAGACGAAGATATTTGCGCTATATAATAAATGAAAACTAACAGCAATGTACATAATTTTGAAAATGGCAAGACTATATTAGAATACCAATGTCTTCTCACTTCATCTCACGACTTTGCTTCGCCCATCGTCTCCTTCACATGAAACTTCTGGAAGCAAATTAGAACTGCCCTTGGTAGCTGATTTGCTTTCGGCTTTGGCCTGAGCAATTGATGTGCTCTGTCCAATTTGTATCGGGAGGGTTCTTCCCACAACATCTCTACCAGAATCTTTGCAAAGTGCTCCTCTGGCCTCAGGCCCTCCACCCCCTCAGGCAGGCCCACGATCTGTAGATTCTGCTGCCATGACCTGTTCTTCAGATCCTCCACCTTAGCTGAGCCCTTTGTTAACCTCTGCCATCCTCCGCAGCTCCTCATCTATTGAGGTAAACTGGCCACTGTGCTGCAACAGGGCCTCCTCCACCCCTTCAACTTCTCTCCTTGCTCCCGTAGCTCGGCCTTTGTCTTTGACACAGACGCCTTTACCGGGGCAATCGCCTCCTCCACCCGCTCTTTCATTGCAGCCATTATTTCCCTCCCTCCATGTGCATATGAAGTGCCTCACAAATTTCCCGGCCATCACCTTGGTTAGAGTTTCCACTGTGAGGGGAGCGGGCCCACCCAGCGATCCAACCTCCGCCATCTTTCTTCCCGCCTGACTCACCAATTCACTCAGCGGCGGACATTCACTTGCCCCCTTCTTTCCAGTGCCCTTCTTCTGGGTCTTTGACATCTCCCACCTTCATTATATCTTCCTGCACCAGCTCATTCAAAACATACCAAAGAAACCGGGCATTAAAGTCCAAAAACCAGAGTCTCGAGCAGGAACCACCTAACATGCGACCTCCACCTACATGACGCCATCGGAAGCCCCAATTCCCTTGGTTTAGAACTTCTAGCCTTCCGACTCACTTGTGGTCTTTTCTAATTTTAGCCTGACCGTTTCTCAGGATCTCACCTCTCTGCCAAGTAAATCCTCCACAATAGCACTAGCAGACCTCCCTATAAGGACGCTAGTGCCATTTCGGTTCAGGTGCAACCACTTTGCCTTGTAACGGTCCCACCGATCCTAAAACGTTCCCAATGTCCCAGAAATCTACAGTCCTCCCTTCTGCACCATCTCTCCAGCAAAACATTAATCTGGAATAACCTCCAAATTTATCACGTTGGATTTAAATTACCTTTTGTGGATAACATGCCACATTTTCGGGTAGTGTTGAAGCTGTTCTGGGAGCATCTTGGTTGGAAACATTGCTAATTCCAGAGTACAGATTTGCAGCAGCGTAGCTATTTCAAAAACAAATTTAGAGTACCCAATTCATTTTTTCCAATTAAGGGCAATTTAGCGTGGCTAATCCACCTACCCTGCACATCTGAGAGTTCTGGGGGCGAAACCCACGCAAACACGGGGAGAATGTGCAAACTCCACACAGACAGTGACCCAGAGCCGGGATCGAACCTGGGACTTCAGCGCCATGAGGCAGCAGTGCTACTCATTGCGCCACTGTGCTGCCCTGCCGCAGCATAGCTGAAATGTTGCCAGTGCCCACCTGTAGCAATTGCCATATGCAATGTAGTCAGCCACTTACAATATCACTTAAGTGAACGGAGTTATCGGAAGACTGAATCTATGATGGCAGAGGTCAATGTTGCAAGCTGCATGGCCGCATAGTAACCCAAGACCTCCTGTGCATAAACTATTGCACATGCATGGCCACACAAAATAATCTAAAGGACACATATATCTAAACAAGCAGCCATGTGCTTCAGTGAAGTCTCCAGCCCAAAGTACATTCTTTGCTTTTGCTACGATCAGTGCCTTCCCCGAGGTGTTCAACACAGGGGAGTACTGGTTAAATGGTTGACAGAGGTTGATAAATGGTGATCAGTAGGAGTTTGCCGTATCAATGGCTTACTTGATGCCATGAGACTTCATGGGGTCTGAGCACCAAGGACGAGCCAGAAGCATTGGTTGACAAGTCATACTTAGAAAATCATGTCCATGCCAGTTTGTTGCTTGACCAGTCTGTGGACAACTGTCCCCACTTCAGCACCATAAGACATTGGAGCAGAATTAGGCCACTCGGCCCATCGAGTCTGCTCCCTCCGTCATTCAATCATGGCTGATATTTTTCTCATCGCCATTCTCCTGCCTTTCCCCATAACCCCTGATACCCTTATTTATCAAAAACTTAAGAGTACCCTTTTATTTCTTTTCCAATTAAGGGGCAATTTAGTGTGGCCAATCCACCTACACAGCACATATTTGGGTCGTGGGGGTGAAACCCACGTAGACACGGGAAGAACGTGCAAACTCCACACAGACAGTGGCCCAGGGCCGGGATTGAAATCGGGTCCTCAGCGCCGTACACAGCAGTGCTAACCACTGCACCACCATGTCGCCCACCAGATTCCAAGATGTTGGTGAGGATAACTTGGCAGGAATTTTGATGCTGAGGTTACTGCCAAGTGGTGACCAAAACGGCAGGCTTTTTACAGATACCAATATTTTATTCCAAGCTCATTTAGTTTTTTTTAAAACTCAATTCAAATGTATAAACTACTATGGAGGAATTTTAATCGTGTTCTCTGAATCACTAGCTCAGTAGCTTAAGAGTGACATTACTGCACTCCTGTGCTGTCTTATTGCTTCACAGCGCCATTAACAAACAAAAAAAGTTTCTCATTTTCTGCAAGCCTGTGAATTGGAAACAAACATCGATGAAATCTTGTACAGACATTTGATCCATTCTCGTTAAGGCCATAAAAGCAGAAGGGTTCAATTTGTATTACAGATTTAATGCAGTAACCATGATTAGATCTATTTCAATTAGCTAACAGAATTTACTTCAGAAGTAAAAATAGATGCCACCCATCACTTCTTGCACATTTAAATTCAACAAATGAACTTGCCCTTAGAGGAAACTGGAATCAAGCAGTCTCTAATCAAGAATTAAATGTTTTCTGTAGACTAGACTGATCTTACCTTGGTGGGCCTTTGGTGGTGCAGGAGGCACCTCCTGGTTTGAGTCAACTTGTGGTTCAGGTGCAAGGGTATCAAAATGTTCTTTACTGATCACATTCAACTTCTTAAAATTCTCAATTTCTTGCTATATCGTAAATAGAAAAGCACAATTATTGGGGAAAGCTTTCACTTGAGTAGTGGCTTATTTGCTTAAATGGAGTTTAAAAGCCCATTAGGACTAAAATGCGGCCAATTATCAGGTGGGAATATATGTATTTTATGCATACTGATCAGATTGGCCCTTAGCAACCACATTCTAAGCAAGCTTCAACAACCACAAAATTAACGATTAAAAGCATTAAAATCTTTTTAAAACAATTGTGTCAGCTCTTGTATCTCACCTCTTCTGAAGCTCGCTCTTGCTGTTACCTGACTGGCCACAGGCATCAAGTTTCATTCTCTCTGGTTTCCCTGCTCTACAGGATTTGGCTTCAATCAAATAGTGAGCTGCAAAGGGGCTGTAATGCCTACTACTGCTGCTCTTCACCCTGTTGCTCACAATCAGGCTAACTCCTTCCCATTCTTGGCTTCCTGCTCCAGAGGGTCAAGTGAGGAAGTGGTGGGGGCAGGAGCTGAGTGAACACCGTTTCCTGCATCATTATGAAGATCAACTATTACGATCAAAATTTCCAAGTTAGATATGGATATTTCCCATTGACTGTTATCTGAGAAAAGTGGTTACTGCATCCCCCCGGCATCAGCATTTACAAGGAAATGCAATGCAGCTTATTTCAGAAGAACTGAAGGAGCAAAACATGCAATGACACTGGATAATTTTGATCAAGAAAATTTAGCGATGTGACTGAAATACTCTAAATTCTACCCTGTACTCTGCCGTTTAAAACATCAATCGCAACTCAAATGTTAAGAAAGCAGAGGTGAGAAAGCCATGTTCAATGTTAAAATAGCTTAAGAATAAAATGGGCCTCCAAACTGTTGCCTTTGGATAAAACTACAACTTCATATCTCATCTCCTTACCAAGGAGCAGATCTAGTATCATAAAGGATGGATGTACTGCAGTGATTCTATTCATTTTATTCTACATGATATTTCAGTGCAGATCACAACTTTGGGATTGATAGAGGAGCTAATTTAGAGCCATCCCATTCATAATGTCACATACGCAATGTGTATACGGACAATACTTATAATTAAATACACATCCTATTTTAGAAGAACTAAAGGAGTAAAACATTCAATGACGTTGCAGCATTAATGCTCATTTTTCGACATTCTGATTCACATTTCCAGAATGGAGACGAGAAGAAGCTATTATTATAGCACTTTATCACATCTCAAACACTCCAAATGCTTTTATGTGCAATTACTTTGTAGTGGAATAACTATTAGTAGGCAAATATGGCAGTCACCGATATAATTGCTTGATATGTTTTTGGTGGTATGGAGTCAGGGAAACGAAAATTGGTCAGGGCATTTAGTCTCTTCCTGCTTCAGAGGAAGCCTCGCTTTTAAAAAAAATTTAGATTAGCCAATAATTTTTTCCAATTAAGGGGCAATTTAGCGTGGCCAATCCACCTACTCTGCACATTTTTTGGGTTGTGGGGGCGAAACCCACGCAGACACGGGGAGAATGTGCAAACTCCACATGGACAGTGATCCAGAGCCGGGATCGAACCTGGGACCTCAGCGCCGTGAGGCGGTTGTGCTAACCACTAGGCCACCGTGCTGCCCTGGAAGCCCCGCTTTAAGATCAAATCCAACAAAGCAGCAATTTCCAGGCGAGGGGACACCTATTGAACAGACAGTAAATTATAGTTGCCAATTCAAATTGAGAATCCGTTATTGTGTTACTGTAGGCCATTACATCTATTCCACCCCCTGCAAATAAATTTTAAATGGGGAATGGAAAGATGAAAGCTTAAACTTTGTTTAAAATTCATTTTTCCCCAATTCGTATTCTCCATCTTCCCATTCAAAAGTAAACAAAGTATTTCTTCTGAATTGGTTTTGGATGTGTAAACGGTTAAATTATATTTCAGCATTTCTTTCATTTCTTTATGTGTTGCTTGTTCAGTACAATCATATATTAAACAAAGCCCATTTATGGTACGGAATAGTCGATTTTAGTGACAACATTCCACTGGACACGTTTCAAATTGTGAGATACCTACATCTTCTCTAGAAATATGGATTTAATTCCAACATAATTAAAAATTAAGGAACAAACCAGTCACATCCTGTACACAGCTTTCAAATGAAGGTCAATATATCATATCACTGTGAAAGGTGATGGGTTTAAAAGAAAATCTATTTTATAGTATGCTGAGCACGCCATCTACGATTATGACGCAATAGAATATTTGATTTAGGGTATAATAAAATTTGGGCAATGAATTTGTTGGTTCCTTTAACAGAGACACCTCATTACACAAAACAATTACATTTGGTATAGCTACAGACCGATTCAAGTCACTGGCCAAACCTAAAACAGCCAGTCTGCAATTTACCTTTATTGTTGAATATTCTGGCCCATTTTCTTCCATCCAAAGATCTTGTTCGTAGTAATATAAACCATCATTGATAGCCTTTGCCAGCTCTGTTGTAATTTTTGCTCGTGAAACATGATTTCCTGTACGGTCACCACCAGGGTGTTTGCGCATGTGAGGAGGAGTCTGAGTCACAATCAGGATCTTGTTCACATCACGATCATCAATTTCATAGTCTGAGTCATCATCTGACCAATCGGTGAAGGTATTCTTGCGTCCTTCTATCTGTTCCATTTCTTCATCAAACATGAAATCCAATTCCTCCTGCTCTTCTTGATCCGGTTTATGAGCTTGTTGAGGTTTGGGTGACTCATTTTCCTACACACAGCAAAATTAGATCATTCATTTTCATTATTTGATAGAAACAAAAACAGAGGAGCAGGCTGCTTGACCTATCAAGCCTGTTCCGCCATTCAATAAGATCATAGCTGATCTGACTGCAGCTTCAACTCCACATACCCGCCTACTCCTGGGAACCTTCACTTCCCTTGGGCGAAATTCTCCGACCCTGCTGGGGGCGCCTAAAATCCCGCCCCCGCCGTGGCAGAGATTCTCCGCCACCTGGGAAGTGGCGGCGGCTGAATCTCGCCACTCCGAACGGAGAGGTCCCTGCGGCGATTCTCCGGCCCGGATGGGCCGAAGTCCCGCCGCTGGGAGGCCTTCTCTCGCCGCCGAGGTTTAAACCACCTCTGGAACGGCGGGCTCAGCGGCGCGAGCAGGCCCCCGGGGTCCTGGGGGGGGGCGGGGGGCGATCAAACCCCGGGGGGTGCCCCCACAGTGGCCTGGCCCGCGATCGGGGCCCCCGGCTCAGACTCCGGGCCAGTGCTCTGGCTGCACTAGTTTCTTCCGCGGCCGCCACGGCCTCCGCCATGGCGGAAGCGGAAGAGAACCCCACATCGCGCATGCGCAGGCAGTGACGTCAGCGGCCAGCTGCCGCTGACGTCACTGCCGGCGCATGCGTGGACCGGCGAAAGCCTTTCCGCCAGCCCCGCTGCTGGGAGTGCCGGTCTTCTGGTGGCACCCGCTCCGGCACGGGGCTGGCTCCCAAAGGTGGGGAGAATTCCCCACCTTTGGGGAGGCGCGACCCCCGAGTGGTTGGCGCCACTCCCTTACTCCGGGACCCTCCGTCACGCCGGGTAGGGGAGAATGCCGCCCCTTGTTAGCCAAGAATCTATCTACCTCTGCCTTAAAAATATTCAATGACCCTGCTTGCCTTCACCGCTCTCTGGGGAAGGGGGCTAAAGAGTCACACACAACCCTTTGAAAAAACAGGTTTAAATGGGAGACGCCTTATTTTTAAGCTATGTACCCTAGTTCTTGTCCCTCCCAACGAGAAACATCCGTTCAACATCCACCCTGTCAAGTCTCCTTCGGATTCTGTATGTTTCAATAATATCACCTCTCATTCTTCAACACACCAACGGATTCAACCCCTGCCTGTCCAACCTTTCCTCACAAATCAACCCAGGTATTAGCTGAGTGAAGATTCTCTGAACTGCTTCTAATGCATTCATATTTTTTTCTTATACAAGGAGACCTATATACAGTATTCCAGATGTGGCGTTAGGAAAACAAAAGTTGTTTGAAGGGATTATATTTGTATTGGTAACATTAGAAGTAAGTTATAGCTTCAAGTGGGTTTAATTTAATGTTTCTGTTGAATGAAGAGTAAAACCTATAGTTAGAGTCATGATCGGAACAAAGTGTTCTGATTTAAAGAGACAACTGCAGTAATAAGATTCAAAGTGGGAAAACAGACTTAAGGGGAAATCAAAAGTTTGATGCCATTTAATGGGTGGCACGGCAGCGCAGTGGTTAGCACTGTTACTTCACAGCGCCAGGATCCCAGATTTGATTCCTGGCTTGGGTCAATATTTGTGCGGAGTCTGCACCTTCTCCACGTGTCTGCATGGATTTCCTCCGGGTGCTGCGGTTTCCTCCCACAAGTCCCGAAAGACGTGCTATTAGGTAATTTGGACATTCTGAATTCTCCCTCAGTGTACCCAAACAGGCACCAGAGTGGCGACTAGGGTAATTTCACAGTAATTTCATTGCTGTGTTAATGTGAGCCTACTTCTGACAATAATAAAGATAATAAAGATCATTATAGAGTTTAGGAATAGAGAGTTAAAGCTATTGCGAAAAGTTTGTACAGCAGTAATGACAAATTAATCCTAAAGGGAGTGGTGCAAACCCTGGATACTGGATTCATTGTTATAGAGGTGGAGCGGAAGCATAGTTTAAAAGATTCATTTAGAAAACTTGGACTGGATTTTGGAAGGAAAACCCCTAATGGAAAGCATTATTGCGAAAGAATATTTTAAAACATACCTTTTTGATAACTGAGTCTGGAAACTCTCGAGATTATCATCTGGGGGGATTCAGGAGAAATCCACAGACATTCACCTGAGGTTGAGAGTGGAGAGTGTATTTGACCACTGCCATCTTGTGTGTTTAAAGGCATGTTGTGCTATTGAGACCATTGTAGTTTAAGATATGCTTAATCAGTGTTAATCTTAAAATCTGTGTTTAATTGTTAAACTAAGGGGGGGAAAAGAAAGGAGTATTGTATCAGAATCCCATTTTTCCTTGCTGAATAAATGTTATTTTCCTTGTTGTTAAAGCAAATTAGTGGTCCTGTTAGTCTGTTTCTCCACGATTTATAAAAAAAGCCAGAAGTTAAATGGTTATGATTTATGAAAAAGGTAAAAGTTATGGTCTTTTGAGTCAAGTTCCATTCTGGAATCTTCCCATCCATTTATAACAGCAATTAGGATCATAGCAGTGGTCTCACCGACACTGTACAACTGTAGCAAAACATCCCTACTTTATATTCCATTCCTCTTCCAATAACATTCCATTTGGCTTTCTGATCACTTACTTTACCTACATGCTAACTTTATGAGATTCATGTACAAGGACACTACGGTCTCGCTGTACCATCGAATTCTGCAATATCACTTATGATATTTTTCTTTTCTATTCTTTTTGCCAAGGTGGACAAGTTCACATTTTCCCACATTATCCTCAACCGGCCAAACTTTCTGCTTACTCACTTAACCGTTGCAAGCTCCCTAATGTCCTCTTCACAACTGACTTTCCTATCTAATTTTGTGGCATCAGCAAGTTTAGCAACCATACATTTAGTGCTTCATTCAAGTAATTTATATAAATTGGAAAAATCTTAGGCCCAGCACTGATCCCTGTGCCACTCCACTTGTTGCATCTTGACAGCCTTAAAAGAGCCATTTATGCCTCTCAGTTTCTGTTAACTAACCAATCATCTATCCTTGCGAACATTACCCCCTACACCAAGAGCTCGTATTTTGCATGTAACATTTGATGTGGCATGTAATGTGGTTATAAACTATACACTTATCTCTTGGTATAGCA
Source organism: Scyliorhinus canicula (assembly GCF_902713615.1). Classification (NCBI taxonomy): domain Eukaryota; kingdom Metazoa; phylum Chordata; class Chondrichthyes; order Carcharhiniformes; family Scyliorhinidae; genus Scyliorhinus; species Scyliorhinus canicula. The sequence continues at coordinate 238,082,615 of NC_052148.1, read as the reverse complement.
ATGAGTATAGTTGGTTAATCTTGAGAAGCACAAATTTTAACACTCTTGTCTGGGCGACTCATTGTTCAATTAATATTTAAGAAATGAGACTGACCATGTAATGCTGCTTCACAAGATTTTTGTTTCTTTCCCATAGTGTGGAGTTTTATAGGTGGTACAAGGGTTGAGAAACTAGACTTAAATGGAGTAGAGAACCTGGAATTGTTTTCCTTACACCAGGGAAGATTAAAGACAAATATGAAAGAGATTAGTAAAATCACAAAAGTTTTGTTGCCATTGACAGAAGGATTGTTAAAGGAGCCGCACTCTAAAGTAATAGCAAATAAGCAAGAGGTGAAATGGAGAAAAATGTTGATTCAAGTTACAACCTAGAATACGCTGTCTGAAACAGTGGTGTAAGCAGACTTAGCCATTTTCAAAAGGGGCTTGGACAAATACTTGAAAAGGAGAAATGCAGGGCTAGGAGTAAGGAGCTGTAGAGTTGGAACTCATTGGAGAGCTTCTCAAAGAGCCAGCTGTGACCATCACCATTAAACTACAAGACATTTAAGATAAAAAGAGGAAAGCCGATGTGGACATATAATGGTTTTGTTAAAGAGATGGTTTGAAATGGCTTTCCAAAACATGGAAAAAGGCCAGTGAGTTTAGAGGACAGTATTTCAGAGAGTAAGTTAGAGATGTCTGAAAGCTTCACTACTAAGGATGGAGCAAGGAAGAGGGTTAAACTAGCAAACGATGCTGGCAGTTGAGTTTTGGATGATTTGAAATTTATGAAAGATGAGCCTTGCTCAGAAGACAACAGTTGAAATCCAATATCTGACAGAAGCTAGTCGGTTTAGAATATTGTATAATAAATAGCAGCAAATGTCAGGGGAGAAAAGGGCTAAAATTTCGATTCTCTCTTGTAGCCACCTAAATAAAGACTTTTGCAGATGTATTGTAATGTTCTGAGCTCGACTGCCGAGTCAGAAATGGAATGTATTGATAATGTTTTAAGGATAGGAGGTTAGAATGTTTAAATGTGTAAGGGAGTGTAGTTTACAAAGGATAGTTAGAGGTTCCCTAGTAATGCATGTCCCCTTTGACATAGCGCCAACCAGAGATTGTTAGGTAAAAGTTTTGTGCCATAATTGAGGAAAGTATAGAGGCCATGGGACTCGCTGTGATCAGCGAAACCAAAAGACACCGACCTTGGGTGATCCTTCATGATTTCTCATGAGGATCACAAGGAGGGAGTGTAGCCACCTGGGGTGACCACTGCCCAAACACAAAATGGAACATTGCAAGGAATGCAGGGAAAATTGGACAGGTTGTAAAAAGCAAGCAGCTTGCAGAGTGCTTGTATATTTGGACTGCTGCAGAAACCAGTTTGGCTGTTGCTGAAACCAGACAGCACTATGAAAAGAAACAGTTAGCATATTAATGAGGCGATACCGGGCGATCCCCAGGCACAAAAGACACAAGTTAACACTAATCGATACATTGGATGGAAGGCCAGGCTTTTCGGCACCAAAGAAGCCCAAAACAATGAGCCCCAAGAACTGCCCCAGTGATCGAGCAACTGCCCCGCTATTGGGGAATTCAAATCAATCGATTGGGAAGAGACCCAATCGATTACGAGTATAGAGGGTCCGCCCAGGTGGGCACAAGACCCTGAGAGGAGTATAAGACAGAGAACGCGACCCCAGCTCTCTCTGCCAGCCTCTCCTCGACCAGCTCTCTGCCAGCCTCTCCTTGACCAGCTAGCCCTCCCAGCAGAACACTGTTGCAGCAGAAGAACCTTGTGAAGGAGAGGTCTGGAAAAGCAGCCGCCAACAAGTAAGTGTCACAACGCACGTTACGGGAATAGACACTCCTGACCCCTTTAGACCATAATTACTGGAAGCCTGCGGACCCAGGACAAAGCTAGAAGCCGTTGTTCCCTGATCCGGCAGTCCCCTTGTCCAGATAAGTATTTGGCCTATTAGTGGTAGGATTAGCCTAGTCTTATAGTTTATATGCATGATTAGATTACTGTAATATAATAAACGTGTCTTGTTTGAACTTACTAATTGGTGTATAGTTTTATTGCTTTGAACTTGACCTTGAAACTTGTGGCGGTATCTTAACGATACCTGGCGACTCCAAAGCTAAGTAACGAAACAGAGCCAAATTGAGTGTTAAGCACACTCACTAAGCACAACGAGCAACACACTGTCTCTCTCTCTGTCTCTCTCTGAACCTCTCTTCCCCCCCCCCACTAATGATTGGTGAGTAAAACTGGTACTTCAGATGTCAAAACTTGCCTAGATGCGACATTAAAGGGGAAATCTCATGCCAGCTATTAATGTCATGTGTGTCAATATAGTTTGAAAAGCAAACGGACATAACTGCCTTCCCCACACATATGAGAACATGTATACTGTTTAGCCTACATCTGTAGTGCTTGGAGTTGTCAAAACCTATTTCAGCCAAAATAAAAAAGAAACTGGGATCAGAGTAAAGAAAAAGCATCTCCTTTGGAAGGTCAAGATAAAATGCTCTGGTATTACACAACTGTTGTTCCTGTATTCTCCTAATGTGCTCCAGGCTTAACAATACTTTTTCAAATTTCTTTGAAAGACAAAAATAATTAAAAAGAAAACTTTCTGAATTGGGCGTTGCTATGACTATAACAGCCCATTTTGTATTGCAAGCACATGCTGTAATTTTTGTCATGAAAGCTGCAGAGATTGAAATTAGCAAGACTCCAAGAGATGCTATTAATCAAACATCATTAGCCAACAATTTTAAATGGAAACATTAGAATTCAAACTTTATTTTGAAATGAGCACTTTATTTTATTTAGCCTTCCAAAACAGGACTTTCCTTTTTTTTTAAGCTGATGCAATGCACTTACTGAGGGGTTGCACCAAAAATAATTCACAAAATGCAACTTGACTATAACAACTTGGAGAAATAAGATTACGAATCTGCAGTCTAAGCTAATGTAAGAAACAATTCAAAGGCTGTATGCACATGTCTTGCACAAAGGTTACTTCTCTCAGATATCAATGCAGAACAGAGGTCTGCTTTTAAAAAGGTTAGCACAATAAGAAGTCTTACAACACCAGGTTAAAGTCCAACATGTTTGTTTCAAACACTAGCTTTCAGAGCACTACTCCTTCCTCAGGTGAAATGGAGCAGTGCTCCGAAAGCTAGTGTTTGAAACAAACATGTTGGACTTTAACGTGGTGTTGTAAGACTTCTTACTGTGTTCACCCTAGCCCAATGCCAGCATCTCCACATCGTGGCTACCATTTAAAAAGGTTACTAGAACTTATGGATATACTCAAATTGGTGAAAAGAAAGTTCAGCAAAATTGCCAAACATTTTTCATTCAGACAGTAAAGATAAGATAGCATAATGATAAAAGCGAAGATAGGATCATGATGGCAAAAATCGGTGATTAACTTAGATTAGATTGTGCGATGGGACTTTCTGGGTTTTATTCTGGATAGGCGAGTTATGATGGGCCAAGTGATCACTCTCACCTGTTTAAAAATTGTTGGTTTCAGTGAATACTGTATATAGCATACCAGATGTGAAATATTAATGCAATGTTCATACAAATTGAATTTTAAAATATTTTGGGCAATGCAAGCTACGAAGCATCCCCAGTCTATAAATTTCAATCATTTCTATTTATCTGTATTCTTTACTTTAAAGCTTATTGCCTGTGTGCTTCAGTTACCGGGGGGGGGGGGGGGGGGGGGGGGGGGGGGGGGGGGAGGGAGAAGAGGATGCTGGGGAGGAGAGGTAAAAGGTGGTCTATTAATGGTTTTATTCTCTCCTAGTCTACCTGCGCCTCACTTTTAATAGTCTTATTGTTTTGCTGTGTTTTTTATTTCTCTACCGCAGTAGCAGATTTTAAATCTTAAGCTGATCAGTGTTCTTTATGCTTCATATTATTGGAAATTAATTTCAAAAAGCAGATCAAAGATCGTCCAAGTTCAATTGAGTTGAAGCAAGGAGGACATTGGGTATCACTGGACAAGTGCTTCTTGTTCCTGTGTCCCCGTCTTTTATTTATTGTGTGCTCCTGCAATACCACAGCATAGAAGATCAAATAAGGTTCAATTGATTTTACAGAATTTACAGTGCAGGAGGCCATTCGGCCCATCGAGTCTGCACCGGCTCTTGGAAAGTGCCCCCACCCAAGCCTACACCTCCACCCCATCCACATAACCCAGCAACCCCACCCAACACCAAGGGCAATTTAGCATGGCCAATCTACCTATCCTGCACATCTTTGGACTGTGGGAGGAAACCGGAGCACCCGGAGGAAACCCACACACACACACCCAGAGAACGCGCAGACTCCGCACAGACAGTGACCCAAGCCGGGAATCGCACCTGGTACCCTGGAGCGGTGAAGCAATTGTGCTAACCACTATGCTACTGTGCTGCCCTTTGCATTAAGATCAGGTATCAAATCAATTTCTAGCCGGTCATGATTTTAAGCAGGCTGCTGAGCATCTCCCAAGTGAAAATGCCAACAAAATACCCGGCCAGCCAGCTTTCTCAGGTGATCACTGGACTGGCACGTAATATATGCTCCCCAATAGCTAGCAAAGAGTACTTTCAGGAATGCACAATATTGCTGGTGCAGGCTCAGCAGTATTGCAGGGAGCAAAAGGCACATTTTAATGACGAGCATACCAGTTGTAATGTCTGGCTGTTAGAACATAGAACAGTACAGCACAGAATAAGCCCTTCGGCCCTCGATGTTGTGCCGAGCATTGTCTGAAACCAAGATCAAGCTATCCCACTCCGTGTCATTCTGGTGTCTTCCATGTGCCTATCCAATAACCGCTTGAAAGTTCCTAAAGTGTCCGACTCCACTATCACAGCAGGCAGTCCATTCCACACCCTAACCACCCTCTGAGTAAAGAACCTACCTCGGACATCCCTCCTATATCTCCCACCCTGAACCTTATAGTTATGCCTCCTTGTAACAGCTACATTCACCCGAGGAAATAGTCTCTGAACGTCCACTCTATCTATCCCCCTCATCATCTTATAAATCTTACTTTTATCAGAGCAGCTGCATTGCCAGTGGGTGTTCTAACTTAATCACTATTCATTCATAGGACTCCTATTTCTCACTGTACACATTTTGTGACGAGAGTAGAAGTATAACAACAGTTGAGCCTTGGCCTGCATATCTTGAATAAGCCAAAACAGTGCTCAAAAAACAATTACACAGTGCAGCACGGTGGTGCAGTGGTTAGCACTGCTGCCTCACGGCGCCAAGGTCCTAGGTTCGAACCCGGCCCCGAGTCACTGTCCGTGTGGAGTTTTGCACATTCTACCCATGTCTGCATGGGTTTCACCCCCACAACCCAAAGATGTGCAGGGTAGATGGATTGGCCATGCTAAATTGCCCCTTAATTAGAAACAAAAATGAATTGGTTACTGTACTCTAAATTTAAAAAAAAAACAATTACGCAGGGCTACTTCTTGTGAATGCACCAGTAATCCTTGTCCACAGAAAGCCAGGAGGAGATTCTCAGCTTACTTTCCCAATTAAGAGGAGGAAGACAAAAGGGGTAGAGGAACGATAGAGAAGAGTGAAGGAGGAATAAGAGAGAGAGAGTTAGAAAGAGAAAAAATACAAAGACAGAATGAAGAGAAGGAAGAAGAGATGGGGAAAGAGCAGGCGACAAGAACGTGAACAATGTTACAAACAAGGGAAAGGAGAGGTTGCATTTGTAAAGGAAAGAAAAAGAGAAAGCAAGCACATGGAAGTGAGATAAAGACAAAGGAGAGTGAGGGAAAGACAAAAGACACAGGAGATGGATGGTGTGCACAAATGACACCATAAGTATCGGGACGTTTCTTCCAACTCATTTCTGGCCCCCTCAACTTGTGGCAGACTGCTCTGGTCCATTGGTACAAGCAAGACTGGCCCCTTAAATAACAAGAAATTGAATATTTTTGAAATTCTAAAACTATGTTCCAATTAAATGACAGGTTTTATCAAGTCAATCAAGTGATGCAATATAAACTAAAGTTAAACATTATAGAATTGCTAAACTAAAAGATTAAAAGGAAATTTAGGGAACTAGGTGACCAACAGACTATTATCATTTAACCTCTGGAGCGCAAAGTTCGTGTAATAGGTTGTTAGGATAAAAAGTCTCCTCTTTATAAAAATATTAAGAATTCCTATTTGAAATGAGCTTGGAAAATTTCAAAAGATAACTCACCAAAATATAACTGCCAGCAATTGTGCACCTTTTGACAAGATTGAGAATGGTAAATATAAAATATTACACTGTGTACATCAGTGCATTTGATACTAACAGAAGTGGAAAAGCTATCCCCGACTATTCAATATGGATTCTATCACTGGACAAATTAGCTGCCTACAAAAATACTTTTCTATTAAGCAAATTTCTGGTTACACTCTGAACTTTACAAGGGCAAAAATCTCTTCGATACACACTGTACCCTTAATCACAGACATTAATTGAGGCAACTAACCAAACAAAACCATGCATTTGTTGCAGTACAGCTTACATTGTCTCAGAGATAAGTTTACATTCAGTACAGACCCCACAACACTTTACACTATAATTCAGTGCATAGCACTTTGATGTCACAGTTTTGGCACCAAGGATTCTGGCATCAACTTGTTTCATAATGAAGTATATAATTTATAGATACAAGGGCAAAATTCATATATACCTTTGGACTGAGCTGCGATGGACGGTGTCTCTTTTTCACTTCTATCCAAGGATCAGATTCCAAATCGGGCAAACTTGTAGAAAGTCCCTTAGACATTGCCTGAAGGTTATTGGTTTCAACATTTTTCTTTTCTTTGTCAACAGGACTTCCCACCCTCGGAGAGCTGGGAGCAGATTCTGAAAGTTACAAAAGACAAAATCATTTATGTTCCATGCCACATTAGATAGGATTAATTACAATCTATAGGATACAAACAGGCCATTTGGCACAACTCGACTATGGCGGTGTTATACTCCACATTAGTCTTCTTAAATTTCCTCGAAATACCTTCCCTATCTTTCTGTTCCCTGCTCCCTCAAATGGGAAATAAGCTTGAACTGTGTCAGTGCTACCTGCTTCAGCCATTCCTTGCAGCAAGTTTCACATTCTTACTATGCCAGCAAGAAAATCAAATCAAGTATTTTGTGAGATAAATTAGTGATGATTTTAGATTTATGCCCCCTTGTTCAATACCCACCAACACGCGGAGTCCATTTGTAGAAAAGGTAAAAATTTACAATTAGTTTGTAGTTTAGTTATGGGCATTAGACAAATAATCAAAATATGCCAACCCAATCTGATTTTATGCTGAATTCTGGGGCACTAGCTCATTACATGACTTGGTCTTTGTTAACATTATACTCACATCTGACAAGGGAGCAAAACCATATAGCTCTTAAGCCAGTGATGCAAGATGTCAATATTGAACAATACTGGTGTGGAACTATCCACTGCACGAGCAATTAAAACTTATCAACTGCCTTCCCTAAATTCAAAGACACATTATGCAAAGAAAAACATTGTTTAATTATTTAGCCTTGTGTATGAAGTTAGTGTAGTTTAACTTGTGATGGTTAAAAGAAGTCACTTCCGATTCCCGGTGACAGATATGCTGAGAAGTCGCACATCAGGTGGTTCTCTCTCCCCACCAGCCCCAGAACCCCAAACCTGAAAAATAGGCTCTTTTTGCCTGACTTGACACCAAAAAATAGCCCCACACCACTACCACAACACAACAGAGAAAAATGCCAAACAGCAGCCAATCCAAAGAAAGAGTGGAGACCAGGAGCGGAAAAAACCTGGACAAGCAAATGACTGAACCGGCACACGAGGTGGCGCAACTCGGGCTTCGTCAGAGCAAGGGGGCCCACTGCATGAGAAGCCCCCTCCCCCCCACCCCACACACACTGGAGGAGTGGACAATGTTTCTCTCAAGAAAAATGAGAAAGCATCAGGAGGAAACAAAATCAGACATTCAAGCTGCAATGAAGCTTGCGATCAAGCTGTTGCTGAAACTATGGTGACCATGCAGGTGGCCCTGGATAAGGCGGAAAGGTGACTGGAAGCCGAGGAGGAAACAATTAAGCAGCTGGAGAGGGCTGCACCAGACCAGACCATCGCCCGGGAAAAGGAAGTGGCAAGGATGGTCGTGCGCAAGGGAACCTGAAAGGGAAAGGAGAACCGGCTGAGGTGGCAAAACCTATGAATTGTGGGCCTACCAGGCAGCATCTAAGGTAGGAATCCCATAGACTCTGTGTCCCAAATACTGGGCAACCTGGACACGGCCCTCCTAACCGATAAGGCCTTCTGAGAGATAATATCACAGGCCATTGACGAGTGTATGACTAACAACCAGAATGGAGAGGTCTCATCCTCCACGTTCTGAGGGGTGGTGTAGGCTGTGATCAAGGGTGAAATTATAACTTACAAAGCACGGAGAGATAGGGAAGAGAGGGTGGCTAGGCACCAGCTAGTCAACTCCATACTGGAAGTGGACTCTGCCACCTCCCTTAGCACAAGCTTCAATCACGCTGATACCAAGAAAGACAAAGACCCAACAGAATGCGGTTCCTACAGATGCATCTCGCTGTTAAACGCAGATGCAAAAATACTGGTCAAGATCCTAGCCAAAAGACTGGAGGACTGCACACCAGAGGTGGTTGTAGAAGACCAGACGGGCTTTGTCAAGGGTAGACAGTTGACATCAAACATCAGACGCCTGCTGAACGTGATCATTAACACATCCGGGGAGAGAACACCCGAGGTGATCGTCTCCCAGGACGCAGAAAAGGCCTTTGACAGAGTCGAATGGAAGTACCTCATCGAGGTACTGGAGCAGTTCGGGCTTGGTCCGCTGCTGTTCATCCTGGCAATCAAACCACTAGGTGATCGCGTTCAGGGCCGCAAATAACTGGAAAGGGAGAGGAGACAGAGCATTGCGTCTCGCTCTATGCAGATGACCTGCTCCTCTACATCTCGGACCAACATAGCAGCATGGAAGGAAATATGGCCCTCTTGAAAGAGTTTGGAGCCTTCTTGGGTTACAAACTTAACCGGAGCAAAAGCGAGATCATCCCGGTGAACCTGCAAGACGGTGGGGTAGAGATGGAGGAGTTGCCATTTAACAGGCCCGACACAAATTCCACTACATGAGGATCTAAATCGCTCATGACTGGACAGGAATCCACAAGTGCAACCTGACCAGCCTGACGGAGGAAGTAAAAAAAAGGACCTCAGTGATGGCACCCATTCCCACTCTCCCTGGCGGGGAGGGTGCAGATGATCAAATGAACGTACTGCCCAGGTTCCAGTTTGTTTGGATCCATCCTAATCTATATCCCCAAGGCCTTTTTCAATTAATTTTTTTTTTTAAATTTAGAGTACCCAATTATTTTTACAATTAAGGGGCAATTTAGCATGGCCAATCCACCTACCCTGCCCATCTTTTGGGTTGTGGGGGTGAAACCCACGCAAACACGGGGAGAATGTGCAAACTCCACACGGACAGTGACCCAGGGCCGGGATTCGAACCCAGGTCCTCAGCGCCGTAGGCAGCAATGCTAACCACCTTTTTCAATTAATTAGACAAACTGATTTGTGTGGGGCAGGAAAAATGCAAGGATCCCACAGAAAGTGAACGAGATCCTTGGTTTGGGGGGGGGGGGGGGCTAGAAATCTGCAATATTATCACTGGGCGGCAACCGTGGAGGGGGTAAAGGGGTGGATAAAGGCGCCTGAAGCATAGTGGGTGCTTATGGAGGAGGGTTCCTGCAGAGGGACCTCCCTCCGGGCCCTAGCGGCACTCCATTCACCACCTAATATTCAATGAGCCCAGTGCTGGTAGCAACACTCCGGTCATGGAACCAACTGTGACAGCATTTCAGGTTAACCTAATGTCCGACAAAGCCCCCATCTACAACAACCACAGCTTCACGTCGGCGACTATGGAGGCCACCTTCAAAAGGTTAGCACTGCTGTATCATGGCACCGAGGTCCCAGGTTCGATCCCGGCTCTGGGACACTGTCCGTGTGGAGTTTGCACATTCTCCCCGTGTTTGTGTGAGTTTTGCCCCACAACCCAAAGATGTGCAGGGCAGGTGGATTGGCCACACTAAATTGCCCTTTAATTGGAAAAAATGAATTGGGTACTCTAAATTCTTTTTTTTTTTAAATAAAAGGTGGAGACAGAATGGGGACAACAGTGAGGGACTTTTACACTAACAACACTCAAAGAACTCACAAAAAGATTCCAGCTGACAGGGCAAACAAACGCAAGTGCCTACAATCAAAAACTTCCTACAAAAGGGAAACAAGGACATATCCATGGCCACCACGACAATCACTGCTAGAGGACCTGTCGGACGCAGAACCCGAATGAGCAATTTCCTCCCGGAGGTGGAGCATAAATGTGAGCGGTGCCAAGAAGGTCCGACCAACAATGCTCACATGTTCTGCTCTTCCCCCAGACTTGCTGGGTTTTGGACGGCCTTCTTCGAGCCAATGTCCGAGGTGGTGGGGATGAGCGTGGAGACATGCTCAGGAGTGGCAGTCTTCGGGGTCTCAGAACAGCCGGGTCTATTCATGGGGAGGAGGGCCAACGCCCTTGCCTCCCTAATCGCCCACCAGAGAATCCTGCTTGGGTGGCGGTGAGCAGCACCACCCAAAGCTGCAGGCTGGCTGAGCGCCCTATTGGAATTTCTCCAAATTAGAGGGTCAGAGAAGGGCTTCCACAAAACGTGGGAGTTATTCACTCGGAAGGCCTGTTTGTGGCCAACAACTAAGAAGCCAAAGAACAGGAGGGGGTAGCCATGACACAGCAAGGAGGGGGGTAACAACTAGAACCAGAAACACATTGGGGAACAGAAAACAGGAAATCACAACCACCACTGTAAATAATGCAAGGGAAACAACGATGTATGTAAATAGTTGAAACCGACTGATGAGTAAACATTTTTCTTTTTCCTCTGTGCCCTATTGTTTGTCCATACTTATCCTTGTTTTGTATACCAAAATCAATAAAAACACTTGTCACTTCCTTTCACATTATGTAACCATCCTTGATTTTGTAAGTTTAGAATTAAAGTTATTAGCTTTGTAACTCTAAACTTAATTACTTAGAAATATATATTTGTTGAATGCATTGTTATATTTATCACACCAATCACTTACAAGCACTGATTTTATATAGACTTTGTGCAATTTTTGTTACTGTATCAGCTTTGCAAAGCTATTCTGCATTTTAATCGAGTTGTACCAAGCAGACAGATACAACACACTATGGCAAAGCAGTTCTCTCAACAAAAACACATCGACAAGTGCCTGTTTTAATCAAGTTCTACAGGAAATACTGATATCTATAGATAAATTAAGGCATCAAGATTGATGAATACATGTTCCCAGACATCATATGCTTTATCTCAAATAAAGCAGACATCAAAACCATTCGAAGGAGACTTGAAACACAGATTATGTCTATGCATTCTATACATACTCTGTATACCTTTAAGCACAATCAGTTTTATTAGTACAATGTAATCTTCCTTCTATCCTTTCTTTCAAAAGTAACTTATTCCAAGTAACCACAGAGGGGAAAAAAACATCACCCAGCAATTGGCCTCTAAGACGGTCACTGATAGCAGTCTGATTTAATACCAATTAAACAAAGACCAAGATGAGAAGCTTAAGGTATCAATCATGAGGGCATGACAGCATATTCCCCCCATCATAAATAAACGAAGGAAGATATTATAACATCCGTTGATCTAACAGAAACAAACTTTAATGAGGATGATTCTATAAATAATTGCCATTGTAAGGAGCCAGTCAGGGAACACTGCGAGATGCCATCAACACATGAACATTACCCTCCAGGAACGAATCAGAAACTTCATGCACCATCCAGATCAATCAGAAATTGATCAGGCACCCCATAAACCAGTTGGAAAATAACCTTGCCTCATTTAGGCAATCAGAATGCAATATCATTTATCACACTGTGGGTTGCAGCTTGGAAAGGGTTAATAAGCAGCAACTTTCACTGATCAAGGCGCACAGCAAGACTGAAACTGAAGTTTACAGTGCCTGCTTTCCACAGGGAAGCAGAAGTTATGGGAGATAACAGAGACTGAGTGTCAATCCATACCCACGGCTGAACTGTGAAGGAAGAACTGTAAGACAGTAGTGAAGTCCTGCCCAATTTGATAAAAATTAATTCACAACTTATTAAAATTTCCCAAGTTACTTCATCAAATGATCTCCTGTTGCCTGTACAGTTAAAGTCTCAAAAAAACACAATTGGAATTTAAGTTAAAAGAGTACCTAGAACGTATATCAAAAACGTGCATTTATATACAACACCCTTTCTAAAACAATTTATAGTGCCCAATTATTTTTTTCAATTAAGGGGAAATTAACGTGGCCAATCCACCGACCGTACACATCTTTGGGTCGTGGGGGTGAGACCCACGCAGACATGGGGAGAATGTGCAAACTCCACACGGACAGTGACCCGGGGCCGCGATCAAACCTGGGTCCTCGGTGCAGTGAGGCAGCAGTACAAACCACTGCGCCGTCCTATATATAACAGCCTTAACATGATTTCCCCAAAATGCTCCACAAGAGTGCCAAACTACACAAAGTGATATTAGGGCAGTTGACCAAAATTTGGTTAAAGTGCTATAAGACGGTCACTGATAGCAGTCTGATTTAATACCAATTAAACAAAGACCAAGATGAGAAGCTTAAGGTATCAATCATGAGGGCATGACAGCATATTCCCCCCATCATAAATAAACGAAGGAAGATATTATAACATCCGTTGATCTAACAGAAACAAACTTTAATGAGGATGATTCTATAAATAATTGCCATTGTAAGGAGCCAGTCAGGGAACACTGCGAGATGCCATCAACACATGACCATTACCCTCCAGGAATGAATCAGAAACTTCATGCACCATCCAGATCAATCAGAAATTGATCAGGCACCCCATAAACCAGCAGTACAAACCACTGCACCGTCCTATATATAACAGCCTTAACATGATTTCCCCAAAATGCTCCACAAGAGTGCCAAACTACACAAAGTGATATTAGGGCAGTTGACCAAAATTTGGTTAAAGTGCTATATTTTAAGGAGCTTCTTGAGGAAGAGGTTTAAGAGGGGATTCCAGTGCAAAGGGCATTGGCAAATGAAGACATAGGTCCAGCAATTAAAATTGGCCAGCATTGGATGGGCACAGATAGCTGAGGTATGAGGGTGAGGGGAGATTAGAGAGCTCGATGGCAGCAAGATCATGGAGGGATTTGGAAAAAAAGACTAGAATTTTTATATTGCGGTGTTGCTTAACCGAGAGCCAGTGTAGACGAGCAAGCACTGGAATGATGCGGTGAGAGTTAGGACATGGTCAGCACTGTTGGGTAACCTTATGTTTACGGAAGGTAGAACACGGAAGGCTGGCCAGGCACACATTGAAAGATTCAAGTCTTAACATTTATCAAAAAGTATGGTTCTGGTGTAAACGGCAGATAAGCTGAGGCAGGGGCACAGTTGGCTGATGTTAGAGGTTGGAATGGCAGTCTTGCCGATGTTTGGCTTGCAGCTCAAAGTCAAATATTATGGCAATGTTGTGAATAGTCCATCTAGTTCAGTCCCACAGCAATTATCCAAGAGGGGGAAGGAAATAGGTGGCAAAGGAAAAGTCTGCAGCAGGGACCAAAGGCATAGGTCTCTGGCGTTCCCAAGATTTAATTGGATGCAAAGTCAAACAACTTAACACAGCGGAAGGGTTGAGAGGTGGTGGTGAGGCAGAGCTGAATATCACAGTATACATTTTAAAAATTGTATATGAAATGTGTCACTGACAAGACCAGCATTTGTAGCCCATCTCTAATTTCTCTAAGGTGGGAGGAGTGAGCTGCTTTCTTGAACTGCTGCAATCCACTGGTGTAGGTACCCAGAGTGCTGTTAGGAAGGGACTTCAGTTTTTTGGCCAAGCAAAAGGGAAGGAACAGTGACATATTTCCAAGACAGGATAATGTGTGGCTTGGAGGAGAACTCGCAGGTGGTGGTTTCCCCATGCATCTGCTGCACTTTGCCTTTTAGATGGTAGAGATTATATGTTTGGAAGGTGCTGTTGAAGGCGGCTTGATGAGCTGTTGCAGTGAATCTTTTAGATGACACATAATGCTGCCAGTGAGAGCCAGTAATGGAGGAGTGAATGTTATTGCATTGGGCCAATCATACAGGCTGCTTTGTCCTGAATGGTGTAGGACGTGACTATTGTTGGAGCTATACTCATCTAGGCAAGTGGAGAGTATTCCATCATACTGACTTGTGCCTTTGTAGGTTGTGGACAGGCTATGGGAGTCAAAAGATGAGTTATTTGCAGTAGCATTGCAGCCAATGATGTGCTATAATAGCCACAGTATTTATGTGCTTAGTCCTGTTCAGTTTCTGGTCAAAGGTAATCCCCATCCCCCCAGGATATTCATGGTGGGGGCATCAGCGATGGTAATGGCACTGAATGACAAAAGGGAGATGGTTAGGTTCTCTCTTTTTGCAGATGGTCATTGTCTGGCACTTGCGCGACACGAGTGTTTTGTGCAAGTTCTGTGAGATTCCGGATAGGCCCGCACTCTGCACCTTAAAAAATGGATGCTATTTACACCAAGTCCCCGTTTTATACTGCCTCATTTTTATGTTATTTCACTTTAATGCTGGCCACTAAATGGAGCGTGTACTCTCGTTTTGTTTTAAAGTCGTTTCACACTGGTTTGAAGTAGGTGCGTGGCCCAATTGATGCACTTTTGGAACTGCTTTTCCCACTCTCTCACTTCAGAGTCTCCAACTTTCAGTCTCTCCTGCTCTTGTGACTCATCCACTCGCCACCAACCCTCCAGTTCAGACTTATTTCCTCAAAGTTGAAGCTGTTCCTTCTGCCTCTTGCCACTCATATTCAGAGTTCTTGTACGCAGCAAGGGTTCAGGAGGGGGAAGTGGCAAGTGGGGGATTCGGCGAGAGGAAGTGTCATGGAGCAACTGAAGCCTCAAGCTCATAGGGTAGGCAGCGAGAGGATGGGTTAGGGACCTGGAGAGGCCACAAGGTCAAGAGGGTCGGCAGTGAGGAGAATGGCCAGACAGCAGCAGAGACTGTTATACCGAAAAACAGATTTCTACATAGAAAGTGCAAGGCTATCCAATTTGGATCTAAAAAAGCTAGCGGTCCAGAGACTTAAAAGGACATGTACATAGATCAATAAAATATCATGCGAAGTGCAAAAAAACCAAACAAGAGGCCTTCATTTCTAGTGGACTGGAATTTAAAAAGTCAGGACATGCTTGTATTTGATGTCCTAGTTAGACCCTATCTGGAGCACTGTGGACAGTTTGAAGCTCCATACCTTCAGTAAACTATATTGGCTTTGGGAGAGATTTATTGGTTGATTGATTTGTTTTATTGTCACATGTACCAAAGTACAGTGAAAAGTATTTTTCTGCAGCCAAGGGAATGTACACAGAACATACATAGTAGACAAAAGAATAATCACCAGAGAACATTGACAAATGGTACATCGATAAACAGTGATTGGTTACAGTGCAGCCAGATTCACTAGATTGATACCTAGACTCCCAAGGCTTAAATTACAGGGACAGTACATAAACAATTCCCTTCAATTTAGAAGTTTAAAGGATGATTTGATTCAAGTTTTCAAACTATTAAAGGGAACAATGTAGGTGTGAGAAAATTAGTTTAGTTGGTTAGGGAGTCTCGAACTAAGGAACATTGCAAAAAAATAGAGCCAGGCCTCTTGGGTATGAACTTCGGAAAATCTTTTTCAAACAAAAGGACGGTAGAATGCCCTTTCACAAATGAGAGCTGGTGCTGAGTAAACTGTTCATTTTAAACACACCCGCCCCAGATTGCTGCTAACCAAAGGTATTAAGGGTGTGCCGGTATATGGAGTTAGACGTCAGATCAGCCACAGCTTCATTCAATGACAGAACAAACTCACGGGTTTAAATGGCCTACTTTCTTTCCCATGTTCTTATCCAAACTTTCCTACTAATCAAATCCTCAATTCTTGTAACACTCATTCTCTAATGCTTCAATATCCTTTTTGTACTAAGAAGTGGATGTTTAAAAATGGATCAGTTTTAAACTTCCAAAACACAATGATGAAAGTAGTAAAGTCTGTCTTGCGTACATCTATAAAGAGATCGAACATAGTACTGAAGGGGACTTCCGGTAACAGCTATGAAGTACTACGTCGCACATTTGGTGGCTCCCGCTCTGGTCGGACTTTTGGACCGTTCCCCCGTTTTTCTACCAGACTTGTTGTAAAATGGATGTTAGTGGCAATTGTTTACTGAAATCCCACTTTGGTGCACGGAGAGAAGGACTAGAAGTGTTCGTAAGGGCTGAAAGAAAAAGATAGAAAAGGCTTGTGCTGTAGCCCAAGACAGCATGGAGGTTCGGACCTCTAGCTTGTTGACCCAGCAGTCTATGGAGCAGCTGATGCAAGTCATTCAGGAAGGCTTTGCTACGCAGAAACGGGACTGCTTGGACCCGAAAAAGAGTCAATTGAGTGGCTGGAGCTTAGATTGGACCCCCAAGATCGGCGATCCAGAAGGCACAAAAAGTGCTGTCTGAGCAGGAGGAACATCAGACTGCGGTGGAGCTGGAGGTGGGGATGCTGAGGGACCGGCAGAAGAAGCTCCTGGAGAAGGTGGAGGACCTAGAAAATAGGTCCCGCCGGCAGAACCCAAGAATCGTCGGGCTCCTGGAGGGGTCCGAAGCAACGGACGCTGGGGCATACATCGCAGACATGTTTGTGAAGCTGCTGGGGGATGGGGCATTCTCCCGGTCCTTGGAGATGGATAGGGCTCACAGAGCACTCGCGAGGAAGCCACAAATGGGTTCTTTTTTAAGAAAAAGGTGACATTTGGACTGTTATACCCAGCCCGTCTCTGGGTCACGCGTGAGGATCAGTATTTAATTACTTTGAGTTGCTTGAGGACGTGTTGGACTTTGTGAAAAAGAAAGGGCTGGTGATGGATTGAGAACTTTTGAACTTGGCTGAAATGTTCATGTTTTTGCTTTTTCTTTTTGTTTCTCTGTTTTTGTAAAAAGTTTCCCGTTTTGTGTTTCATGGAAGATTTTTGTGATGCCGTTTGCATTGATTTGGAACCAGCGGTAGAGCTGAGTGAGTTAAGGTTTTCATTTGCATTGTTGGGGGATGGAGGAATGCTTGTTTTGATCTTGGTGCTTTTTTGTTGGGCAATTGTGTGGGGATTGTTTGATGTTGGAGTTTGTTTGTATGAGCGGGGTTGGGTTGCAGGGTATTGTTATGGGGGGAGGGGGATGGGGTGAATGTTCTGCTGACGAGGGAGGGACTTGGGCTGATGGACAGAGAGGAGGTGGGGGCAGGGGCTGCCTGGGGATGGACCGGTGGAGGTGCGGAGCACGGGCTAGAGGCGGGCCTAAGAAAGTCATGTCTTTCACTCGGGACTGGACTCAGACTAGAGGGGTCGCGATCCCGATCAATAAGCGTTTGAGGCGGGTAGAATAGTCTCGGACGTGGGAGGTCAGTACATTATGGTCAGTGGGAAGCTAGAGGGGGTGCAGGTGGTATTAGTAAATGTGTATTCGCCAAATTGGGATGCTGCGGAGTGTATAAAGAGGATGCTGGGGAAGATACTGGACCTGGACTCGCACAAGTTGGTCATGGCAAGGGACATCAACACAGATATGGACCCTGGCTTGGATCGGTCAAGCTCGGAAACAGGCAGGTGCCAGCAATGGCAAAGGAACCAAGAGGGTTCATGGAGCTGATTGGGGGGGGGGGGGGGGGGGGGGGTTTGGCCTTCTACTCAAGTGCATAAACTGTTTTCCCGGATCGATTTCTTTATTTTGAGCAGGGCCTTGCTGGCTGGGGTGGTGGACATGGGGTACTCGGCAATTACAATTTCAGACCATGCTCCACACTGGGTCGACATGCAGGTTAGTAAAAACAATAACCAGCGCCCGCACTGCAGGTTGGATGTGGGACTTCTGGCGGATGAAGGGGTGTACGAGCGGCTGAGGAAATGTATTCAGAGCTACCTGCAGGTCAATGACACGGGGGAAATTTCAGCAGCGGTGGTGTGGGAAGCACTGAAGGCGGTGGTCGGGGGAGTTGATCTTGATCCAGGCCCATAGGGAGAAGGTGGACAGGGCGGAGATGGACCAACTGGTAAAGGAGATACTACAGAGTGATAGGAGGTATGCGGAGACCCCAGAGGCAGAGGTTACAGGCGGAGTTTAGCTTGCTGACCACAGGGAGGGTGGTGAAGTAGCTGAGAAAGGCAAGGGGGGCGATCTATGAACATGGAGAGAAGGACAGCAGAATGCATGCACAGCAGCTTAGGAAGAGGGAGGCAGCCAGGGAGATAGGGAAAGTAAGGGAAAGCAAAGGACGGAGATGGGAACCTGGTTGGTGATTCAGTAGGGTGAATAAGGCGTTTAGGGATTTCTACAGCAGGCTGTACAGGTCTGAACCCCCTACATGGCTGGAGGGGATGAGGCACATCTTGGGGGGCTGAATTTCCCAAAGGTGGTCGGGGAGCGGGTAGAAGGGCTAGGGACCCCAATCGGGCTGGAGGAGATAGTGGAGCGCTTGAAGGCCATGCAAGCGGGTAAGGCCCCAGGTCCAGACAGGTGGTGTTTAATACAAAAGTTCTCGGGGATATTGGGGCCACTGTTGTTGAGGATGGCAATGAGGCAAGAGAAAGAGGGGTGTTGCACCCGACGATGTCACAGGCCATGATTTCGCAGATTCCTAAGCGGGACAAGAACCCGGAGCTGTGTGGGTCCTACAGGCCAATCTCCCTGTTGAATGTAGATGCCAAGTTGCTGGCCAAAATCTTCTCCTCCAGGATTAAGGATCGTGTTCCGGACGTTATTGGGGAGGACAATACGGGGTTTGTTAAGGGCAGGCAGTTGTTGGCCAATGTGAGAAGGTTGTTAAATGTGATCATGATGCCCCCTGAAGGTAAGGTGGTGGAGGTAGTGATCGCAATGGATGCAGAGAAGGCTTTTGATCGGGTAGAATGGGACTATCTATGGGAGATAATGGGACGGTTCGGACTGGGGCGAGGCTTTATTGATTGGGTCAGGTTACTTATCAGGCACCTGTGGCAAGTTTACGGATGAATAGGACATCGGACATTTAGACTGCACCGGGGTACGAGACGGGGTGGCCACTCTCCCCACTGTTGTATGCGCTGGCTATAGAGCAGTTGGCAATTGCTCTGATAAGCCTCGAGGGGCTGGAGAGGACTGGTCCAGGGGGTTGGTGGAGCACAGGGATTCGCTCTATGCAGATGACCTGCTTCGGACCCAATAGAGGGGATGGAAGAAATCATGAGGACTCTAGGGGAATTTGGCTGGTTTTCGGGTACAAGCTTAATATGGGAAAGAGTGAGATGTTTGTGGTCCAGGAGAGGCGACTGGGAGAGCTGCTGTTTAGGTTAGTAGAGGGAAACTTTAGGTATCTAGGCATCCAAGTGGCGTGGGAATGGGACCGGCTGCATAAATTGAATCATGGTGGACCAAATGAAGGATGATTTTCAGAGATGGGACGCACTTCCGTTGTCTCTGGCTGGGAGGGTGCAAACGGTGAAGATGACGGTCCTCCCGAGATTCCGATTTGTATTTCAGTCTCCCCATCTTTATTCTGCAATCCTTTTTTAAGTGGGTCAACAGAGTTATCATGGGCTTCGTCTGGGCGGGCAAGACCCTGTGAGTAAAAGGTGGTAATGCTTGAGCGGAGTCGGGGAGAGGGCGGGCTGGTGCTGTCAAAGTTTAGCAACTATTACTGGGCAGCTAATATAGCCATGATCAGGAAGCAGGTGGTAGGGGAGAGGTCGGCATGGGTGCGTATGGAGGCGGCTTCATGAAAGGGTACCAGTTTGGGGGCATTGGTAACTGCGTCTTTGCTGTTCCTGCCGGCACGGTACTCCATCAGCCATGTGGTGGTGGTGGCCCTGAGAGTTTGGGGCCAGTGGAGGCGGCATGTGGGAGCATCGGTCTGGGCCCCAATCTGTGATAATCACCGGTTTGCCCCGGGGAGTATGGATAGGGGGTTTTGGTTATGGCAGAGAGCGGGGATTGAGAGGATGGGGGATATGTTCATAGAGGGGAGCTTTCAGAGTACGAGGGTGTTGGAGGAAAAGTTTGGGTTGGCGAGGGGAAACAAATTCAGGTATCTGCAGGTGTGGGACTTCCTTCGTAAACAGGTGTCAACCTTCCCACTCCTACCTCTAAGGGGGATTCAGGACAGGGTAGTTTCCAGAGGGTGGGTCGAAGAAGGGAGTGTTTCTGATATTTATAAAGGAGCTTATGGGGTCGAGGAGACGCAGGCCGAGGAGCTGAAGCGCAAGTGGGAGGAGGAGCTGGGAGGTGAGATAGAGAATGGTCTATGGGCAGACGCATCGAGTAGAGTCAACGCGTTTGCAACATATGCTAGGCTCAGCCTGATACAATTCAAGGTCGTTCACCGGGCTCACATGACAGTGGCCCAGATGAGCAGATTCTTTGGGGTGGAGGACATGTGCGCAAAATGTGCAGGAGGACCGGCAAACCATGTCCACATGTTTTGGACATGTCCAAAGCTTAGGGGATTTTGGCAGGGGTTTGCAAACGTCATGTCCACGGTGTTAAAAACAAGGGTGGCGCTGAGTCCAGAGGTGGTGATTTTCGGGGTGTCAGAAGACCTGGGAATCCAGGAGGAGAAAGAGGCAGAGTTCTGGCCTTTGCATCCCTGGTAGCCTGGAGACGGATACTATTAGCTTGGAGGGACTCAAACCCCCGGAAGTCAGACGCCTGGATATCGGACATGGCTAGCTTTCTCTATTTGGAGAAAATCAAGTTTGCCTTGAGGGGGTCGCTGTTAGGGTTCACCCAAGGTGGCAACCGTTCGTCGACTTCTTTGCGGGAAATTAATCGTCAGCAGACAGTGGGGGGAGGGGGAGAGGAGATAGTTTAGATTAGAGTAGGGGGTCGATAAGGGTGGGACCTGTACGAGAGGTAAATGGCTTTTGCACTATGTTTATGGTTTCATGCATAGTTCATTTTGTTGTCACTAAACCAAAAATACCGCAATAAAATGTTTATTAAAAAAATTAATAGTACTGAAGCCAATCAACAGAAAGTTTTAGTATTTTGTTTAATCAACTGAAATTGGCATCTCCAGGGCTGAATAACCCAGAGAACTGGATTCAGTTACTGTACTTCTCTAAACTGAACTTTTTGATTAGACAATTAAAAAGCATCAAAAAGCCAGTAAGACCAGTCTGACAGAGTTGCACTTTTGTTTCAGATGTTTCCTTCTCCTAGCTGAAGGAGGAAACACAATGCTGGTATACAGCAGCAAGAGAGGGGAAGAGAGTTTAAAAAAAAAACATAAACTAATTGAGAAACCGCCAACCTTTTTTTAAATATAAAAATAAAATGTTGAGTGTTTGTAAACCACACTTGTGACAAACAGAAAAGGAAGAATGTTCAATACTGAACTACTATTTTCCTTCTTCAATATTTGTCCTGTCACCATGGCCACTTGCCTCCATATATTCTTTATCAGCAGTAAGGGAAGGCGACTTCCAAGGCCAATACCTGTCCTTCCTTAGCCTATAGCAAGCATACGTGCTGTAGGGTAAAGACAGATAAAGTGTCAGTTTACACTAAATTGAGGCATGTTACTTTGCTGGTTTTATGTCCAATAGCTTTGCTGTGACTGCAATAATTGGGGCTGCAGGTTGAGACTAATGCAAGCACTCAAAAGTAAGATGGCAACATAAAGAAACAGTCAACTGCCTGACACTCAGTCTGTGTGCATTACCAATGGTGTGGATTAATATTTTAACTATAAGATTTATAGTATGCTCACCAGTTTGAGAGCCGTACATTTGCCCAGGTACAAATTCCGGACAGTTAATTAAACGGGAGAAATCAGTTCTTGGAATGTCGGAAACAGGTGGGCCTGGAATAGGCCATTTTTCAGGGCTCTCTTTTTTCCTCATTTTCTGGTCCACGATTTGTACCTCCGTACTTCCTTTCAAAGCCTAATTAATTTTGAAAATACAACATAGCACTGGTGAACAGACAAGCAGACAAGGTTATTTTTATGACATACCATTAAGTAAATTTAAAACTTTATCTTTGGTAAACAGTTTGTAAACTCTTAAGTCAATTAAAAAGATCAAAAACGAGGAGAGACAACCTTAGCCAATACATTGTGCAAACATTCAGAGTAATCTACCAGGCAAGTTAATAGGTGGCAAAGCCCTGGTATTGTGCAAAATACAATTAGATAATATGATGAGTGTTAAAGGTACTAAAAGTTCAAGTTTCCATCTGCATTCTCTTATTTCGGTCTTTTGTTATTTGTCTGCGTTGAAGCATACTTTAGTGGAACACTATTTTTTCTGCATTTTTTCCCTAATGCACGGTGCCACATAACGTCCGAACTACAATTAGAGAATTTAAACCCCTTCTCCTCCAAAGCATGCATTACAAGATAATCACATCCCAATTTGAAAAGGCCCCTTTCTCTGCTCTAAATTCATAAGTGAGTAAATAAATTGGGAAAGGCACTTGCTATTATAAGAGGTTATAAAGGTTTGACACTGGCCTTCTCAACTGAGCTTGCAGAATAATCTTTTCAGAAATAAATTCTAGATAAACACCTCATATCCCAGTGACTGTGTGGCCAAATCCCCTACAACTAGATTTTCAAATTTGCTGATGACATCACTGTACTGGGTCGGATTTCAAACAATGACGAGACTGAGTACAGGAATGAGGAGAGAATCTGGTGGTGAACTGGTGTGACAACAGTAATCTCTCTCTCAATGTCAACAGAACGAAGGAAATAGTCATCGACTTCAGGAAGCGTAGTGGAGAACATGCCCCTGTCTACCTCAATTGGAACAAAGTAGAAAGGGTCGAGAGCTTCAAGATTTTAGGTGTACAGATGACCAACAGCCTGTCCTGGTCCCCCCATGCTGACACTATAGTTAAGAAAGTCCACTAACGACTCTACTTTCTCAGAAGACTGAGGACATTTGGCATGTCAGCTACGACCCTCACCAACTTCTGCAAATGCACCATAGAAAGCATTCTTTCTGCTTGTATCACAGCTTGGTATGGAGCCTGCTCTGCCCAAGACCGCAGGAAACTACAAAAGGTCATGCATGTAGCCCAGTCCATCATGCAAACCAACCTCCCATCCATTGACTATCTATAATTCCCGCTGCCTCAGCAAGGCAGCCAGCATAATTAAGGACCCCACCCACTCCGGACATCTCTTCCGCCTTCATCCGTCAGGAAAGATAAAGTTTGAGGTCACGTACCAACCGACTGAAGAACAGCTTCTTCCTTATTGCCATCAGACTTTTGAATGGATCTACCTCGTATTAAGTTGATCTTTTCTCTACACCTTGCTTAACTGTAACATTATATTCTGCAGTCTCTCCTTCCTTCCCTATATACGGTATGCATTGTTTCTACAGCATGCAAGAAACAATACTTTTCACTGTATACTAATACATGTGATAATAAATCAAATCAGAGCAGATCAAATCAGAAGTATTTTACAATTCAGTAAACATCACCTCCATAACGTTTTACATTACTTGTTACAAATGTAGTCTGCTTCCTTCTTTGGAAGGGGTTCATCTTCCACGAGGATAGCCTCAAAAAGAGCCGCGCAATGGAGGGCTCCCGTTCGGGAACGGCATTTTCGGGGCTTTAAGCCCAGTCCCAGGGTCCACGGAGGCGGCAAAAGCAGGGAGATGGCACAGAGGAGGCACAGTGAAGGCACAGTAAAGTAAAATATCGAGGGTGAGCAAAAAAACGGCCGAAAAAAAAAACAGCTGAAGGTCCGTCGGGGAGTGGAAAGTACACCGCGGGGTCACCAAGGAAAATGGAGCCTGGAGCACCAGGGGAAGCCGCATTGCTTACGGCTGAAGAAATAACTAATGTGATGGCTGCGGAATTCGAAAGGCAGTTTACAAAATAGATGGAGACGATGAGGAAGATTTTCAGTTTGCTGGTGGAGGAGGCGATTTCCCCGGTGACGGCGGCGGTGGCGAGCGCAGTGGCGGAGGTGCGGGCGCAAGGGGAGGCGCTGAAGGAAGTGGAGGAGACATTATTGCAGCACAGTGATCAACTTACCTCGATGGGGAAGGAGATGCGGAAGGTGATGGAGATTAACAAGGATCTGCGAGGAAAAATGGAAGACCTGGAAAACAGATCCAGGCGACAGAATTTGAGGATTGTGGGGCTGCCCGAAGGAGTTGAAGGGCTGAGGCCGACTGAGTATTTTGCCGTGATGCTGGCGAAACTATTGGGGGAGGGGGACGATCCCTCCCGATACGAACTGGATCGGGTTCATCGGTCGTGGAGACCTGTAACAAAGGCGAGTGAGCCGCCAAGGGTAGTGACTCTGTGCTTCCGTAGGTACAGTGTGAAGGAGAAGGTCCTGTGCTG
Source organism: Scyliorhinus canicula (assembly GCF_902713615.1). Taxonomy (NCBI): domain Eukaryota; kingdom Metazoa; phylum Chordata; class Chondrichthyes; order Carcharhiniformes; family Scyliorhinidae; genus Scyliorhinus; species Scyliorhinus canicula. The sequence continues at coordinate 238,058,057 of NC_052148.1, read as the reverse complement.
GGCCAAGCAGAAGCGGGTGGTGCAGTGGGCTGAAGCTGGTATACGTGTATACCAGGACTTTACGGTGGAGTTGGCGAGGAGGCGGGCTGCTTTCAACCGGGTGAAGAGGGCATTGTACATTACCAAGGTGCAGTGCGGCATTGTATATCCAGCGAAGCTGAGGGTGACTTACAAGCTCAAGGACTTTTATTTTGGAACGGCGGAAGCAGCGGAGGAGTTTGCGAAGGCAGAAGGACTGTAGCAGAATTGAGAAATGGCCATGTGTCAATGTAACCTCATGACTGTATTTTCTTTTTTTTTGTTTCACTGCGTGCGGGTGTATGGGCTAAAGGATCCAATGTTGTATATATTTAGACAAGGGCAGTGATGGGACTTTCACTCGAAGTGAGGGCTCTTTGGGGTGTAGGTGGATATGCGGGGTTTGTGTGCTAAAAGAGGATTTCTGGGCTTTCCTAGGGCTGGGCAAGGGGGAAAGGGACCCGGGCAGGGGCCTCCATGCTGGCCGGTTTAAGCCGGCCAGTGAACGGGGAAAGGGACCCGGACGGGGGCCTCCACGCTGGCCGGTTTAAGCCGGCCAGTGAACGGGAGTGAGGTGGGGGGGGGGGGGGGGGGGGGGGGGCTGTGGCCATCGGAGCCGGGCAGAACAGGGTCCGAATGGTCTAGCCGGGGTGGAAAGCTTGGAGGGGGGGGGCAGTGGACGGGAGGAGTTGGAGACGAGGGGGGTGTTGTTTACAACTCTTGGGTATCATGTATGGTACTCTTTCAGAGGTTGGATGGTGTGGGAGGGTTTGTTTTATTGGAGGCTTATATTGACAGGTGGGCCGTTGTTTGGGGTGGTGGGAGGATGGGATCGTTGTTATTGTTAAGGGGATTGATTTTGTATTTGTTACCGTTTACTGTCTGTGGGTGGGGTGTACATTTTGAAGGAAAATGTGAAAATGGAGAATAAAAACCTTTTAAAAAAAAAAAGGATAGCCTCAAAAAAGCTTTCCAACAAATTCAGACAATATACTCCCGTGCACAGAATTCCTTATTGTAAACCATGATCATAATTCTCTATCCGGAAGTGGTACAAAATATAAAGCTGCAAAATCGCTGCAAGCTAGTGGGAGAGAAGCTCCAACTAAAAATCAGACAATACGAGGACTTCCGGTGGCGGCGATGTTCGAGTGAGCCGCACATTCGGCGGGCTCTCACTCCGGCGGGGCTTAGCAGCTGATTCCCCGCGATAGCGGGACCGGCAAAAAGGCTGCCGTGAAAGAAGAGGAGAGCAGGCTGCAGCGGATGGAATCGTGGGAGGCCAGCAGGTAGAGGAAGAAAGAGAGAGACGGAGGCAAGGAGGAAACTGACCTGAAGGGTAAGATGGCGGACCCACGGACCTTCCTTCCACCAGGACAAGGAAAAAAAGTTTGGAGTTGCTGAGGAGGGACAGCTTGGACCCACTTCAGATGCCCAGGAGGTAAAATTTAAGGAGCTGGGCGAAGGAAGGCAGCAGCGAAGGTGCTGAGGAGTGGGCTGCGGCACATGGAACAGCGGGATTCCAGAAGGCAGAAGGAGGAGAAAAAGGGACAGAGACAAGGATCTGAAGAAAATTACCTGGGACCTAAGATGGCGGACACACGGACCCCGGACTCAGCAATCCAGCAGGCGCTGGATAACATGCTCCAGGTAATGAAGTCCAGTTTTGAAGCGGGACAGCTTGGACCCAATCCAGAAAGCGGTGGATCAGCTGAACCAGAGGCTGGACGCCCAGGATGTTAAAGTTAAGGAGCTGGGAGAGGCGGTGGAGGAGCAGGCGGATGCGCAAACGATTGCAGCGCTAGAAGTTGACGGCCTGAAAGAGCGGCAGAGAAGACTGCTGGACAGAGTGGAGGAGCTGGAGAATAGAGTCCGCAGGAACAATCTGAGGATGGTCGGCCTCCCGGAGGGGGCTGAGGGAGCTGATACTGCAGCGTTTGTAGCAGACCTGCTGAAGCAGCTGATGGGGGCCGAAGCCTTTCCGCGACCGCTGGAGCTGGAGGGGGCACACAGAGTGCAGGCAAGGCAGGGGCGGCCGGGCGGACCCTCCCGCCCGATGGTGATTAGGTTCCACAGGTTCGTGGACAAGGAGTGGGTGCTGCAGTGGGCAAAGAGCGCCAGGAGCAGCACGTGGAACAACAGTGTTCTCCGCATTTATCAGGACCTAAGCCAGGAGGTGGCTCGGCGGCGAGCAGCCTTTTAAGAATGTCAAGGAGGTGCTGTTCAAGAAGCACGTGAAGTTTGGTCTGCTGTTCCCAGCTCGGCTATGGGTCACGCACCAGGGTCAACACCACTACTTCTCCGAGCCCGAAGAAGCGATGGATTTTGTGAGGGACCTGGGGCTGATCCCGAAAGGAGGCCCCAAGGACGCGAGTTAGGGCCCGAGGATTTCTGTGGGAAGGAACGCCGAATGTGCCTGGACTGCTGCTCAACGGTTTGCTGGGCCAAAGGGGCCAAGCGGAACATTTGAGACTCTTTCCTTTGTTCATGGACATTTATGTGCTTTTTCTCTTTTTTCTGTGGTTTTTTCTTTTTTTTTCCTGTTTGGGCTGATCACCTGGAACGTCAAGGGACTGAATGGGCCGGTTAAGAGGGCGCGGGTGTTCGCGCACTTGCGGGCCCTGAGGGCGGACGTAATTATGTTGCAGGAGACACATCTGAAAGTGTCGGACCAGACCAGGCTAAGGAAGGGCTGGATTAGCCAGGTCTTCCACTCGGACTTGGACTCGAAGTCCAGAGGGGTGGCAATCATGATCAACAAGCGCGTGCAATTTGAGGCAGAGGGCATATCCGCAGACAGGGGGGGCAGATACCTGATGGTATGGGGCAGACTGGAGGGGAGAAGAGTGGTGCTGGTGAATATATATGCCCCGAACTGGGATGACGTGGACTTCATTAAAAGAGTGCTGGGGAAGATCCCGGACTTGGATTCTCGCAGGCTAATAATGGGAGGGGACTTTAACATGGTCCTTGACCCGACTTTGGATCGGTCGTGTCCCAGAACGGGTAGACTCTCAGCAATGGCAAGGGAGCTGAAAGGGTTTATGGAGCAAATGGGGGCAGTGGACCCCTAGAGAGATAGACAGCCAACGGGAAGGGGCTACTCGTTTTACTCGCACGTCCATAAAGTATATTCCAGGATAGATTTCTTTGTACTAAGCAGGGACTGTATGGGGGAGGTAAAGAACACGGAATACTCAGCAATTACAATTTCAGACCATGCCCCGCATTGGGTGGACCTGCAGTTCGGGGGAGCGAGCTATCAACGCCCGCAATGGAGGCTAGATATGGGACTGCTGTCGGAGGAGGGGATCTGCGAGAGGCTTCGGAAATGCATAAAAAATTACCTGCAGGTGAATGACACGGGGGAGGTCTCAGCGGCGACCTTGTGGGAGGCGCTAAAGGCAGTAGTGAGGGGGGAGCTGATTTCAATTGGGGCCCACAGAGCCAAGGCAGACCGGGCAGAGATGGATAGATTGGTCAGGGAAATGGGTCGGATAGATGAAGAGCACGCGGAGTCCCCGGGGGAGGTTTTACTCAGGGAGAGGCAGAGACTATAGGCGGAACTGGGGGCACTATCCACGAGCAGGGCCGTGGAACAGCTTAGGAAGGCGAGGGGAGTGGTGTACGAGCATGGGGAAAAGGCTAGTAGACTGTTAGCGCAGCAACTCAGGAGGAGGGAGGCGGCCAGGGAAATAGGTAGAGTGAGGGACGAGGGGGGGCGCAAAGTGGAGGGCCCGGCAGAATTGAATAGGGTATTCCGGGACTTCTATCGTAAGCTGTATACTTCGGAGCCACCGGAAGAACCGGAGGGGATGAAAAGGTTTCTGGATGGGTTAACATTCCCAACAGTTGGTGGGGGGGCGAGTGGAAGAGCTGGGGGCCCCGATTAGAGTAGAGGAGGTATTGGGGGGCCTTAAGGCTATGCAGTCGGGGAAGTCCCCGGGGCCGGATGGATACCCAGTAGAGTTTTATAGGAAGTTCTCTGAGCTGGTGGGCGCGGTCTTGGCGAGGGTTTTCAATGAGGCAAGGGACAGAGGGACCCTGCCGCCGACAATGTCACAAGCCACCATATCTCTGATATTGAAGCGGGGTAAGACCCGGAGGCGTGCGGGTCCTACAGGCCAATCTCCCTGATTAATGTAGACGCCAAGCTCCTGGCAAAGGTACTGGCGGGTAGAATGGAGGACTGTGTACCGGAGGTGATTGGGGAGGATCAAACGGGGTTCGTGAAAGGTAGGCAGCTGGCAGCCAACCTGAGGAGATTGCTCAATGTGATAATGATGCCCCCGGCGGGTAGAGAGGTGGAGGTAGTGGTGGCAATGGACGCCGAGAAGGCCTTTGACCGGGTGGAGTGAGACTATCTATGGGAGGTGCTTGGACGGTTTGGGTTCGGGGAGGGATTGGTGGATTAGATCAAATTATTATATCAGGCCCCGAGGGCCAGCGTCAGGACCAACAGAGAAGTGCCGGAGAACTTTAGGTTGTACCGAGGGACCAGGCAGGGCTGCCCGCTCTCCCCGCTGCTGTTTGCGCTGGCCATAGAGCCGCTGGCGATTGCGCTGAGAGCCGCAGAGGGTTGGAAGGGGATGGTGAGGGGCGGGGTTGAACACAGGGTTTCTCTTTATGCAGACAACCTGCTCCTGTACGTGTCGGACCCAGTGGCCGGGATGGGAACTATACTGGGAATGCTGAGGAAGTTCGGCCAGTTCTCAGGATACAAATTAAATACGGTCAAGAGTGAAATGTTTGTGGTCCAGGCAAGGGGCCAGGAGAACAGATTGAGAGGGCTACCATTTAGGCTGGTTGAGGAAAATTTCCGGTATTTGGGAATCCAGGTGGCACGAGACTGGGGCAGGCTGCATAAGTTAAATTTGGCCAGGGTGGTGGAGCAAATGAAGGGAGAGTTTCGGAGATGGGATGCACTCCCGTCGCTGGCAGGGAGGGTGCAGACTGTAAAGATGACAATCCTCCCTCGATTTTTGTTTATTTTTCAGTGCCTCCCGATCTTTATCCCACAGTCCTTCTTCAAAAGAGTTAACGGGCTGATCATGAGCTTTGTCTGGGCGGGAAAATCCCCGCGGGTGAAGAAGGCGATGTTGGAGAGGAACCGCAGCGAGGGAGGGCTGGCTTTGCCGAGTCTGGTCAATTATTACTGGGGGGCCAACATCGCTATGATAAGGAAGTGGATGGTGGGTACGGGGTCTATTTGGGAGCGGGTGGAGGCGGCTTCGTGCAGGGGCTCCAGCTTGGAAGCCCTGGTCACGGCTCCTCTACCGCTGGCCAAGTACACCACCAGCCCGGTAGTGGTGGCGACCCTGCGGATATGGGGCCAGTGGAGGAGGCATGTGGGGGAGATGGGGGCGTCTGTCTGGGCACCAATCTGCGACAACCATCGGTTTGCCCCCGGCATTATGGATGAGGGGTTCAGAGTATGGCGGCGAGCAGGGGCGGGAAGGGTGGGTGATATGTTCTTGGAAGGGAGCTTCGCGAGTTTGAGGAGCTTGGAGGAGAAATTTGGGTTGGTAAGGGGAAATGATTTTAGATACCTACAGTTGCGGGACTTTGTTCGTAGACAGGTCCCATCTTTCCCGCGCCTCCCGCCAATGGGGATCCTCGACAGAATAGGCTCTAGGAGGGACGAAGGGGAGGGCAGAGTCTCGGGTATATATAAAGTGCTCATGAGGGAGGAAGGGTTCCAGACAGAGGAACTGAAACTTAAATGGGAGGAGGAGCTAGGCGGGGAAATGGAGGATGGGCTGTGGGTAGAGGCCGAGTAGGGTAAATTCGACCGCGACTTGTGCTAGGCTCGGGCTGATCCAATTTAAGGTCGTTCACCGGGCCCATATGACGGTGGCTCGGATGAGCAAATTTTTCGGGATAGAGGACAAATGCGCTAGGTGCGTGGGAGGACCAGCGAACCATGTTCACATGTTTTGCGCATGCCCTAAGCTGAGGGGGTACTGGGAGGGATTTGCGGGGGTCATGTCCCAGGTGCTAAAAACAAGGGTGGTGATGAGTCCCGGGGTGGCAATGTTTGGGGTTTCGGCAGGCCCGGGCGTCCAGGGGGAGAAAGAGGCCGATGTGTTGGCCTTTGCTTCCCTGATAGCCCGGCGACGAATATTATTGGCGTGGAGGGACTCAAAGCCCCCGATGACTGAGTGGTGGCTTGCGGACATGTCGAGTTTCCTGGGGATGGAAAAAATTAAGTTCGCCTTGAGGGGATCTGTGCAGGGGTTCACCCGGAGGTGGCAACCATTTATTGACTTCTTTGCGGGAGAGTGAGCGTCAGCAGGGGGTAGAGTAGAGTAGGAGGGAAAATATGGCGGGTAGTACCAGTGGGAGGGGAGCGGGCTTGTGCAATATGTTACGATGGAAGTATTGAAAGTACGTGGATGTTTGCACATTTTTGCCTTTTTTGCTTTCTTTCTGATGATGTCTGTAACTGTTCATAAAGCCAAAAACTACCTCAATAAAATTGTTTATTAAAAAAAGAAATCAGACAATACAAAAAGATAAGGAGCTGTTTATAAGGCAATCAAACCTTTTTAAAAATGGCGGAAGGCCATATCTTTAGCAAACAATCTAAACTTCTTCAAGTTAATGGTCACAAATAGGAACTCCCAATGCGATGATAAAATTCAGTATGGGATGATGGAACCTATATGCTTAGATCAACGAGCACCACGTGTTTTTGTCCCGCTGTCAAATTGAAACAGTACTGCATAGTGAAAATATGTCCCCTGCTCCAGACAGCTACCCTGTAACCTCAGAAACAAAAATGCCTCCATTAATTTGCCCAAGAAGCATACTTTAGTACAGGTGTCCTGCTAGCTTTAACTAATTTATTCCATGGGGAGATTTTGGATTTTCACTAATCCTATTTAAGTACAGGATTTTCCAATAGTCAACCTACACATGGAGTCTCTTGCTTTGTGCAACTTAAATACGGATTTCCTTGATACATGCATGTGAAAATGCTACAACCCAGCATAAAATGGGTTGCAAATCTATTCATGACAGGGAGTTTGAGTCACCTTTTAAGGCCAAGAATGGAAAAATTGGATCTCTTTTAAATAAAAATAACAGGCTCAATAAAATCTATGAAATTTGTTTTCCAAAGGCAAGTTTAAGTTCTTATCTTGAGGACCCAATTTTGATCCCGGTCACTGTCTGTGTGGAGTTTGCACATTCTCCCTGTGCCTGCGTGGGTTTCAGCCCCACAACCCAAAAGATGTGCCGGTTAGGTGGATAGGCCACGCTAAAATTGACCCCATTTGGAAATAAATAATTGGGTCACTTTTCTTATTTTTAAAAAATATTTTTTATTTCCTCCTTTTTCACATATTCTCCCAAATTTACACCTAACAATAAACAATAATCAGTAACGAATTTAATGTCAATCCCCATATCAATAATAACGATCCCATCATCCCACCAAACCCCAAACATTGGCCCGAATGTTAACATAAACAAATGACAAAAATATATCGGGAATCACCCAGTCACCATTAACACATACAGCCCCCCTCCCGCAACTCTCCCCCCACACCCCCCCATGGTTGATGTGATCCAATTCTCGAAAATGCATAGGGAATAACGCCTATAAGTGTAGAACCCCTCCATCCTTCCCTTCAGTTCAAATTTGACCTTTCAAGAATTCCAGCAAGACCCCCGCCACGTCAGGGCACAGGGTGGAGAGGATGATCTCCACCCAAACAGGATCCGCCTTCAGATGATCAATGAGGCGAAGGCTACAACATCTGCCTCCGCATCCGTTTCCAACCCTGGCTGGTCCAACATCCGAAAATGGCCTCCCGAGGGCCCGGGTCCAGTTTCATCTGCAGCTCTTTAGAGATGACCTTAAAAGCCTCCTTCCAGTAATCCTCCAGCTTTGGCCAGGACCAAAACATATGAACGTGGTTTGCGGGCCCCCCCCCCCCCCCCAACCCCCACAATGTTCACACACATCTTCTGCCCCCTCAAAAAGCTGTCTCATCCTCGCCCTTGTAAGGTGTGCTCTATATACCACCTTCAGCTGTATCAGCCCCAACCTCGCACACGAGGTGGAGGCGTTCACCCTCCGGAGCACCTCACACTAGAACCCTTCCTCCATACTCTCACCAAACTCTTCCTCCCATTTTGTCTTGATCCCTTCCAGCGGCACCTTCTCCTCTTCCAAAATAGCCCAGTAAACTGCCCGATACTACCCCCTTCTCCAGTTCCCCTGTTGTCAACAGCTCCTCCAGCAATATGGAAGCCGGCTCTACTTGGAAGCTCTCTATCTCCTTTCTGGCAAAGTCTCGAACCTGCATGTATCTAAAATATTTCCCCCTGCTCCAGCCCATACTTCGCTCCCAGCTCCTTCAATCCGCAAAACGACCCCCAAGAAACAAATCTTTTACTGTCCTAATTCCTTTCTCTTCCCATCTCCGAAAATTTCAATCCCACTTCCCATGCTCAAATCTATGGTTCCCCTGAATCCCTTGACCCTGCCCCTAACCCGAAGTGCTGTCGGAACTGTCTCCAAATTCTCAATGAAGCTATTACTACTGGACTCCCCGTGTATCTGCCCGGGGCCGTCGGGAGCAGTGCTGTCGCTCACGCCTTCAATCCCGACTCCCTACCCAAACTCTCCTTCATTCTGACTCATTGTGAGTCAACCCCACTGACCCAGCTCCATACCTTCTCCACATCTGCTGCCCAGTAATAATGCATCAGGTTCGGAAGACCCGAACCCCCTGCCTACCTTCCTTTCTGTAATAGAACCTTTTTAATTCTGGCCACCTTACCTTCCCTCCCCATATGAACGAGGTAATCATCCTTTCAATTTCTCTAAAAAAAAAATTATTTAAAAAATGCCGTTGGCAGGAAAATCGGCAAGCATTGGAAAATAAACAGGACTCGCAGCAGCACCCTCATTTTAACCGCCTGTACCCGATCTGCCAGTGGCAGAGGAAGACCATCCCACCTTGCCAGATCAGCTTTCACCCTCCCCACCAAACTAGATATGTTGTACTTACGGACCCCCCCCCCCCCCCCCCCCCCCCCCCGCCCCCATTCCAATCTCAAACAACCTGCACCCCCAGGTATCTAAAGCAAGTCCCTGCCCTACGGAATGGCAGTCACCCCCACCCCTGGCCGAGGCACCACAATATGTTAAAGGCGGTCACTTTAATAATAATCTTTATTAGTTTCACAAATAGGCTTGCATTAACACTGAAATCAAGTTACTGTGAAAACCCCCTAGTCACCACACTCCAGCACCTGTTCTCGAGTATAGAGGGTAAATTCAGAATGTTCAATTCACCTGACACGCACGTCTTTCAGGACTTGTGGGAGGAAACTGGAGCACCGGGAGGAAACCCACAGAGACACGGGGAGAACGTGCAGACTCCACAAAGGCAGTGACCCAATCAGGAATCGAACCTGGGACCCTGGCACTGTGAAGCAACAGTGCTAACCACCGTGCTACCTTGCCACCCAACTAATCCACTCAAGGGCAATTGTTACGATGGGGAGAGGTTAGAAATTGAATCTGGAGGGCAGCACGGTGGCCTAGTGGTTAGCATAACCGCCTCACGGCGCTGAGGTCCCAGGTTCGATCCCGGCTCTGGGTCACTGTCGTGTGGAGTTTGCACATACTCCCCGTGTCTGCGTGGGTTTCGCCCCCACAACCCAAAAATGTGCAGAGTAGGTGGATTGGCCACGCTAAATTGCCCCTTAATAGAAATAATAATTGGGTAATCTAAATTTATAAAAAAAAAGAAATTGAATCTGGAAATGGAATCAAAGATGTATTGACAATTTATGGGTTAACAGACTGAGGGTAAAACATGCTAACACCGAGTCAGAGATATACGCCAACACCTGGCCTGAGTTACATTGTCCCATTCAGATTAAACTCTTTTTATTGGGAATAAACATGATACCCTTGTGCAGCCGAGTGATTCACTCAAGATCCATTGCCCTCCAGGACACACTGATCTGGCCAGCGATTAACCCATTACAGAATCTGATGGCCTCTTTTTTCTGTAAATTGGAGGTTAATTGCGTATTCATAGCATGGCCCTGTTTTTTTGTGGAAACAGGAGCGGGCAATCAAAAGACCAAGTAGCGATGACGAGTTCAAGTCTGGATATGCCTGGACAGAACCATCTTTGAGGGACTGTGCAGAGCTGAGATAGAAAAAGAATCCTGTTCAAACAGCCATGATGTGGTGATGTCAGTGTTGGACTGGGGTGGGCACAGTAAGAAGTCTTACAACACCAGGTTAAAGTCCAACAGGTTTGTTTCGAATCACTAGCTTTCGGAGCGCACTCCTTCCTCAAGTGAATGAAGAGGTGGGTTCCAGAAACACATATATAGACAAAGTCAATGATGCAAGACGTTACTCTGAATAATCACAGGTTAAAGTGGTGTGAATTGGCTCAAGCCAGGACAGTTGGTAGGATTTCGCAAGCCCAGGCCAGATGGTCGGGGGTGAACGTAGTGCGACATGAATCCAAGACCCCAGTTGAGGCCGCACCCATGTGTGCAGAACTTGGCTATCAGATTTTGCTCGCCGATTCTGTGTTGTCGCACGTCCTGAAGGCTACCTTGGAGAATGCTTTCCCGAAGATCAGAGGCTGAATGCCCTTGACTGCTGAAGTGTTCCCCGACTGGAAGGGAACATTCCTGCCTGGCGATTGTTGCATGATGTCCGTCCATCCATTGTTGCAGGGGCTGCATGGTCTCGCCAGAATCAAAATTGGTTACATTCTTGGACACACTCATCTCCATCAAGGACTGTCACCTCAGCACTTCACTTTACCACAAGCTCACGGATAACCTCACGACGCTCCACTTCCCCAGCTTACACCCTATGGACAAGCCCTCCATTTACACAGGATCTGCTCAGACAAGGAGGAACGTAACAGACATCTACAGATGCTGAAAGATGCCTTTGTACGAACGGAATATGGCGCGCGACTCATCGATCGACAGCAAAAAAAACGCACCGACCTCCTCAGAAGACAAGCACGTGACACAACCGACAGAGTACCCTTCGTCATCCAGTACTTCCCTTGAGCGAAGAAATTACGACATCTTCTTTGCAGCCTTCAACAGAACATTGATGAAGATGAACATCTTGTCAAGGCCATCCCCATCTTCAAACAACCGCGCAACCTCAAACAGACCATTGTTTGCAGCAAACTACCCAGTCACATAAATACTGTGGCTACCAGAGGAGGTCAAAGGCTAGGAATCTTGCGGCAAGTAAGTCACCTCCCAATTCACCAAAGCCTATCCACCATCTACAAGCCACCTCTCAGGGGTGTAATGGAATACTCTCCACTTGCCTGCATGAGTGCAGTTCCAATAACACTCAAGATGCTTGGCTCTATTTAGGACAAAGCATCCCACTCGATTGCTACCCCTTCCACAAACATTCAATGCATCCATCACTGACTCAGAGTGGCAGCAGTGTACACAATCTACAAGATACACAGCAGGTTCTCACCAAGGATCCTTAGAAAGCAGCTTCCAAACCCACAACCACTTAGAAGAACAAGAACAGCAGATATACCTGGGTACACCATCACCTGGAGGTTCCACTGCAAGTCACTCACTATCCCGACTTGGAAATATATAGCGATTCCTTCACTGTCGCAGAGTCAAAGATCCTGAAATTCCCTCCGTAACAGCCTTTGTGGTATATCTACACCTCAGGTACTGCAACAGTTCAAGGAGGCATCGCACCACTACCCTTTAAAGGGCAACAAGGGATGGGCACTGGCCAACCAGCGACACCCAAATCCCATAAATGAATTCTAAAAACATATAGAATTTAAATTGGATACTAGATCTGGGGTCTCAGCTCTATCAGACAATACTAAATGGCTGCAAGAGTTTACTCAGCAACTGTCAAACTTCAAGGTCCAGGAAGAATCAAGCTAAAAATTAAAAGGTAGATTTGATACAACATTAAGACACAAAGGCAAAGATTGCCCAGGCACTCATTCAACACCAGGAATGTTCCTCGCTAATCAGGAAAGCCTGATCTAAATCTGAACCTAATCAATCCTTAAAAATGAATAAGCAGCCCACAACAAATAACAGAGAAATTAAGAGAATTTCCAAAACTCTTCAGGGGCTTAGGTGAATTGAAAACTGTGCATCACATCTAAAGGCAGATGCATTCTAAAGACAAATGTAAAACTCACTTCTCTGTTTACACACAGGAAGGTGTCACACCCAATATGAAAACAGGAATGAAATGCGGTAAAGGCTATGCTTCAACAAGAAGTCACTCGTCAGTTACAAAACCAACTGGGTGGTGTTCTGGTATGGTACCAATTTCAAAACCAAATAGATCCATCAGAATCCGAGTCGGCCTAAAGCAACAGAAAAAAAAAAGTACAAACTTTACTAAGCTTGACGCAGTTACCACTGCATCAGGAATCATAACTTCTAACCACCTTCATAACATCTTTTGAATGGTGTCGTTTCAACTGTCTGCCTTTTGGCATCATGTCTGCAGCAGAGATTTTCCAATGGATGATGTCCAACATACCAGAAGATATGGATGATGTTTTATGCCACATGGACGATGGTTCAACAAAGGAAGAATATGACAAAAGAGCAAGAGAAATATTAATTATACTAATATCCTAGATTAACACAATGAGAACGGAGTTTTCAAAACCCATAAAATAAGTCAGGTCATGAAAACAAACAGGAATCACCGCAGACCTGCACAAGACAAAAAGGCACAAGAGCATTTCCGCCACCCTGGAAAGTCACCAAATGCTAAAGGTTTGTAGGTACGGTGAGCTGAACAAATTCCTATTCCACCTAGCTCAAATAAACAAACCTCAAGACAACTTTTGAGGTAAGACCAAGTGTAGTGTTGGACTGTGCATCAACAGCAATCATTCAAGTGAAAAGAACATGTTGATCAGAGATCCTCAGCTCGCTATAATCCCAAACGTCCAACTATTATAGCAGTAAATGCGTCAGCAATAGGACGAGGAGCATCCTGTTCCAGATCCAGAGTAATGGGATATGTATTATGTAATCATTACATAATTATGTATTATGTATCAAGGTCCTTAACTGAAAACGAACAGCACTATGCTATTGAAGAGAAAGAAGCCTTCACAGAAGCTTGGACCTGTGAAAGATTTCCTCACTGTGTCTCAAATCTACAGTTCAAGACTGAAACAGATCACAAACTGCTGGTAACTTTGCTGAATACAAATTAAATCACAACAAAGCCCCCTGAATCCACAAATTCAGATTGAAGCTCATATGAGGCGATACTATTATAAGTATCAACAGGGATAATACCAAATGACTGCTTACACTGTTGCAGCTACCCTGTTATCCAGAACAAGATAAAACCATTTTCAGCAAAGAAGTTTAGGCCTTCATAACCTTAACCACCCAATATTTGCCAGCAACGTGGCAGAGAATTTCGGGTGTCTCAAATGAGAGATGAAGTGTGTGCAGATTCACACATACTGGATGCCCTGTTAAATTGAGGTGCAAAAGTTACATGAAATCACATCATTCCAGACATTGTCGCTCTGACAATGGGTCACAATTCATCAATCCCTTGCAGCATCATATGGATTTGACCGTGTCACAAGTTTGCCTGCAGGCCAAAAATGAGGCTGAGAGGGGTACGTATCATTAACAACTTCCTCAGAAAAACATCAGTTACTCTGTTCTGTTACCATTCTACACCCTTGCAGATTGGCTTCACCCAAGCTAACTTTTGATGGGTTGCAGGCTAAGATTTGCTTCCCTTTCTCACACACTAACACAAGTGTCACAGCAGTGGACCATGAACGGGTCCAACAGAAGGAAGGTTATAGAGCAGGCCAAGTCCATACCGTCAACCAATGATACAGGGCTCACAGCCTGCTCACACAAGAAATGGGAGAGATGGTGTGGATGAGGACTCAGCAGAGAAAAGATAACCTAAGGGAGAGGTTGTAACAACCAATATGTTGGTTCAGCCAGAAACTGATATCATCTGAACAAATAGGAGTACCTTGATTTTGTTGAAGAAGCCATTAGCCAGATGGGCTGTATACCCTGATTCTCAGGAAGAAACTACATCTACAGAACAAAACCATAGGAAGAAGAAATTATAACCCTCAAATGAGTTTGGAGCAAACAGACCCTCAACAACCTCAGAAAGAATTTTGTACATGCTTGGAGTGATTGGTGAAACCTCCATGATGATTATCCCAACAGGCTGTGAGCATTCGAGGTTCCAACAACAGAGGCCAGACAAGAAAGCAAATGCAATGACTAAGTTCAGCCCCATTTCCTGCATTTCACATTACAGAAACATTAAGACATTACCTCCAAAATTAGATTTACATCTGTGGTTAGAGCCTGTACCCGGTGGAAACTAGCAATCAGGGAAATGGGTAGAAAACCTTGTTCATCCATCTTTCTCCGTAGAAAAAAATCTCTTTCCAGGTTTTCTGTACTGAAGTAATATTCACTAAAAAGAAAATTACCAATGTTAAAAAAGTTCCCACCTGCCTTAATTAGGAAAGCATTGCTATAGTTGCACAAGAAATGTTCACATACATTTGCCGTTTTATGTATTCCTTCAGTAAGGTTTCATCCACTGTGTACATCTGTGCTCCACTTCCATCATCATAGTAGTACATCATATTAGTGTTGTACTCTGGGATATATTGGTCAGAGGTATCAAACGAATGCTTGTACCCATATGGGTAATCATAATTCACTGAGGAGAAAGTAATCCAAATCAGTCATGTCAAAAAAATTTACATTCACTAGCATCAACTGCCATGCTTCCGCTGTGTACCATTATTTCGCAAGATAAGAGTTTGTGCAGAACATACATTCATGAAATACAAGCCTGGAAAAGGGTATATTATTCACTTCTTGAACAGTCTTTTCCCGCCAAACTGCTACTGTACTTTGTTTCTTTGCTCAGAAGTATCATTGTAGACTTTGATGGAAACCCTGATTTCTTTAAAATAAACAATTTTCTCAGAGAAACAGATAGTGTAATATTATAAAAACGCAAACCTAGGCACGACTACCAGCTTTACTTAAACATTAGTTATTTTGTCTTTGAATTTTTAGATGTGTTTATTTTCAAAATGGACATTGTCTGTATAGGACAATGTGTTAGCCAAATATCATAGGATTGTGTCTGCATCTCCTATGAGGTTCTTTCTTTCTCTTGCTGTCGCCAGAGATTGCATCCAATTCTGGACCCCGTTAGGCAGGATGTTATTACAGCTTGACTGGTTTGTTGTGTTTCAGAATTCTTTGCCACCCCAGGGCCTTTTTGCATGAGGGATGTCATAATCTTCAAATCTGGAAGATTTGTTTCTTGGGGGTCGGTTTGCAGGATTGAAGGAGCTGGGTGCAAAGTATGGGCTGCAGCGGGGGAAATATTTAGATACATGCAAGTTCGAGACTTTGCCAGGAAGGAGATACAGAGCTTCCCAGTAGAGCTGGCATCCACATTGCTGGTGAAGGTGCTGACGACAGGGTGACTGGAGAAATGGGTAGAGTCAGCAGTTTACAGGGATATTTTGGAAGAGGTGAAGGCACTGCTGGAAGGGATCAAGGCAAAGTGGGAGGAAGAGTTGGGAGAGAGTATGGAGGAGGGGTTCTGGTGTGAGGTGCTCCGGAGAGTGAATGCCTCCACCTTGAGCGCATTCCCAGCTAATCTGTAGGGATTATTAGCCTGCAGACTCATGCACAGGCCCCCTGCCCAAGTGCTGCAGTTGTTTATTTCTGAAATGTTGCAGCAGGTGTTGGGTAGGTGGAAAAGGCGACCATTAGCAGTTCAGCAATATGAAAAAAAAAATACTGGAACAGGGTTGCCAAATCTGATTGGAGGCAAACCAGGATGGTTAATCAGGTGATGTTTTGATCATGTGACAATAGTGTCAGAAAAACTCTTCTATGACAATCAATCTGAGACATGGATTAGTTTATCTGCCATTGTACTTGCAGGGTCAAGAGAACGTCATTACACAAAATCCATGCTCTTGTAGGCATTTTAAGTTGTAAATAGATTCACTGTTAGCGGAATTGGTACAACAATATTGTTCACTCACCACGCGAGATTCCCCTGCCACGTCCTCTTCCTCGGCCTCGACCTCGGCCTCTGAAACTTCCTCGCACGCCACCACCTTCACTTCTAACACTGCCAACTTCATCAGCATCATCTCTTCTGTCTCTATCACGCTTGTCATCTCGGCGCCAACCTTCACATAAATAAGTTTGCGTTATTCAAATGCAGTTAAGAAAAAATGCCTGCGCATCACATCTGCGCCGGCCATCAAGCACCTACCTATTCTAATCTAATTTTCCAAACTTTGTCCGTAGCCTTGTGTGCTATGGTGTTTCTAAATGTTTCTTAAATGTTGTGAATGTTCCCACCTCTACCATCTTTTCAGGCAGTGCGTTCCAGATTCTCAGCACCCTCTGGATGAAAATGTTTTCTCTCAAATCTTCTGCCCCATACCCTAAATCTATGCCCTCTGGTTATTGACCCCTCTACTAAAGGAGAAATAGTTCCTCCCCATCCATGTCCCTCAATTTTGAACACCTCGATCAAATCCCTGCTCAGCCTTCTCTGCTCTTAAGGAAATCAGGTGAATCTCCTCTGCACTCTTCCTATAGTGACGACGAGAACTGCACACAGTACTCCAGCTATGGTCTAACAAGCATTTTATACAGATCCATCACAAACTCCCTGCTCTTGGCTAATAAAGGCAGAGTATTCCAAATGCCTTCTTAACCACCTTATCTACCTGTCCTGCATGGACATGCATCCTAAGTCCCCTCTGCTGATCTGTATTTCCTAGTGTCCACCCGTTCATTGTGCTTTCCCTTCAGGGACCACTGAAAGAACATCTTGATGCCCCTCCCATCTGCCACTGGAAAGCTGCCTACAAAGCTGGCAAAATCCTGACAGCTTTACCAATTTGTATCCAGATGGGCACTTAATTGTTGCTGGGTGAATCGACTGGGACCAGTTTGACTGCAACTTTGGCAAGATTGCTTGGAGGCAGGAATGATTTGGGAGCTGACCCCACATTTTGCTTTCTGCCCCACTAAAGACATCTCTCCAGGACCAAGTATGTCCAATCCATTTTGCTTGTACTTGTTGGTCTGGTTGCTGAAAATCTGTTCAGATGCACATATTTGGGTCCGATACATAGTGAAACTTTTACGTGGGTTGTGTCTCAATAAAGGTTTCTATATAAACATTTCCAATGGAAATTTCAATGTAAAAAAAGGTCCACGCTTTGCTGTTCAGTTTTTATGTCGAGTCCAGTAATTTCCACTCCAGTACGTCACTGGCATGTAACTTTTTCAAGTAATGCTATGTGATGCTGTAAAATCTTACTGTTCAATAAATCACACACAGTACATTTTCTGGAACAAATTAAAAAAAATTTTTTTAGAGTACCCAATTATTTTTTTCCAATTAAGGGGCAATTTTTTAGCATGGCCAATCCACCTACCCTGCATATCTTTGGGTTGTGGGGGTGAAATCCACGCAAACATGGGGAGAATGTGCAAACTCAACATGGACAGTGAGCCAGAGCCGGGATCGAACCTGGGACCTCGGCGCCGCGACGCAGCAATGCTAACCACTATGCCACCGTGCTGCCCTGTTTTTGGAAAAATTAATTTCCTGTGTTTTTAATTTTCAATCTAACAATCTGAAAAAAAAGCACAACATTTAAATTTTTAATAAAGCATACCTATCAAATTCAATATATTTTAGTATCCTCATAAAAGTTTTACATGTCTTGATCTCTCCTAAACGATGCAATGTTTTATGAAGGGCTGCCATTATTAGCTGAACAGAAATTGTACCTATGCTCGAACTGCACAATTGCTCAGATCAAATCACTACCAGTTAACTGAACTGAGTGATTCTTGCTCAGCTGTTCTTCAAAACTCTTGCTGATACCCGAGAGACAAGGAGAGCAAGAGCATGCACTCCTGTCTCTCTCAGTCAATGGATTGTCGAGGTTCTGGATAAAACAATTCTGGCTAAATTTAAGCAAGCATGAAAAACTGTATTTCAAAAACTCGTTGAGGTCACTTACTTCTTGAATAATCATTTCTTTTGTTGTTTTGTAGTGATCGTGTTGTGTCTGACTGAGATCGTGAACTGTTACGCGAGCTAGGTCTTTCTTGACCATCTTGCTTCACTTCATCTAGGTGTAATGGAACCCATTTATGCTTGTTCGCTAAAATGTTTTAAAAACAAAATAGAAGTAATTATACATGCTTGCATCGTAATATCCTTCAGCGTGATTTTATGGGAACCAAAAGTTCAAAATCAAGGACACTTTAAACAAAATTGCCATTCGATCCCAAAATCGAAACCAAAATATTTCCCCCAACTCTACTGGTTTTCAACTTAAACCATGTTCTTTGAAGAACAATGAAAACCATGTATAGAAATAGATAAATGAACCAAACAGGTACATGAATAAGTTGAATTATTTGACTCCCCAAGTTACAAAAGAATGCCAAAGTTGAAAAAATTATCCATTTATATCCATCACTTTCTACAGATGCGCCATCTTGATAAAATGATAGATCATTGCACAGCTCTGAACCACTGCACAACCATGTGGTTTCTAACAATGGGCCATAAATAATATAGTTTCCATTAATCTACTTGTAATTTTAGCTTTATTCATAAAGCATTTTCAAAAAATTTCAAATGATTTAACATGGGTTCCAAATTGGATGGACGTATAAAGAAATGGACATTTGGTTCTTGTAGTAGATTTGTCATTTTTCAGGTTGCCTAAACATTATGCATCTTTGATCAACTTCACATCAAAAGAATGAACTGCTGCTTTCTCACAAGGGCACTTAGTTCCCTAAGATGCTACAGAGTGCTGGGAGTTGGGCGAGTGAGGATATCTTAATCTCTTCTAAAAATGTGTTTTGTTTGTCTTTAACATCAGACCCCCACAACCCAAAGACATGCAGGCTAGGTGGATTGGCCACACTAAATTCCGCTTGAACTGGAGATTAAAAAATTGGGTACTCTAAATTTATGGAAAAAAAGTTGAGAGAAACAAATGAGTGACAACAAAACAAGTGTGGGAGAAGTGCTTTCTGGTTCATAGAGGTACTGGGACCATTACTGGGAAAAATCGGGGGCTGCATCATTGGGATGGTTGACACCTGAACCGTGCTAGGACCAGTGTTCTACGAGTAACAGTCTATACGTTGGTTTTAATTTTGCAAAATTCCCTAGATTCAGGGATGGTTAGAAAATAGGGCGGCAAAGAAATGGCAGAGGAACCGAATAGTTACTTTCCATCAGTCTTCACAGTGGGATACCGGAGCTCCAGGAGAGCCAGGGGGCCAGAGGTGAGTCACTGGGGTCACTGTCTGTGTGGAGTCTGCACGTTCTCCCCATGTCTGCGTGGGTTTCCTCTGGGTGCTCCGGTTTCCTCCCACAGTCCAAAGATGTGCAGGTTAGGTGGGTTGATCACACTAATTTGCCCTTAGTGTCCAAGAATGTTGGGTGGGGTTGCTGGGTTACAAGGATAGGGTGGAGGTGTGGGGCTTAAGTGGGATGCTCTTTCCAAGAACCGGTGTAGACTCGATGGGCCGAATGGCCTCATTCTGCACTGTCTATTCTATGAGTGCAGTGACCATTACTAAGGAGAAGGTTCTGGGGAAACTGAAAGGCCTGAAGGTGGACAAATCACCTGGACCGGATGGACTACACTCCAGGATTCTAAAAGAGATAGCTCAGGACATTGTGGAGGCACTGGTGATGATCTTTCAGGAAACACTGGAGGAAGGATGGGTCCCAGAGGTATGGAAGTGGCTATGTACCACCTTTGTTTAAGAAGGGAGGGAGGCAGAAGACATGAAATTATAGACAGGTTAGCCTGACTTGAGTCATTGGTAAGATTTTCGAGTCTGTTATTAAAGGTGGGATCGCGGAGTACTTGGAAGTGCATGATAAAATAGGACTGAGTCAGCACGGCTTCGTCAAAGGGAGGTCGTGTCTGACAAATCTGTTAAGAGTTCTTTGAGAAATAACAAGGAAGTTAGGTAAAGGAGAACCAGTGAACGTGATTTATTTAGATTTCCAGAAGGCATTTGACAAGGTGCCGCATAGGAGACTGTTAAATAAGTTAAGAGCCCATGGTGTTAAGGATAACATCCTGGCATGGATAGAGGGTTGGCTGACTGGCAGAAGGCAGAGAGTGGGGATAAAGGGGTCTTTTTCAGGATGGCAGCCGGTAACAAGTGGTGTACCTCAGGGGATCGGTTCTGGGACCACAACTTTTCACAATATACATTAATGAAAATGAAATGAAAATCGCTTATTGTCACGAGTAGGCATCAATGAAGTTACTGTGAAAAGCCCCGAGTCGACACACTATGGCGCCTGTCCGGGGAGGCTGGTAGGGAATCGAACCGTGCTGCTGGCCTGCTTTAAAAGCCAGCGATTTAGCCCAGTGAGCTATGGAAGAAGGAATTGAAGGCATTGTTGCTAAGTTTGCAGATGATACAAAGATCTGTGAGGGGCAGGTAGTATTGAGGAAGCAGGCGGGCTGCAGAAGGACTTGGACAGGCTAGGAGAATGGGCAAAGAAGTGGCAGATGGAATGCAATGTGGAAACGAGTGAGGGTATGCACTTTGGAAGGAAAAATAGATTATTTTCTAAATGGGAAGATGCTTCGGAAATCAGAAGCACAAAGGGACTTGGGAATCCTTGTTCACGATTCGCTTAAGGTCAACGTGCAGGTTCAGTTGGCAATTAGGAAGGCAAGTGCAATGTTAGCATTCATGTTGAGAGGACTAGAATACAAGACCAGGGATGTAGTTCTGAGGCTATACAAGGCTCTAGTTAGACCCCATTTGGAGTATTGCGAGAAGTTTTGGGTCCCGCATCTAAGGAAGTGTTGGCCTGGGAAAGAGTCCAGAGGAGGTTCGCAAGAATGATCTCTGGAATGAAGAGCTTGTTGTATGAGGAATGGTTGAGGACTCTAGGTCTGCACTTGTTGGATTTAGAAGGATGAAGGGGGGGGGGATCTTATTTTTTTTTTTTTTTAATTTAGAGTACCCAATTATTTTTTCCAATTAAGGGGCAATTTAGAGCAGCCAATCCACCTACCCTGCACATCTTTTGGGTTGTGGGGGTGAAACCCACGCAGACACGGGGAGAATGTGCAAACTCCTCACGGACAGTGACCCAGGGCCGGGATTCGAACCCGGGTCCTCAGCGCCGTAGGCAGCAATGCTAACCACTGTGCCGCCCGGGGGGGGGGGGGGGGGGGGGGGGGGGGGGGGGGGGGGGGGGGGGGAGAATCTTATTGAAACTTACAGGATATTGCGCGGTCTGGATAGAGTCGGCGTGGAGAGGATGTTTCAACTTGTAGGGAAAAACTAGAAGCAGGAGGACACAATCTCAGGCTAAAGGGACGATCCTTTAAAACAGAGATGAGGAGGAATTTCTTCAGCCAGAGGGTGGTGAATCTATGGAACGCTTTGCCGCAGAAGGCTCTGGAGGCCAAATCAGAGTGTCTTTAAGACATTGATTGATGGGTTTTTGATCAATAAGGGGACCGGGGGTTATGGGGAGAAGGCAGGAGAATGGGGATGAGAAAAGTATCAGCCATGATTGAATGGCGGAGCAGACTCGATGGGCCAAGTGGCCTAATTCTGCTCCTATGTCTTATGGGCGACAAAGTTACATCGGCAGGTTAAGTGAGTGGGCAACTATCGGGCAAATGGGAGAACAAGGTGGGAAAATATATGCATTAACATACGAATTAGGAGCAGGAGTAGGTAATTTGGCCCTCAAACTTGCTCCTCCATTCAACAAGATCATGGCCGATCTGATGGTAACTTAATCTCCACATTCCTATTAACCTTTGGCCCCTTTGCTTATCAAAAATTGATCCACCTTGGGGCAGCACGGTGGCGCAGTGGTTAGCATTGCTGCCTCATGGCACCGAGGTCCCAGGTTCAATCCCGACTCTGGGTCACTGTGCATGTGGTTTGCACATTCTCCCCGTGTCTGCATGGGTGTCGCCCCCACAACCCAAAGATGTGCAGGATAGGTGGACTGGCTACGCTAAATTGCCCCTTATTTGGAAAATTAATTGGGTACTCGAAATTAATTTATTTTTAAAAAATTGATCCACTTCTTCCTCAAAAAGTTTTAAAGACTCCGGCTCCACTACCCTTTGGAGGAAGAGGGTTCCAAAGAACCATGCCCACAGAGAAATAATTTCTCCTTATCCTGGTCTCAAATGGGCAACTCTTACTTTTACCCTGGTCTATTTTGACAGGATGAATAAAAGCATATTAACTAAATGGAAAGAGATCACAGAGATTTGAGATGCCGGAATGTGGCGACTAGGGGCTTTTCACAGTAACTTAATTGAAGCCTACTCATGACAATAAGCGATTTTAATTTAATTTCATTTCAGAGAGATCTGAATTGCATGAGGTTAGTAGGTAATTATAGCAAGTAATCAGGAAATCGAATAGAAAGTTATCCATTATTGTGAGAGAAATAGAATACAAAAGTAGAGAGGTTATGCTTCAGCTACACAGAGAATTGGGCGAGACCACATCTGGAGTACTGTGCAGAGTACTGGTCTATTTTATTTTTTAACGGAAGGATATAAATTTGTTGAGGCAGTTCAGAGAAGGTTTAATGCCTGGAATGGGAGGGCTGTCTTATGAGGAAAGGTTGGACAGGCCAGACGTGTATCTGCTGGAGTTTAGAAACCTAAGAAGCGACTTGATTGAAAGATAAAAGATCTCGAGGGGTCTTGACAGGGTGGATGTGGAAGGATGCTTCCTCTTGTGGGAAAATCTAGAACTAGGGATTACTGTTTTAAAATTTCCTAACCAGAGCAATAATTTACCTTTAACTCCATGATCTTCAACTTTTAGTCTCATAAGAGACTAATGAGAATTGCTTTCTCCGGGGACAATGTGTCTTTGAAACACTCTTCCTCAAAAGGCGGTAGGAGCAGAGTCTACATCTGGGGGTTGTGCCAAAATTGGGAGAGCTGTCTCACCAACTAGTCAAGAAACAGCCTGACATAGTCGTACCGACAGAATTATGCCTTACAGATAACGTCTCAGACAATACTATCACTATCCTTAGGTCTGTCCCACTGGCAGGACAGACCCAGTGGTGTGCAATCGAGAGGGAGCTGCCCTGGGAGTCCTCAACATTGACGCTGGACCTCACGAAGTCTCATGGCTTCAGGTCAAACATGGGCAAGGAAACCTCCTGCTGATTATCACACACCGTTCACCCTAAGCTGATGAATCAATACTCATCCATGTTGAACACCAGCTAAAGGAAGCATTTAGGTGACAAGGGCATAGAATATACTCTGGGTAGGGGAATCACCAAAAGTAGCTCAGTAGCACCACTACTGACCAACTCCTAAAGGATGCAACTGTTAAGACGGTCTGCGATAGGTAGTGAGGGAACCAAGAGGAAAAAACATACTCGACCTCATCCTCACAACCTGCCACTCCTAATGTGCTACACGGGATAGATTCAGAACATATATAGCAACACAAGACTGGACATCCATGAGGCACTGTGGGCCATCAGCAGCAGAATTGTACTCTGCCACAATCTGTAACCTTATGGCCCAGCACATTCCCCCACTCTACCAATGCCACAAACCAGGGGATCAACCCTGGTTCAAAGAAGAATGCAGAAGTGCATGCCAGGAGCAACATCAGTCATACCAAAAAAAATGTGGTGTCAACCTGGTGAAGCTACAACACAAGACTACTTGTGTGCCAAACATAAGCAGCAAGTGATAAGACAGAGCTAAGCAATCCCGCAACCAACGGATCAGATCTAATCTTGCCATCCTGCCACATCCAGTCGTGACTGGTGATGGACAATTAAAGAACTTGGGGGAGGAGGTTCCACAAATATCCCCATTCACAGTGATGGAGGAGTCCACCAGGTCTGGGCAAAAGATGAGGTTAAGCCATTCGCAATACTCTTCAGCCTGAAGTGACAAGAGGATGATCTCGGTCTCCTCCAGATGTCCCCAGCATCACAGATGCCAGTCTTCAGCCAATTTGATTTACCCCATGTGATATCAAGAAGCACATGAAGGCACTGGATACTGCAACGGTTATGGGCCCTGACAATATTCCTGCAATAGTACTTAACATTTGTGCTCCAGAACGTGCTGTGTTCCTAACCAAGATGTTCTAGTACAGACAGCGACAATACTGGCACCAACCCAACAATGTGGAAAATTGCCAAGTACATGTTGTGTATACAATAAGCACTTAACCCCAAACCAAATCCAACCTGGCCAATTACCACACTATCAATCTACTCACAAATATGAGCAAAGTGATTGAATCATCCGTAAAGTAGTGGAAGAGGTCATCAACAGTGCCATCAGGCGGCACTTACTTTGCAAAAACCCTTGATGCTCAGTTTAGGTTCCGCCAGAGTCAGAGCTCCTGACCTCATCATAACCTTGGTTCAAACATGGACAAAGCGCTGAACTTAGTGGCTGCCCTTAATATCAAGGCAGTATTTGATAGCGTATGGCATCATGGAGCTCTAGCAAACCTAGGGTCAATGGGAATAGCAAGAAAACTCTAAATTGGTTGGGAATCATACCTAGCACAAAGGAAGATGGTTGCGGTGATTGAGGCGAGGCCAGTCATCTCAATCCCAGGACATCACTGCAGGAGTTCCTCAGTGTAGTGTTAGGCCCAAACATCTTCCGTTATTTCATCAATCACAAACATGAGGGGATGTTGGCTGATATGCACAACATTCAGCACCATTTGCAATTCCTTGGACACTGAAGCAGCCCATGTGCAAATGCAGCAAGATCTGGACAATACCAAGTCTTTGGCTGACAAATGGCAAGTAACATTCATGCCACACAAGTGGCAAGCAATGACCAACAAGATATAATCAAACCACCGCTCCATGACATCCAATAGCATTACCAACACTGAATCCCCCACTATCAATATCCTGGGAGTTACCTCTGACTAGAAACTGAACTGGACTGGCTGCATAAATGATTGCAAGAGCAGGTCAAAGGCTAGGAATCCTGCAGCAATATCCTGACTCTCCAAAGCCTGCCCACCACCTATAAGGCACAAGTCAGGAGTGTGATGGAATACTCCCCACTTGTCTGGATGAGTGCAGCTCCAACAACACCAAGAAGCTCTACACAATTCAGGACAAAGCAGGCCGCTCGATTGGCACCCCTGCCACAAACATTCACTCCCTCCACCACAGACACACAGGAACAGCAGTGTGTACCATCTACAAGATGCATTGCAGGAACTCACCATGGCTCTTGGGTAGCACCTTGGAAACCCACAATCCCTACCATCTAGAAGGACAAGGGCAGCAGATATATGGAAACATCGCCTGGAAGTTCCCCTCCAAGTCACTCCTGTCATCGAAATATATCAGCTTTCCTTCACTGTAGCAGGGTCAAAATCCTAAAACTCCCTTTCTGTTTTAATCTAGTCTTAAATCAGGAACACCTCGCTCTTATATTCAACT
Organism: Scyliorhinus canicula; assembly: GCF_902713615.1. Taxonomy (NCBI): domain Eukaryota; kingdom Metazoa; phylum Chordata; class Chondrichthyes; order Carcharhiniformes; family Scyliorhinidae; genus Scyliorhinus; species Scyliorhinus canicula. The sequence continues at coordinate 238,032,442 of NC_052148.1, read as the reverse complement.
TGTACCCGGAGAACCGGCCAAATTCCTCCAAAAACACTAATGCCCAAAATACTGCCCAATGGGTCCAAAATGTATAGCAGGTTGTCCACATACAGCAAGACTCTATGCTTGGGACCCACTGTACAATCTCGCTCCAGGCCACCGATGCCCTAAGCGCCATTGCTGGTGGCTCTATCTCCAAAGATCAACGGGGAGAGCAGGCACCCCTGCCTCGTCCCCCGATGCAACCCAAAATATCCTGAACTCACTTGGTTTGTCAGCACACTTCCGACCAGTGCCATGTATAGCAACCGGAACCGGTCCACAAACCACTGCCCAAACCCAAACCGTCCAAGCACCTCCCACAGATATTCCCACTCCACCCGGTCAAACCCCTTCTCCGCGTCCATCGCCACCACCACTCCACCTCCTGCCTGTCCAAAGGCATCATAATTACACTGAGCAGCCTCCTCACATTCACGAACAACTGCCTCCCTTTCACAAAACCCGTTTGATCCCATCATCCACTGGATGTAGTCCTCGATTCGCGAACACCTTCGTTAACAACTTGGCGTCTATATTCAATGATGATATCGGCGGTATGATCAGCACTTCTCCGGATCCTTGTCATTTTTCAATATCAGGGAGATGGACCCTGCGACAATGTAGGGTTGAGTATCCCTTCCCCTAGCCTCATTATACGCCCTCCTCCGCAGCGGCCCCAGGTCCCACCCATTTTAGAAAACTCCACTCTTTTGTCTATTAAGAGGCGACATAGTGGTTAGCACTACTGCCCCATAGCGCCATGGACCAGGGCTTGATTCAGGCCTATGGCGACTGCGTGTGGTGTTTGCAAGCTTTCTCAGTGTCTGCATGGGTTTCCTCTGGGAGCTCTGGTTTCTTCCCACAGTCCGAAAACATGCAGGTTGTGTGGATTGGATTGGCCATGATCAACGTGTCGGGTTACAGGGATAGGGTAGGGAAGTGGGCCTAGTAGAATGCTCTTTTGAAGTATCAGTGCCGACTTAATGAGACGAATGGACTCCTTCTGCACTGTAGAGATTCTGTGGATTAATCACAGATCATAGAATTTACAGAACAGAAGGAGGCCTTTCGGCCCATTGAGTCTGCATTGGCTCTTGGAAAGAGCACTCTACCCAAGGCCATACTTCCACCCTATCCCCACCTAACCCAAGGGCAATTTATTATGGTCAATCCACCTAACCCAAACATCTTTGGATTGTGGGAGGAAAACGGAGCACCCGGAGGAAACCTACACACAGACGGGGAGAATGTGCGAACTCCACACAGACAGTGACCCAAGCCGGGAATCGAACTTGGGACCCTGGAGCTCTGAAGCAACTGTGCTACCACACCACCATTTATGACTACGCAAAACTCTGGCCAGATCTTTTGAACGCCCTCAGTGACCCCACTGTGGCCTCTGGACACCCCACTGCACCCAATATACCTCTTTCGAGGTCCTCAAGTCCCCCACCCCACTACTTATAGGCAAGGAACCCCCTACCAGACACCTGGCATGGGCAATCTGACACCCTGGCGCTGCCAGCCTGGTATCCTGGCAATCCCCTTCTAGACTTGGTGTACCACACTGGAACCTTGGCAGTGCCAAGATGTCAGGCTGGCAGTGCCCAGGTGCCAAGAGTGCCAGGGTACCACACTGCCCAATGTGAGACCACCCATGCGTCTCCAATGGCCTGGGAGACCTCCTCCACAACTGCCATTACAACTGGTTCTCGTTTGTGTGGACCAGTATTAAACACCGTTCTGGCGAGGTCTCCCAGGTCGATGGCTCTTTGACAATTATTCCATATAGTTAAAATATTAGGAGGGGGAGATGGTCTGGAAGATGTTAATACCTGCATAAACCTCCTGCCTACCAAGCCCATGTTTTGGGTGAAGCAAAGTGACGCCTGTGAAGACCAGTGCGCATGCACAGATGGCATATTGCGTTGACAGGAGATTTTCCTGTAAATTTTATGTCAGGAAGTGCAGAATTGCATTTGTAGAAGGGCGCTAAAACAAAGAGACCTGGAGGTTTATATCTTTGTTGGTGGTAGGACAAATCGATAAGGCTATTAAACAATTAAGGGCTTTATAAATAGAGACAAAGTTTAAAAAAATAAATTCTTATACCAGTGGTTCGGCCTCGGGTGGAGTAACCATTCCAATTCACGGCTCCACATTTCAGAGCAAGGCTGCCAAGACCTTGGAGAGACTACAAAAGGGAATTGACTAGAATGGTACAAGGATGTATAGAATGAATGGACAGACTAGAGAAGTGGAAGTTGTGGTCCTTAGAATGGAAATGCTAAGGGGAGATGTTTTTTTTTGGTGGGGTGGGGGAGGAGAGTGCCGGGTAAGGTGCACACTCAACGGGCTGAATGGCCTCCTTCTGCATTGTAGTGATTCTAACATCCTACTGCATGATCCTATGAAGACTAAGTCTGAAACTAACATAGGAAAGAAACAAAATGATTAATCTGTTGAGAGCAAAAGTCCAACTCCAAAGTTGCTCTTAATTCTGTCCTTCAAGGAACATGTTGCTTAAACAAGAGTTCACACTGTTAAGTTGTACTTTGCAGGTTGAAACAGGGCTGTTTATGCTCCATTTTAGAGGATTAAATCCATAATCTGGGATACAATTGGAGTTCAATACTGAGGCAGTGCTACAGAATTGAAGGTGCTGTTTTTCAGATCAAAAATTAAACTGAGGCTTTGCCTACCGTCTCAAGTAGATGTAAAAGATCCTATGCACAATGTGATAAGCAGTGATGTTACAAGTGCCGTAGACAACATTTAAGCCTTAATCAACATGGAGAGTAATATTACATTATTTATCTCAATGTTGCTTGTGGGACCTTGCTCTGTAGAAGTTGGTTGCCATGTTCCACTATGTTAAAATAATAACTACATTTCAAAGTACTTCACTGGTTGTGAAGTACTTTTGGGACATCCCGAGGTCACAAATAAAACTACGTAAGTGTAAGTTCTATTGCCGGCCATTTTTTCTTTTAATTAAAATTTTCCAATTAAGGGGCAATTTAATGTGGCCAATCCACGTAGCCTGCACATCTTTGGGTTGTGGGAGTGAGACCCACACAGTTATGGGGAGAATGTGCAAACTCCACGCGGACAGTGACCCAGAGCTGGATTGAACCCAGGTCCTTAACGCTGTGAGGCAGCAGTGCTAACAACTGCACCACCGTGTCGCCCTCTGCTGGCCATCATTAGAGAGTTTAAAAAAGTCTACAATCATTCTTTTCTAAGTAATGGAAAAATGCATGATTTGTGGTTTCTATTAAATATGTAACCCAGATCACAATATAATAATAAGATTATAGAGAAATGTCTACCAGCAAGAAGAATTTGGACAATTGTAGTTACTTACTTCTGAAGAACACACTTGCCAAGAAAAGCTGCCTGTAAGAAACCCAGCCATCAACTGTATTGGAGGAAAAAATATATGCAGAAAGCATATCCACGCTTCAGTTACCATTATAGAAAAGGTCATGAGTTTGCAGTGCAAATTATGACCGTTGGTGCTTTACATAGGGAAATGAACTGAAAGAGACTGAAAAATGATGGAATGATGCAGAAACTCCTAATGTATCCATATGCACTAAAGTTTTCACAGGGGATAGAAGAGAGGATGACTTTTTTTTAATTGCTGGCATTAGAACATGAATGCTTGAAAATCATATCAAGCTAAGTCACACTTTAGTCAGTTTAAAAATATCGCAATTAGATTTTCAACCAAATGAAGTCTGCTTTCACCACTTCTTCCAAGTAACAAATAGCACTGTGTGTACATGCAAGTGCTGATCACAACACTATCTGCTGGAGCTAGTTGATTCCAAGTTGAGTATTATACAAAATAATAAAAAAATACAAATGGTGGACACCTGAAACAAATGAAATGCTGAAAATACTCAGGTCAGGAATTTAACCCCCTCTGCTTTCCACCCAATCAGACCTTCCCTTTTGTTCTGACTGCCTTGTCCCTGTACTTGCTAAAAATGTTACATCTTTTCCAGTTCTGTCAAAAAGTCATAGTTTAGAAATTATATATATTTTTTCTCCATAGACATTGCAGGTTATGGAATATAGAATATTTTCAATTTTAAAATATATTGTTTTTCTGCATTAGAACATATTTTGTGAAGCTCTAATTTGAAGGTCAGTGAGAAGGTAGGAAAATATGATACAACTTGCGGTTTTATACCTTTCTTCCCCTTTTGTGAAGACCCCTGAGATTCATCTTCAATGGTTGACTTTTCCTCATCATCATTTTGTTGTGTTTGTCGGTTTTCTTTGCTTTCACTGTTGTCTTTCTTTTCAGACTTGTCTTTTTTCTTATTTTTATTTAGAGGCTTTTTGGTCGGTTGGTTCATGATGTTATGGTGCTATAAAAATATAAAAAAGATGAACATTTCAACCTTCAAATCAACTAATCAGAAATCCACGAATTATCCCATGAATTGCAAGTTAAAATCTTCTGAAGCAGTTATGTAACAAGGATGGATATACTGGCAAGTTCAATCTTTGGGTCAAATTTAGCCAGAGAAATTCAAATGTGAATGAATAGCCCAATATGTAGAAAGTTCCTCTGGTATGGGAGTAAAGAATGGAGACATAGCATTAAAATTATAGCTTGGCCATGGTGGTTTTGCACAAAAGGTAATGCAAATCCAGAACACTATTTAAAAAGGTTGTTTATGCTAGCCAATTTCAAATTCTCAATTTTGGTGAAGGGCTCAGGCACAAGATAACAAGACAAAGGTTTTACAAAAAGACAGTTTCCATTTAAGATGCAAAAGTAAGTGGAGGAAATGGATCAGTGCGCTCCCATGACATATATTTTTAAATCACAGAAGAAACTTATTCAGATATTCTGAGCTAGCGATCATCGTGTTGAAACTGCTTCTGGTATGGAAAACAAACACTTTCCATCAACGACGGGGAGGAAAAATGTGTTCAAAATGTAGTTATGAATCTTCAGTGGAAAGGTAAAGAGGCGGTGGTGACAACCGAAACTCTGCTGTCCGTGGCTTAAGTCACAGCAAGTCCCATTTACCGATTCCATGCTCGCTGATCTACAAGCTCAGTCTTAACTTCAAAATTCTCATCCTTGTTCTCAAATCCCAACATGATCTTGTACCTCTCCATCTCCGTAATTATTAATTCTTCACCAGACAAACCATTTAAAAAGCAGTGTTGTAGCTTGCTTCATGTCAGGGGAAATCATTTAAATATAAAAGCAAGTGCACTGTACACTAACATACCTCTTTATTAGCAATTTCTCCTGGAGTAGGCCAGTTTGTGATGTCACTGAAGTCACTTGCCTGAAATAAAATATAGACCATTACATTTTAAAAAAAAACATATATTTATTAAACAGACTTAACACAAAATCTTACAATGTGGAAATACCTGCATTGGACTGGGGTGAACTCAAAGATGCAATACGATACTTTGAAGTCTTTGCATGCAATTAAGTCTACAGGTCCAGACGGAGCAACTTTTGGAGGTAGTGACCACAATTCTGTGACGTTCACTTTAGTAATGGAGAGGGTTAGGTGCGTGCAACAGGGCAAGGTTTACAATTGGGGAAGGGTAAATACAATGCTGTCAGACAAGAATTGAAGTGCATAAATTGGGAACATAGGCTGCCAGGGAAGGACACAAGTGAAATGTGGAACTTGTTCAAGGAACAGGTTCTGCGTGTCTTTGATATGTATGTCCCTGTCAAGCAGGGAAGAGATGGTCGAGTGAGGGAACCATGGTTGAGAAGAGAGGTTGAATGTCTTGTTAAGAGGCAGAAGGAGACTTACGCAAGGCTGAGGAAACAAGGTTCAGACAGGGCGCTGGAGGGATACAAGATAGCCAGGAGGGAACTGAAGAAAGGGATTAGGAGAGCTAAGAGAGGGCATGAAAAATCTTTGGCGGGTCGGATCAAGGAAAACCCCAAGGCCTTTTACATATATGAGAAATATGAGAATGACTAGAGCGAGGGTAGGTCCGATCAAGGACAGTAGCGGGAGATTGTATATCGAGTCTGAAGAGATAGGAGAGGTCTTGACAAGTACTTTTCTTCAGTATTTACAAACTAGAGGGGCCATATTGTTGGAGAGGACAGTGTGAAACAGACTGATAAGCTCGAGGATGTTAGGAAGATGTGTTGGGAGTTTTGAAAAACTTGAGGATAGACAAGTCCCCCAGGCCTGACGGGATATATCCAATGATTCGATGGGAAGCAAGAAATAAAATTGCAGAGCCGTTGGCAATGATCTTTTCGTCCTCGCTGTCAACAGGGGTGGTACCAGGGGATTGGAGAGTGGCGAATGTCATGCCCCTGTTCAAAAAAGGGAATAGGGATAACCCTGGGAATTACAGGCCAGTTAGTCTTACTTCGGTGGTAGGCAAAGTAATGGAAAGGGTACTGACGGATAGGATTTCTGAGCATCTGGAAAGACACTACTTGATTAGGATAGTAAGCACAGGTTTGTGAGGGGTAGGTCTTGCCTTACAAGTCTTATTGACTTCTTTGAGGAGATGACCAAGTATGTGGATGAAGGTAAAGCAGTGGATGTAGTGTACATGGATTTTAGTAAGGCATTTGATAAGGTTCCCCATAGTCGGCTTATGCAGAAAGTAAGGAGGCATGGGATAGTGGGAAATTTGGCCAGTTGGATAACGAACTGGCTAACCGATAGAAGTCAGAGTGGTGGTGGATGGCAAATATTCAGCCTGGAGCCCAGTTACCAGTGGCGTACCGCAGGGATCAGTTCTGGGTCCTCTGCTGTTTGTGATTTTCATTAACAACTTGGATGAGGGAGTTGAAGGGTGGGTCAGTAAATTTGCAGATGATACGAAGATTGGTGGAGTTGTGGATAGTGAGGAGGGCTGTTGTCGGCTGCAAAGAGACATAGATAGGATGCAAAGCTGGGCTGAGAAGTGGCAGATGGAGTTTAACCCTGACAAGTGTGAGGTTGTCCATTTTGGAAGGACAAATATGAATGCGGAATACAGGGTTAACGGTAGGGTTCTTAGCAATGTGGAGGAGCAGAGAGATCTTGGGGTCTATGTTCATAGATCTTTGAAAGTTGCCACTCAAGTGGATAGAGCTGTGAAGAAGGCCTATGGTGTGCTAGCGTTCATTAGCAGAGGGATTGAATTTAAGAGCCGTGAGGTGATGATGCAGCTGTACAAAACCTTGGTCAGGCCACATTTGAAGTACTGTGTGCAGTTGCGGTCAGCTCATTTTAGGAAGGATGTGGAAGCTTTGGAAAAGGCGCAAAGGAGATTTACCAGGATGTTGCCTGGAATGGGGAGTAGGTCTTACGAGGAAAGGTTGAGGGTACTAGGCCTTTTCTCATTAGAATGGAGATGGATGAGGGGCAACTTGATAGAGGTTTATAAGATGATCAGGGGAATAGATAAGTAGACAGTCAGAGGCTTTTCCCCCGGGTGGAACAAACCATTACAAGGGGACATAAATTTAAGGTAAATGGTGGAAGATATAGGGGGGTTGTCAGAGGTAGGTTCTTTACCCAGAGAGTAGTGGGGGCATGGAATGCACTGCCTGTGGAAGTAATTGAGTCGGAAACATTAGGGACCTTCAAGCGGCTATTGGATAGGTACATGGATTAGGGTAGAATAATGGAGTATAGATTAATTTGTTCTTAAGGGCAGCACGGTAGCATTGTGGTTAGCACAATTGCTTCACAGCTCCAGGGTCCCAGGTTCGATTTCGGCTTGGGTCACTGTCTGTGTGGAGTCTGCACATCCTCCCCGTGTGTGCGTGGGTTTCCTCCGGGTGCTCCGGTTTCCTCCCACAGTCCAAAGATGTGCAGGTTGGGGGATTGGCCATGATAAATTGCCCTTGGTGTCCAAAATTCTATGATCGATGATTAACCTAGGACAAAAGTTCGGCACAACATCGTGGGCCGAAGGACCTGTTCTGTGCTGTATTTCTCTATCTATCTCTATCTATATAACTGGAGAGACAATGATCAAATTGCCCTGGATCTCATGGGCTCTTAACTTATTCCATTAGCCTCCCATGTGGGACCTTGTCAAAAGCCATACTAAAGTCTATGTAGGCTACATTAACTGCTCATCTACACAGTCAGTCACCTCCTCAAAAAATTCAAATTACTAAGACATGATCTCCCTTTGACAAAACCATGCTGACTATCTTGCCTCTCCAAGTGGAGATTAATTCTGTCATTCAGAAATTTCTCCACTAGTTACCCTACCACTGAAGTTAGACTCACACGCCAGTAATTTCCTGGTTTGTCCCGACTTCCCTTCTTGAAAAATTCGATCACATTAGCTGTCCTCCAGTCCTCTGGCACCTCTCCTGCGGCCAGAGACAATTTGAAAATTGTCAGAGCCTCTGCAATCTCCTTCCTCGTCTTCCCCAGCAATCTGGGATACACCTCATCTGGCCTCGGGGATTTATCCACTTTTAGACTCTTTAAAACTGTTAATACCTCCTCCCTCTCTGTTAAATCAGTCCAGTAAACCACAATGCACCTATCTGATTTCTAGACTTACAATATCCTTCTCCACAGCGAACACAAATGCAAAGTACTCATTTAAAACCTCACCATATCTTTGTGTTCCATCCACTTACCATGTGGTCTCGAATGGGCCCTCCTCTTACCCTGGTCAGCCTCCTGCCTTGAATATACTTATAAAACACCTTTTCCTTTATTTTACCCACCAGGGCTTTTTCATGGCCCCTCTTTGTTCTCCTATTTTAATTCTTATGCCTCTGCACTTTCTATACTCCTCTAGGGTGTCTGCTGTTTTGAGCCCTCAGTATCTGCCATAGGTCTCCTCTCTTCCTCTCTCCCCCCCCCCCCCCCCCCCCCCCCCCCGATCCAACCTTGGATATCCTTGAATCCAGGGTTCTCTCGACTTATTTGCTCCACCCTTCACAATTAAGGGAACACGTTAGCTCTGTTATTCTCCATTATCTTTGCGAATGAACCCCACTGCTCTAATGTAGATTTTCCTGCAAGAAGCTGCTCTTAGTTAAATTTGGACAGATCCAGTCTTATTCTATTAAAATTGGCCCTTCCCCAATTCAGAACCTACTTTTAGTTGGCCCAGACAACTAAAGCACAGCAAATTCTAAAAATATTTTTGGTCAGATCCAGGAAAGCTGAAGAACCACTTTACCGGGCAATTAGGTGAGCCAACAACAAAGCTTTGTAACATAGCCATCAAGTTTACTGGTTTCTGTGCATGATACAGTTTCAATATATAATCTAAAGTGAAACAAGGACAATCCTTAAGGATCTTATGGCTTATTTTACATACCTTTCCAGTTTTCTTTGTTTTGGGCTTGCCTGCCTTGATTACTTTGGTTGAACTGCGTTGCTCTGAAAATTAAAATAAGTCTTTTGTTTTGTGCACAACTGAAAATTCAAGAATGTCAAACAATAAAATACATTAGAACATGACAGCAAGAATGAAATACTGCATGTGGATTTAGCCAACATCAGCGAACCCACAAAATGCACCCCCTTTAACGATAAAACTCTTACAAAAAAAGTGTTTTCTTCTTTGTGCTTTGTAATAATTTATCTGTACTGCACACAAATCAAGTGACAAATCTCTAGGAATAATTGCCCGTATCCTTGGGTTTTAAAAGAGGTAGTTGCAGAGTTGACGCATTGGCTTTGAACTTCCAGAATTCCCTGGTAACTAGAAAGGTTTATCCGAATTACAAGGTAGTTAATGTAATCCCCACTGTTCAAGAAATGGGTGGGAGAAACAGTGAGCTGTAGGCCACTTAACCATGCCATCAATAGCAGGAAAATGTGAGAACCTATTATTAGGGGCATGGAAAGACAGCACTTGGAGAGCATCATAACATGATTAGGCAGTCAATTATGAAAAATAAATGGCGCTGACAAATCTTCCAAAGAAATAGATATTGAGATGGATAAAGAAGTGATTTGGTATATTTGCATTTTCAAAAAGCACATGATGTTATTAAATAAAATTAGGGTTTGGAGGCAACATATTAGCATGGATTGAAGACTGGTAATGGATAGAAAATCGATAATGGACAAAAAAATAGGGAGAAACCAATAATTTTCAAGTTGGCAAGCTGTAACTATTGGGGTATTGTAAAAATCGGTGTTTGAGGCTCAGCGATTTACAATCTATATCAATGACTCAGAAGAGGAGGAGAAGAGGAGGATACCAATTTTGATGATATTACAAAGTTAGGTGGGAAAGTAAGTCGTGAGGAGAATGCAATGTGGCTGCAAAAGAACATCAAGTGGGAAAGTACAAGGCAGATGGAATGTCATCTGGATAAGTGCAAAGTCACCAACTTTGGAAAGAAAAATAGAACAGCAAATCTTTTTAGTGAGGCTGGAAATGTTGATGTACAGAGGGGCTTGTGTGTCCTTGCACAATAGTCAACATCCAGGTTCAGCAACCAATTTGGAAAACAATGAGCAAACTAGCCTTTATTCCAATGTCAGAGTCAAGACGTTTCACTGGAATTGTACAGAGCCTTGGCGAGACCACACTTGGAATACGGTGTCCAGTTTTGGTTTTCTTGCCTTGGGAAGGAGTACCATAAAAGGGCCACTCTACTGATCCTGATCACAGAATTCTAACTATCAATACATTCAGAAATGCAGAACAATTCAGTGGTCTATAGTTGTGGCATCGCATAGCACAAAATCATGAAGCAAAATAAGTGCAAAGAAATCATATTTGTTTTTAATAAATTAAATTACACGCAAAGTGGTGTTCCACAAGGACTGTGCCAGGACCATTATTACTCATCACTTACATGAAATTATTTGGACTTGGAAATCAGAAACATGTCAAAATTTGTGGATGACATCAACTTTGGTTAAGGATATGACCAAGTGAGAAGGACTATGACAAAATATAGGGATAGATTACTTTCAGAACCAGGGTGTAATAACTAAATGAACTTCAATATATGTGAATGTGAATTGGTTGGAAGAAAAGGGAGGCTACATGTTCCTTCGGAAGCATTTAAATGGGGCACAGGATCAGAGAGGTCTGAGGGTACAAATATATAGAAAGGCAGCTTAATCATGCTACAAAACCTATAATATGTAGATTTATTTCTAGAGGAGAGAAGTGAAAAGGAGAGCATTTAATGTTAAGCTTGTACAGTTATAAACAGAGAAGGTGCAAAAATGATTTACTAAAATGGGGCCTGAACAGAGAAGTTATACCTATAAAGATTGAACCAGCAGGGGTTCTATTCTCTGCAAAATGACTGAGGGGTGACTAGTAAGTTTTGAAAATTGGAGAATTCAGGATAAACTTTTCTTAAAACCCAGTGAGCAAAATTCAGGTTGACTTGTAAAGATGCCATTAAGGGTACACAGTTACAACATGTGCAAATGTGAATAGAAGGATATGTTCCTGGGATTAAGTTAGAAGGCTGGAAGGAGGCTTATGGAACAAACATTGGCAAGGATCCAATGAGAAGAATGGCCTGTTTTTGTGCTGTAAATACTGCGGAATGCCAAGTTTTCAGTACTCACAACATTGGTCCTCTCCGCTGTTTATAAAAAAAACTTGATAATTAAAAATTTCAAAACAATGTACATCACAGGAAATGGGCACCAGTGGCAATGGCAGGTTTATTCCCAGGTCAGAATTCCCAGGTGTACCGGACTTGGAGGTTGTGCTATCCCCATCCACCTCGAAAAAGAAACAGACGGAGCACATGGGGAGGGGGTGGTCAGAAGAGCAGTCACATCACAAATTCCATTAATCAAAAAGATTCCATATAGATATTACAGAATTTACCCAAAACGTTCAAAACATTTAAGACAACTACATGAGTACATTCTCCTTGTCATCAGGTACCATGACCAAAGGGGCATTGGTAACCATGGACTTCCATGTCTTGGCCCATAGTTGTGCCTGGCTTCTGCAGGTTCTGGCTGACCAGAAGACTTTCACCACCTGCCACAGGTGCACTGGAAGGATTTGATCTGATTTGCAGGTTTGACCATGTTATGAATAGTGGCCATCAAGTCCCAGAGAGGGAGACACATAACTGGACCTTTTAGTTCTAAGGTAGGGACACTAAGGCTTGAATCTTTTATAGGAGATTCAAAGCTAGAACTTGTTGTTTTGAGGATTCAAGTGCTCCAGAACTACAGAATTGTAAAAGAGAGGCAGGCTGACCTGACATCACTATCAAATGGTTCATAAAATGTAACTTGCTTGAAAATATGATTAAATGCAATAACCAAGTCCAGCAGTCAGATCTTAAAACAGTTTTAGATTTCACTTCAACAATGGTTTCTGGGAAATCTCATCTGCTAAAGTAGAAGAAAGATTCACATGGACTGCAGTTCTTTGAAATACTTTGAAGAATTTTACAACTTTCAAAACTACTAATCAGCCATTCAGATATCTGTATTATATTATTTCAACCGTACTCAAGAGGAGCTGTTACCACAGAAGCGCCAGATTTCTATCACACCAACCTGCAAGCAAATGGAGCTGGGACAGGGACACGTCAGTTTTTAAAAAACAACAGTGTGTAACTGGTTGGCCAATGTTCCAATACCAGTCAAAGAAACCCCTGAACATTCTATGTTGATGACTTAGGAAATAAACATTCTATTTATTTTAATAAAAGGCACAGTTATGGATGATTGAAAGGAGGGCAGCATGGTGGCACAGTAATTATCATAGAATTTACAGTGCAGAAGGAGGCCATTCGGCCCATCGAGTCTGCACCGGATCTTGGAAAGAGCACCGTACCCACGGTCAACACGTCCACCCTATCCCCATAACCCAGTAACCCCACCCAACACTACGGGCAATTTTGGACACTAAGGGCAATTTATCATGGCAATCCACCTTTGGACCGTGGGAGGAAACCGGAGCACCCGGAGGAAACCCACGCACACACGGGGAGGATGTGCAGACTCCGCACAGCCAGTAACCCAAGCCGGAATCGAACCTGGGACCCTGGAGCTGTGAAGAAATTGTGCTATCCACAGTGCTACCGTGCTGCCTCACAGCACCGACGACCCAGATGCGATCCTGGCCTGGGGTCACTGTCTGTATGGAGTTTGCACATTCTCCCGGAGTCTCCCAGCCGCCACCCTGAGTTAAACAGTGCCACATCCGCTCTCTACAAGAGCAAGGTGTGATTTGGCACACTCTACCCTGCCAGGTTATGAGTCACATACCGGGCAAAGGAGTACTATTTTGACACCACTGAGACAGCCAACACATTTGTTTAAGATGATGGTCTGGGTGGACAGGAAGAGCACACATGGGTGAGAAGTCAGAGTATGAAAGACAAGAGACAGAAAGACAGGAATGAACGCGGACAGGGTGGGGGCAAGGGTGGCAGACTAGGGTTGAATAGGGGAAACAAATTAAGAGAGGAGTCACTACACTGGCATGTAAGCTGGTGTACGGGAGTACAGGGAAGGAGACCGCAACGTACCTCCTGCGAGGGAGTGCCGAGCAGGAGGAAGGGAAACCGTAGAAATCCAAGGGAACAAAGGGCAAAAAGGGTGGGGGTGGTAAGAGTGCTGAGATGGCTACATGAGGAAATGGCATGGGGGAAGCAGTTGGCGGTCACCTCGAATGGTCTGGGATCGAGGGCAGGCCCGATCGCACAGCCCCCCCTCATGTTTTATATGGAGCAAATGGGGTCGTTGCGTGCGGGGTATTTCTACCACCTGGAGGTGGGCAGAAAGACAATTCTCCTTCTCCCACGTGCACAAGGCCTAATCGAGGATACTTTTTTTTTGGTCTACGGAAGAGGGTGCTTCCAGGGATATCAAAGGGGGAATACTCCGCCATTGTAATCTCTGACCATGCACCACATTACATTGCCGTGTGGTTGGAGACGGGAAGGGCCCAACTCCCTCCCTCCCCCGCCTCACAATGGAGGCTGGATGCAGCTCTCCTTGCAAATAAGGAATTCAACACAAAAATATTCCAAGCCATCGACAATTACGCATCCTACAACAAGAACAGGGAGGCACTGAAGGCGGTGATTAGGGGGGAGATATCATAGCTTATAGCGCCCTGTGGGACAGGAAACCAAGCAGTGGCTGATGGGCTCCATGCTAGAGATGGATCAGCAGTACTCCACAACCTCAACCGTGGAATTGCTGGCAAATAGGAAAAAGCTGCAGATAGAATTTGCTCTGCTCTCCACACGGAGGACAGTCCACCAGCTTCGCCATGCACAGGGGGCTTTCTACGAACATGGAGACAAAGCCAGCTGCATGCTGGAATAGCAGCTAAGAAAACAGGCTGCCGCGAAAGAGATAGCTCAAATGAGGGACAATAAATGTAGGATAGTAGCAGAGCCAAACAAGGTTAATAAGGCCATCACATAATACATTATTGCTGGTTTCTGCTGTTGCTGTGTTCTCTTTTTCTGTACTTTTGTAATTTTGATATGGTTATTTATTGGGGGGGTTGTTCTGTTTTTTGTTGTGGGGCATTGTTTGAGTTTTGTATCTTGCGGGGAGGGTTTGTTGTATTCTATATCGGGTTGGGGTTATGGAGTGGGGCTGGTATTTGGGCGGTGTGTCAGAAGGGTGTGGTGGGGCAGTGCAAAAGCGCGGGCTTTCCTCTGGTTTCCCGCGTTGCGGGGCTGGGGGGTGGAGACGATGACGGGGGGGCGGGGCCTTAACTGGTTCTTCCCCGTGCTGGAGCGGTGCCTGGAGGAGGGATAGGATGGGGGATGATCCCACTTTGGGAGGGGTCGGGTTTTTGGCGGGAGTTTCCGGGGTCAGCAGAAGTTAGCTGACCCACGGAAGTACAATGGAGGACGGTTCGCGGCTAGGAGGGTTCGTAGCCTGGGGGCGGGGGGGGAAAGGGGAATACCGGGTTGCTGCTGGCAGGGTCAGGAAGGAGCTGGTGGGGACAGAGGTGAGGCGTTGTCGCTGTGGGGACTGGGTCGGGCGGGGGGTGCTGGCCTGTGGCGGGCAGTCGACGGGCTATGGCTAGTCGACGGGGGAGGGGGGCGGGACGCCCTCTGATCCGGTTGGTCACCTGGAATGCGAGAGGATTGAATGGGCCGGTGAAGCGGTCGAGGGTACTTGCTCATCTGAGGGGGCTAAAGGCAGATGTGGCAATGCTTCAGGAGACCCACCTGAAGGTGGCGGACCAGGTCCGTCTGAGGAAGGGGTGGGTGGGGCAGGTTTTCCACTCTGGGTTGGATGTGAAGAACCGGGGAGTAGCGATTCTGGTGGGGAACAATGTGTCGTTTGAGGCATCTGAGGTGGTGGTGGATAAGGGGGGTAGGTATGTTATGGTTAGGGGCAGGCTACAAGGAGAGAAGGTGATACTTGCTAGTGTGTATGCCCCAAATTGGGACGATGCGGGCTTTATGAGGCGAATGCTGGGACGGGTCCTGGATCTAGAGGCGGGAGGTCTGATTATGTGGGGGGGGGGGGGGGGGGACTTCAATACGGTGTTGGATCCTTCACTGGATTGGTCCAGCTCTAGGACGGGTAGGAGGCCGGCGGCGGCCAAGGTACTGAGAGGGTTTATGGACCAGATGGGAGGGGTGGATCCATGGAGGTTTGTGAGGCCGAGGGCACGGGAGTACTCTTTCTTCTCCCATGTACATAGGGTCTATTCTTGGATAGACTTCTTCGTGGTGAGTAGGGGACTGATTCCGAGAGTGGAGGAGGCCGAATATTCGGCCATTGCAATCTCCGACCACGCTCCGCATTGGATAGAGTTGGAGATGGGGGAGGTGCGGGACCAGCGCCCGTTGTGGCGGTTCGATGGGGGTTGTTGGCGGAGGAGGTGTGGTGTAGGAGGGTCCGGGCGCGTATTGAGGGGTACCTCGAGGTGAATGATACGGGGGAGGTCGAGGTGGGGATGGTCTGGGAAGCCCTGAAGGCAGTGATTCGTGGGGAGCTGATATCCATCCGGGCACACAGGGAGAGGAGCGAGAGGAGTGAGGGGGATAGACTGGTGGGAAATATGCTGGAGGTAGACAGGAGGTACGCAGAGGCACCAGAGGAGGGACTGTTGGGGGAGAGGCGCAGCCTACAGGCTAAATTTGATTTGCTGACCACTAGAAAGGCGGAGGCACAGTGGAGGAAGGCACAAGGGGCAGTGTACGAACATGGTGAAAAGGCGAGTAGGATGCTGGCTCATCAGCTCCGCAAGCGGGATGCGGCTAAGGAAATTGCTGGAGTGAGAGACAAGAGTGGGAATGTGGTGCGGAAGGGGGTAGAGGTGAATGAGGTCTTCAAGGACTTTTACGGGGAACTGTACCAGTCGGAGCCAACGGTGGAGAGGAGGGGAATGGAGAGGTTCCTCGACGGGCTTTCTTTCCCGAAGGTGCAGGAGGAGCAGGTGGCGGGGTTGGGGGCGCCGATTGAGCTAGAGGAGCTAGTTAAGGGGATCGGGCAGATGCAGTCAGGGAAGGCACCGGGGCCAGATGGGTTCCCGGTGGAATTTTAAAAAAAGTTTGTGGACCTAGTGGGCCCCTTGCTGGTGCGGACACTTAATGAAGCGTGGGAAGGGGGGACTTTGCCCCCGACAAGGTCGCGGGCACTGATTTTGTTAATCTTAAAGAGGGACAAGGACCCCCAGCAGTATGGTTCATACAGGCCCATATCTCTCCTCAATGTGGATGCCAAGGTGCTGGCAAAAATCCTGGCCACCAGGATAGAGGACTGTGTGTCAGGGGTTGTACATGAGGACCAGACAGGGTTTGTGAAGGGAAGGCAGCTGAACACGAATGTGCGGAGATTGTTGAATGTCATCATGATGCCGGCGATTGAGGGGGAGGCTGAGATAGTGGTGGCGCTGGATGCAGAGAAGGCCTTCGATAGAGTGGAGTAGGGGTACTTATGGGAGGTGAGGAGGAGGTTGGCGCTGCCCAACCTTTTGGGGTACTATTGGGCGGCCAATGTGTCAATGGTGCGTAAATGGGTGATGGAGGGGGGGAGGGGGGGGGGCGTGGAAAAGAATGGAGATGGCGTCATGTAGAGGTACGAGCCTGGGTGCCTTGGCAACGGCGCCGTTGCCGCTCTCTCCCAAGAGGTATACCACGAGCCCGGTGGTGGCGGCGACCCCAAGAATCTGGGGACAGTGGAGACGGCATAGGGGGGAAATAAGGGGGCTCGATGGAGGCTCCATTAAGTGGAAATCATCGGTTCATCCCGGGGAACAATGATGGGGGATTTAGGGGGTGGCAAAGGGTGGGCATCAGTAAACTGAAGGACCTGTTTATTGGCGGGAGGTTTGCGGGCCTGAGGGAACTGGAAGACAAATTTGGGCTCCCCCAAGGGAACATGTTCAGATACTTGCAGGTAAAGGCGTTTGCTAGGCGACAGGTAGAGGAGTTCCCTTTGCTGCCCTCGCGGGGGGGTGATGGACAGAGTACTTTCGGGGGTGTGGGTCGGAGAGGGGAAGGTGTCTGACATTTCCTGAAGGCTAAATGGGAGGGGGAACTTGGGGAGCAGATAGAGGACGGGACTTGGGCGGATGCCTTGGAGAGAGTCAACTCTTCCTCTTCATGTGCGAGGCTTAGTCTCATCCAATTTAAGGTGCTGCACCGGGCCCACATGTCCGGGACTAGGATGAGTAGGTTCTTTGGGGGAAGAGGACAGGTGCACCAGATGTTCGGGGAGTCCAGCGAATCATGCCCATATATTCTGGGCATGCCCGGCACTGGAAGAATTCTGGAAGGGGGTGGCGGGGACGGTGTCGAGGGTAGTTGGATCCAGGGTCAAACCAGGGTGGAGACTCGCGATTTTTGGAGTTGCGGTGGAGCCAGGGTGCAGGAGGCGAAAGAGGCCGGTGTCCTGGCCTTTGCGTCCCTAGTAGCCCGGCGGAGGATCTTGCTGCAGTGGAAGGATGCGAGGCCCCCAAGTGTGGACACTTGGATCAGTGACATGGCGGGATTTATAAAATTGGAGAGGGTCAAATTTGTCCTGAGAGGATCAATACAGGGGTTCTATAAACGGTGGCAGCCTTTTCTGGACTTCCTGGCTCAAAGATAGGTATCTTGGTCAATAGCAGCAGCAACCGGGGGGAAAGGAGGGGGGGGGGGGGGGGGGGGAGAGAGGAGGGGTAAGGGGGGTGTTCCTTATTATAGTTTCTATTTTTTTTTCTACGGTTATGTAACTTAACATTGTGTAATTTAAGTTGTTGTTAATATGTTGCGTTGTTCATTGAGGAGGGGCGAATGTTTATGATTGCTATCATTATTGTTATTGTTGGTATTTAATTATGGTTCGATGGTGTTGTACAAATTCAAAATTTTTCAATAAAAATTATTTAAAAAAATAATAAAAAATAAGGCCTTCACAAACTTTACCGAGCGGATGGAACAGTTCCTCAACAGACTAGACATACTGGTGATGGGGAAGGACAAGTAACAGGTGCTAGAAGCACTGTGCAAAATCATGGAGTTCATCAACTCCATGCAATCACGGAAGGCACCAGTAGCCGATTTGTTTCCAGCAGACATTTATGAAAAATTCTCAGCAGCACTGGCCCTGCACCTGCGGTAGATGTTCAACAACTTACCGTCCGAGGGGGCCCTGCCGCCCACGCTGGCACAGACCCCGATCTCATTGATCCCCAAGAAAGACAAAGACCCGACAGTGTGTGTGGACCATGCAGACCCATCTCTCTTAAGCACAGAGGCGGAAATCTTCGCTCCGGCGAGGCGACTGGAGAGCTGCCTACCAAATGTGATTGCAGAAGATCATACTGGCTTTGTTAAGAAAGACAACTAACATCAGACACTTGCTGAACATAATAATGACCCCATCGGGCGAGAGGATACCAGAGGTGATCATCTCCCTGGATGCTGAGAAAGCCTTCACTCAAGTAGAATGAAAGTACCTCATGGAGGTGCTTGAATTGTTTGGGTTCGGAGCGGGATTCACCATGTGGGTAAAGCTCCTATACAGCGCTCCTATGGCGAGCATACAGACAAATGCCACCAGCTCAGAATACTTTCAGCTGCACAGGGGATTGAGGCAGGGTGCTGCTATCCCCGCTCCTCTTCGTGCTGGCAATTGAGCCGCTGGCCATCTGAAGAAGGAGCAGAGAGTTTTACTCTATGCAGATGACCTGCTCCTCTACCTGATGAACCCCCTAGCCAGCATGGGAAAGATTTGGTGCCTTCTCAGGGTACAAACTCAACCTGGGAGCGAGCAAAATCTTCCTGGTAAACCCCCGAGAGGGTGGAGCGGAGTTGGAGAAACTACCGTTTAAAGTAACCCAAACCAAGTTCAGGTGCCTGAGGATCCAAGTGGTCCACACCTGGAAGAGGCTGCACAAAGAAGGGCAGCAGGGATAATCCAGGAAATTATCGGCCGGTGAGCCTTACGTTAGTGGTAGTGAAATTATTGGAAACGATTCTTAGAGATAGGATTTACTCACATTTGGAAACAAATGGACTTATTAGTGATAGACAGCATGACTAATTTGACCGATTTTTTCGAGGAAGTGACAAAGAAGATAGATAGATGAGGGAAAGGCAGTAGATGTTGTATCTATGGACTTCAGTGAAGCCTTTGACAAGGTACCTCGTGGTAGACTGGTACAAAAGGTGAAGTTACATGGGATCAGAGGAGAGCTGGCAAGTTGGACACAGAACTGGCTTGGGCTGTAGCCATCTAAAATGGCCACCTGCAAAGGACCATGGGAATGGTGGTCAACTTGGACACAGACAAGTGCACAGCCTCTGTGTATTGTGCAAAGAACCCAGACCTGACCGAAACTTGCACCTATTATTAAAAGTCAATCACCATTTCCCCCAGGGCAACAGAATCAAGGAACTACAACAGTAGCAGACTAACCGGCACCACTTCCCCTTATTTAGGAAGGCCTACGTGTCGTGCACAATGAGAACTAGGACCCGCCCAGCCACCGAGGTATCCGCCCCTTAATTGGCCAAGATCAATGAGGGTGATCGAAACCCTAGCGATCCATTGGATCTGGAGTTAGGACCGCCCAAAAGGGCACGAAAGAAGGATAAGAAGCCCTGCGTGCCAAGGATCGGCCTCTTTTGGACCAATTGCAGCACATCAACCAGCCAAGTTCAAGACCCGCGATCACTACCTGAAGGACAAGCCCAGCCGAGACCAATCTGACTACTTCCAACCAACCTACGTGGACACAGATAAAGCCCTTATCTCCCCCACAGAGCCGGTCACCCCGAAATTAAGTAAAGGTCATCTTAGTTATTAGGTTTAGTTTAGTGCATAGTCGCGTGATTCATTGCATATAAAACAAGTGTGTTTGCTGATAAACTGTCTTCTGAACTAATATACTGGTTGTGTGGTTATTCGGTCAATATAAGAAACAGCTTGTGGTTCACAGAAATAAAGTAGTCAACGGGGCACAGAAGACACAGAAGGGTAGCAGTGGAAGGGTGCTTTTCTGAATAGAAGGCGGTGACTAGCGGCGTTCCACAGGGGTTAGTCTGAGGCCTTTGTTGGTCATGGTGTATATAAATGATTTGGAAGAAAATGTAGCTGGTCTGATTAGTAAGTTCGCAGACGACACAAAAATTGGTGAAGTTGCAGATAGTGAAGAGGATTGTCAGAAGATACAGCAAGATAGAAACTGGTTGGAGTCTTGCGCGGAGACATGGCAGATGGAGTTTAATCCGGACAAGTGTGAGGTATTCCACTTTGGAAGGTCCAATGCATGTAGGAATGACACAATAAATATAGAACTCTTGAGTACTGACAGGCAGAGAGATCTGGGCGTGCATGTCCACTGATCACTGAAAGTGGCAACGCATGTGGATAAGGTGGTCAAGTAGGCATGCTGCATCAGTCGGGGCATCGAATATAAAAATTGGCAAGTCATGTTGCAGCTGTACAGGACCTTAGTTAGGCCTCATTTGGAATATTGTGTACAATTCTGGTAGCCACACTACCAGAAGGATGGGGATATTTTGGAGAGGGTACAGAAGCTGTTTACTAGCATCTTGCCTGGTATGGAGGGCATTAGCTATAAGAAGAGGTTAGATAAACTTGCTGTTCTCACTGGAACAACGGAGGTCGAGAGGCGACCTAATAAGAGGTCTACAAGATTATGAATGGCATGGACAGAGTGGATAGTCAGATGCTCTTTCCTGGGGTAGAAGAGTCATGTACTGAAATAGGTTTAAAGTGAGTGGGGAAAAGTTTAGAACTTGCGAGGCAAGTTTTTTTTTAAAAAAACAGAGCATGGTAAATATATGGAACGCGCTACCTGGGAAGGTGGCGGCAGCTGGTATGATAGGAGCATTTAAGGAACATCATGACACATATATGAATAGGGTGGGAATGGAAGGATACGGACTCCGTAAGTGCAGGTACCATGGCCGCGCAGGCTTGGAGGGCCGAAGGGCCTGTTCCTGTCGTGTATTGTTCTTTGTTCCAAATGGAACCTCTCCAGCCTGGTGGAGGTGGTGAAGAAGAACCTGCAAAGATGGGACTCGCTCGCTCTTTCGCTAGCCAGAAGAGCACAGGCAATCAAAATGAACTTGCTGCCCAGGTTTCTCTTCATATTTAGATCACTCCTGACAAACAGTTTTAAAAATCAAACAGATGTAAAAATGTAAATATTATCCAGCATTAGAATCCCAGTCACAGCTATGGTGACAGCAAGGGGCTCAAGGCTGGTTGTTCTGACCCATGTACAGTTTTCTTTGTTGCTGTACACTTGTGTGAATACTCGTGTGAAACCTAGTTGTTTTTTTATTCTGTAACTCCTATTCGAAACACCAATAAAAATATTTTCAAAACAATAAAAGCAAGTTCTGCCTCAATCAGAAGCCTCTTCCATCCAAAGTACCAAGAGGCTAAAGTACTGCGATCACTGATTTACAACCTTGTCACACTACATCTTAGCAGGGTGATGTTCCATAACTTGCTATGCCACACAGTATCTTTTCAGTCCTTTATTTTAGTTTATGTCCATCCACAGTCAAAATATTCAGATTAAAACAGGAGGTAATTTTTCGTTTTTAGGCATCTTCCAATTTGGACTGAAGACCAGTTAAGTTAGTCCAGTGTCATTGAAATCTACAAAACCACTTGCGGTGATGGATCATCTTTGCTCTTTTAATCTACATGTAACATAACTGCTTAGTTATAATAATTGTTTTGTAAGTATCAAGATAGTTTCAAAGTTCAATAGAATGAATAAGTTATTATATTGGTCATCCAGTCCAAGATTGGAGAGGCTCTTCCATTTAATCAAAGATCCTATGAGTTGCTAAGTCAATAATAACATTTTCTACAGAATTTTGTGGAAGCTTTTTGGTTGTCCATCAACCACTCTCTACCCTACAAAAAAGAAACATATTGGGAATTGCCAGGAGCTGGCAAAACAGCAAGAAGCCAAAGGCTATAAAGAACAGTAACGGCCCAGGTATGTCCATGGTTTGTCAGTTAAGGTGCATACTATAGAGACTTCCAGGACTCATTTTAATCAGTAATTCATGTCTATACATCTCAAGCTGCAAGTACCAACAGATCTAGTTGGTCTAATTAAGGATTAATCCACTACTGATGCACAAGCTCCAAAATCAGCCTTTTCCCAGACCTGAAAAATTCAAACAATAAACCAGCAAGACACAAGTGGAAATAGAAGCTCTGCTGCCTGTACTTTACAGGCAGGATTGCCAGGGTATGCTAGCCATTTTAGGAGATGCAAGCAATTCTATTGCATCGTGTCCAGGGTTTCAGGTGGATTGTATAGATTCCAAGCACCAAAATAAACCACTCATTCATCATTTTTGAGAAAATGGCTGGCATGTGTAAACACTTATTGCACATCAAAATAATTCACGGTATTTGAAATGTTTTGATGCATTGCCGATGGAACATAATTCACTAAAATTATGGAAATCTTTCACCATGCAGGAGGGAATTATTAGAAGGACTCTGGCCAGCTTTCTCTACATAACCTGGGAACACGACCAATCACAGCACCCATGCCACTGACTGGATTGAGATCAGGAGTAATGCTGCACTTCTACGCAGTTCTTCACAGTACTGACCAAGCCAGGGCAGATTCACAGAATTTTGTACTCCGAGACAGCAAGAACAAGGAAGCTCATCAGCTTATTAGGTGATTGCTATCTCAATTTTAGCCTCCAACTTATTTCAGTTGCATCCTTTTACCTATCTGTGCAATAGGATGGTTAGTAATCCTATGATCTTTGCAGCCTCGCTTACAAAATTTTGTTTGTGCAGCTTTACATCCCCTTCTGCCTCTCCAAATTCCCAATGTGTTATGAGCCACTGCTCTGAATATAACTCATTCTTTCCCACAATGCCCCAAAATGTGCAACCTTTCTGCTCCTTTGCATTCTTTAGACATCATCTTACTGATTTTTCACATTCCCTTTCAATCTTGATGGGGTCCTTAAGAGACCTTAACTTTGTTTCTCGGCTAACAAGCATCCAGTAGAAAATAAAGGATTTTTTTTTTTTTAAAAAAAGGATTTTAAGTGCACCTTTCAAAACAATCCATATTCTTTAAGTATGACTGCTATATATCCTCTATACTTACCATCACTTGCAATATTGGTTTGAAAGCTGCAGTTAACAAACTGGGTTCAATTCAAAAGCAGAAATCAAAACTTCCTCCATCAAATCATCCCAGTTCCAATAAAGACTCAAAGTAACCTTCCTGCAGTTTATAAGATAAACTATTTTACTGCTCGATGCCATGCTCAATTGCACCTTGCACAAATGCATGCAAAACTTATTAAAATGAAAATTGACCTCAATCACAGATGGTTTGATGTTATAATAGGGGTGTGATGTCATATTAGATTCAACCACAACCAGACAAGTAGAGGGAGTTTGTATGATGGCAGCCTGGTAGCAACATGACCTTGAATCATGAACACATGTATCATAGAAAAATCAGACTTAGCCGAACAAGCAATTTCCCAAAGTGCTACTTACGCTTTCAGTTAGGCCACTGGGAGCCAATACTTTAGGGAACCGGCCATCTCATTCAAAGTAAGCAATTTGCCAACACTTTTTGGTCATGGGGTTAGCAAAACTGGAGAATTACCTGAAGAATTGACCATTTTATTTTATTATTGTTGGTAATTTTCAGTCATACAAATCTCATTTTTTGGCAAACATACAAACCTTTTTCCTGTAGAGGGCAGCAGTAGGAAACGTCTCAATTCATTAACAAATATAGTAACAAGGGCAGCTGTTATCCACCGGGCATAAGTTGTCAGATACGAGGTCGTAAGCCATTCAAGCAGATCGTGGCTGATCCGATTGCGACCATAACTCTTTCCTGTATCCTGGAACTGTGGTTAGCATTGCTGCCTCACGCCGAGGACCAGGATTCGATCCCAACCCCGGGTCACTGTCCATGTGCAGTTTGCAGATTCTCCCCATGTCTGCGTGGGTCTCGCCAGACACAACCCAAAAAGATGTGCAGGGTAGGTAAATTGGCCATGCTAAATTGCACCTTAATTGAAAAAAAAGAATCTAAATTTATTTTTTAAAAATCATGCTGCCATGATCCACAGCACCCTTACCAATGGAGTTATAATAATGATTAAGGATGCAACTGCTAAGGACATTGTTTGGAATCATTGTTTTATTCACCGTGAGGCGTTGGAAATGAAAGGAACTGTGAAAGTTGTGAATTTCATTAAATTTAACGGACTTAATACCAGGCTCTTCATTCTGATGTGTGTCGAGCACACACATTTATTGTTCCACACAAGAGGGCAGGGTGGCACTATGCCTCAAGGCACCGAGGACCCCCGTTCGATCCCGGCCCCAGGTCACTGCCCATGTGGAGTTTGCACATTCTCCTAGTGTCTGTGTGGGTCTCCCCCACACAACCCAAAAAGATGTGCAGGGTAGGTGAATTGGTCACACAAAACTGTCCCTTATTGGAAAAATAAAGAATTGGATACTCTAATTTTTATTTTCTTTTTAAAAGTTCCACACAGAGGTGCGTTGGCTGTTGTGGGGTCGGTGCTTGTCAGAGGAGGTATGAAATCCACGCTTTCCTCCTTTAGAAATCATCCCCCTGGCTGATTTGTTTGGTAATGAAACTTAATGCTAACTATGTCTTACCTTGAAGACATCCTTTCAATTTTACACAAACTGAACCTCAAATTGCAAGAGAAAGCCGATGTTTGCTTTCGGCACTGTGAAGAAATAGGTGCTTTCCAAAAGACATTGAAAGTTTGGCAAGTGCAAATACATAGCCAAAACTGCTACTATGATACATCAAAGAAAGCTGTTCATAAGGGACCTGTCAACAGACTGATAGGCCTTATTCAGTCACATCTGGCTGCACAGGTTTTTTTCACTACTTTCCAGAGAAGTTTCAGATTTTGAAATAAGAGGTGGATGAAAAATCCCTTAGTGTTTGAGACCCCAGAGTCAAATTATTAACTTACAGCTGACTCCAAATGAAGAGACTGAACTTCTGCCCCTTACCTGTGACAGCGCGTTAAAAACATGCAACACGTCCATGAGATTGCCAGCATTCTGGAGTAGCATCTCCTGGAAGTATCCAGTGCTACATAAAACAAGCATTTTATTGCTATTGCCCTTCACAACATCCTACGTGTGCAAGAGTGGAATTTCCACCCCCATAAAGATGAAGACGACACAAAGGAACCGGCTGAACTCTGGACTGATATGCGCTCTCCCCCCATGAACCTGACTGGAATAAGATCATGAGGACCAAGCAGGCTCACCTGTCACATTAAAACGGTTGCAAAACCCCGTTGAGTTGTAATTTTTATACCCCATTCCCTCTTGCAATCATGGCCAACAGCTTTTTGCTTTCCCAATTAGTTGCTGTGCCTGCAGCCTAACTTTGTGATTCATGTACAAGGACACCCGATCTCTCGCTCCGAACTGCAACACTTGGCTGTCTCTCTCCATTTAAATAATGTTGCTATTCTATTCTTCCTGCCATATGGACAACATCACATTTTTCCCCATTATACTCCATCTGCCATACATATCAATCACATTCCATCTCATGGAACAGAAATGTAATTATTTTAAAATAACTCTTAGGATGTGTGCATCGCTGGCAAGGCTGGCTATTACTACCCTATCTCTCGTTGTTCTGGGCCATATCATTGAACCGCTACAGTCTGTGATGTACTCTTTGTAATGGTTTGGTAAATTTGCAAGGCCACTTCAGAGGACAGTTAACAGTTGATCACATTGGCTTGGGCATGACCGGGTAAGGACAGCAGAGCCATTCCTAAAAAGCACATTAAATCAACTAGCTGGGTGTTATAATGATCCAGCAGATTCACTCGTGATTTATAGCACTGAATATGGTAAAAAACATAGGAACTGCTTAGAGAAAAAAAATCCATTTTAGTTCACACTCAGATTCTGGCAGTCGCATAACAGAATAAACATTTTGAATAATTATGCCGATCTACTTCTATCAGCAATCCACACTCGATCCAAAATAAGGCAGACTTCATCGAGGCGATGTGATGGGATTCAAAGAGAATCACTAACAATGAACACTCGATCAGCGAGGTAACTGCAGCAAATAGAAAATGCTGCAAAATCCAGATTAGGCAGCATCTCGGCAAAACCTGTTCAGACAAAGTGAAGTTTCCAGATAAAATACACCAAGAAACGCCACGCCAGAAGGTATTCAGAATCCCAAAGTAACAGAGAAGCATCTAATCTGCAAATAATGTTGCTATTCTATTCTTCCTGACATGTGGACAACCTCACATTTTTCCCCATTATACTCCATTTGCCATACGTATCAGTCACATTCCATCTCATGGAACAGAAATGTAATTATTTTAAAGCAAGTTTTGACCTCTTTTAAAACTACCATCTAATTCATATTAACCTCTCATTCTTTGATCCCAAGTCTTTCTCTTCACACTTCTCAGCAATTAATTAAATTTCCCATATATCTTCCCATCCTAACAGCACTGTGGGTGTAGACTTCATGGACTTCAGCAGCTCACCACCACTTTAAGGGCAATCAGGAATGGGCAATAAATGCTGGCCTTGCAGCGATTTGTTCACACCTTTCAATATTGCTGCAACTAGGTCTAAATCCTGGAATTCCATTCCTAACAGCATTGTGGGTGTGCCTAAACTGCATGAAGTGCAGTGGTTCAAGGCAGCAGCTCAGCGCCATCTTCTAAAGGGTAGGCAAGAATAGACAATGAATGCCAGTGATCAGAATAAGAGGGAACAGAAGGAACTAGAAAATAGGCTTGCATCATTTGTCATCCCCTCTATCCTCCCACAACACATTTAGCATCTTTAATTTCAGCATGTTTGAAACTGATGACTTAGATTGAGGGGTTGACACTTTCTAATTAGAAATCTGCCCCCAAAACTAGTGATATTTTTCATCCCAGCTTGTCAAGTATTCTCACTAGGTAGACTTGAAACAAAGTAAACCATGTTATTTTCAAAATAAATTTCCTCAAGTTTTCCATAGGCAAACTTGGAAAACAGAGACAATCACATTAATTTAAATAGACTAAAACAATGCACATTTACTATGCACAGGTTGCAACATCAAATTTGGAACACCTTTCCATAGTCTCCCCTTTTGCATAACAGAAACTTCAGAGCCAAATGTTAGCAATAAGCAGCAAGATGCAAAGAATAAAAGTATCCTGTTTTGAAGTACTTTGCACGCGAGTGCTACATTGAAATTGATGTTTTTTTGATCACATTAAATGTTCCAAAGATAGGACGGCATCAACAAAAACATTTTTTGTAAATGTCGACAATTCACAGAACTTGGAAACAAGTTAGCATCCATACATTGAGTAAAGCACATGGTCGACATTAAGTTTCCCACTTTCACCATGCTGTCAAAGAAAGGCATAGGTCAGGGTTTCCTAAACCTTTGAGCAATGGAGCACCTCGTGACCTTCCAAGTGCATCGGGAGAACCGCAAGTGTTCTCACAATGACGACGCTCTTTTTCACACAATAGGTAACAGAAATCAAATGCAAACAAGTATTTTCTAACTATACGTATGCATATATTAGGAAGAGGCTCAGTCACAAATAAATATATCTATCAGCTATATGTGCCCCTCACATTAAGCTCTGACCAAGACCACCTCCCATAGCCCCTTAACATTAACTGCTGAAAGTTTTAGGCACTTTAGAAGTGGAGAATATAAAAGGTTCTCTTTTATAATTGAAAAATAATTAAGTCTTACTTTGTCATTTTTAATGGGAGGAGTGATGCAGGAAAGCCAATAGATGCACACACACATACACACCCCTGCCAGTTCCCCCACTCCAAGGTCCATGTAGCTGCCCAAACTGCAGCTGCTGCCTCTTCGCCTGCCGATGTCAGACACAACTTTCTCCTGGCACACTCAGACATTCACTGTTGGTCTGGCTTTTTATGCACAGCAGAGAGAGCTAATAAATCAAATGGGCAAATCAGAGAAAGGCCCCCTGAGGCACGGAATTTCAGCCTATTGACACATTGAGCTCCAAGAGGCCTTGTCCTGATTGACCCATTTGCTTTTCCTGCTAATTTTTAAATCTGGAGTGGTGCAATTCGCGTTTGCCAGTCACTTGGCAGCTGCTAGTGTCACGGACCCCCTGGAGACCCTTCACAGGCCCCCGATGGCCTGCAGATCCCAGTTTGGGAACATCTGGCATAGGTTGTAGGACAAGAGCAGCGGGGATATGAATTTGTAACTTTGTGGGTGGCACATTGGCTAGCACTGCTGCCTCACGGTGCCAGGGCCCCAGGTTCAAACCAGCATTGGGTGAATCTGTGTGGAGTTTACATGTTCTCCCCAGTGCTCTAGTTTCCTCCCAGAGTCCAACGGTGTTCAGTTAGTTGGATTGGCCACGATCAATGCGTGGGGCTATGGGGGGTAGGGCGGGGAGTGGGCCTATGTAGAATGCTCTTTCGGATGGTCAGTGGTCACTCGATGGGCCGAATGGCCTCGACACGGTAGGGATTCTATGGATTCTAATTTGGGCCCCGATGCCACAGCTGAAAAAAAAATGTTGATAGAGCAAGATCAAAATTGCATACTACTTAAAAATGCATACAAATATTTCAAATAAATGTAACTTGTTGAGGCTTAGCTTCAACTGCTATGGAAGTCAGAAAGTTAAGGTCAAAATAATATTTACTTGACCCTAATGAACATTAGATCTCATTTTTAAAATCAGCATTCATACAAAAAATGTACTGAATTGTAAACATACAGGTACATTTTTCCACTGTTCTCAGTTTAAGAGTACTTATTAAAAACTGCCGATACCAAAGTCATTTCTTTGTGAAAGATTTTTACATTCCAAAACAGAGGGCAGGGATTTCACAATACAAAAGTTTAAATACAAACTGTTGCTGCAACAGTGCTCTGCCATGCGCAATCAACACAATAGAATGGGAAGAATACAAATTACTAAATGAACTTAATTGGCAATTAACTATGTTGAAAATTCTATAGTACTGCAATCAATTTTGCACTTAAGGCAATGCAGTGAGGGAAAACAAACCAGTACCTACTTTAAAGTAGTTAGCAATGGAGATTATATTGAAGATGGGAATTTATTTTGGAATAGGTTTAGTGGAGGCTTCATTGCAAATCCTTAAGCAATTACAACAAAGGAACCCCAATATTACTTCTGAGACTCCCACAAACAATGAAACCATAAAACATGGGTGGAAGCTTACAAGTCAGAAGTTCATTGGGATTTTAGATTCAATGACTTTACATGAGGGGAGGTGTAAAAACAAGCAGCAGGAAAATGGTTAAGGGAGGAATTGACTGAAACATGCAGAGTTTTTGCTATCAGACACTGTGGAGTTGGAAAGTACAGAATGAATCAAGTGACAAAAAAATATTGTTTCCTTAGCAAAATCTTGTAATAATACAATAATTCACAAGGCACCAGAGTGTTTTATATTAACGTTCCGTCAATTATGGAGTGATTTTCCATTTCAGCTATATTTTCAAAATGCAAAAGTAAACTTTTTGTATCTGCTCAATTTTGGGTAGTGGTGCAAGGTTAAAGTTAGCTCACAAGAGTATCTTCTTAGTCGATTCTCCTACAGACTTGGCACAGGATTACAACAAAAAAAAAAGACAGCACATTTAATAGGAGGAAAAGGAATGGCAGTTCATTGTTAAAATATAAATGAAACAAACCTAGATTGACTCAAGTGATGAACAAATTTCCTGTTATAAATTCTCCATAATCACAGCAAACTTTGGAACTCTCAGCGATTAAACCAGGAGTCATTAAAACAAATCAATTTACCACTGTTTACAATATTATAAAACCGTGTGTTTTTAAAAAAACACGTGTGCACACAATTGCAATTTCTCCACAACCAAGTAATGGCAGTGAGATTTACTGCGACCCAAATCATCGGGATTGCATAAGTACAAAGATGAAAATTCGACAGGCAACTAGATCAGAACTATTCAAATTCTGTCTTGTATAACTTTGGCTCCCCATGTACCTTGATTATCTGGTCCACGGAGATGGTCACATAATTCAGTTCTATTTGCACTGAAGTTTCTTTCTGGCTGATTTGTCCTATTTGAATGTTATGGGCCTACGGGTTTAGAAAGAATAATTCCCAGCACCTTTAGATAAAATTTAAAATCAGATCTTAGCATTCACAAATTTAGACACACAAAACGCCTTTTTTAAAAAAAAACAAATCTCATGCATGGGGTATAAAAAAAAACTTGAATATAATAATAATCGCTTATTGTAACAAGTAGGCTTCAATTAAGTTACTGTGAAAAGCCCCTAGTCGCCACATTCCGACGCCTGTTCGGGGAGGCCAGTACGGGAATTGAACCCGTGCTGGCATGGTTTCTGCATAACAAGCCAGCTGTTTAGCCCACTGTGCTAAACCAACCCCAATATATTCCTGCACTAGTAGGAACTTCAGTCTTCCGTGGAATAACACCCTTTAGCAATATTGTACCCGTACTATATGGGCAAGCATGAATGCCAGTATTTTTGTTTTAATTGCTCTTTTTTTGCTAAAATTAATATGATGGATTTAAATAGATTTTTGAAACATACAAATTATGAGCATAAGCCTGCTCCGTCATTCAATAAGATCATGGCTGATCTGATCGTAACTTCAACCTCACATTGCTATTCTCCTCGATAACCTTTCACCCCCCCTTGTTATTCAGGAATCTATCTAGCTCAGCCGTAAAAACTTTCAAAGACTCTGCCTTTTGAGGAAGGATTCCAGAGACTCCTCAGAAAAAGATACTCCTCAGTTTTAGGTACTGTACAAACTATTTTATTTTATTTTTTTTAAAGTGTAACCAATTATTTTTTTCCAATTAAGGGTCAATTTAGTGTGGCCAATCCACCTACCCTGCACATCTTTGGGTTATGGGGGTGAGACCCTCACAGTGGCGGGGAGAATGTACAAACTCCACACAGTGACTCGGGGCCAGGATTGAACCCGGGTACTCGGTGCTGTGAGGCAGCAGTGTTAACCACTGCACCACCATGCCACCCTTGGTGTAATACAAACAATACTAGTGCTTACATCTACTCATACTATTTTTCAGTATGAATTTGAAAACTTCTCTAAACTGTCGATAACAAATAAAAAATGTACATGCTATTATGGTTTATCTTTTAGTATATTTGATCTTGCCCTGTATTCTGTTTAAATTATGAAGAGGTTATGTCACAACCTTGTCATAAAGCAGGTTAAAAGGAAGGTATACATGAATAGGAAAGATATCGTCATGTATGCTTTGGTGCCTATACTTTTAATTTCATGGGGCAAATTTAATTCTCCATTTTACATCTCATTTTCTTCAAAAAAATGCAGGCGAGATATGAAGTGCGGGAATTGAGTCTCCACATAAAGTACAGACCGTATAGCTAATTCATTAATGAAGCCATGGGACCTCAATAATAATGAGAACACTTGATAAACTTTAAGTGGCATAGAAAATTATTTGGTGTTTGCATCACAAGTAACTGATCTACATTTAATGATTAAAGCTCAGTATAAAATGTGCAACCTCAATTTCACCAGGAACAAGCACACTGATTAACTTCAGATGATCTTTTTGTGTGAACCATGGACTTTTACACCTATTAAATAAAGCAAATTCCGCTTAGAGTCAGTTAAGATTCTACTTGTCACAAACACACAAAATGGCTCCTCCAAGTACACAGTCACATTAGAGTACAAAGGTTAGCGATAAGCTGCTGTAACAAAATCACAAGTGATTCGGAATCATCAATTACGATTATTCTCACACGGTATAGGGTTAAAATACATGAACAAGGACTTCCGGTAGAGCTCTGTAGGGGGAAGACGTGCACGGGGCAGCTCCCGCTAATGGACTAAATTTTTAAGGTATTTTTTTGTTTTGTTTGCTTAGTCCCGGGGGTAT
Organism: Scyliorhinus canicula; assembly: GCF_902713615.1. Lineage (NCBI taxonomy): Eukaryota > Metazoa > Chordata > Chondrichthyes > Carcharhiniformes > Scyliorhinidae > Scyliorhinus > Scyliorhinus canicula. The sequence continues at coordinate 238,000,009 of NC_052148.1, read as the reverse complement.
TTTTATTCCCCCCCCCCCCCCCCCCCCCCCAAAGGTACGAACAGGGGGAATAAAGCCGCAAGGGACAGAACCGACGGTAAGCTGAGAAATAAGTGTGCGAGAGGAGCCGCAGAATATTTTTTTTTTAAAGGTGCGGGAGGAACCGGAGCCAGAGACTCAGAAGCGGCCGAGGAGAGTTGCGCCCCAAACAGAACTAGCGTCCAAGAGCGCAAGACTGCGATCTCCCCCCCCCCCACAAGAGAACGAGGAAAAATAAAAGTAAGTAAATAAATAAAGAAACAAGGGAAGAGAGAAAAGTGAGGAAGGCAACCAACCACAAACCCCGTCCCCAACAAAAAAAGGGAATCCCGAAGCCCGAGGCAGACCCAGCGAAAGCAGAGGAGCGGGGGAAGTGAGAGCAACCCCAGCGTAAGGAACAGCAGTGGGGAAAGAGAGACAGATGGCTGGAGGAGAGAAAACCACCAAGGTGAAGGGACAACGAGACGCAAGCAGCAGCAGCGACGGTAAAGCGCATGAGCAGTGGACGCGCAGGCAGGCGGCCACAAGACGAGACGGAGGTACAGGCGAGCCTGAAAGGGAAAACGATGGCGGACGAAGCAGCGGCGGGTGTGCAGGACGCAGGGACCAGCATAAAGGAGGCGCTCTAGTCAGAGCTCCAAGCAATGATGAAGGAGACGATGCACAAAATGCAGCAGACCATCAAAGGCCTGGAAAGGGAAGTGAAGGTGCAGGAAAAAAAGATTCTGGAGTTGGAGAGGGCCACCTCGGACCAGAGCGACAGGTTGATAACCCAAGAAGCCGAGGTTAAAAGGTTAGTAACGGCCCAGGGGAGCCGAAGAGCGAAAGTGGAGGACCAGGAAAATAGGTCCAGACAGCAGAACATTAAAATAGTGGGTCTGCCAGAGGGGATAGAGGGCAGAGACCCAACAGGCTACATCACCCAAATGATGGGCAAGCTAGTTGGAAAGAAGGTATTCCCAAACCCACTGGAAATAGACAGGGTGCACAGGTCGCACCAACCCAAGTCCAAAACCGGGGACCAGCCCAGAGCAATAATTGCGAAGCTGCACTGGTTCCAAAACCGGGAGAGAATCCTAAAGTGGGCCCGGCAACCGAAACAGAGCACGTGGGAAGGGAAGACCATAAGGGTGTATCAGGACATCAGGGCGGACCTAGCCAAAAAAAGGGCTGAATTCAACAAGGCAAAATCAGCACTGCATAAAAGCAAGGCTAAATTTGGGATGTTATTCTCAGCCAAACTCTGGGTAACATTGGAGGGGAAAGAGCTGTATTTTGACACCCCAGCGGCGGCTCATGAGTTTGTTAGAACGAACAAGCTGGGGGAGGAGCACACGCAACCGCAATGAAAGACATGCGGATGGAAAAGGAAGGGAAAGGAAGAACAAAGAGCGGAGGACAGACCGCAAACAACGACAATGGACTCATGAACTGTGCATGTGAGTTATGCCTTGTGCGGGACTGTGCTGTCTTGTTTCAGAACTTGACTCCTCTCTCAATGCAAGGGGGGGAGGGGGGGGAACGGAGGCAGTGGAGCGAGTGAAATGAGGGTGAGGAAAGCAACCAGGAGGGAGAAACAAGGGCCAGTAGGAGAAAGGTTAAACAGGGCCAGAACTGGGAGGAGGGACACCATACTAGCGAGGAGGGCCAGCACGGGAGGACAGGAAGGAAGGAGGGGGTGAGATAGTGAAGCAGTACAGACATAGGCCTCGGCAGGCAGGGAGCAGAGTGAGAAACCACTTCCTCCGCAAAGAGACAGTAGGATACCTCGGGGTTCCAGAAAGCACACTACTAGAGGACCTGATAGGCACAAGCAGCGAGAAGGGGGGCGGCTATGTGGGAAAATATACGGACAGTTACTGGATGGAGCCCAAACACCACTGGACGGGACCAGACAAAAATAGAGGACGAACTGGGGACAGAGGTAGGATGGGGACTCTGGAGCGAAGCACTGAGCAGGGTGAACTCCACCTCCTCCTGCGCAAGGCGAAGCCTGATGCAGCTCAAGGTGGTGCACAGAGCGCACCTGACCAGAAACCGAATGAGCAGGTTCTTCCCGGAGGTGGAGGACAAATGTGAACGGTGCCAGAGAGACCTGGCCAACCACACCCACATGTTTTGGGCTTGCCCCAAGCTTGCTGGGTTCTGGACAGCCTTCTCCAAGGCAATGTCCAAGGTTGTGGAAGTGAGAGTGAAGCCAATAGTGACAATCTTCAGGGTATCGGAGCAGCCAGAGCTACACATGGGGAAGCAAAATGTACGTAGTTAGTCAAATGAAGGACAAAACAAACCTCTGTAATAAAGCAAATTAGCCCGGGCAAGAAAAATGTAATGTATATAAGTAACAACTGTTCATAAATGAGAAAAGCCAATAAAAAGATTTCCCCAAAAAAATACATGAACAGTGTCAAAAGGACCATGCCTTATTTAAAATAATTGAGCTGCAGAATATTACATTCTCACAATTATTTCAATCCAATTAGTCTACACATCCAAATATATAGTAAAAAAAAAACCAAAAATCAAGCACAATGTTGATAAAAATTTGGGCCTCGGGTCTCTATCTAGGATGACTAAACAAAACCTCACATCTGTTCATACCACACATTAGAAACAACAGGGATTGTTTTCAGGAAACAAAAAGTGCAGCTGCAGTTTAGAACTGGAAGAGTTCTAAAACATGAGGCAAGAAGCCACACTTTCCCTTTTACCCTTGCAAACACTTATTCTTAGGTGACTTTCCAGGAGCACTTTGTTTGGCAATGCTCCTGTGAGGCACCTTAGAAGACAAACCAGAGCAGAAAAATGTGTCTTGGAACCCCTGAACAAGAACAGAAGTGTAGGAACCAAAATTCCTTCAATATTCCGCACGAGGATTTAGTGCTACAATAATATCAATATGGTTGGCTTTACATATATTTCACATTATAAAAATCCAAAACTGCACTCTGCAGGAACATAGGAGTCACTTTGGACATCCAGAGCAATTCAGATTGATATTAATTAAATTGATCCTTCAGATCATAGAGTTCTCAGAAACAACTTGTCTGGAATTAAGTTTGTTAAAACTTGATTGGACACAACAGTAGTTATCTTTTTGACAAGTCAACATTTCCTGATATATATCCAGTCAGCACTGACCATAATATCTGCAGCAAATGTTAAACTTCTATATCAACTCCACTGCTGGCCAAACGGATAAAGGGAATAAATACCCAGTACAGTACTGAGTTGCGCAGACCAGAAACATCCTCGGTTTGATTTCCCTTTGCTGACCTCAATTAGAACATTTGAGATATAATTAGTTTTGGTGTGCCTGGACCATAGAATGGGCAGGGAAAACAAAACACAGCTGGTGATTATTTCTTCATTGCTGGATAATGTACAAGTGTTTGTTGGGCAAGAGTAGGATCCAACTTAATGTGATAATCTCTGTTGTCAACTGCCTCTAACATTCACTGTTGAAATCGAGATGAACAAACCCTTGGATGATACACAAAGTTGGCCAGCATGCATGGGCCTATACAAAACCTTTTTTAAAAGCTACAGAAACAAAGTTGAATTGTACTTTAATTATATTGTAATTGCAGAAAAGTGCTTTTGTTCCAAATACAAAATAAGATATTAGGCAATTCAACTATGAACCACTTATGCATTTATGTTGAAATATCAACCAAATTCATAATTGGTATACCATATGTTCATGCCTCCAATAGTCCTACAGTTTTGTTCTTAAAAGGTTCACAACCTCAGTGTCATATTTGATCCAAAATGAGCATTAAAACCATAAACCAGCACGAGGAACAAGACTACCATTTTCCACATCCATAACAGCTCCAACTGTTGCCCAAAAATGACATGCATTTGTGACCTCTAGACTGAATTGTTCTTTTCACCCAGTTGGTCAGTCTGCCATCTTTTAGCCAACCAGCACCAGGAGGTCAACCAATTCCACTGCGCATGTCCCAAGTCACAACGTCCCATTCACCCATCACCCTTATGCTCACTGATCTACATTGGCTCCAGGTTAAGCATTGAATTTTGGTCTCTAAGCATCACATATTTTAATTGCTACACCAGTGGTGTTAGTGCCTCCAACTGCCTAGGTCCTAAGTTCTGGTAACTCCTTCCCATAAACTGAGCTTCTCTTACCTTGAATTCCTGCCCCAATACGGGCCTTGAAATCTACCTCTGACCAAAGTTTTGGTCACTTACACCCATATCTTCTTATGTGGCCTGGTGTCTTTTAAAAATATAATGTGTGAAGACCTTTGGATGACTTATTATATTAAAGAGGCTTTATTAATATAAGTTGTTGTTAAACTCCAATTTGTGTGTGGAAATATTGAACTGTGGGGGGGTGGCAACAAAGAGGGTGGGTTTGAAGGCATAGCAAATGTTAGCCAATTCCCAACAACAAGGGGGAAAAAATAAAAGCTTAGGGCAACTCACCCTGGGATGCTCTTGCACACCTCCTAGCAACTGGTTAGAGCAGCTTTGGCAGAGGCCTGGGAGCAGGTCACCTGCCCGCCCTCTCGGCAGGGGGGTGGTGCAGGGAGACCTAAAGAGTGGGGGGAAGAAAAATAAATTTTTAAAATAAAGTGATGGAGAAATTTTAATCTCCAGTCCAATCAAATTCCATCCCATGGCATAACAAGTCTTAGCCCAAACAAATATCTTTCACCACTATGTGTTTAGGTTACATATGGAACACTGTCACATCCCCCTCCACTTTCTGCCAATTTTTTCATTTCTTCTTCTAAAGGCATTAATTATCTTCTGGGGTACAGTTCTACCAATGCCAACATGGTCTGGTAGCTTGTCAAGCAGCCATTTTGCATTTGAGGGCCGTGGAAGTGGCACAACGAATTATATTTTCCTATAACCTTTTAAACAATGAAAATATCCCACGGCACTTCACAGGAGTCACGTACAATAACATTAGGTAGAATGGCCAATGGATTGATCAAAGAGATGGGGTTTCAAAATTGCCTCAAAGAAGGCAAGTGAGTACAGACGCGGAGAAGTGTTGGAGGGGTTTCCAGAGCTTGGGATCTAAGCAACTGAAGACACGGCCAGCAATGGTGGAGCATGTATGATTGGGATTGTGCAGAAGTCAGAATTAGAAGAATGCAGGTATCTCATGAGGACTGTTGATCAGAGGAAAGTATAGAGATAGGGAGGGGCAATGTCATGGAGGGATTTGCAAACAAGGATGAGACTTTTTGAATCAAGTCATTGCTTGTCCAGGGGCCAACATATGTCAGCAATCACTGGGGTGATAAGGGAAAGGGACTTGCTGCAAGTTAAAACACAAGCAAAGGTTTGGATGACCTCAGGTTTACAGGGTAGAATGTTGAAGACTAGTCAGGGGTGCATTGCAGTAGTTTAGCTTGTGGATAACAAAGATATGGATGAAGGTTTTCAACAGCAAATGAGCTGAGATTGAGATGAGGTTCAGTGATATTACAGAGGTGGAAATAGGCAGTCTTAAAGCTGGCACGAATGAGGTCAGATGCAAATATTTTTATTATAAATTTAGCGTACGCAATTCATTTTTCCAATTAAGGGGCAATTTAGCGTGGCCAATCCACCTAGCCTGCACATCTTTGGGTTGTGGGGGCAAACCCACGCAAGCATGGGGAGAATGTGCAAACTACACATGGACAGTGACCCAGAGCCGGGACCGAACCTGGGACCTCGGCGTGTGAGGCAGCAGAGCTAACCCCCTGCGCCACAGTGCTGCCCATCAGAAGCATATATGCCACTAAAGCTATAAACAGACTGGCTTAATGGCACTGTTGTAAGGGAGAGGGATGAAGTTAAGAAACGTAATTTGGAATATGGGCCGAGAACAGAGGCTCCAGTCCTCCGAATATTTAATTGAAGGAAATTTTTGCTCTTTCAGTATTGCATAAGCTTCTGATTACGAACAATAGAGGAGGCAAGAAAGTTGGTGCGAAGTAAAGCTGGGTGCTGTCAGTGTACATATGAAAACTGTCATGCCTTTGGATGATGTCTCCAGGGAGATAGAAATGGGAGGGAGCCACAGGTTAATCCTTGGTGGATAATGAAGGTAATGTTGCAGGACAGGAAGAGAAGACACAGCACGTGTCTCTTTGTCTACAACTACATACAGTAAGTCTTACAACACCAGGTTAAAGTCCAACAGTTTTATTTGGAATCACTAGCTTTCGGAGCACAGCTCCTTCATCAGATGAGTGTCGGACTTTAACCTGGTGATGGAAGACTTATTACTGTGCCCAGCCCAACACTGGCATCTCCACATCATGACTACAACTAGATAAAAGTGGAATCACATTAGAGCAGCTGGATGACGATGCAAAGGCACTGGAGGAGGGTGTGTGGTCAACCATGTCAAAGGCTGCAGACAGGGTGCGAAGGACAAGGAGGGAAGGTTTATTACCCTAGTTACACGGTATCATATAAAATTCATTTCAACAGTGTGGCCAGGGCAGAAATCTAATTGGAAGAATTCAAATATGGAAATATGGGAATCGATTTGGGAGGTGAGAACATGATCAAGGAATTTGGAGAGGCAAGGGAAGTTGGTGATGGGCTGGTAGCTTGCAAGGACAGAAGGATGAAGGGTTGGCTTTTTAATGAGAGGAGGTAGGGCAGCACGGTGGCACAGTGGTTAGCATTGTTGCCTAGGGCACCGAGGACCTGGGTTCTAATCCCGGCCCCGGGTCACTGTCCGTGGGGAGTTTGCACATTCTCCCTGTGTCTGCGTGGGTTTCACCCCCACAACCCAAAGATGTGCAGAGTGGGCGGATTGACCACGCTAAATTGCCCCTTAATTGGAAAAATGAATTGGGTACTCTACATTTATTTTTTAAAATGAGAAGAGGTAATGATGGCAGATTTGAAGGAATGATAACTGAAGGGAGAGGACTGTTGACAATATCAGCTAATATTGGGGTGGGGGAAACTTGGGCAAATAACAATTTGGTGGGAGTAGAATTGAGGGAGCAGGAGGTGGCTCTCATAGTCACGGTGATCTCAAAGAGGAGATAGGAGGTAAACTAAAGTAAGATGTGAGTTCAGGGTTAAAGGAAGTGCAGCCAAGGACGCTAGCAAGTGAGGACATGGCAGAGGCAACTGATCTGATTTCCCCAAAGTGTCAAAGAAGTCCATAAAGTCGTTACACTTGTTGGAGGGGAAGGTCGATGGAACAGGGGAAAGGGGCAGTTGAGAATACTAGCCAACTGACATTTGCAAGTAAATACATTACAAGAAACATAATACATTTTAGTTCATATACTAAAGGCCACAAATGGGGCTGGTTTAGCTCACAAGGCTAAATCGCTGGCTTATAAAGCAGACCAAGCAGGCCAGCAGCACGGTTCGATTCCCGTACCAGCCTCCCCGGACAGGCGCCGGAATGTGGCGACTAGGGACTTTTCACAGTAACTTCATTGAAGCCTACTCGTGACAATAAGCGATTTTCATTTCATTTTCAAATGCTAGTTAACATAGTATTAATTTCAAACAGGAAATGGCTGATATATAACAAAATATAGATCAAAAAGGGAAGATTCTGACATTTATGGTCACTGGTGGTGGGATGCTAGCCTGAAATAGGAAACGTGCCTTTGCAGCCTAACGATTTTGGAGCAGACTAAAAAAAAAAAATGTTAACTTGCCCAAAACAAGGTTAGAAAAACAAAGATTTCATACCCAAAAGGCTTAGCTGCAATGCCTATCATATTATTACTTGCACCCGAAGACTCTTATTGATCGATGAGTCAGAAACAACATAACAATATACCAGCAAATGGTTAATGCCATAAGAGATATGGGAAGGACAATATTTCGTTGAGAAAAGGCATACCACACATATGGCCACCAATGCCTCCAGTAGCAAATCCAACTTTCTTTGCACTGCCACAAAAAAATGGCTGTTACCAGAATTCCTCAGTAATCAAACGATGTTACGTCAATTCAATTTAATTATGTCATTGAACATTTTCAGTAACTTCTCACCATTTATTCAATAATGTGATAAGAATTCGCTAAACAATATATTCAAACACTAAAAAGTATACGAGTCATAATAATCTTCAAAAGACACTAATATTTGGTACAGACATTGCTGCCACTAACAGCTGGACAGAAGCAAGCCGGGTTTTAAATGTATGCCTACTAACATGTAAAATATTAGTTTCCGTCATCCGGCACAGTTGGTTCTATTCCACTTCAACACGATAAAAACCTAATTTTCTCCCATGAAACACTGCCTGCATAAAGTCGCACTACACGTGCTAGACTGAGGGAGGGAGGGACCGTTCAAATTGCACTGTAATCGTGAACGTGCTTCCATCAGCAGATTCGACCATTTGCGGCCTTCCCCACGAAATTTAAACTACGCGAGGGAGAGAAATCAAACTCAAATCCACAAATTTATAACATTTTACAAGCCACATATATGGGAAAATATGGTTCATAGTAAAACAACCACGTTTTCTACCAGTTGGATTGTGGGTAAAGCTGCTTTGATCTTTGTTGTCTCGGTTATTAGAATTTGCAATCAATCCAATACTAGAAAACGTTTTAAAACTGTTGATATATGTGTAAACTGTTGACAAAGTTGCTCACGGCAAAGAGCGAATTGCATCGTGAAAATGATCAAAAACGTTGTTATGTCAAACAAAAATAAATGCGATTAAATTCCCAGGAACAGATTGGCACTTTCGCGACTGATGGTCCTTGCCAGCAACTATACTGAAAACCTCGGCAAGGCTGCAGAGCAGTTCCTTCATCTAAAAATAACTAATTCTGGATAGATTTCACGACAGACTGGCTACTGTAAACAGGCCACACCTCTTACAGATTTGCTTAACCTGATGTCCATTTATGTAAACAAAATGGATGAATGACACTTACCAATATGGCAACATGAAAATATGGACCGTATACAGATAAGAACTGGCACTCTTTTACAGACACGTGGGCTATAAACTAATTCAATTATCAGTTACCTCACCAAACTGAAATATAAATAGCCCACGCAATTTTAAATTCCAAGTCGGATCAAGAAATTGCTGAAATCTCGTTTTAAAATGGATGCATGCCACTGATTTTGTTTTTAATAAAACGCCGATGTCCTCCCAAAGTATTAGTACATCACAACATCGTGAGGTTTAAGTAGCAAACTACAGATGATTAGAAATTAAAGGTTGTTGCCACTTGACTGTCACTTCCTTTCAAATTAACTCGTCAGATTTTAAATAGACCCGTGCACAAACCTGTCTCCTGGTTGCTGACATTCACGCTGTTGGCAGTGACCATGTTTTTTTTCTTGGTCCAGGGGTTGATTTTAGGAGGAGGCGCCTCCGTAAATTTTTTCTGCGACTTCTCAGCTGAATCCCCCTGTCTCTGGTCGTTTTCCTTATTCTCGGGGTCGGTCCCGACCTCCAGTTCGCCGCTTCGCTGCTCGGACTGGTCTCGGCCTCCGGCCTGGGACTCCAACCTCGCCGATAGGCCGCTGCCCGCCTCCTCCTCGTCTCCTCCCGAAGCCGACGACAATGTGGCGCGGCCGCGGGTCACTGGCTCATCTTGAGAGCTGTCTCCGCTGCTACCCGAGGGCTCAAGAGATGTGTCGTGAGCCGTGGGCTGAAGCATGGGGGACTCAACCTCGGTGGCCATCATGCGTTGCACGGCTGGGCCGCCCTCCAAATTCACCTCTGCTCTCTTCCCCTCTCTAATGACTTGCGTTAAAATATTCACGATTTACTGTCAAATCAAAATACAAGATGGGCAATTAAAAACAGGTGCTCTCTCACTTCTTTAAAATCCCCACTGGGATGACAAACAGAGGCAGCGAATGATTCTTTCCACCTCCACAAAACCCCCTCCCCAACAAGGGTTAAGTTAAGGCGATTTTAAAAATGGAGAGGGGTGAAAGCAAAAGAAATATCGAATAAAAAGGGAATAAACACAGTGTCAGTCTGGTGTGCAACTCAAACAGCTGCTCTAATGTTACTTAAGGGGGGGGGGGGGGGGTGTTGCAGTTTATGTAGTTGAAGGTAACAAATGTACGCGTTCTTTCGGTCTAGACGCTATGATTACTACGCGTCCTGTTGCTCAGCTTTGGGGTGAGATCAGCTGCTGAAAGCGCTCTCGCCGGCTCTCGGTCACCACGTGTGAATGTTTCATACTGACGTGTCCAGACTTGGAGCTCTCCGCCGGTCCACGGCCCTGTCCCTCCCTGGGGGATTCGTAATTTCTTCCCAAGTCCCCCTTTCCCCGGGGCTTCGCGACTTCTACCCCAGACCCCCCTCCCTTTTCCCCGGGACTTCGGGAAGGGAGGGGCCCGGGGGGGGGGGGGGGCTTCGTGACTTCTACTCCAGCCCCCTTTCCCCGGGGCCTCGGGAAGGGTTGCCCCCCTCTCTCTCCTCCTCGGGGCTTCGGGAAGCTCTGTCCCCGGCCTAGGGCCGCCTGGCTTCACACCATTGTTACGACAGCCCGCTGTTACTGTGGAAACAGGCCTTGTTTATTGTTTGTTTATTCTTTCTGCCCCCACCAACAAAAAAAAAATATTGGATCCCGTGGAAAAGTTTACATTTTATCCCACAGCAAAAAGAAAGTGAGAAATTTGAACCCGGGAGTTCTATAACGGTCAGCTGGGGAGCGCGGCCGCCGAGGGGTCAATTCAATGCCACACAGCAGCCCATCAACATGAAGAGCAACGTCCCCCTCCTACCTCTCCCCCTTACCTTCCCTCAGCATCGCTCGCAAGTCGCTTTGGAAAAAAATATAATCCCCGAGAGGGAAAAACGTATTTTCTCTTTTTAGGTTGGCATGTCTCCGCGGAATTTCCTCGGGAGGGGTAGGAGAAGGAAAGGAGCGCCCTGAGGGTGGAAAATCCAACTGGCCCAGAAAGGAGCGGCGTTGCGAATTGAAAGCAGGAACCGGGAGAAATCCCAGCCGGCACCAACACAATATGGTGGACTGGGCGGCCGGGGTGGGGGCTGCGGTGTGTGTGGGGGGTTGGCAATCGCTCTCCCTTCTTTCGGAACTCGAGCACTGCAACAAACGTGGTTCCACGCTAGCTAGCCTCCTCCCCCCTGCGCCGGCCCACAGAGACCGCCCAGCCTCTCCTCTTAATTCTCCGAGCGGCGCCCCCAGCCTCTCTTCTTAATTCTCCGAGCGGCGCCCCCAGACTCTTTGCCCTCCTTTCCCACTTACTGCTCCGCCCGGCCGCCACGCTGCCATCCGCTCAGGTTGACATATGCGTTCCCCACTCCATGTTCGTCAACGGCTTGGCGCTGCGCCTGCGCACTGCTGGCCTTCCGCAGATTTTTTAAAAAACCACGCCCTCCCCACCCCGCGCGCGGCCATTCCCAGGGACGGGTCAGGACGTGATGACGTAAGCACGTACACGCTCTCTACTCCTCCTCCCAATCGGCCAGCTCCGCGCGTCGCCTTCCTTTTCAAAGGAGGGTGCCGCCGGAATGAGTGCGTGTCCATTTTGAGGTGCTGAGACGGGCGCGTGCCCAATCCACTCGGCAGTGCCACCTTTCAGGCCTTGCTTTTTGGTAGGAAATCGACAAATACCAGCCACTCGAGGCATTCAAGAGGGCATTAGATGATTATTTAGATGAATAGAAACACAATGTTCAGGGCGTACAGGATTGGCACTAAGCAGTGATGCTCGTTTGGAGAGCTGGTGCAGACACAATGGGAAAATGGCCTTCTGAGCCATAACAATTCTGTGATTCAGCAATCGCCGACCCTGCCAGAAGAGTTGAGATTCCTGGAAGCAATGGTTTACCGAATTATGTTGAGTAATAAGGGAATCTGGGGTTATGAGAAGGCAGGAGAATGGAAATGAGAACAATATCAGCAGAGATTGAATGGCAGAGCAGACTCAATGGGCTGAGTGGCCTAATTCTACTCCTATGTCTTATGGTCTTATGTTGGATTCTTGTGGGACTGGGTCGGCACAGACCTGCTAGGAGTGCAGAAAAAATACTTCTAGTAGGCAGCATGTCAGAATCCACGAGAAGAGGGACAAGAGAGGAAAACTGAAATTTGCAGACCATCTGGACTATAATATTCTTACTATTGTCATTCAGGTCAAGTCTGCTCTGAAGCTGGTGATCCATCCTGACCAGACCTGCACAATTACCTATGTGTATGAAGGCATGAACACCTGATGCCCAATATTCACCGAGGTAGTGGAAGTGGTTGTCCATACTTTGCCACTGTAAATGAATGCTGAGAACACAAGCCTGGTATACACAGAGCTTTATATTCTCAGTTAGTTTGATGTTGCTCCAAAAACTTTGACTTTCACTAATGTCCTTTAGGGAAGGAAATCTGATATTCTTACCTAGTCTGTCCTACATGTGACTCCAGGTAATGTAGTCGACTCTTAACTGCCCCCTCGAGGGCAATTAGCAATGGGCAATAAATGCTGGCACAGCCTGCGATGCCCCATCCCATAAACAAATTTTTAAAAAGCTTGTTGATCCAAGGTGTGTGAAACTTAATGCCATTCAGAGTGAGATTTGGCAATGTTGGTGGAAGGAGAAGTCTTTATGTCCTGGAAATAATCCTGGTCTTCCTGATGCTGATTGTCAGTCCAAATTCCTCACAGGCCCAAGATTACTGATATACAAGCTGCTGCAAGCAAACTTATGTCTGGGATTTCTGTGTGGTGTCATCAGTATATAGCATCACACTCCTATGAAGCATCCAGAAATACAGGGTCATAGTTTGAGGATAAGTGGTAAACCTTTAAGGACAGAGGTAAGGAGAATTTTCTTCACCCAGAGTGGTAAATCTGTGGAATTCAGTACTGCAGAATGTAGTTGAGGGCAAAATGTGTAATTTCAAGAAGGAATTAGATACAGCTCAGGGCTAAAGGGATATGGGGAGGGGGGGGGGGGGGGGGGGGGGGCGAGGCAGTATCAGGGTATTGAACATGAAGATCAGCTATGATAATGAACAGGCTCAAAAGGGATGAATGGTCTATTTTCTTTGTATGTATCATGGGACATTTTACTGTGTTTATAAAGCGCCTGAATGTACTTTATTGCTGTTGCACCGAGGTTTCCTCTAATTGCTCTTGTCCAGGGGCAATCATCTTACTTGCACCAAGTTCTGTTCACCTATGCTCACAGACTTGCATTATGTTGTTTGACCAGGAACGAGTGTTAAAAATTCTAAACCTGGTTTTCAAATTCCTCTATAGCATTGTCCTTATATCCTCCAATCTCTCAGCCCTCCAGGATATGGCCTGACCTTTCTCAAATTGGTTCACCATTGGTGGCTGTGCCTTCAACTGCCTGTGCCAAGTTCTGAAATTCCTTCCTTAAAGACACACCTTAAAACCTAATATTGCTTTAGAGGGCTCGGTGTCTAAATTTGCTTTTTAATGCTCCTGCAAAACACATTATGACCTTTAATGTAATAAAATGTCCAAAGTTGTTCAGAACTGCACTGTATTTTTCATTTCTTTTGAATGTATTTTTATACTGTATAAATGTGTGTTTTATGAGTGTAATTCATTAAAAATATTTCTTCAATTCAGCAGCAATTACCAGGGCAGCATGGTGGCACAAGTTAGTTATGACATAGTTAGCACTGCTGCCTCACAGCATCAAGGACCCGGGTTCAATTTCGGCCTTGGGTGACTGTGGAGTTTGCACTTTCTCCCTGTGTCTGTGTGGGTGCCTCCTGGTGCTCCAATTTCCTCCTTTAATCCAAAAATGTACAGGTTTGGTGGATTGGCCATGTTAAATTGCCCTTTAGTGTCCAGGAATGTGCAGATTAGGTGGGGTACAGGGATAGGGCGTGGGAATGGATTGAGGGAGGGTTCTCTTTCAGAGGGTTGGTGCAGACCTGATAGAAATGGCCCCTCTGCGCTCTAGGGATTCTATGGTTCTCACATATGGAGTACCTGAATGACGGTTAAATGAATTGTTATTTTCATACCTCAAGGATACATAAATAACAGATAATGTACAGTCCTTGGGATTCCAACATTCATGTTAACGTACACAATTTTAATTGGAGCCCCTGTGAAATTGGCAGTAAATTTGAGCATAGTTTAACATCGGGTTTCCAGCTTGGGTCCAGAGGAAAATCCAAGCCTATTCCCAGGTCTTGCCATTACCTTTTATTATCTATTTACTTTTCAGAATTATTACAGGTTTTACTTTTACCATTGATGTGATGGCATAATCTATGCCACAATAATCAAGTGCAAAAAATGCTAATTTCTCCTTTCACTCTTTTGATGATCCTATATTTCCTAGTAAATAGACTTAAGTTTTATGATCTTGAAAGTAATATTTTCAAATTTTTTTTTAAGAATCCAAAGGCTAGGTATTTATAAAAGAATGAAGCCACAAAACTCAGTTTAAACAAAATAATTTAATTACTCTAAAATCAATATGAATACTAATAACTACACTACTTTAAATAGTCAATTACGCTGATTATATTTACAACTGTACAATGGACAGTGACTTGTACTCCAAACCAAACTTAAAATTTAGCTTTCCTTTTATACTCATTTGACTTGCATCCTCCATAACTCAAGTCAGATACTTATAAGAAATTGGAAGGTAAGAAATTGGAAGATAAATCACTACAAAGATTTGTATAAGGGCTGACACTTCTTGGGCTTTCTGATTACTACCATCAGGTTGTCCCTTCAAATCTCTTCCAACCATCCCACAGTTGTAGACTCCCAATTCAACTAGGTGACACTAGCATCTAAAAGTAGCCCCCTCAGGTTAGAACTCCCCTGGTTTTGTGCTTTTTTAAATTTTGGAGTCTTTCTCTTAAACTCACTTTTTCTTCTCAGCCTGGCTATCCTTTTAAATTCAATTGTGTCAGTTCCTTCATTTATAAAAATATTTCTGCACCTTTTTAACCAGCACATAGATCTTCAACTGAACTCTTCTTGAAAGAGATATTTTTCTCCCCTGTAGCAAGTGGGTTCTAACAATGAAAATTCTATTTGAGATTAGAGCCACACACACAATCTACATTCTCTCTCCCCCCATACTTAACCTCTTGTTGACCATTTTTCTATTCTTTACCTCCCAGGCAACATGGCAATTTGATCAGTTGCTGGAAGCAAGGCACTTTACCAGAAATCATCTCCAGGAGAAATGGAGTACTTAAAAGGGACCTTCAACCCAACATAAGAATCAGTTTTTCTTCTCCCCCTGTACATCTGCGCATGCACTACAGCACAGATGTAACAGCCACAGCATCACTAGAGGGCAGCATCAGAGATGGGTATAAAGGGTCCGACCCAAGGGAGGATCCGCCTCTTTTAGAAACACAGGGCTAGTGAGCAGTAGCTCACAAACAGCTCAGCATAGGCAGTTGACCTTAGTTTCACTGATGACACCTCTTGACTGTATTACATCTAGTTGAGCTCTGGAAACAGAACCCTCTGAATAAAGTATTTGTGTTAACTGGAAGTCTACAATCTTTATTCAGACTTAGAATAACATAGACTTGTGACACAATATAACAATTCAAAAAATGACATGCATTTCTCAACACTGCATGTGTGATAAGGTTTCTTAAACCATTTTGCATCGAGTAAAGAAATAGTGAACAGTGAGAGCTGTGGTGGTAAACTGGGAGGACAACAATCCCCTAGAGACCAATAAAAATTAAAATCTTGCCAAATGGAAAACGGACAAAATTTATTATTTTAAAACTTTTATGTAACAAACAAAATAAATCAACATGAATTAAGCACTACTTAATAGCCAAACAATGCATTGACTTAAAGAAAACATCAAACAACACAATTAAGATACATCTTACAACCTCTTTTACTGTGCACTGCACTTCTACAGATATGCAACATTGCAAGAACAAATCCAATGTTACTCTTGACTGTCCAATGGGACAACGCTTCCAGTGTCTTTCGACAGTCATTCCACTCAACTTTAATCATGCAGATCCAATGCACCCCCTGGCAACTCCATGTTCCTTAAATCTCCAAATGCCCTGTTGTTTCTGTTCACTTTCTTTTGATCAGAAAATTAACTCTTACAAGCACCCTGCATCTTCATAGTAGTTCTTTTCTCCCAGTGTTTCTCAAAGCAGCTGTCCTTTACTACGAAGATGGTGTGGACGTCTGTCCCAAAGTTTTCTAGAGAGGACAGGATATTGCACTGATGACCACAGGGAGTGTCATTTGGGACTTTGATTAGTGTTAGGTTCATAGATTCATAGAATTTACAGTGCAGAAGGAGGCTATTTGGCCCATCGAGTCTGCACCAGTAACCCCACCCAACCTGGACACTAATGGGCAATTTTAGCATGACCAATCTACCTAACCTGCACATCTTTGGACTGTGGGAGGAAACTAGAGCATCCGGAGAAAACCCACAAAACACGAGGAGAAAGTGCAAACTCCACACAGACAGCCATCAGAGGCCGGAATTGAACCCGGGACCCTGGAACTGCGAGGCAGTAGTGCTAACCACTGTGCCGTCCCGTTAGGTGTCATGGATTGGGGAGTAATTTGATCGCAAAGATTCAAATTGGAATAGCCAGAAAGATGGGCACAGATCTGGAACTTGAGAAATGCAAATTACTGCAGATGATGGAATCTGAATCAAAAACAGAAAATTCTGCACAATCTCAGCAGGTCAGAGTGTCATCTAGACTCAAAACCTTAGCTCCCTTTCTCTCCACCGATGCTATCAGACCTGCTGAGATTGTCTAGTATTTTCTGTTTTTGACTTGGAAGCTGACAAGTGCAGAAGAAGGATAATGAGGTTCCATATGATGGAGTATTTTGAAACGTCAGAGGCGGAGTATTTTTTTCAGAAAGATGATGGCTGCTTTGAAAGAGAGGGAACAATTTAAAATGTCGGCTAGAATGGGGCCAGGGATGCAGCTTGGGTGGTACACAGGTTTGGTTTGGGGGGGGGGGGGGTGGTGAAAGCAGAGATGGAGCTTATTACAGAAAAGCTGGGACAATTCCATTAAGGAATCCTAAACCAAGGACTAAAATTATTGAAATCAATGTGCTGGGCATGGGGATCACTGGAAGTTCAACAACCCCACAGAGTGCAGGCGAGGGTATTTTGCAGGAGTTAGTAGTTGTGGAGGGTTAAGATAGGAAGGCCAGCGAGGAATGCATTAGATATATATATTTTAAAAATTCTTTCATGGGTGTGGGCAGTATTGGCAAGGCCAGCATTTGTTACCCATCCCAAATTGCCTTTTGAGCTCTTAGGCCATTTCAGAGGGTAGATAAGAGTCAACCACATTGCTGTGGTTCTGGAGCCACACCCAGACCAGGTAAAGATGGCAGATTTCCTTCCCGAAAGGACATTGGTGAATCAGATGGGTTTCAATCTTCATGACAACTTTCAATTCCATATTACCCCCCCAATTAATTGAATTTAAATTCCAATAGCTTCCATGGTGGGATTTGAACCCATGTCACGATTAGCCTGGGCCTCTGGATTACTAGTCCTGTTACATTACCAAGATGGGAAGCCTGCACTATGGAGCAGAACACGAGTTGCAAACATTTTACATTTCCTGGTTCAGCCCAAGGCCCCAACTGTGTTATGGAACAAAATTCCAGTAGCAATTAAAGTCTCACTAAGGATCCTATTAATTAAAATCCCAGCATAATCTAAATGGGAAATAAAAATCAGAATTTAAGGAAAAACATTTACATAATTTTGATATTCTTTGATTACAGTGAATTTAAACTGAGGGCAAATATAAAAATATCATGCAAGAAGCATTATTAATTCTGTTTAGCCACTGATCATTTACAAAGCATAGGGAGGAATTGGTTTTGGGGGGGGGGTACAGTCAGGAACTTTGCAGAAACACTACAATGGAAATGCATTACCCAATAACTGTCTCCATTCATGTCATTGTCACAGAACTCCTTGTCCTTATATCAGGAGCACTACGCAGAATGTCTGGTGCCAGCCTGCTAATAACCAGCTTTGGAAATATGAAACATATTAAACTTTCAAATTGGCAATTGTAAATGTAGAAATATTTCCTGAAATGGTATTCGGGATTAAGAACAATTTCTGATTATATCTCGGACTTAGTAAATAGTTCAGTCTTACATTGGACAATTGCACTTAAAGTTTTGGCTTCAAATATTCAGCTTTAAAGAACATGATCAGAATATATATTCTGAGGAAATGTTTTGTAAACCAACCAATACAACAGCAGTTGTTGAAGCTTTTAAGTTCTAGATGTGTGTCATAATTGGTGTAGTAATAATACTAATTCTAAAATTCAGTCACATTAATACCATCATTGGGAGAGATTTTTCTGCTGCAGTGTGCACAAGTCTTAAAAAGACAGGTTAGAGAGTTTTGGATTCCCTGCATCAAAAGCAGACTAAAGGTTTGAAGATACATATTGTGTGTGTGTGTGTGTGTGGGGGGGGGGGGGGGGGGGGAGAAGGGAAAGAGTGGGTTCAGAGAAGGCTTGATTGATTACTTTGTGTTCTGGGCTTTTAAAAAGCATCCTTTTCATCTTTGCTCAATGGTACAACCTATGAAACTCCAACCGTGTTGCACTTGAGAGAAGAGTTGTAAATTTCTCTTAAGCAGTCCATCTTTCAGGAGTTTCAATGAAAATTATAAATATTTAAATTTAAATTCCCAGATATCATTAAGCTACCTCATCGATTTTCCATTACAAAAGTTCTCCATGCAAACTATGCTAAACTAAAAATCATGGTTTTCACACATACATCCAAAGTTTAAGAGACAAGGTTATAGTGTGATCTGAATTCCAGTGCACATTCAGCAAAGCACAATTAACAAATTAGAATTAAAATGTCAATGTTATTTTCAGTTTTTATTTCCGGTAGACAGCACTTGTATTTACTTCATTAAATAAAAAATGTCACCTTGTTACACCAGGATCATGGTTTCTAAATTTTGTAGGCACTATAAAGCACAGCATAGCACCAGCTTTCCCCTTTTTATATGGTCTTGTGCAGATTTACATTACATTTGTTCAAGTCAATTTTAATATGTAGTACACACATTCAGTTTCTAATGACTTGCATTTATTATTGTAAAATGCAATCTGTCAGGTCTTCCCTGCATTTCATCAACTCAACAAAATTAAGCACACTCCAATATATCCAAGTTTAGTACTGAAAATTTTAAAACTATTAATCAAGTAGATTGTTAATGCTGCGAAGAAAATCTTGGTTGCACCACTTATGTCGACATAATAGTGTTAGTCATTTTCAATACATTTTGAAATGTCAGACTAATAATTTGTTAGTGTACAGCGCATTTTTTGTTACTGTATTACTAAGTCACTTTCAACCAGTACAGGACAATCAAGTTCTCATTCTTCAGTACAAAGTTGCTTGTACGATTATTTTGCTTGCAGCAATAATTTGGACCAGCCGTGGTGCTGTCAGATGTAAATGGAGGGGGGGGGGGGGGGGGGGGGGGGGGAAATCACATTACCAAAGGAATAAAATCATCCTGGCATCAGAGACTCAATTCTGGATGGAGTACTTCTGAAGAAAGCGGTCAAATGCATCATAAATGGCTTGCCTGCAACCAAAGAAAAAAGTTGTTGAATATTGACGAAATGTACAAAAGACGGAATTATGGAATTTGATTATTACTTTAATCATACCAGTTTATCCCCATCATATATAGTTACCCAGTGATGGCGCATGGGAACAAAGTATAACAAAAAGAAGGGACAATTTGATTAGAACTCTAAACTTAACCTGAATTCTCACATACAAGTCTGAATTCCGATGCTCTGAAGCTACAGAACGGTTCCCAACTGCTAATAAATAACACAACCGTTATCTTTCACATCGTACCCTCATGTATAATAGAAACAAAAGTTGTCATGCCTTAAGTTCATGTCCCACCCAACCCAAAAGTGTCCATCTGTGCTTCTTCTCCACTTAGCTCAAACCCTTCTCAATGGCATCTGCCTGCATTCCCCATTGTACCCAACTATTTCACTGCCAAGACTGCAAACCATATTTTCAAAACAATATATAAAAACTAAGAGCAGGAGTAGGCAATTCAGTCCTTAAGCCCAGTCTGCGATTCAATCCAATCATGGCGGATCTCCTCTTGGCCTCAACTCCACTTTCCTGCCTGTTCTCCATAACCCTTCAACCCATTACTAATTAAAAATCTGTCAATTTCCTCCTGTGAAAATACCCCAGTCACCACATTCTGGCACCTGTTCGGGTACACCAAGGGAGAATTCAGAATGTCCATTTCACCTAAAAAGCACATCTTGTGGGAGGGAACCGGAGCACCCGGAGGAAACCCACAAATTCTTGTTCCACAAGAGACACCCCCCAACTCTGCATCTTTCTTCTCTCTTCTGTATATTAAAAAAAAATCAGACAATAACTCACTATATGCAGCATACACTTGGAAACCAGCACAGCTAAACACAGGGATATTGTGCTGGCATCAAATTTCCCCCTAAGCTGTGTCACCACCCAAAATGTCCATGTGCAGTCAGCCTCCTTATGTTACCATACATGAGCAAAATAATTAAAGAGGCTACACACTTAAATAAATTCCCCATGTACTCCAAAGAAGTTTGGAGAATATGTTGATGGGCATGGAAAACTACCTTATTATTTATACTCAGATGGCTCTATCTCTGCAAGCAAGTGCTGGTCTCATTGAGAATAAAATCCAAGAAAACTTACAATACACTGGAAGATTGTTAATAGATCAATTGTCCTGGGCTCTTGGCAATTCAGTGAGCAATACTCTGCAATCTAAGACTTTATTTTGGGAGCAAGAAATGGCACAGGGTTGCAGTCACCATTTAAAGTATTCTATTTGAAACTGGAAATTAAGCAATTACCATGGTTTATGGTCTCCAATTTATTTTCTGTATTGGAATCTGTTTCAGAAAACATCCTGCAAACAGTACTGAAGTCTTGTTGATTTAAAATACTAATTAGTTAAAAAAAATTTTAAATTAAAAACATTATTTTGCCTTCACCAGATGGAACTAGTTCTCACTTCGGACATATGCACACAACACATCCATTAGAAGCTGGCAGACTTGCTGAAAATATTTTAGTTTACTTTTTGTGGAACTAGAGTGCTCCACTGGGCCTTGAAAAACAGTGTCCTACAGGTAGGCATTCTTCAGCTACCAGTCTTGCAACTCCCTTGAGGAGTAACTGTAGAGATTCCTGTGGCCCAAAACCAGCAAGTTGCATGTCTGAAGCCGCCCATTTGCTTACGCAGTTCACCAGTTTGATTCAGAAGAGACCCTAACTGCAAAATCATGGCAATTCCTCACTACCAATGTGGTCACCTAGAATATTGTATTGTACTATCGGAAGGTTGTGAACACACTGGAGAGAGTTCAGAAGAGATTTACAAGAATGGTTCCAGGGATGAACAAAGATAAATTGGAGAGGTTGGGACTGTTCCCCTTGAGAGGGAAGGCGACCAAAAGGAGATTTGATAGGGATGCTCAAAATCATGACAGGGTTGGACAGAGTAGATAGGAAGAAATTGTTCCTGCTCGTAAAAGGATCAAGAACAAGATGGCACAGATCTAAGTGATTTGCAAAGGAAGCAAATGTGATTATGAGAAAAATTGTTTTCACAGTGTTTTGGGTCTGGAATGCACTGCCTGGAAGTGTGATGGAGGCAGATTTATTAGAGGCATTCGATAATTAACTGAATAGAAACAAAGTACAGGGGTACGTGGAAAAGCCATGCTGCTTGTTTGCAGAGCTGGTGCAGACACGATGGGCCAAATGGCCTTCTACACTCACTATAACAATTCTATAAGTTCTTGCTGATTGGCTGCTCAAAATTAAAATCTGTTGTAATGATATAGATTAAAGATCACTAACAAAAGAACCAGAGGAAAATGAATTTAATAAACCGTGAATTGTTAAGATATAGAATGAACTGCATGATAGGATGGTGACAACAGCTTCAATAGTATCTTTCAATAGGGAATTAGGTAATACCTGGAGGGGAAATAAATTACTCCACAATGAAGAAACAGCATGGGAATGAGACTAATTGGAGAGCTGTTGGAAAATAAAGCACATTCACAGTGGGTTGAATGGCTTCCCTCTGTGATATATCAGTGTAGAAATCTATGTGTCAGCAAGTTATCAAAGCAAGGAGTTATCCTGTCCTCGTGTGCATAATTTCAAATAGAGGTGACACTTTCAAACAGAAATGAATGCTCACAATCAGGAGTGGGAACACTGCAAACAAAGGAATATGATGGCAATTTACTGTAACTCTAGGTGCTGTGCTATTGCAGCACCCGAGCTTCTAAGTCAGTGTGTCATGGGTTTAAGCTTGTGAGCCATCTTATATTTGAGAGCCAGAGGCTTCAGAAGGCTGATATTTCTGCATTGTACTGGGAGAATTTAGCACAGTTGTAAGTGCCATCTTTTGAATGGAATGTTAAATCAAGATACTGTCCTTGTCTATAAAAGGGCCCTGAGGTACTATTTGTATAGATCAGGGGAGTTTTTCCATGGTGTCCTGGCCAACATTTATCTCTCAACTAATATTTAAACCTGATGATCTTTTCATTTCTTTAACTATTGTTGCAACTTTGCTGTGCACAATTTAGCTGCCCCATATCCTACAAATGTGACAACATTTTTAAAGTACTCCTTTAACAGTAAAGTGCTTTGGAATGCTCTGATATTGCAATAGGCCAAGAGAGGCAAATAAATGCATAACTCAGCCAGAGTGGAAACCGGTGTGGGAGGTATAACGAGTGATTGCAAGAGCCAGATCGGGCAGGTGAGGATAAAAAAAGATGAGGCCAAAAGAGGTTTACCATTCACCCATGCCAACAAGTCATCATGAACATATCTGCAGGGCAAAGTTCAAAAATTGGAAGGCAGAAATTTCACCCACTTGCAGATCAACAGATAGCTAGATACCCCCTTACCTCCTCACCTGGGGACAATGCTTGATGTGGAAAGAAAAGTTCTAGTAATCGCCTACCAAAAAAAGTGTTTGGATCTATATACTCAAAAGTTTCTTCCTGTTTGACCAGGGTTTTTCGAAGTGCGGGTTGTGACCCATGGATGGGTCATGGGCGGGTGTCGGGAGAGTTGCAGAGTGATCGATTGCGCCATTCCCACAGTGGGTTCGTGGGAAAAGCACCCAACAACCGCTACCGCTTTTACAATGGCAATGACTGCCGCTGCCACCTTTTAAATGAAAATAAATGAGGCGGTGTGCAGTCGTCCAGCCAAAAGTGGCAGCAATGAGCAGGTCACATGCCCTGCACATACAGAGTGCTTGATGTCAAGTGTATGTATGTGCTTTTGGCACCAAATCACGGAGGGGAGCTGCTTCCATTTCCTACTGCTAGATGTGAAGAAGGATAGTTTTCTTAAAAATAGGAGACAGCCAGAGATTCAAATAGGTAGTGCACCTACTGGACAGGATCTCAACAGAATCTGCTGGAGACATCGGACCAGGGCAGGACAGAACAGTGCTAGTATTCGTTCTGTACAGAGCTCCGGGGCATCTGGTGAAAAGCCTTCAAAGGAATTTAACTCGGGAACAAAGCAGCATAAAGATGATTTCTTGAGCTATGGTTTTGTCAATTCATAGAATCCCTACAGTGCAGGAGGCCATTCGGTCCATCGAGTCTGCACTGACCTTCTGAAACAGTATCCTGGGTTCATTCACCCACCCTATCCCTGCAACTCCATGCCAATTCAAATAAGGATGCAAAGCCCATGTGTGTTATATGCAGGGAAGTACTGGCAAATGAGAGGTTTCAGATTTTGAAAGAAGTGGTGGGTGAAAAATTCCTTTTGAAGTTGAGACCCCAGAGATAGTTATTAACTTACAGCTGACTCCAAATTAAAAGACTTTACTTCTGTAGCTGACCTGTGATACCACATCAAAAACGCACCAAAAGCCTATGACTGTCAGCATTCTGGAGTACCATCTCCCAGGAGGATCCATAAGAGCATAAAACATAGGAGCAGATTTAGGCCATTCGACCCATTACGTCTGCTCCATCATTTGACCATGACTGACATGTTTCTCATCTCCACTCTCCTGTCTTCTCCCCAAAATCCCGGATCCCCTTATTAATCAAGAACCTATTTAACTCTGTCTGAAAGACACAGTGACCAGGCCTCTACAGACTTCTCAGCAAAAGGTGGATAAATGATACCAAATGAATTCCCACATTCAGTAACCTGCAATCAACAATCACTTCCCACCCTACCCAAAATATGGGTAGGCTTTTCCAGCCCTTCCCGCTGGTGGGATCTTCTGGTCCCGGCGGCAAGAACCATGCAAAGCGCTGGAGACACTGGCGGGACCGGAAGATCCTGCCAATGGCGAGCAGAATCTGCTGCTGCAAAACACACACAGGGGAGGGGTCCTTCCCAATGTGTCCAATACCTAGCATGTCTTCTGAGCCAAAACTGAAAGGGGCTGAGTAAAACGGGCATTTTGTTCCTATTGCCCTTCATGACAACCAACATGTGCGAGGTTGGACTTTCCATTTTCATACAGATCAAGACAAAAGAACAAAGAAAAGTACACCACAGGAACATGCCCTTCGACCCTCCAAGCCTGTGCCGACCATGCTGCCCGACTAAACTACAGTCTTCTACACTTCCTGGGTCCGTATCCCTCTATTGCCATCCTCTTCATGTATTTGCCAAGATGCCCCTTAAATGTCACTATCGACCCTGCTTCCACCACCTCCTCCCGCAGCGAGTTCCAGGCACCCACTACCCTCTGTATTTTAAAAAAACTTGCCTCATACATCTACTCTTAAACCTTGCCCCTCACACCTTAAACCTATGCCCCCTAGTAACTGACCCCTCTACCATGGGTAAAAGCCTCTGACTATCCACTCGGTCTATGCCCCTCATAATTTTGTAGACCTCTATCAGGTCGCCCCTCAACCTCCGTCATTCCAGTGAGAACAAACCGAGTTTATTCAACCGCTCCTCATATCTAATGCCCTCCATACCAGGCAACATCCTGGTAAAACTCTTCTGCACCCTCTCTAAAGCCTCCACATCCTTCTGGTAGTGTGGCGACCAGAATTGAACACTATACTCCAAGTGTGGCCTAAGGTTTTTTACAGCTGCAGCATGACTTGCCAATTCTTACACTCAATGCCCCAGCTAATGAAGGCAAGCATGTCGTATGCCTTCTTGACTACCTTCTCCGCCTCTGTTACCCCTTTCAGTGACCTGTGGACCTGTACTCGAGGGTTCCACCATTCACTGTATATTCCCTCCCTGCATTAGACCTTCCAAAATGCATTACCTCACATTTGTCCAGATTAAACTCCATCTGCCATTTCTCCACCCAAGTCTCCAAACGATCTAAATCCTGCTGTATCCTCTGACAGTCCTCATCGCTATCCGCAATTCCACCAACTTTTGTGTCATCTGCAAACTTACTAATCAGACCAGTTACATTTTCCTCCAAATCATTTATATATACTACGAACAGCAAAGGTCCCAGCACTGATCCCTGCGGAACACCTCTAGTCACAGCCCTCCAATTAGAAGAGCACCCTTCCATTGCTGCTACTCTGCCTTCCATGACCTAGCCAGTTGTTTGTCCACCTTGCCAGCTCACCCCTGATCCCATGTGACTTCAACTTTTGTACCAGTCTACCATGAGGGACCTTGTCAAAGGCCTTACTGAAGTCCATATAGACAACATCCACTGCCCTACCTGCATCAATCATCTTTGTGACGTCTTCGAAAAACTATCAAGTTAGTGAGACACGACCTCCCCTTCACAAAACCGTGCTGTCTCTCACTAATACGGCCATTTGCTTCCAAATGGAAGTAGATCCTGTCTCGAAGAATTCCCTCCAGTAATTTCCCTACCACTGACGCAAAGCTCACCGGCCTGTAGTTCCATGGATTATCCTTGCGACCCTTCTCAAACAAAGGAACAACACTGGCTATTCTCCAGTCCTCCGGGACATCACCTGAAGACAGTGAGGTACCAAAGATTTCTGTCAAGGCCTCAGCAATTTCCTCTCTAGCCTCCTTCAGTATTCTGGGGTAGATCCCATCAGGCCCTGGGGACTTATCTACCCTAATATTTTTCAAGACGCCCAACACCTCAGGGCTCGTTTAGCACACTGGGCTAAATCACTGGCTTTTAAAGCAGACCAAGGCCAGCAGCAGGGTTCAATTCCCGTACCAGCCTCCCCGAACAGGCGCCGGAATATGGCGACTAGGGGCTTTTCACAGTAACTTCATTGAAGCCTACTTGTGACAATTAGCATTTAAGGGGCTGGTTTAGCACACTGGGCTAAATTGCTGGCTTTTAAAGCAGACCAAGGCAGGCCAGCAGCACGGTTCAATTCCCGTACCAGCCTCCCCGAACAGGCGCCGGAAGTGGCGACGAGGGGCTTTTCATAGTAACTTCATTGAAGCCTATTCGTGACAATAAGCGATTTTCATTTCATTACATTACCTTGTCTTTTTGGATCTCAATGTGACTCAGGCTATCTACACACCCTTCTCCAGACTCAACATCCACCAATTCCTTCTCTTTGGTGAATACTGATGCAAAGTATTCATTTAGTACCTCGCCGATTTCCTCTGACTCCACATAGATTCCCTTGTCTATCCTTCAGTGGGCCAACCCTTTCCCTGGCTACCCTCTTGCTTTTTATGTACGTGTAAAAAGCCTTGGGATTTTCCTTAACCCTATTTGCCAATGACTTTTCGTGACACCTTCTAGCCCTCCTGACTCCTTGCTTAAGTTCCTTCCTACTTTCCTTATATTCCACACAGGCTTCGTCTGTTCCCAGCCTTCCCAGCACAAAGTAACTGGCTGAAGTCTGCACCTGATATGCACATTGCCCTCTCCTTCTCGGAACCGGATTGAAGCGATTGAGGGGATCAAGCGTTAAAGGTAAGCGGCGTGTGTCATGAAGATTGGCCAGCAAGGGTCACGAAGGTTGGCCTGTTGGCAAAAGTGGGTCTAGACAATAGACAATAGATAAATACCAGTTTGGTAATTTTTCACTCCTTTTACCTGAACAGGCCTTGTTTGAAGAGGTAAGCACTAATGTGGCCCCCTTCCAAATATCTGATTTCACACCCAGGCCAGATCTCATTAAGGCTGCGTACTCCAGCTCGGGGAATGTAGGCATCTTCCTTTGCTTGGACCACTATGATGAGACCAGGATCTACTGGCACTGCAATTTAAATCAAAGGAATGATGATTAGAACTTCCAGAAACACTGCAAATTTTTCATTAATTGCTCCACCAGAGAGAAAATCAGAATTTAGTGCAATATGACAAAAGGTCCAGGTTACATTTGTTCCTTTTCAGGCATGGAACCCCACTTCTGCTTCAAATAATTATTGAATTTTCCCTATTAAAATATGCAATGGTGTCTTGCTTCAACCCTGTATCTAATGGGTGGCATTGTGGTTAGCACTGCGATGTCACAGCACCAGGGTCCCAGGTTTGATTCTGACCTTGGGTGACCGTCTGTGTGGAGTTTGCACATTCTCCCAGTGTCTGCGTGGCTTTTCTCCCAGAGTTCAAAGAGGTGCAGGTTAGGCGGACTGACCATGATAATGCATGTGGTTATGGGGATACGGCAGAGGAGTGGGTCTAGATAGTGCGCTTTCAGAGGGTTAGTGCAAAATTGATGAGCCAAATGGCCTCCTTCTGCAATGTAGGGATTCTATGGATAAATAAATTTATCCAAACCTATATCCATGCTAATTTTAATTGATACCTTATCAATGACTCCCTAACGTATGGCAATATTTCTTCAATTCACCCCATGAAAATATGAACCACATTATTAAAACCAAACTATTAAATCTATTCTTATCCCCAACTGTGCCACCGGAGGTAGTGACATTACCTTAAATTTCAACTCAAACATTTGCCCAAACTTGCTGTCATCTTGTGCTCTTGTCACTTTCATATTTTCAGAAGCAGAGCACCAGAAGATGCAAATCTTCCTCTTAGTTGAGAGTTAAGCAATGTTTCTTTATCAATGCACCAACAATTCTTTACTCTTCCACTATATGCCCCTATTTGTCAAACGTAAAGTTTTACTGCTTTTTTATGGCTTTATGCTTTTGTACAACAATGTTCCGGAAATTATGGAATCAAATACCTTCAGGGTCTTTAAATTAGTTGCACAATCTCAGAACTATGTACCTCCCATGAATCTGCATCCACAGTTAAACTACCTTTCCATATTGCACTACACCTGGCATCTGTCTGCCCATTCTGCTAATCCATCATCCTCCATAGAGTTTACCAAACATCCTACTTTTGGGTTGTTATTTGGCATTCTGTTCACCATACCAATATCCAAAACATCTCTGTTTTCAGTGAACAGAGGGGGCCCAACACTGACCCCTATTAACACTAACCTTTTGTTTTGTGTCGGTAAACAAAATGTCTACACTCTGAACGGCTTCTGAAAATCCATTTACATTACATTAATGACATTCCTTTATTCGGTTCAAGAGACTAGATTTGTCAACTGTGACATGCTTGTACCTTTCCTTGCTGGCTGCCCTCAATTAAAACATCAGTTTCTAAATGCTTATTATTTTGTCTCAAATTATGGATTCCATCAGTCTGCAACAATAATAACTGCTGTTTTTCTAGCAGCTTCTCTATAATTACCATTAGACTAATTGTTCTATGATTACCCATATTATTCTCCGTGGATGAGTTTTCCTGCTTACTCTCAAATCGCACAGTACAATTTACATAGTTTCAGATGGAAATTGTGGCCAAAGCTATCTCAGCTCAGATTTGATATAATGACCTAGGGTGCATTCTACCAAGGGCATTTTCTAATTCAATACCAATCTCATAGCAGTTTATGAAACTACTGTACCTGTGGGACACTGGATGCAGAAAGGGGCTACCTGCAATATGTAATTATTCACCTGGTGCACTTCATAAAATCTTTGGAAAATATTATACAGTACAATATAAATGCAGTTTCTCTTGTCCATGTCTTCTTATTCATCTTAGGACAAGGATTTCTATAATTTATTTTTAAATGCTATGTGAACAAAAATGCTTTGTCTGGTATCACAGTAGCACAATGGTTAGCACTGCTGCTTCACAACCAGGGTCCCGGGTTCGATTCCCAGATTGGGTCACTGTTTGTGTGGAGTCTACACGGTCTCCCAGTGTCAGTGTGAGTTTCCTCCGCGTGCTCTGGTTTCCTCCCACAAGTCCCGAAAGATGTGCTATTAGGCGAATTGGATATTCTGAATTCTCCCTCAGTGTACCTGAACAGACGCCAGAGTGTGGCAACTAGGAGATTTTCACAATAACTTCATTGCAAAGTGTTAATGTAAGGCTGCTTGTGACATTAATAAAGATTATAATTATAGAATAACACTGTGCAGACTCTGGAATCCAAGTGAATGGTGTCTTGGGAGAGGAGACTGAAACCCTGCGGGCGAGCTGCCATTAAGGTAGTCAGAGTTTGAGTGACTTTTGGAGGGGACTCAGAGGTCAGATCTTTAAAGATGAGTGCAGTGATTATCATGGTTGTAAATCACTGACTGACTACTAGGAGTCTCATTTGTATACCAGTGAATGTTAGAATCAGGTGACCTCAGACTGGCTAGGGAGCTGAGAGAGAGGTTCTTTATGCATGTTCATACTATTATTCATCTGTTAATTTGTATATATTTGACCCACAGTTAATGTTAATAAATTGTTTAGCGTTTTAGCTACAAGTGTTCTTGTAATATAAATCGGACCATCCGACAAGAACATTACAGTGAGGATTGAAAGCCCTCATGAGAGAGGCAGAGTTTCAGAGAGACGTATGGTTGGGCTGCTTAGAAATCGACAGGATTGGTCTTGGGCACATCTGCCATTTATTGTACCATGTGGTGTGCTCGACCAAAGTTTGCCTGTTAATTAATCACATTTGTCTCACGTTAATCCTAAATGTTAAGAGTATAAAAGAGATATGCAAATTGCTTTATCTCTCTGACTTGTAAAGTAAAATTTATCTTGTGGCTCTGTTCGCTTTGCAAATACTTCAGATCTCAACTGCTGGCTACTTCAAACAAAAATTACTGGCCCTTAACTGGATTGCACCAAAAACTTGGGGGTCTGGTCCAGGACCATAACACATTTCTATCATTTGCTCAGATGGTTAATTCAGTATTAAGTTGGAACAATTGTGCACTATGAGCTCTCACTATTAAACTCGAAGGTGGTATGAGGTAGATTGGGCGGGATGCTCCATGAGCTGACGGCAAAATCGCAAAACACGAATGGGTGGAGAATCGGTTCAGACACCAAAATCACAGCAGGCGCCAATTTGATGCCAAATCGCAATTCTCTGTCACGCGGCGTCAATGCGTATGGGAACGCATGTACAGTAAACAGCGTCTGCATATCATTAGCGGGCCCAACCCAGTATTCTTTGGGGCCTCCACAATTGGCCGCAGGGGCTAGTTTAGCTCACTGAGCTAAATCGCTGGCTTTTAAAGCAGGCCAGCAGCACGGTTCGATTCCCGTACCAGCCTCCCCGGACAGGCGCCGGAATGTGGCGACTAGGGGCTTTTCACAGTAACTTCATTGAAGCCTACTCGTGACAATAAGCAATTTTAATTTAATTAATTAATTGTCCTCCTCCGATGGATCAAATTCCTTTTTTAAAATAAATTTAGAGTACCCAATTCATTTTCCAAATAAGGGGCAATTTAGCATGGCCAATCCACCTACCCTGCACATCTTTGGGTTGTGGGGGCGAAACCCACGCAGACACGGGAAGAATGTGCAAACTCCACACGGACAGTAACCCAGAGCCAGGATTGAATCTAGGACCTCGGCACCACGAGGCAGCAGTGCTATTCACTGTGCCACCGTGCCGCCCGATGGGCCGAATTCCTGATGGCACAGTTCACTTGTGGTTTTAGAAATATTGAAACTGACGTTCTGCGGCCTGCAAGGCAGCCATCTTGCTGCGCAACCCACAACAGATACAAGCTACACCACATCTCAAACAACTCCTACCAGCCGTCCCTATTAAAGTCCATTTAATCAAGTCCCAAGTTCATGCTCCTCAACAAAAGCCTCTGCCTCCTCAGAAGTGTTCCAAAGTAACTCTCAGTCTTGCCGGGTACATCATTTCAAACTTAACTCCACTCTTGAATAGCGCTGGCGGCACGCCACTTCGCTCCGACATCTTGGTTATCTGGATGATACTTCCTTCCCACTTTGAGTCCCGATTCACTTTGGTCCATATCAGAACCCGCTCCTTCTCCCAGAAGCTGTAGAATCCAATAATTACTGCCACAGCGGCTCATTCTCCCGAGGCCTCAGTGGGCCTTCAGCACCCCTCCATGCTCCTTCACCACCCCAGAGACCTTTTTAAATTTAGACATACTTTTCGCTGACAACTTCCTTATCCCATATCATGGGCCGGTTTTGAAAACCAAAACCCTGGGAACTGGCTAAAAAATTGCAAAAACCGAAACCATGGCGAGTGCTGCCTTATGTGCGACCTTTCTACCTGTTGCCACCAGAAATCCATCCATGGGTAATAGTTTTTTAAATATCAGAGGGATAACAGAAGGCAAAAACTGAGCAACTCAGGTATTGAAGGCAAGCAAAAATGAAATTAAGAAGGCTAAGAGAATAGAAAAATGGATTTAATAAGGGATTATTATAAACATGCAAGTAAAAGGATATTCAAAGAAAACGTGACTACTTGCGATGAGGCGAGTCTTGTATTCAAGTCAGGGAATGGCAGGAATACTTGCATACAATTATCAAAGAAAGATTAAAGTGGAATTGTAAAAGGACACAATTGTTGTGGAAGATTTAAAACCTGATAAAAATCGAAAGGAAGCTATTAAAAAGGTTGTGAGATTTAAAAGTAGAAAAGTTATACATTCAGAGAGCACGCATCTCAACATTTTAGGAAGTTGGGAAATACATAGCTAAAGGCTTAAATGCAATTTTCTAAAATCTTAAGGAATTGAACAAAAGAACAAAATGAGGTAGATGATCAGTCATGATCTGTTTGAACGGTGGAGCAGGCTCAACAGGCCGAATGGCCTACTCCTGATCCTATTTCCTACGTTTACTAACTTTATTCGTAACTTGTTTCATCAATTCTTTCCAGGGCTCTTTGTAGCAACAACTAATGCGGAGATTTCCATGCATATTATCTGCTTTCCAAGTACATCAACCATGTTGTCATTCTCTACTTTCAAGACTAGACAATGAATTTGGCAGACTATTCCAAAATAGAATCCATTATTGTTGAGCCAGTCCTACTATGACCAAATAAGCAACTTAGCCATTGTACCCAGAAAGGGAAAGATTCACACAAAGAGCATTCGTTAAAATCTACCTGCTGCCCTCACAGAGATAAGCTAACGTGATGAATTTGCTGAACAAACCATTAGAAAAGCCGAGAGGTTCTTAAATTAGAGACAAACCTTCAATTAGGTAGAATGCATCACTTTTTTCCCCCCAACTAAGGGGCAATTTAGCATGGCCGATTCACCTACCCTGCACATCTTTGGGTTGTGGGAGTGAGACCCTCGCAGACACGGGGAGCATGTGCAAACTCCTCACGGACAGTGGCCCAGGGCCAGGATCGAACCTGGGCCCTCAGCACTGAGGCAGCAAGAATGCATCACTCTAGTACATAATGTGAATACAATTTGCATTTCATTGAAAGTTTTAAATTACCTGAGAAATTTCCAATGTGTGTACATTCATCCATGACGCCTTTCATGAAGAGTATAGATTCTCGTGCAAGGGAGGCCTGACTGTTTTTCCTCTTCAACGGCTCATGGCTTACAGTGGATGAATACTTGCTCGTATTTGTTGATGACATTTGATGATTCAGGCAACCAGTGTTAGAGGTATCTTGAAGCAGAATCCCTTGAGTAGAGGCATGTAAGGCAGTTGTGTCAGGACTAAACTGAGAAACCGTCGCAGTCCTCATCGTTTTTCTCTTGGCATGTAAATTTATCATGTCTGTGGTAAGATCATGGTGTTGCAGGTTTTCTAAGCTGGATGGGGAGTTCTTCACAAAATCTTGGCCCATTTTAAAGGAATCCGTCTAAATATCAAATACTTAAAGTTATAAATAATTTCAAAGCTATTTTGGATAAGGATTAAACGCAAACATTTGACTAAGTATTTGTTTAAACTGCTCCCCCACCCCTTACACTTATATATGTGCAGTTGGAAAATGAATCTCAGATTGTGATCAACAAGGATCTACCAAGTCAAATTTCTCCACCTCAGCAATGGTAAAGATAATCATAACACTCTTCAATTGAGGCTAATGGGTCAGTTCCACATAGAACATCTATGTACAAACATAGCAAAGTGACAACTTCATTTATTTTAGTATATATAATACCAATAACTTTCCCCCATTTGAATATCCATTTTACATCTTTTCTGCAAAGGTTTTTTGTTGTTGAGAGAGTTGAATACAAGTCATTCTGGCAAGTGACCTTTTCTACAGACATCAGCCTGCCAGCCAAAAATAAACAATTGACTGGGTCAGTCAAAATTGCAACAATGGAAGTACAAAAACCTTTGTGAAGATTATTTTCAAAGATAGGAAAGTCAGACAACGGTGTTGGGATTCAAATTTAATCCCCTCCAAATTGTGAAAATACTCTACAGCAAGAGCTCCAACAATTTCTTTCTCCTCACTCCTGGAGTCCTTCTTCACTTCCCAGCTCATGTTTTCTTACCCGTTGCTGTAATGGGAGGTAATGGGAGCTTACAGTCAGTTATAAAGCTTCTCAACAGGGTCCAAGTGGTGAAAATGAATATTCCGCCGAGGTTCTTGTTTATTTTTCAGGCTCTCCCGATCTTTATACCAAAGGCCTTTTTTCAGAAATTGGACACAATCATTGCGGACTTTGTATGGGCGGGTAAGGTGCCGAGGGCCAGGAGGACCCTGCTACAGGCAGAGGCAGCAGGGAGGGTTATTATTGGGCGGCAAATGTGGATCAGGTGCAGCGATGGTGGAATGGTGGGAAGGAGAAGGGATAGAGTGGGTTAGGATGGAGGAGGAATCTTGTAAGGGGTCTAGTTTGAGGGCTATGGTGACAGCAGCTTTGCCAATGGCTCAGAATAGGTATTTAGGGAGCCCGGTGGTGCAGTTCATGGTAAAGATATGGGATCAGTCTAGGAGGCATTTTAGGGTGGAAAGGATATCGGTGTTAACGCCACTGTGCGAGAATCATGGGTTTGAGCTGGGAGGGGGGGCTGGATGTGCATACAGGAGGTGGTGGGAAGTGGGGCTGGCCAAGGTGAGGGATCTGTATTTGAAGGAAGGTTTCACCAGTTTGGAGGAGCTATGGGAGAGGGTAGAGCTGCCGAGGGGGAGTGAGTTCAGGTATCTGCAGGTTAGGGACTTTGCACAAAAGAAGGTCTGGAGGGGGTTCCCTAGGTTGCCGGGATACACCCTGCTGGAGCGATTGCTACTTCCGGATGTGGAAGGGAGGGAAGAATTGGGGATATATCTGGGGGACAGAGTGGCGAGCGAGTGGTGAAGGTCACGAAGAAATGGGAAGGGGAGTAGGGAGGGGAGATCAATTGGGGAATATGGAGTGAGGCACTGCATAGGGTAAAGAGGACCACCTCCTGTGCAAGGATGAGCCTGATACAGTTTAAGGTGGTGCATAGGGTGCATATGACTTGGGTGAGAATGAGTGGGTTCTTTCAGGGGGTAGCAGATGAGTGCGAGGGGTGTGGGCGGGGGGCCAGCGAATCACATTCACATGTTTTGGGGTTGCGAAAAATTGGAAAGATTCCAGGCGGGAGTGTTTGAGGTCTTAGCCAGGGAAGTGTCTCCAGCTATAGCTCCTGGAAGCTCGAGTTTTAGAGCTGCAGCAGGGGTTGGGGACACTGTGGAGGATCCGTGAGGTAAAGAGTATCGAAGATAGTACCTATAAAGAGGTGGCCTGCAGGCTCAGACTCCGTAGGCAGGAAAGGAATGGGTGACCGCCAGATAGAGCAAGAGAGATAGGTAAGTAGTGCAGGAATCTCCTGTGCCATTCCCCTGCAAAACAAATATATTGTTTTGGATACGGTTCGGGGGAATGATCACTCAGTGGAAAGCAACAGCAGCCATACACGTTGCACCCACCACAGTTGGATCGGCTGCAGAGGGGAGGGGTAAAAAGTGTGGGAATGCAATAGTTATAGGGGACTCGATTGTCAAGGGAATAGACAGACATTTCTGTGGCTGCAAACGACACTCCAGGATGGTATGTTGCCTCCCTGGTGCTAGGGTCAAAGATGTCTCGGAGCGGGTAGAGGACATTCTGGAGGGGGAGGGTGAAAAGCCAGTAGTGGTGGTACACATCGGTACAAACAACATAGGTTAAAAAAAAAAAGGGATGAGGTTCTAAAAGCAGAATACAGGGAGATATGAGGAAGTTAAGAAATCAGACCTCCGAGGTAGTGATCTCAGGATTACTATCAGGGCATGTGCTAATCAGTCAGAGTAGAAATGACAGGATCTATCAGATAAATATGTGGCTGAAGAGATGGTGTCAGGGGGAGGCTTTCAGATTCCTGGGGCATTGGGATCAGTTCTGGGGGAGGTGGGACCTGCACAAATTGGACGGGTTACACCTGAGCAGGACTGAAACTGATGTCCTAGGGGGAGAAAGCAGGGTTAGGCTATTGAGTTGGACGATCAGCCATGATCCTGACGAATGGCAGAGCAGGCTTGAAGGGCCAAATGGCCTCCTCCCATCTTCTATGTTTCTATGGTTAGAATCGTAATGTGGTAATAGATATTTCAATACTTTTTTTTTCCCCCCCCAATAAAGTTATGGATCCACAGCATGTTACTTATCATATTTCTGTGACCCGTCATCTTAAATGATTCTAGCTTATGCACAGAGTCAAATCATATAATGAACCCATGATTTTAATCAGAACAATTTTCTTCAGTTTTTGCATTCACAGTAAACAGCATTTCTCAGAATTCCCTCCAAATTAAACTAAAAATATGGCAGCAAACAGAAGCAATATGGCCCAGAGTTAATGCCACAGTCTTGTACCACTGGATTATGCAAATGAAGTCACATAGGATGTTCACTGTACCAGGAAAACCCACAGTCGGCAAAATGATTCCAGCTAAACTACAAACTGGATCTAATATAGGAAATATATATACATACAGAAAGCTAATGGACTATTAGACAAAAACATGAACAACTTATGATCTTAGAATGTCCCAAAGTATTTCTGGAAGTATAATCACTGTTGTAATTCAGAGATGTGCAGCAACCAATATACATTAAGATCCCACAAACTGCAATGAGATTAGTGAATCTATTGTGTTGCTTAGTGATGTTGGTTGAGGGATAAGCATTGACCAGACAAATTCACTTTCTGCACTTCAAATAGTTCTAGGAAATATTTGATAACTGCCTGATTGTGTAGATGAGGCTCCAGTTTAAGCTCTCATTTCTTTGTACCGCACTAATGTGTCAGCCTAGATGATGTCCTCAAGTTTCTACAATGGAGCTGGAATCTTGACCTTTTAACTCCAGGTCAGGGTTGCTCCCACTGAGCCAAAGCTGACATTTCTAGTCATAATTCACTGTTTACTTTCAATGGTTTCCATTACCAAAATAATTTGTAAGTCAAACATGTACAGGATATACCTCTACACCGAAAGAGCTCGAACTGCACTAACACTGATGATAAATAGTTACATTTAGTAAATCAGTATACAACAGCTGAACAAATCCCTTCTACCTCCGAAGTAGAAGACATGTTTGTTTGAAAGGCATCAACATATACTACTTAATAGGACAGAAATTATATTTCCATCATTTTCAGTCGATGGGGTTGTGAATAAAATTCTCAGCTTTCTGGAACAACATTTACTAGATCAAATAAAAAGGCTTTTGGAATATCTGTTTGGTATAACATCCCCTGAATGGTCGTGAAGATTCAGACATTAGGCTCTGCTTCTTTATGGAGTTGAACACGGCAAAAGACAACCTGACCACATTAGGAGTTCATCCATCTCTCAATCCTGGTTCAATACTCTCCAAAGTTAGTGACAACTCTCCTTAAAGTATTTATTTCTTGGCTCTCAGGCTCCAAGGTAAGAGGCAGTATAGCTCAAATACTTCAATTCAAAATATATTGGCCTGAGTAAATTTATTATCAAACAATTTTATGATACAATGCAGGAATGATAAAATATTTCAAGCAAAATAATGAATCTGCTTTTATATAGTGCGTTATCAATCCAAAGAGCTACAAAAAATGCGTTTTGAAGTTGAACAATTCATTTGGAAAAAGGCACAGCAACCATTTTGTGCACAGCATGGTCTCATACACAATATATATTATACTGAGTGCAAAAACAAGCTATCTGGCCCAATTGGTCCATGCTCAAGTCTCTCACAAACCTCCTCCCATTCTTCATCATCTAAACCTATCAGCATAACCTTCCATTCCTTTCTCTCGCTTGTGCCAGGTCACAACAATTCACTGCATAAAGAATTTTCTCCTCATATTGCCCTAGATTTTATTTTGCAAATTACCTTAAATCTGGGGTCTCTATCTACTGACCATTCTGCCTCTGGAAACAGTTTCTCCATCAAAATCTTTCATGATTTCTCTTCACAACAGTCAGGAAAGGTACAGAAGCTTGCTTTCACTTCCAAGTGCTTTTACAAGCGTGAACAGTATAGTACAAGGATAAATTATTTGAAGCATTTTTCCAAAATCACTTATATGATTAGAGCTATCAAAGTATTTCTGCTTCACTAGCAAATGCCACCTGATACTCCTTTGTGCGGCACAAGGGCCAAAAGCACACCTTAAAAGAATACTCTTGCACATTTTTTTGAACCATTGCTATTCAGCATCAGATATGGGATAACAGCTAGTCTGAAGTTGTGGAGCTTCCCTTAATTGGCAACTTCAGTAGCAAAGTGTCCAACAATATAAAAGCTACAAGTGTTCAAGCAAACAACACAAAATACACAGAACATTACACAAATTAACTACTCCCAATGGCTCAATAAATGTATTCATTATGAAATATATAAAATTAATCTGACATGATACTGGCAGGTAGCTCAATAGTTGGATGGCATATCTCATGCCTTTTAAAAATGTTACACATGTTGGCGGAGAGTGTTCAGATGAATGGCAAGTGGCGGAAATCTCAAACGATTGATCTACCCATTACTTTTCAGTACCAAAAGCCGTTAATTGCTTCACTGGTTGAGAGATTTCACGGTGACATACAAGGTGGATGGAAAAGAATATTTTTTGTATTGGAAGTTAGTATTCAGTACTAAAAGGGCAGCACGATGGCACAGTGGTTAGCACTGCTGCCTCACGGCACCAAGGACTGGGGCTCGATCCCGGTCCCTGTGGAGTTTGCACAGTCTCCCTGTGTCTATGTGGATCTCATCCCCACAGTCCAAAAAGATGTGCAGGGTAGCTGAATTGGCCATGCTAAATTACCCTCAATTGGGGAAAAAAAATATTCAGTATTAAATTAAACCAAGGTGATACCGTTAACAAAATGGCCACATAATTATATAAAATAGGCATTTCTGATGTTGGAAAGAGAGACCCAAATTACTGGACTCTGACAAAGGGTCATCTGGACTTGAATCGTTAGCTCTATTCTCTCCCTACAGATGCTGCCAGACCTGCTGAGATTTTCCAGCATTTTCTCTTTGGACCCAAATTACTTGTGACTTTAGTTTCAATGAAACATCAGAGAATCAGATTTCAAGGGGCTGTATCATTCTAGAATCTTAGTCCTCAGATGACATGCCACCATGGAAAATCTTTGAAAGCAGTTTATGTAATTTGAAATAACACAATGATACAAGGGCAACAAGCATATTCAGTGAATCAATATGTAGCACTTGTCAAACTAAAACAAACTTACTCCACAGTACTCTAGCAGTCTGATAATTTCTTCTTCATAAACAGTTTCCGCAGCATACTGCTTTTCCAGCTCTCTCCAATTCACAGCTTTGCTTAAAACGCCCTGTGAATAGCATCAATATTAAGATAAAACAATACATGCTTAATACTTTAGAGGGCTGAAGCTCCATATTTGTACTTCAACAAAGCAATTTCCATTGTTTTCAGACCAGAGATTTGCCTATTTACCATATGCATGATATGCAAAATTCAGCATTATACCATCAAACATAAAAGTACACCTTTTGGGTTGAGAAATGTAAGTAGTTCGCGACAAATATATAACATTTGTTTGAAATGATCTTGGAAGAAAAACCACTAGCGTAAAATTACAAGGCTACCAATTTGTCTGTCTTGCAGATTTTCTTTCTGAAGAAGTTTAAAGGAATTCAAACTGTGGAAGTTTTTCTGCCAGTCATATGTCAATCCTTTGCTCTAGAGTAATTCAAGCGCAATCCCATTGCCTTGCTTTCTTCAAGCTTCCTCTGCTTCAAATACTGATCCAGGTTTTTAAAAATAAATGTAAAATACCCAATTCTATTTTTCCAATTAAGGGGCAATTTAGCATGGTCAATCCACCGACCGTGCACATCTTTGGGTTGTGGGGGCGTGAGACCCTCTCAGACATGGGGAGAATGTGCAAACTCCACACAGACGGTAACCCAGGGCCGGGATCGAACCCTGGTCCTCAGCGCCGTGAGGCAGCAGTGCTAACCACTGCACTACCGTGCTGCCTTTGTTTCATTAATAAATCAATTCCTCAAGAAGTCTTTCATAGTCCTCTTTGATGTTAACCAAACCTCCCACTTCTGTGCTATCAGCAAATCGCAATGTTATGCCCCAAAGCTCAAATCCAAATCAACTTTATATGCTGAAAACTAAAATGAATTCCATTGTGTGGCGAAGATCTGGTTCATGGTTCATGTGGTCGACAATATATTTTTAGTTGTAGGAATTGAAGCTTGATTGTAGAAAAATAGGTAAGTGCAATTAAAGAAAGCTTGGAACCTCTTACACTTGGTTGGGGCCATGTTGCCTTGAGAGTTGATAGTTGTTCAGTGAAGGCAGAATAGAAGAAAGATATAGCTATAAACAGCAGGTGGGCTTACTTAACCAAACAGCTTGGGATGTGATGTCTGGAATGGAAGTCCAAAGAGGTGCTTTTGATTTAGGAGGTATTCAATAAAACAGAGAGGTTGCAAAAACCATTTATTTCATCAGATGTCCAGACACCACCATCACCACTTCTGGTTATATCCTGCCTCACAGCAACAGTAGCATTCGGTCAGAAGGGAGTTGTCCTGAGAGTTCTCATGATCATTTCTGGAACCCTTGAAATCTGATGGCATTAGGTCAAACAAGGGCAAGGAAACTTTTTGCTCGTTACCAGCTATCACCGCCCCCTTAACTGATGAATCAGTACTCCTCCATATTGAACACCACTTAGAGGAAGCAATGAGGGTGGCTAGGGCAGAGAGTATATTCTGGGTCGGGGGCTGGTGATCAGGGAACCAAGAGGAGGGAAACACATACTTTACCTCATCCTCACCAACTGATCAGATAGTAGGCAGATTATGATAGTATTGGTAGTAATGCAAACACGCAGGCTTTGTGGAGAAGCCCTGTTTTCACACTGAAGATACCACCCTTCGCATTGAGGACCCATTACCATGCTAAATGGGATAAATTTCAAAAAGATTGAGCAACTCAAAACTGGCATCCATGAGGCACGGTGGGCCATCAGCAACAATCTAGAAGTTCATGGCCCAGCACATCCCCAACTTTACCATTACTATCAAGGTGGGAGATCAACCCTGGTTCAATCAAGAGTTCAGGAAGGCATGCCAAGATCAGCACCAGACCTAAAAATGAGGTGTCAACATTTTTAATCTACAACACAGGCCTACTTAACATGTCAAATGCTCGGTCTGTTAGGACAATACGGTGACACAGTGGTTAGCACAGCTGCCTCATGGCGCCGAGATCCCAGGTTCGTTCCCAGCTCCGAGTTTGGAGTTTGCACGTTCGCCCAGTGTTTGGGTGGGTTTTGCCCCCACAACCCAAAGATGTGCAGGGTAGGTGGATTGGCCACGCTAAATTGCCCTTTAATTGGAAAAAATTAATTGGGTATTAAAGAAAATGCT
Organism: Scyliorhinus canicula; assembly: GCF_902713615.1. Taxonomy (NCBI): domain Eukaryota; kingdom Metazoa; phylum Chordata; class Chondrichthyes; order Carcharhiniformes; family Scyliorhinidae; genus Scyliorhinus; species Scyliorhinus canicula. Next base: position 237,958,836 of record NC_052148.1, on the reverse strand, counting down.
CTGTCTCTTGCATGCTGCTTTCACAAAGTTTTTCCTGGAACCAATGGATCAGATCCAAGCTCTGCAGTTCTGCCATATCCAATTGTGAATGATAGTGGACAATTAAACAACTAACTGAAGTAGGGAGGCTCCACAACTATCCCCATTCTCAATGATGGGGAGCCCAGCACATCAGTGCAAAAGACAAGGCTGAAGCATTTGCAACAATCTTCAGCCAGAAGTGCCGACTGGATGATCTATCTCAGCCTCCTCCCGTGGACCCCAGCATCACAGACGCCAGCCTTCAGCCAATTCGATTCACTCCCATGTAATAAAGAAAAGGTAATGGTACTAGATTGTAGTGACCAGAACATGATTGAATTTCACTTTCGGTATGAGGTGTTTTTAAAATAAATAAAAAGGCAATTATAAGAATATGAGAGTAGAGCTGGTTAAAATTAAATAATTGTGAAGGGATAGGTCAATAGAAATGCAGTAGAAAATATTTAAGGAGATATTTCAGAATACACAGAGTAGATACATTCCAACAAATAAGAAAAAGTCCAAGGCATGGACACACCATCCACAGCATGGTTAACAAGAAAGGTTAAAGATAGTATCAAATTTAAAGAAAAGCATAATCTTGTGCAAAGCTGGAAGGTCATACTACCCCAAAAAACTTGCTCATTCTCGCTGCCGTCACGTGTGCCCTTAAAATTGAATTAGACTGAGCCTGGCACATGATGAGGAGGAATTAACTCTGCCCAGGACCTCTGCCCACAGACCCGCTTCCAACTCCTCACCTAGCTCCTCCTTCCACTTGCCCCTGAGCTCCTCCACTGGGGTTTCCTCCGCCTCCTGTAGATCCTGGTAGATATCTGACACCTTCCCCTCCCCCACCTAGGTGCCAGAGACCACCCTGTCCTGTATCCTCAGTGGCGGCAGCGTCGGAAAGGCCACGACCTATTTTTTCAGGAAGACTCATACTTGCAGATATTTAAAGGCGTTGCCTGGCGGCAGATTAAATTTATCCTAGCGCCTTCAAACTGGGAAAGCTTCCGTCTATGAACAGATCTCCCATCCTTCTGACGCCTGCCCTCTGCCAGCTCTGGAACCCACAATCCATTTTACCCGGGACAAACCTGTGGTTGTTGCATAATCAGGGTTCAGATCGACGATTCCTCCACCTTCTTGTACCTCCTCCACTGTCCCCAGATCCGCAGTGTCACCACCACCACTGGACTTGTGGAGTAACGGGTCGGCGAGAACGGCAAAGGAGCCATTACCAAAGCTCCCAGACTAGTACATTTACATGACGCCACCTCCAGCTGCTCCCACGCCCATGCCACCCCCCCAGTAGCCCACTTCCTGATCATAGCTATACTGGCCGCCCAGTAGTAGTTGCGAAAGTTCGGCGGCAGCACCAGCCACCCCCCCCCAGACTGCGCTCCAACAGCGATCTCCTTACTCGCGGAGTCCTATTCGCCCACACAAAGCCTGTAATGATCCTACTCACCCGCTTTAAAAAGGCCTTAGGGATGAAGATGTGGAGGCACTGAGAGACAAACAAAAGGGGACAGTCATTTTCACGGTCTGCACCCTCCCTGCCAGTGACAGCGGGAGCATGTCCCACCTTTTAAAGTCCCCTTCCATTTCCTCCACCAACCAGGTCAGGTTGAGCCGATGCAGGGCATCCCATTTCCTGGCCACCTGTATATCCAGGTAACAAAAACTTTTCTCTACCATCCGGAGGGGCAGCTCTTTCAGTCTCTCCTCCTGCCCCTTGGCCTGGAGCACAAACAACTCGCTCTTTCCAATGTTCAGTTTGTACCCTGAAAAGCTACCAAAATCCTTCAGGATCCACAGAACCTCCCCCATCCCCTCCGCAGGGTCTGAAATGTACAGGAACAAATCATCCGCGTATAGCGAAACCCAATGTTCCATCCCTCAATCCCCCCCCCCTCCCCCCCCCTCCCCGAACTAGCCAGTTCCTCGAGGCTCTCAGCGCCATAGCTAGTGGTTCTATGTGGTACCAGTGGCGCCTGGTACAGCCATTTCACCCAGCCAATAAAGCCCTCACCAAACCCGAACCTCCCATAGAGTTTCCCACAGGTACTCCCACTCCACCTGGTCAAAGGCTTTCTCTGCATCCATCGCTGTTACCACCTCCGCCTCCCCTCCCTCTGAGGGCATCATAATAATATTCAAAAGTCTCCGGTCATTGGTATCGAGTTGTCTGCCTTTAACTAACCCAGTCTGGTCTTCCTCTATCACCCCTGGGATGCAATTCTCAATTCTTGTGGCCAGAATCTTAGCTAGCCGCTCCCTCAGTAGCCCCACCTCGGGGGCCTCCGCGTATCTCCTATCCACTGGGAGTATCTCCTCCACCAGTCTCTCCCTCTCCACTCTTTCTCTCTTTTCCCTATGGGATCGAATTGAGAGGGGTTCCCCCTGACAAATGACTTCAGAGCCTCCCAGACCGTTGCCGCTGCTACCTCACCCGTATTGTTCATTTCCAGGTAATCCTGGATGTTCCTGCTAATCCGCCCGCAAACCTCTTCGTCCGCCAGCAGCCCCACATCCAGTCTCCAGAGTGGGCGCTGTCCTCTCTCCTCACTAAGTGCGGGGCATGGTCAGAGACTGACTGCTGAGTATTCTGTCTCCGCCTTATGAATGTGGGAGAAAAAAAAAGAGAACTCCTTCACTCACAGCCGCGCGAACCTCCAGGGATCCCCCCCCACCCCGGACTTCGACCAGTCCAGCTCGGGGTCAATGACTGTGTTAAAGTCTCACCCCATGATCAGGTGGTGTGACTCTAAGTCCAGGATTTTGCCGAGCATGCCTCTCATAAATTCCACATCATACCAATTCGGAGCGTAGACGTTCACAATCACCCCCCGGACGCCCTCCCACTTTCCACTCACCATTATATACCTGCCCCCCTTATCTGCCACAATTCTCCCAGACTCGAATGCCACACCCTTACTGATCAGAATTGCTACCCCCCCTGGTCTTCGAATCCAGCCCTGAATAGAATATCTGGCCTACCTATCCCTTTCTCAATCTCGTGTGATCTGCGAGCTTTAAATGAGTCTCCTGAAGCATTGCTACGTCTGCCTTTAAGCCCTTCAGATGCGTGAACATGCACGCTCTTTTGACCGGCCCATTCCACGTAATCAACCTGGGGGGGGGGGGGGGGCTAACCTCCCACCCCACCGACTAGCAATCGCCCTTTTTTGACCAACCCCTTCGCTTCCTCGAGTGCCCCCACAGAGAGCGACCGCCTCTGACCCTCAATTGGTACCCCAAAATTGATACCTCCTCTGTCAGCAAAGCAGCACCCCCCCCCCCCCCCCCCCAACCCAAAAACCCCAGCCAAGCACTTGCTCACCCCCCCACTATGCTCCCGAGAGTCAGCTGACCCATGCTGACCCCGGCAGCTCCCACCCCTGGCGCCAATCAGACTGTCACCTCATTGTCCGGACCGCTCTCCCCACATGAATAAACCAATTAAACTACCTCTCCAGCCCCAGTGAGTAAAAATAGTAATACGAAACGAAAAATAAACAGAAGACACTAACATTGCCCCGTGAGGAGACACTTGTTGAACCAAGGCTCCAACTTCCTGAAAAATCGCACTAAGTACTGGGCCCCCTCCCCCCTCCGAATCTCAACTTTGCTGAAAACACTGCACCCTCCAGCCACCACCACAGCCCTTACACGCACCCAACGTTGTATACAATCATATATTAGAAACGGTACCGTGTTACCCAGCCCAACCGCCGCATTCCACCAAAGCGTAACTGTCCTTTAATTTGAGTCCAGCTCTTCTTGTTTGACGAATGACCACACTAGGCAGCACGGTAGCATTGTAGATGGCACAATTGCTTCACAGCTCCAGGGTCTCAAGTTCGATTCCGGCTTGGGTCACTGTCTGTGCGGAGTCTGCACATCCTCCCAGTGTGTGCGTGGGTTTCCTCCGGGTGCTCCAGTTTCCTCCCACAGTCCAAAGATGTGCAGGTTAGGTGGATTGGCCATGATAAATTGCCCTTAGTATCCAAAATTGCCCTTAGTGTTGGGTGGGGTTACTGGGTTATGGGGATAGGGTGGAGATGTTGACCTTGGGTAGGGTGCTCTTTCCAGGAGCTGGTGCAGACTCGTTGGGCCGAATGGCCTCCTTCTGCACTGTAAATTCTATGATAAATTCTATGAAAACCTCGTCCGGTGTCTCAAAATAGTGATGCCGTTCCTTGTACGTGACCCATAGCCTCGCTGGGTGTAGCATCCCAAATGTCACCCCCTATCAGTGTTTCCAGCACCGTGGACACAAATGCTCCCGCATCCAACCCCTCCACACCTTCGGGGAGGCCGAAAATTCTCAAGTTCGGTCTCCTGGACCAGTTTTCTAGGTCCTCCAGCCTCTCCTGCCACTTTTTGTGGAGGTAATCCGGCGCCTCCACCTTTTGGGCCAATACGACCAACTCGTCCTCATGGTCAGATGGCTTTTTCTCCATCTCCTTAATCACTTTCCCTTGTGTCGCCTGAGTTGCGATCGTTTGGTCTATTGATGCCTTCATCGGGACCAGCACGTCCTTTTTAAGATCAGCAAAGCAGCTCCTAAGGAACTCCTGTTGCTCCTGTGCCCACTGCGTCCATGCATCCTGGTCTATACCGGCCGCCATGCGGTGCCTCGGCGCCCGCTCCACACGCTTCTGTCTGTTGGGACTTAAACCCTTCATCCGGCCACTCCTGGTCCAGCTATCCGTACAACAGAGAGGGAATCCTTTTGGCAGTGTTCACTTCACCAATCTGCTCCAAAAGGTCCGTGAAAACTCCTGAAAAACGGTCCAAGTGTCCGTTCCAGACGGGAGCTGCCGAATGCGCGCCCTTCTCCTCCATGGCCGCCACCGGAAGTCTGGTCACCGCTTCTTCAATGGCCTTTGCGAGATCTTTTCGCAGTTGTTCCCTCTGCTGCTGTAATTCAGCTTTAATAAAAGCCATCAAGTCAGTTCGAAGCCTGTAAGCTCGCCCTTCCCCCGCCTTAATGCTGGAAGAGGCTTTTGTCTTTGCTGTAGCTCCAGCCAAATCTCACTGTTTCTGCCGGGTCTGGTAACCAAGAGACAGACCATTCCTGGGGGAAAGTACTCTTCCAACATTCACCGACATCTTTTCATCAAAATTCCACCCCGTTGTTGATTAAAAAGAGCTCTTTTCTGTAACCTTGGGCAGGAGCTGCCTTGTGTGTGACCACTTACTCCATGGTCCACACTGGAAGTCCCAAGTAGGCTTACATTAACACTGCAATGAAGTTACTGTGAAAATACCCTAGTCACCACATTACGGCACCTGTTCGGGTACACCGAGGGAGAATTCAGAATATCCAATTCACCTAACAAGCACGTCTTTCGGGACTTGTGGGAGGAAACTGGAGCACCAGAGTAAACCCATGCAGACACGGGGAGAACGTGCAGATTCGGCACAGACAGTGACCCTAGCCGGGAATCGAACCCAGGTTCCTGGGACTGTGAAACAAAAGTGCTAACCATTGTACTACCGTGCTGTTTGAGGGCGGGGACTGAATATTTTTCTTTGCTTAGCCATTTTGGGTGGGCTTGGTTGCTTTCTATGGAACTGTTGGATAATCCCTCTTGGTGGAAATGGCTGACTCTGGACTCTATTGAAGGGGAAGGGCAGGAGACCCCCAATTGGTTTCGTCAGGAATGTCAGTGGATTGAATGGCCCAGTGAAAAAGGTCGAGGATATTTGCTCACCTTAAAAGTTTGAATGCTGATGTGGTGTTTTTGCAGCAGATTCATTTGTGGGTCAGAGACCAGACAAAGCTGCGGAAGGGGTGGGTGGGACAGGTTTTTCCATTCGGGTTTGATGGCAGAGCCTGGGGCATAGCAAGTTTAATCAATAAAAAGATCAAATTCCTGCTGCTCAGGTCTCGGTGGATCCCAATCTTAGACATGTTATTATTTGTGGGTCTCTAGTGAGCACCTTTGTGGTCCTGATTAATGACAACGCTCCAAACTTGGACAATAAGATTTTTATTAATAAACTGCCAGCCTCCATCCCTGATTTGCATTTGCATCAGTTAATCTGGAGGGGTGACTTAAAATGTGTTCTGGATCCCAGGAGGATCAACCCATGTCCAAATCTCTGACTCCATCAGGGGTGGCAACGGTATTGTTGGTTTTCATGGAGTAGATGGGGGTGAGGGGCTGGGGCAGATCCGTGGTGGTTTTTGCACCCAGGAAGATTTTTCCTTTTTCTCCCATGTCCAGCAGATATATTCACGTATTGACTTTTTTGTGGTAGATAGGTCTCTCCTTCCTTTGGTGGAGAGACAGGGGTACTCAGCGATTGTGATTTCAGAACATGCCCCACATCTTGTGGATTTGGCACTAGTGGCATTGGTCAGTCCCAATGTCCACCATGGAGATTTGATACAGCATTATTTGCGGACAAAAGACTTTGCGAACGCATGTCCACCACCATTGGTGAATATATTAAATTTAATAAACGTTTCCTAAAACCGTCTATGTTTTGGGAAGTCCTTAAGGTGGTTATCAGGGGGAGATAATTACCTACAAAGCACACATGGAAATGACTGCAAGGGTGGAACACAAAGGCTGGTCCTCGGCAGAGAGTTCGAAGAATTTTCTGGATGGGTTATCCATCCGAGTGGTGGAGAGGGAGAGGCGGGAAGAGTTAGAATCCCCGTTGGACTCAGAAAATTCTGAAATATATTGTGTTGATGCAGGCGGGTAAAGCGTCTGGTCCTGATGGCATCCCCATTACGTTTTATACGTAGGTTGCAGAACAGGAAGCAGTGAGTAGGCACAAATGGGCTTTCAGATTGGCAAGATGTAACAAGTGGTGTGCCACAGGGATCAATGCTGGGACATCGGTTTACAAATTATATAAATGACACGGATGAAGGGATGGCTGGGATGGTTGCCAAATTTGCTGCTGACACAAAGACAGGTAGGAAAGTAAACTGTGAAGAGGACATAATAAGACTGCAAAAATACTATGTTGAGCGAGTGGGCAAAGATCTGGCAAATGGAATATAATGAAACATACCAGATCCGAAGGGGTCTTGACAGGGTGGATGTGGACAGGATGTTTCCTCTTGTGGGGGAATCCAGAACTAGGGGGTCACTGTTTAAAAAAATAAGGGGTCGCCCATTTAAGAGTAATGAGGTGAACCGTTTTCTTTCAGAGGATCGCGTCTTTGGATATCTCTTCTGAAAATGGCAGTAGAAGCAGAGTGGTGAATATTTTTAAGGCAGAGCTGAATAGATTTTTGGTAAAGGAGTGAGAGGTTATCGGGGGTAGGCCGAATGCAAATAGGAGGTTACTATCAGATCAGCCATAATCTTATTAAATGGTGACGCAGGCTCAGAATGGTCTACTACTATTCCTTGTCCATATAGTCATATCTGTGCCAGACAAGTGCCAGGAAATGGCCATCATCAACAGACGGGAATCCAACCATCTCTTTGATTTCAAAGGCATTGCCATCATTGAATTCTCCACCATCACCATCCTAGGGTGGTGACCATTGACCAGAAACTGAACCTGACTAGCCATACAAGTACATCGGGCAACAAGAGGAGGTCAGAGGTTGGGAATTCTGGAGGGAATAACTAACCTACTGACTCCCCAATTCTGTCCACCACCTACAACTTACAAGTCAGGAGTGTGATTGCATACTTTCCACTTGCCTGGATGAGTGCAGCTCCAACCACACTCGAGAAGCTTGACATGATTCAGGATACCGCAGACTGCTTGACTGACACTTCACCCACCACCTTCAACATCCACTCCCTCCACTACCAACAATGGCAGCAGTGTCTACCATCTAGAACATGCAATGCATCAACTCACCAAGGTTCCTTTGACAGCACATTGAAAACCTCTGACCTCTACCACCCAGAAGGACAAGGGGAGCAAATGCATAGACACACCATCAACTGCAGATTCCCCTCCAAGCTACACACCATTCTCAATTTCAACTATATCACCATAACGCTGTTGCTGGCTCAAAATTCTGGAACTCCCTCCTTAGCAGCACAGTAGGTGTATCTACAGTTTATGGATTACAGTAGTTCAAGAAGGCAGCTCATCACCACATTCTCAAGGGCATTTTGGGATGGGCAGTAAAATGCTGGCCTAGCCAGTGATGCCCACATCCTACGAAAGGATAAACAAATGATCAAAGAAGAAAATGCATCGTGGATAGTGAGCATTTGCAGTAGTGGCGGTGCCAGGTGATCTGACAATGAATGGCCCATCCAATTGTGTTCAAGTCAGCAAAAATGGGGGCTGGAACAGGGGAACCACCTGGATGGGAGACAGCAAATGTTTTAATGGAGACAAGGGAATCAAAAGTGGAGACAAGAGTGCTATTGAGTAGGTTGACATCTGCAAATATAAGACACCCAAAAGCTACACAGTTGGAAGTCTGAAATTGCTGTTGTAAGTGACTCGGGAAAGATCTTTTTCCAGAGGTTGACTCAGAGGAAGCAGGGTTGGAAGGGGGACGGCATGTTGAGTGATGAGGAATATGAGAAAAGATCAGAGGTGGCCTATTCTGTGATTCAACTGATGGGAAGAGAGAAGCCAAGCGACATGACAAGGCTAAGAAGTTCGAGAATGGGTAGGAGAGTTTGTGCGGTGGAAAAGATTAAAGGACAGGAAACTCAAAATAGGGAGAAAACTAAATCAAGATGAAGGTTAAAATCACTCAGGAGAAGTCACTCAAGTGCAGAGGCTAACGGAGGAAAGTAGAAAAAGTATATTTGGTGAGCAACTTAGCAAGGAGCTTGGGTAGGCGGCAGAGAGTGTGGTTTGTAAGAGAGGGGAGAGGGATGGATCAAAGTGAAGTTCTCAGAGGAGAAGAATGTGCCAGAGGAATAATAGGTACACTGGATAGGAGTGTCAGTGTCATGATGTGCAGGCCCAAGGGCATTATAATTTCTTTAAAATTTGTATTATTGTTATTGTTTTGAAAAAGGACACAGAAAGTTGGCCATGCTCAAGGAAGTTTCTAAAAGGTGAATTACAATGAATGTGATGTGGCCACATTCTTGTGGAACATCACATGTGCCTTTGTCAGGACTTACCCAAAACCAGCAAGCACAATAAAGCCTCAGACTTCATCTTTCAGACTAGCCAGTAACAAAGGAGAACTCAAAAAACCGATTATGCCCAAGGGATATGCTAAGGACCCCCATCTGTCTGCATTGTACGTCAATGGTTTGTTTTCGAAAGATAATTTATTGGAGGTATTTCCAAATATATACAAAAACAGAAAGACTAGAGTCAACAATGTAATATCATATCAAACACCAAGAATATACAATCCCTCCTATCACACCCTTTTTGTTTAATGAACCCAATATAACCCTCGACCCCTCCTTCCCAAGAAAAGAAAAAATTAAAAGAGAAAAAATTCAAGCCCCCCCTCCTGACGTTTTATTAAGCTTTAAAGAAGTCGATGAACAACTTCCACCTCTTGGAGAACCCCTCGTCCATCCTCTTATGGCAAACTTACATTTTTTCTAAGGGGAGGAATTCCGCCAGGACATTCACCCATGTCCCTACCCTTGGCGATTCTGAATCCCACCAACTCAGAAAGATCCTCCTCCCAGGTTAGCAGGGAGTCAAAGGCCACTGTACCAGCTTTCTTCCGCAGCATGGCAGCCAAAAATTGTTACCCACGGGCTCGGTATTACCTCCACTCCCAAAACCTTTGGACAGTACTTTGGTAATCTCCCCCCCCCTCCACCGGAACCCCAACAGCCTCAGACCTGCCCAGAACACGTGGGTATGGTTCGCCAGGATCCCAGCACACTGCCTGCCTTGATCTACTTGGGAAGAATAGACTCATCCTAGCCGTCGTCATATGTACCCTGTGCACCATGTTGTAATGGATTAAGCTTAATCTTGCACATGCCAAGGAAGCATTAATTCTGTGTAGAGCCTCATTCCAAATCCGCTCCTGCATCGTCCCCCCTTGTTCCTCCTCCCACTTTTGCCGAATTTCCTCCATTGGTGCTTTCTCCTTTTTACTCAGCTCCGCATAGATATTAGAGAGATATTAGAGAGATCATGCTTTTCCCAATCTTGTCCCCAGACAGGAGCCTATCCTGTAGCCCTGGAACAAACCCACCTCCTTTCTCAGGAAGACCCTGATCTGAAAGTATCTGAACCCATTCCCATTTGGTAAACTTCACTTAGATCTGACAAGTCTGCAAATTTCCCTCCCCACAAACAGGCCCTCAAAACACCCCAACCGGTCCCACTCTCAAAACCTAGCGACTAGCCTCGTCGGACAAATCAGTGGTCGTTACCGATCGGTGCGCTCATTTACATGCCCTCCACCCTGAAGTGCAGCTGACACTGGTTCTATACCCTCAGTGCAGAGACCAGCACCGGATTAGAGGAGCATCTATTTAGCGAGAATGGCAGAGGCGCCAAAACGAATGCTCTCAAAGTGGTTCCCGTACACGAGACCTCCTCTACTCGTCCCCACACCTGATCCTCCGTCCACTTTCTAACCATGGCATTTTTTTGCTGCCCAATAATAGTTCTGTAAATTTGGGAGCACCAGGCCTCCCCTCCGTCTATATCTCTCGATGAATGCCCTCTTGGTTCGAGGAGTCTTCCTCTCCCTCACAAAACTCAAGATCATTTTATTCACTTTCCTAAAGAAAGACTTGGGCAAGAAAATTGGGAGACTCTGAAATGCAAATAAGAATTTCGGCAAGACCAGCATTTTACAGTCTGAATTCTCCCCGTTAGGGACAGTGGCAGCATATCCCATCTCCTAAAGTCCTCCCTCATCAAGGTCTCATCAAGTTTAACTTATGGAGCTGGACCGAGCTTCATACCTCCCCTCCTGCTCCCTGATATTAATTAGAAACACCTCCCTTTTTGCCATATTGAGTTTGTATCCCGAGAAAGTACTAAATTCTCAGAATTCCCATTATCCTGCCAAAGCATCCACTGGGATTGATATATACAATAGGAGGCTGTGCGTCACTCCTCCGCTCAACACCACTCCATTCCCAGAGGTCCAGAGAGCCATCGTCAATGGCTCGATCGCAAGGGCAAAGAGCAATGGGGAGAGTGAGCACCCCTGCCTCGTCCCACACTGATTCCAAATCAGATCAGTAACCCTGGCAAGTTCCTACGAGGTATCAGTCCTCTGTTTTTTAAACTGTGTTAAAAAGTCAGCAAGTTGGTTGGTCACTCCACCGGAAGTGCCGACTCGATCCCGTCGCCATCACGCTTTCAACCACGCTCGTGTACAGGGCCAAATAGCGCTACCTCATGTGGGAACTACCAAGTATGTGACCGACTACGCCATGGTCGCCACCAGGAGCAGAGTGTCAACGTTTTTTGACCAGAGAGGAGGTAGAAACTCCTTTGATAACTTGAAAGACTATGGTGTTCCATAGTGTATCAATGGCCAATCGTCATATGACCAAAACAAGTTTTGAAACCCTAACCCATTCTTGCATTTTGCAGCATATAGAACATAGAACAGTACAGCACAGAACAGGCCCTTCGGCCCTCGACGTTGTGCCGAGCCTTGTCCGAAACCAAGATCAAGCTATCCCACTCCCTGCCATTCTGGTGTGCTCCATGTGCCTATCCAATAACCGCTTGAAAGTTCCCAAAGTGCCCGACTCCATTATCACAGCAGGCAGTCCATTCCACACCCTAACCACTCTCCGAGTAAAGAACCTACCTCAGACATCCCTCCTATATTTCCCACCCTGAACCTTATAGTTATGCCCCCTTGTAACAGCATATGAGCAACATCAAAAGCAATATCACTGCTGAAATCCGGCTACAACATCTAGCCTCTTACCAAGCCACAAGGCTTAAAGTTTCAAAGCCTTCTCGATAGCGTTTTTCCAAAATATTCCAAATTTGTTTGTAAAAGGGAAACTGGTCTTCTGGCTATGAGCATTATTAAGGCGGTCTACTCTAGCTACTTGCTGCATATTTCTTATCCCGAAGAAAAAACAGAAAATCCTGTCTTTAGTTATCGAGGCTCATCTGAACTTCACTCGAGTGGAAACTTCCCTCTCACTGGACTCCTACAAACACGTGAACTATTAACTATACAGTTTTTTAAAAAAATAATTTTTATTGAAAAATTTTGAATTTATACAACAACGAACCATAATAAAATACCAAAAATAACAATATTAGCAATCATAAACATTCGCCACACCTCCATGAACAACACAGCATTTTAACATCGCAAATTAACACAATATTAAGTTACAAAATAGAAACTACAATAAGGAACACCCCCCCCCCCCCCCCCTTACACACCACACCCCCCCCCCCCCCCCCCCCCCCCCCAACCCCACCCCACCCCCCCCCCTCCCTCCCCGGGTTGCTGCTGCTATTAACCAAGATACCTATCTTTGAGCCAGGAAGTCCAGAAAAGGCTGCCATCGTTTATAGAACCCATGTATTGATCCTCTCAGGGCAAATTTGACCCTTCCCAATTTTATAAATCCCGCCATGTCACTGATCCAGGTCTCCACACTTGTATCCTTCCACTGTAGCAAGATCCTTCGTAGGGCTACTAGGGACGCAAAGGCCAGGACACCGGCCCCTTTCGCCTCCTGCACTCCCGGCTCCACCGCAACTCCAAAAATCGCGAACATCTGGTGCACCTGTCCTCACCCCCAAAGAACCTACTCATCCTAGTCCCGGACATGTGGGCCCGGTGCAGCACCTTAAATTGGATGAGACTAAGCCTCGCACATGAGGAGGAAGAGTTGACTCTCTCCAAGGCATCCGCCCAAGTCCCGTCCTCTATCTGCTCCCCGAGTTCCTCCTCCCATTTAGCCTTCAGCTCCTCCACTGACGACTCCTCCACCTCCTGCATTACCTTATAGATGTCAGACACCTTCCCCTCTCCGACCCACACCCCCGAAAGCACTATGTCCATCGTCCCCAGCGAGGGCAGCAAAGGGAATCCCTCTACCTGTCGCCTAGCAAACGCCTTTACCTGCAAGTATCTGAACATGTTCCCTTGGGGAAGCCCAAATTTATCTTCCAGTTCCCCCAGGCCCGCAAACCTCCCGCCAATAAACAGGTCCCTCAATTTACTGATGCCCACCCTTTGCCACCCCCTAAATCCCCCATCCTTGTTCCCTGGGATGAACCGATGATTGCCACCCAATGGAGCCACCCTGTTTCCCCCCTATGCCGTCTCCACTGTCCCCAGATTCTTAGGGTCGCCGCCACCACCGGGCTCGTGGTAAACCTCTTAGGGGAGAGCGGCAACGGCGCCGTTACCATGGCACCCAGGCTCGTACCTCTACATGACGCCATCTCCATTCTTTTCCACGCCGCCCCTCCCCCCTCCATCACCCATTTACGCACCATTGACCGCCCAATAGTACCCCAGAAGGTTGGGCAGCGCCAGCCCGCCTCTATCCCTCCCTCGCTCCAGGAGCACCCTCTTCACTCTCGGAGTCCCATGTGCCCACACAAAGCTCTAGTCACTCTCCTAAAGGAGGCCCTGGGGATAAAGATGGGCAGGCACTGAAAGAGGAACAAGAACCTCGGAAGCACCGTCATTTTGACGGACTGCACCCTCCCCGCCAACGACAATGGCAGCATGTCCCACCTCTTGAACTCCTCCTCCATCTGATCTGCAAGTCTGGTGAAATTATGTTTGTGAAGAGTCCCCCAGTCCCTGGCCACCTGCACCCCCAGGTACCTAAAGCTCTCCCCTGCCCTCCTAAGCGGGAGCCTACCAATTCCTTCCTCCTGGTCTCCGGGGTGCACCACAAACATCTCACTCTTGCCTAAATTTAGTTTATAACCTGAAAAGGTCCCAAACTCAGTTAGCAGCTCCATTACCCCCGGCATCCCTCCCACCGGGTCCACCACATATAGTAACAGGTCATTGGCATACAACGACACCCTATGTTCCTCCCCACCTCGCACCAAACCTCTCCACCCCTCTGAATCCCTCAACGCCATCGCCAACGGCTCGATTGCCAATGCAAACAACAAGGGGGAAAGGGGGCAACCCTGCCTGGTCCCTCGGTAAAGCCGGAAGTACTCCGACCTCCTCCCATTCGTGGCCACGCATGCCATCAGGGCCTCATATAGCATTAACTATACAGTTAATAGTTAATTATACAGTTATACAGCTAATTATACAGTCCTCATGGTAGACTGGTACAAAAGGTGAACTCACACGGGATCAGGGTGAGCTGGCAAGGTGGATACAGAACTGGCTAGGTCATAGAAGGCAGAGAGTAGCAATGGACGGGTGCTTTTCTAATTGGAGGGCTGTGACTTGTGGTGTTCCACAGGGATCAGTGCTGGGACCTTTGCTGTTCATAGTATATATAAATGAATTGGAGGAAAATGTAACTGGTCTGATTAGTAAGTTTGCAGACGACACAAAAGTTGGTGGAATTGCGGATAGCGATGAGGACTGTCAGAGGATACAGCAGGATTTAGATCGTTTGGAGACTTGGACACAGAGATGGTAGATAGAGTTTCATCCGGACAAATGTGAGGTCATGTATTTTGGAAGGTCTAATGCAAGTAGGGAATTTACAGTGAATGGTAGAACCCTCAAGAGTATTGAAAGTCAGCGAGATCTAGGTGTACAGGTCCACAGGTCAATGAAAGGGGCAACACAGGTGGAGAAGGTAGTCAAGAAGGCAAACGGCATGTTTGCCTTCATTGGCTGGGGCAGTGAGTGCAAGAATTGGCAAGTCATGCTGCAGCTGTATAGAACCTTAGGCCACACTTGGAGTATAGGATGTGGAGGCTTTAGAGAGGGTGCAGAAGAGATTTACCAGGATGTTGCCTGGTATGGAGGGCATTAGCTATGAGGGGAGGTTGAATAAACTCGGTTTGTTCTCCCTGGAACGACGGAGGTTGAGGGGCGACCTGATAAGAGTTCTACAAAATTATGAGGGGCATAGACAGAGTGGATAGTCAGAGGCTTTTCCCCAGGGTAGAGGGGTCAGTTACTAGGGGGCATAGGTTTAAGGTGCGAGGGGCAAGGTTTAGAAGAGATGTATGAGGGAAGTTTTTTAAAAAAAAATTATTTTACACAGAGGGAAGTGGGTGCCTGGAACTCACTGCCGGAGGAGGTGGTGGAAGCAGGGACGAGTGACATTTAAGGGGCATCTTGACAAATACATGAATAGGATGGGAATAGAGGGATATGGACCCAGGAAGTGTAGAAGATTGTAGTTTAGTCAGGCAGCATGGTCAGCACGGGCTTGGAGGACCAAAGGGCCTGTTCCTGTGGTGTACTTTTCTTTGTTCTTTTAAGTTTCAATATTCATAGAAGTGAAACTCCTTTATTTTACTGCATCTTTCTCGTGTGCATGTGCTGTGTATGAAGTAGGAATAAACTTAGCCAAGAAGTGAGAGAGAATAAATAATGCTCCTGGTTTAAAAATCCTTGAATGTCTGCTGCTAGTGACTTTGTAAAAGCTGACCACGCACAAACCATGTGGGGTTTGGGACAACCTCAGCCTTACCTAAATTAACCCACACTGACTATGACACAAGGTAGGATAATTAGGAAGTTTTGGTTTGTCTCTCTCCCATGTCTATAACAATCAGCATAAGAATCGATTGAGGTTTGTAAGGAGGCAACTATGAATGCCTCAATTAGCCCTTGACTGAATACTGGAAGAAACTGCAGGTGTATCCCAGATGCATAAACCAATTTCAAATAAAGGCAATAAGCATTTAGGAATGAATAGCAGTATCAAAACAAATTGGTGCCTCTTCCTCCTCCCCCTGGTATTGGGGTGGTAAGGTGGAAGCAGCAGATGAGTGACAATTTAATGTAAAATTTTGTTTGTGCAGCCTACCAAGTTCAGAGAGCTGTTACAGATTATTTTTTTAATCTATTTTTTTAAAATGACTTAGCTCAGGGCTTAATATTTCTAATTTAAACTGGAAACCAGAGATCAAAAGTTATCAAAGATTTCAATTCTAAGTTCAAAAAGGATTGCAGAAAGAATCCATACTGCAAGTGTAACAAAACAAGAAGTTTAATTGAAGCAACTAAACTCAAAGCAAGCAGGATTTTTTCAGGAGGTTTAGAAAACCTCCCGCTCAGTCTCTGCACATAAAATGTTTAAAATATTTCTTCAGAAACAGCAAATAAACCAACAGTAACTACTTACTGTAGTAAACACCCCTGAAGCTGTCGACCAAGACAAACAGGGTACCAGCGGTATGGGTTTGGGCCAGTTACTCGCAGCTAATGATGCCATCTGTAAATAAAATATTTAGTCTGTCACTGCAATTAATGGAAAGCAATTTTCTCTGTAAGCCACAGGTCAAATTTCTTGCAAGCTAAAACTCAAACTTGCTTCTTTTGCTCAAAGGTAGTGCTATAAAACCGATTAATATTTAATTGTATATTCTGTGATGGTCTATATACTTTTGGGAAAAACCCATGTTGTATGTTGGGGCCATGTATCTTTAAAAACTAGGTTATCTGGAAGATGATTTATTGTAAAATTCAATTTGCTTCAGTAACTTATCACGTTACCAAAGTGCCCAGGAGAAAAACAATAATAAAACAAAAGGGGTCAACACAAAGTTTATTCTGGGGGTGGCAGGGTGTACTCGATTGTGCGCGCGCAGGAAACATCTCTTTCAAATGTACTGGCTAACAAGGGTTTAAAAACCTTGATAACTGAAGGTCTCTATTAATGAGTTAGAAATAGTTCCTGGATGTAAACAGAGTTAAGGAACATTAGAACCTGACCAGAGGTAGCTACAATTAATAGGCTAACTGTGCTGGTGTTCAGTTGGGAGTCCACACAACTGTAAAATGGCTGGAGGAGGTTTGAAGGGACTGTTTTACCGGAAGCGAGCAGAAGGTCTAACAAATCTCAAATCTTTTAATCAGTATTCAGACTAAGTGATTAGTCTTCCAATTTCTGATCAGTATTGGATTTGAATTTTTGGAGCACAAGCCAAATGGGCTTACAGAAGGAAATTTGATTTAAGAAATGCGGTTTAGAGTTTAATTAACTGTGCTCATTACACTTTTAATATCTTTAATGTAACTAACCACTTAAGATAAAGTATAGTTATGTTCTTTGATTTTTTTTATGTAGCAAAATTATTTTATTTAAACAGTGAACCTTGTGACTGAATTATTTCAGTAAACATCAGGTTTTCAGATTTGAAATTTAATATTATTTATTAGTGTCAAACATAGGCCGACATTAACACTGCAATGAAATTACTGTGAAAATCCCCTAGTTGCTACACTACGGCGCCTGTTCGGGTACGTTGAGGGAGAATTCAGAATGTCCAATTCATCTAACAGCACGTCTTTCGGGACTTGTGGGAGGAAACTGATGCACCCAAGGAAATCCACACAGTCACGGGGAGAACGTGCAGGCTCCACACAGATGGTGACTCAAGCCAGGAATCGAACCAAGGTCCCTGGTGCTGTGAAACAACAGTGCTAACCACTGTGCTACCGGGGACATTTTACAGGTCTTTACCAAGATCATAACAAATCTTTAACTCTTACTGATTTACTAGTATAAATCAACTCTCGTTCTCCATATCACTCTTCCCCACTTTGTCCTGCTTATGTTTGTTCTGCCCACATTTCATACAATAATCAGCCCTTTTTTTTGTCTATTGCATTTCTGCTCCACCCCTCCAATGCCCACCCCTGTCTAACCATTTCTGTCCACTTGTGCCCTCTACCTATCCCACCCTCATGTCTTTATCCCCTTCTCCCCTCATTCCCTTTCAAACAATCCCATTCCACTATTCCTCACTTTCAGCCTGATGAAACTTTCAGTAAAAAGTTCTAAATTCTTTACACCTGCAATTTAAAAATACAAAAAGTTATATAACATGCAATGAAAGATCAAGGATTTTTTTAATAGTACAGTACAAAATGCTGTTTCATAGTTTTACAAAATCCTGTGAATCAAGTTATTTCAAAAAAGACCAGAGTGCGTGGCAATGAAGAATCAATATTAAATTGGTCTTTTCTATATTCAGGAAAGAAGCAGGGTACTTTGGCCCGAGGGTAAAGCCAGGATGCCAGCTGAAGCCTAACCAAGTGAGCAGAGAATCCTGCGCTAAAGCCCAGGAGGAAGTATGGAGCAACGAGGGAGTGGCAAGACAGACTCGCTAGGATCACCATAGCAAAATCTCCAAATCTAACAGCCGAGTGTACAGGTCAAGAGTGGAGAGGCTGAGTACAAGAGGGTCTGGCAAATATTGACAGGGGTGGAGGGATTGACCTCTAGTAACTATACGGCTAATAACTAATCTATCCTAAATTTCAGGAGAACAAATACAAAGCCTAAAATTAAGAATCACTTAGCATAGCAGCATTTTCAATCTTCAAAAATGAACAGATATATCCTCTGAAGAAAATGGAGTTCAGAAACTTCATAAAATGGTGAAACTTACATGGCCTCCCATTGATATCCCAGTCATTCCAAGAGGTCCATAACCCCCTCTCTCTAGCCAATGAAGGAGAGCTGCAGACTCTAGGACTAGAGCTCCTCCCATCACAAAAAGATCAGAGACATTCCTTAAACTTGACCTCCTGTCCAGAGGGGAAAAAAGGAACAAGTGAAAACCAGAACTAGTTAACATCAGCTTACACATTTTTCCCTTCAAACTATCTTGTTAAACGTACATTATCACTGCAAATAGCAGTAGTGCAAGTTAATGCAATCCTTTATTTAAAAGCAAGCCTATTTCTCGGAGGTACCAACACATCCTGCTGTATGGTTCACAGATGTTTTTCGTACCTCACCCAAGTAACCATTCTTAATGTTAGAGTATAAATGATGAAGCTCAAGGTTAATTGACCCCAAGAGAGGAAAATATTAAGGAGTCCACCCCTTTCCCCATCCAACATCACGGGCTACAGAATGGTGAACAATGGTGGGCTGGCTAGAGGAAACTACCAATTCTGTTGTCATGAAAACTACTATTCTATAATGCAGTAATGGAAATATTTCCAATTAAACTCCATCCTATATGGATGCAACGAAATTCAATATGCTGACTTTTATGTAACACTGAACAGGAGGGACTGAATGCGAAAAATGGCAGATGAGGTGCCTATCAAGTGGGCTGTTTTAAGGGCAACATAGTGGTTAGCACTGCTGCCTCATGGCTTCGAAGACCCGGTTGGTACTCGGCTCCGGGCCACTGTCCGTGTGGAGTTTGCACATTCTCCCTGTGTCTGTGGGACCCACCCCCACAACCCAATACGATGTGCACGTTCGAGGGATTGGCCACACTAAATTGCTCCTTAATTGGAAAAAATAATTGGGTATTCTAAATTGATTTTAAAACAAGTGGGCTGCTTTATTCTGGATGGTGTTGAGCTTCTTCAGCATTGTTGGACCTGCATCCAATCAGACAAGTGCAGAGAATGGCATCACATTCCTGAGTGGAGGACCTGGAGAACAGGTCACGAAGGCAGAATTTGCGGATCGTGGGATTGTCTGAGGGCCGGAAGCCAATGGAGTATTTTGCAGAGGTGTTCGCCACGGTTTTTGCATAATCTGTATTCAAGGATCGATTTCTTCATTATTGGGAAGTTGTTGTCGGGGGTAAGTAAAGTGGGAATACTCAGCGGTTGTCACCTCGGACCATGGTCAACATTTGGTAGATGTGGTCCTGGAGAAGGGGCCGGTACAGAGGCCAACGTGGAGGTTGGATGCGAGGCTGCTGACAGATCCGGATGTGTGTATAAAGATTGGAACGGTGATTGATGACTATGGAACGGGTGGTCTCGCCACCAGTGGTGTGGAAGGCGCTGAAGGCAGTGGTAAGGGGCAAGAGCATCTTGTTTAATGCTCAGTTGTACAGGGAGGCAAGAGAGGAGCGGCAGGTGGAGGAAATTCTGGAGGTGGATGGGAAGTATGCGGAGGATCGCACTCCAGACCCTTGGTGAGGAGGAAGGAATTGCCTTCTGTCTACAGGGAATGCGGTTTAGCAGTTAAAGGCGAAGGGGGTAGTGTATGAATATGGGGAGAAGGCCAGGCATTTTCTGGTGTGCCAGCTGCTCCAGCAGGCGGCTGCGCAAGAGTTTGTTCGGGTCAGAGGAGTTGGTTGTGGCTCCAGAGCAGGTGACCAAGGCATTTGAAGAGTTTAAGAAAGAGATGCATAGGTCAGAGCCCCCAGGAGACGAGTCGGATTTGGGGGGGCGGTTTGGAGTGTAAGGTAAGATAGCAAGGAGAAGGAGGATGGTGCTTCAAAGAGGGCGGCAGTCAGGGGGTCTGGCCTTTCCAAACCTGTTGTATTATTGGGAGGCGAATGCTGAGAAGGTGCGGGGATGGAGTAAGGAGCAGGAGGCTTTTTGTGTTAAGGTGAAGACTCTTGTAAAGGGGTCATTTGGGGGCAGTGTGGGAGGGGTCTGGCCAATCACTTACACATATTCTGCTCCTGCCCAAAGTTGGATAGATTTTGGAGGTGGTTGTTTTAGCACCATGTCAGGGATCTTGCACGTGGATCTGGAGGCCAGTCCCCTGGTGTCCATATTTGGGGTGTCAGACTTGCCGGTTCTGCAGACAGGAGCGGGGGCAGCTGTTTTAACCTTCGCTGTGCTGATTGTTCACAGGTGGGTCCTGTTGGGGTGGAGGTCAGCTTCTCCACCCTGTGCCTTGGTGTGGCTGGGGAATTTGATGGAGTTCCTGTTTTTGCAGACGGTCAAGTTTATTTTGAGGGGTTCATCAGGGGAGAAGAGAAGAAAGGGCCTTTAGTTGGGGTGTTGGGCGCTTTTTTTGTTTTGCTTTGTTGGGTTGTATGCTTTAAATATTAAAAATCAAATTAAAATAAAGATATTTTAAATGTACATGCAATTAGCAGAACTGATCTGTCCTGTTCCATATTTCTAGCCCTGTGCTTGCCAGTCACAAAGTGCTTCATACTATTCTATTCCTGCTTCTGTCTGTGGGCCCATCTCTTTTCAGAGGTTAGCCTAGGGACTGCTCTGCCGAACTGGCTCCACCAGCCTTCTGCTTTGGCTTCTTAATACTGCTCAGAAGGAATGGGTTATTTGGCAGCTGGCCATTTGTTGACCCATTCATCTGTTTGAGCAGAGTGTTTTCCGCTCCCACATCCAAGGAGATTATTCAGAATTCTTACTTCTAGAGTGTGTGTGTACCATCTACAAGTTGCACTGCAGGGATTCATCAAGGATTCCTCAGGCAGCACTTTCCAAAACCACAACTATCTAGCAGGACAAGAGCAGCAGATATCTGGGAACAACAGCACCTGGAGATTCCCCTCCAAGTCACTCATCATTCTGACTTGGAAATATGTCACCATTCCTTCATTGTCGCTGGGTCAAAATCATAAGAATTCCCTCCCTAACAACACTGTGGGTGTACCTACAACTCGGGGATTGCAGGGGTTCAAGAAGGCAGCTCACCACCTTCTTAAGGGTAACTATGAATGGGCAATTAAAGCTGGCCGAGCCAACAATACCCACATGTGGTAAATTAATTATTTTTTTTATTCTTTCAACTCCTGCTGGTTTGCTGTCCAAATGTCATCAGAGGCCATAATTGGATTTAGAACAGAATATTTCAGAATAAAAATGAAGAATGATAATTTGAGCAACTGAATCAGAAATAAAAAGCCAAAAAGTGTTGCTGTCCTAATGAAAGGAGGGGAGACAAATATGGGAAATGATGGTGGAAGCAGAAGAACCATGTGAAAACTAAGCTAAAGATCACAATTCAAGCTAATCTCACATTAAAAAGATAAGCAACAAATCAATTTAAATTTGAAAAAATATAATTTCTATAATTTAGGATTCCTTAAGTTACACAACATTCCCTAGCAGAATAGACAACAAAGCAACCTATACCCGGTTCTTAAGGCAGCCTTTAGTTGCAAGAAAATAATGGGACAGTCTTGCCTTTGTTTCACAAATCTGTGGAAATATTGATTCTGAATCTCCTCCACCTTGGCTCACCAGAATATATGACATAATTTTCCATGCCACTAGGGATTTCCAAATGTTACAGATACAAAGGAAGAAACGCGAGGCATAATATTGAAAATAAATAATGCCTTTGGCGATGAAAAGCAAAGTTCTACAGTTTATTCTACCTCACAAAATGCCTTTATGTAAAACAGCAGAGTTTGGCACAGTGCCACATATAATGGCTTTGGAAACAAAGGCTGTAAATGACAATCTTACAGTCAACACCAGCACATTTACAATCTCAGGACCTACACATATAATGCAAAAAAAGACAAATATTACTTTGTTGCATTATTTACTAATGCAGACATTACAAATAACAAAATGGATTTAAACACTGGCACTTATAGTACCCACAGTGGACTAACAATCCTAAAGCAATTAGTCAACAGCAAAAGAGAGAAGGTTATACTATGGACTTTGGCTATAGCATGCCTTTGACAACATAATTTTGAGTTGGCTCTCAATTCTGGACGTCAGCAATATCTTTATCTTTGTTTTCTTTATAAAAGGTGATTAGCAACAGGTCTGCAAGTAATTGTTTCTTACTATCCTGAAATTTTCCTTTAACAAAGGGAACAGAATAGTTAATTTTCAGGCGTATGGAATAAAAACATAATTTAATGCCGGCCTGAGTAAATCTAGGACAAAAATCTATTTTTTAAAAACTCCTTCAAAAGTAGTTTATTAAAATAAAATCTTGGAAGGGTCAAAAGTACTTTATTTATTTAATGCTTTTTTAAAAAAGTGAACATCCCAAAGTGCTTCAAGGACAAGGTGTTATATCACATGATCATTTAGTTTCCACACTACTGGTTGTAAGATTCTGAAATATGGACCCAAGTTTCATCCAGTCTCCAATTTTCAAGGAACCAAACTGCTGTTGTGTCCCATGATGTATTTGCAAGCTTAACTAATCATTAATTTTTAAATGTAATACCGAGCATTGTTGGCAGAACATCTCTCCTGCATCACTGAAATCATATTGAAGGATTTTATGTGGGAATTTCACAATCAGTATGTCTAAAATTAAACAGATTGAGATAACGGTTAACCAAACAGTCCTTTGTTCATTTTAGCAATTTCTATTGCAATAAACATTATTTTACTAATCAGGGCTGCACTACGTTGGTGCTCATAACATCCTGCAGGACCAAAACAATTTTTTTAAATCATAATCTTGTTTCGCTCACTAATTTCCTAAGCATTTTCAACTCTGACCTTAATACATCGCCTCATTTATCCCTCTAATGTCCCCTAACAAATGTCACATGGTACACTACATTTAAATAGTGCCTTTAATGTAATGAAACATCCCTAGACACAACCCAGGAGCATTATCAAACAAAATTTGATATCAAACCACGCAAGAAAAGAGGAGGATAGACAAGAGGTAGGTTTTAAGCAATCTCAAAAGGAAGAGAGAGAGAGAGAGACTGGTAGCCAATGTAGTCAGTGAGCACCAGGTTTATGAGTGAAGGACTTTCTGCACGTTAGGATACTGGCAGCAGTATTTTTGATTACCTCGAGGTTTCAGTAACAAAAGCATGGTGAGGGCGAGGGTTTCAGCAGATGAGCTGAGGAAAGGACAGAATTGGCCAATGCTGCGGAGGGGAAAATCCTGAGACCATTCAGCCTCGGATGAAGTCACTGGCTCGGTAACAGAGATTATGGTGGAGACTGAAGACAAATGCTTTGGTCTTTCCAATGTTTATTTGGGAGGAAATTTGTGGTGATTTATTGATGAATATAAAATAAGCAGTCTGACAATTTAGAAATGATAGCAGTCAAGAGAAGTGGTGGTGAGATGGAGCGGGGTTCCATCAGTGTACGTATTAAACTGATGTGGTTATAAATAATGTTGCCAACGGGCAGCATGTATTACAGAAATATATATCGTGCCTGTAATGTAATAAAATGTCCATTATTCACAAAATATGACAGTCACAAAAGATATTACATCAGTTGATGAAAATCTTTGTCAAAGGATTGGTTTTTAAGGGATGCCGTAAAGAAGGAAAAGGAGATGGTGAGTTGGAGAGAAGGAATTAGAGAGCTTAGGGCTGAGGCAACTATGGTGAAGCAATTTAAATTGGAGATGCACAAGAGCCTAGGGTCAGAGCGCAGATATCTCAAGATGGTTATGGAATTGGGGGAAGTTGCAGAGATAGGGAGGGCAAGGCCAAGAAGGAATTTTGAAAACAAGGATGAGAATTTTAAAATCAAGATATTGTTTAACCAGGATTCAATGTATGTCAGCCAGCACAGAGTTGATATGTGAATGGGTCTTGGTGGGGATAGGACAAAAGCCAAAGTGTATGAAGAGATGCATGGAGAGGAGAACATGGAAGACTATTCAATCTCGAGGTAGTAAAGATATGAATGAGGATTTCACCAGCAGATTAGCAGAGGCAGGGGCATTACAAAGGTCGATACAAGTGGCCTTGGTGATAGAACATACATTGTAGGAGGAGGTCATTTGGCCCATCGAGTCTGCACCGACCCACTTAAGCCCTCACTTCCACCCTATCCCCGTAACCCAATTACCCCTCCTAACCTTTTTGGTCATTAAGGGCAATTTATCATGGCCAATTCACCTAACCTGTACGTCTTTGGACTGCTGGAGGAAACCGGAGCACTCGGAGGAAACCCACGCAGACACAGGGAGAACATGCAAACTCCGCACAGACAGTGACCTAGTGGGGAATCGAACCTGAAACCCTGGCGCTGTGAAGCCACATTGCTAGCCACTTGTGCTACTGTGCTGCCCAATTAGCAACAATTGATAGCGCAATTATGTAGTTCAAGGGATCAAATATGACACTAAGATTACGAGCAGTCTGCTTCAATCTTCGACAGTTGCCAAGAAGAGGGATGGAATCGGTAGCTAGTTAACAGAGTTTGGAGCGGGGACTGAAAACTGACTGAATTGTCAGCGTACGTGAACTGTGCTTTTCGGTAGTGTCGCCAAGAGACAGGTTGTAGCAGAGAGGGGGGGGGGGGAAAAGAGAGAGAGATCCATGATTCATCCTTGGAGAACACCAGAGGTAATGCTGCAGATGCAGCAAGAGATATATTCTGGCTACAATTAAATAGATTAGAATAGAACCAGGTGAACGTAATGCCAACCTGCAAGACTGTGACTGGTGGAGGAGGATGGTAGGATCAATCATGCCAAAGGCAACCTGAGAAGGGATACTTTAACTTTTTCACGGTAACATAAGCAGGTCATTTAGGTCTTTGATAAGAGCGATTTCTGTACAGGGACACAGGCATAAATCCAACTGGAGGAATTTAAACATGGAGTTCTAGGAAAGTTGTGCAAGGATTTGGAGGTGACAACACATTCAGGGATTCTGGACAAAAGGGAGGCTGGTGATGGGTGGTAAGATCAAGGATTGGTTTAAATGAGAGAGAGACAACACCTGACAAAGAGTTGAACATTTGGCTAACATTGGAGCCAGGAGGGGGAAGGTGGGTGGTCAGTAAGTTAGTGGGAATACAGTTGAGGGAGCTGGAAGTGGATGTAGATGAGAAATAGTAGAGGGTCCAAGATAGGACCATTGGAGGCACCAGAGATAATTGGAAGATCGAATGGAGAAACCTCCTCGAGCTGTTTGGGTTAAGAGCAGGATTTACCTCCTGGGTGAAACTCCTGTACAATGCCCCAAGGCGAGTGTTCAAACCAACACCACCAGCTCGGAATACTTGGAGCTGCAGAGGCACAAGGCAGGGATGCCCACTGTCCCCTCTCCTGTTTGCCCGAGCAAATGAACCCCTCGCAATTGCCCCCTGCAGGATGCAAAAAGCTAGAAGGGCATCCAAAGGGGAGGCAGAGAGCAGAGTCTCACTCTACGCAGAAGACCTGCTCCTCTACGTCTCAAACCCGCAGGAAGGACTGAGAGCAATCATGCAGATCCTGAAAGAGTTTGGAATCTTCTCGGATTACAAACTTAACCTGGGCGGGCAAGAGACAAGTATTCCCGGTGAACCCAAACAGGGGAGGGACAGAGCTGGACTCCCATTCAAACTAGCCAAAAACAAATTCCGCTACCTGGGGATCGAGATAGCTAGGAAGCGGACACGAATCCACAAGTGGAATCTGGCCAGCCTGGTGGAGGAAGTCAAAAAGGACCTGCAAAAGGTGGGACCAGCCTGGTGGAGGAAGTCAAAAAGGACCTGCAAAAGGTGGGACGTTCTCCCACTCGCCCTGGTGGGGAGGGTGCCGACGATCAAAATGAAAGTACTGCCAAGGTTCCTCTTCCTGTTCAGATCAATACCGATCTTCACCCCAAAGGCCGTTTTCCAAAACAGTGCGTGTGCGTGCACGCAAACCTGCAATACTACCACTGGACACCCATGGTAGAAAGAGGGAGGGGATGGGTGCACGAACCCAATACGGAATGGGTGCACTCCCATTCCCCCTGATGAAATACATATCCTGCCCAGTGGTGGTAGCCACACTAAGGACGTGGAATCAAATGAAGCAGCATTTCGATCTGACCGAGGTGTCCCCTGTGGCTCCCATCTGCGGAAACCACAAGTTCCCACCAGCCATGCTAGACACCACTTTCAAGTAAGAACCGCACGTAATGGACATGTTAAACATAGAATGCAAATGTGTGTAAAATTGAAAATGCCAACAATTTTTTTTTTTTTTTAAAAGATGATTGCAAGAGCAGGAAGAGGAATCATTGCAGGTGATACCCTGGTTATGACCACATAACCACAAGGTGAGTGGAGTCCCGCCCAATTACATGGAGGAAAGAATTACTGAAAGACAGTGTGACGAACAGACCACACAGATGAAAGGGAAAGTTTTTGTGACTTTGATAAAGGCCATTTTCCATCTCATCTGGTGCAAATGTGTCAGGTTTTCAAGAAATCTCAAGGGTTTTTCTTGATCAAGCTATTGTTTTCACTTTTAAAATCCTATTATGCCAGTGATGTAACGGATATTAATTTAGCTATTTCCTCACATCAGATCTGATATTACATCTTAACCACGCCTGACATTTTTCGGTCTCATTTAAAAAAAACTTGCACCTGGGTACTTGTTCTATTTGAAGCAGCCCCGCTAACTATATTTTACTTTACAACTTCTGTAAATCTACTATAAAAACAACCAAATGCAACCTATAAAAACACACTAATTCCTATTTTTCTGCCCGCTAGAAATCACTGCTTCTAATCTCTTGCTGAAATTGTCTTGCCCAACTTATTTACCACAAATCTTCTATTCTGATGGCATACAGATCTCCAAAAGAGAGAAAAAAAACATTTGGCTCATCTTCTTTTCCAACTCTAATCTTGAAGATTTGAGCAAAAACCTTCTTTTACAGCTCCATTCTACTCTACTATTATGATCAACATATTGGCCAAATCTTGCACTGCGTGGAGTTTGCACTTTCTCTCTGTGTCTGCTTGGGTTTCCTCTGGGTGCTCCGATTTCCTCCCTCTTCGTGCTCAAAAGGTTAGGTGGGGTTACTGGATTATGGGGATAGGGTGGAGGCGTGGGCTTAAGTAGGGTGCGCTTTCCTGGGCGGTTCAGACTCAGACTCCTTCTGAAGGAGGGATTCTATGATATGCCATTGATTAGACATTTTCCTGCACCTTTACAGCGCAACTTTTTGGAAGCTCGAGCTGATAATGGTATGGCGACGGCAGCAGTGCATCAGGGACCCCATCAACTACAACACCAAAGTCCGTCTCCTAAATCAATGAGATTAAAGAATTGAAAAGTCACAAAGGAACGACAAGAAGAAGGACGAATTAGAGTCAAATTTGGTAAAGAAGAAGAAATAAGGAGGGAAAGAAAGATTGAATTGAGGGAGAAAGGATACAATGGAAAAAGCAGAACATTTATAAAAGTTCTAAAAAGAATCTACTCCATGCAAGAATGAGACTAAATACTGTAACTTAAATACTTCCTTTTCTGGGCCAGAGAAGTTGATTGGCATGACATTTGCTATTGTGCAATTCAAAGGGGCTTGCATTAAGTACCAGGCCCAACTTTCCACAGTTGAGTTTAATGGGAATTAATTTGCAATCCAGTGAGTTCTTAAGCATAACAGGGGCAGCCTGCCCCCATTGTTGGCATGCCGGGTGCAGGCAGTTATGATGAACATTTTGCCATGGTTTTTATTTTTGTTTCTGTGCTTGCCGATTGTTTTGCCAAAAACTATTTTTTTTAAAATCGGGGTGGAGGCGCTGATTTTGTCATTGGTGTGGCCAGGTAGCAAGGATTAGGAGTATGGTGCTCCAGAGAGGGCGACAATTAGGGGGCTTGGCCCTTCCAGACCTGTTATACTATTACTGGACGGCGAACGCTGAGAAGGTGTGGGTTGGAGTAAGAGGACAAAGACTTTATGGGTGAAGGTGAAGGCAGGTTTTTGTAAGGGGTTGGGGTTGCAGACGACGGCAATGGAGCCGTTTCAGTTTGCCCAGGGGAGGTATACAGGGAGTCCGGTGGTAATGGCCACATTGAAAATATGATGGCAGTTTCAGCAGAATTTTAAGTTGGGGTGGGGTCGAGGTTGATGCCGATTCGGGGGAACCATGGGTTTGAGCCTGGGAGGATGGATGAGAGATTTCAGAGATGAGAGGAGCAGAGGAAATAAAGGAACTGTTCCTAGAAGGACGATTTGTGAGTGTGGAGGGTTTGGAGGTGAAGTCTGGGGTGTGTGAGGTGAGGGTTTCAGGTACATGTATGGGATTTTCTGAATACGGTGTGACCAACCTTTCTGGCAGCACTGCCCTCCTCGTTACTGGAGGGGGTATTGTCGATGATTAGGTTGGAGTGGGGGGGGGTCATTTCGGCGATTTATGGGAGGATTTTGGAGGAGGATCGGGCGTCTCTGCAAGGGGTTACGGCTAAGTGGGAAGAGGGGTTGGGGATGGCACCAGAGGAGAGACTGTGGTGTGAAGTGCTGCGGAGGGTGAAAGACTCGACCTCAAGTGCGAGGCTGGGGTTGATACAGCTAAAGGTAGCACACACAGCGCACCTGAAGAAGTCGAGAATGAGCCACTCATTTGAGGGGGTGGAGAATATTTGAGAGTGGTGTGGGAGGGGCCCAGCCACTTGCATACACATGTTCTGGTCCTGTCTGAAGTTGGAGAAGTTGTGGGGATCATTCTTCAGCACCATGTCAGCAACTGTACACTTAAGAGCCCAGACACTTGGGGGCCATATTTGGGATGTTGGGCTTGCATTTTGAGGAGCTGGTGCCTGCCAACTGCTGGGGGTAGGCCTGGATATTGTTTCATTTTGTAAATGTTGGTGCGATATGTTTAATTGTTAAAATTTGAATAAAAACATTTTTCAAAACAAAAAACAGGGAGGCTCAGGAGAAGATGCCATTCAGTAGAAGCTAAATTAACCAACCAGCAAGTTCTTTTCAACCCACGTCGTATCCCTTCATGTCCACAAGTTACTGTATAATTTGTGCATTAGAGTTTGTCATTAATACTTCATTATTTTTCCAGCAAGATTTGGCCCCATGAGTAACATGCAGGTCCATCAGACTCCTGCATTCTTTGGTTCGTTCCTATTATTTTCACTTTGTAATTTAAGTCCATGGAACAGGAGGCCATTTCGCCCATCGAGTCTGCATTGTCCCTCTGAAAGAGTATTCCATCTAGGCCCACTCCATCGCCCAATCCCATAACTCTACCTAAACCGGAGGAAACCCACGGAGACACAGGGAGAAGTGCAAACTCCAAATAGACAGTCACCCAAGGCTGGAGTTGAACCCGGGTCTCTGACACTACGAGGCAGCGGTGCTAACCATTGTGCCACCATGTCATCTTGTCACTCCTCAACTGGTGATTACCTGGAATTCCTTTCCAAACTCCTCCACAGCTCTGCCTCTCTCTTCATTGGAGTGGTTTTTGAAAACCAAGCTTTTGGTCACCTGTCCTCGTGTCTCTTTTTTTTTGCTTCAATTTTTACCTGATTATACACGAGTCTTGGGACATTTTACCACATTAAACAGGTGTACAAATACAAGCTGCTGATTACTTCAGGTTTCTCTCACCAAGGTAAGCAGAACCACTTGTCTTGTATGACAATCAGATTACAAAAGTCATTGTACATTTTCAGACTACTACTTGAGGGCTTCCCTTGAAAATTATCTAAAGGCAAAGATAGTTACTGTTGCTTGCTTTTCTTCACGCTTACTATATTAAATGCACTATAACACATTAAGCATGGAATACAAGGTGAAATCAGCCATTTTCTATTCTGGGGAATAAAAACTGCTTTTCAATTTATAAATTGATTTGTTTCAAAAAATTTAGGAGAACAGTTCCGAGATTGTAGCGTTTCAAAATATATATCTTTGTGGACTTGATTCAATTTACAAAGACCCTCTTTCAAAAAAAAAGTTAATTCAAATCCTTGGCTGACACTAGGAATCCTGAAATAAAAGACTGTCAAATCATCTGAAAGTCACAAGTATGAAGTTTGATGGAATACACCCACTTGCCTAGATGAGCACAGCTCCAACAACACTCACAAAGCTTGATGCCATCCAGGACAAAGCAACCACTTCATTGTCACCTCATCCACAAACATCCCCTCCCTCCACCACCGATACACAGGGGCAGCAGTGTGTACCATTTACAAGATACATTGCAGGAACTCACCAAAGCTCCTTAGACAGCACCTTCCAAACCACGACCACTGCCATCAAGAATGACAAGGGCAGCAGATATTTGGGAATACCACCATCTCTGGATGTTCCCTGCCAAGTCGTGGGGCCTCACGGTAGCATGGTGGTTAGCATCAATGCTTCACAGCTCCAGGGTCCCAGGTTCGATTCCGCTTTGGGTCACTGTCTGTGCGGAGTCTGCACGTCCTCCCCGTGTGTGCGTGGGTTTCCTCCGGGTGCTCCGGTTTCCTCCCACAGTCCAAAGATGGGCGGGTTAGGTGGATTGGCCATGCTAAATTGCCCGTAGTGTAAGGTTAATGGGGGGATTGTTGGGTATACGGGTTAAAGTAGGGTGATCATTGCTCGGCACAACATCGAGGGCCGAAGGGCCTGTTCTGTGCTGTACTGTTCTATGTTCTAAGTCACTCACTATCCTTTTTAAAAAAAAATTTTTTTTTAAATTTAGATTACCCAATTATTTTTTCCAATTAAGGGGCAATTTAGCGTGGCCAATCCACCTACTCTGCACATTTTTGGGTTGTGGGGGCAAAACCCACGCAGACACGGGGAGAATGTGCAAACTCCACACAGACAGTGACCCAGAGCCGGGATCGAACCTGGGACCTCAGCGCCGTGAGGCGGTTGTGCTAACCACTAGGCCACCGTGCTGCCCTGGTCACTCACTATCCTGACTTGAAAATATATTGATGTCCCTTCACGGTCACTGGGTAAAAGTCCTGGAACTCCCTCCCTAACAACACTGTTAGTGTACTTGTACCACGTGGATTGCAGCAGTTCAAGCAGCATATCACAATCTTCTCAAGGGCAATTATGGATGGACAATAAATGCTGGCAGAGCCAGCGCTGCCTACAATGAATGAAAAAAATTGGTTGAGTTGAAGTGCTTTTGCACACAGCCTTCGAATTTGTTTGAAATTAAGATAGAAGGACATGGACAGTCTTTATTCTTTTGATTGATAGCATGCCTGGCACAATGACTAAATGTAATATCTCCAAATTTGCAGATGACACAAAGCTGGGTCAGAGGGTGAGATGTGAGAAGGATGCAGAGATGTTTCAGTGTGATTTGGACAAGTTGAGTGACTGGGCAAATGCTCGGCAGATGCAGTATAATGTGGATAAATGAGAGGTTATCCACTTTGGTAGCAAAAACAGGAAAGCAGATTGTCTGAATGGCTATAGTTTGAGAGAGGGGAATGTGCAAAGAGATGTAGGTGTCCTTGTACATGAGTTGCTGAAAGCAAGCATGTAGGTGCAGCAGGTGGTAAAGACAGCAAATAGTATGTTGGCCTTCCAAGCAAGAGGATTCAAGTGCAGAAGCAGGGATGGTTTGCTGCAACTATGCAGGGCTGATGGAGATCACACTTGGAATATTGTGTGCAGTTTTAGAACATAGAACATTACAGCGCAGTACAGGCCCTTCGGCCCAAGATGTTGCGCCGACCTGTGAAACTCCTCTAAAGCCCATCTACACTATTCCCTTAGCATCCATATGTTTATCCAATGACCATTTAAATGCCCTTAATGTTGGCGAGTCCACTACTGTTGCAGACAGGGCATTCCACGCCCTTACTACTCTGAGTAAAGAACCTACCTTTTGGTCTCCTTATTGGAGGAAGGATGTTCTTGCTATGGAGGGAGTGCAGCAAAGGTTTACCAGACTGATTCCAGGGATGGTGGGACTGACATACGAGTGATTGAGTTGGTTAGGATTATATTCGCTGGAGTTTAGAAGAATGGGAAAGAGGGGGGGGTGAATCTCAGACTTATAAACTTCTAACAGGACTAGACAGCCTAGATGCAGGAAGGATGTTCCCAATGCCTACTCCTGATCTTATTTTCTATGTTTCCAATGCAGGACTCACCCAATCTTCATTGATTCTGGGAAATGCTGATATACTTCATCTAGCTGCCAACATACCTGCCCCATTTGATTTATTACTTCTGGTTGAATGAAGACCCAGTGTCTGAATAGTGACTCAACTTGCTTGATTTACATTAAACAACTTTCCTGAAAATTCCTAACTGTAAAACACCAATGACAATTCCAATAGGGCCTCAGGAGATAGTCCCGAGGATGCTATCATTTTTAGAATCACAAACAACCTATCTGATTAATTATCTAATTTTGATGAGTCACCATTCAGTAACACAGCATTATGAACTTAGGAAGATGGAAGCCATTGTTGATGCATTGCAAATGCTGCTGCCAGGCCAAAGCTGCTAGAAATATGGTCCAGGTTTTGGTCTCCCTCCTGAAACATTGAATTTATGGCTGGGAGGAAAATTGCACAGAAAGAAATGCAAAGGCCTTCCTCCCTCTGCACAAGACCCATTATTTTTCAGAATTATAAAAAATAAGACCAATCAAATCATAAGAAGTGAATGGCTAGTGGAAATAATTTTTTTGTTGATAAAAGTTCAACCAATCATTGCCCCCATCACATGCATTAGACCTACCTAGGGAATCAAAGTCAACTGTAGTTGGCTGGCACTCAACATTTATGAGGAGTTGAGAGGAAGAGGGTGGATCAAAGATATCCTGATTTATTAATGGTGAAGTTGGATCATACTGGTCCCTCAAGTCAATAATATCTCCCAAGTTTGATGTTCTCAGGGAGAAGAAAGCAAATGGGGCTCACCTATGCTGAGATGGTCAAGCACATCCTCACTGAAGACAAGCACCCTATCTAATCAGATTAGTCAAGTGTAAAGTTCAATGAACTTGGTTGAAACGTCCAATTAGTGCATCCTACTCAGGACAGTTTTGTTTCGATGCACTCTTCCTGGCAACAGTAAAAGCCCTTCACAACTGTGCTAGAAATAATGATCACTGTATAAATTGATATGCACCTTCATGAGCCTGATGTTCTAAGATGATGTACATGTTTGCAAAAAGAAACAGTCAGACAGCAAAAAAGACCAAAGGCAACCTGGAGGTTGATTTCTCAGGAGTACTTGTATACAACTTCCATTTCCTCAAAATTGTTAAATCTGAGCAATCTGTTAATGTACATCTTCCTTTACATATTGTAGTCTAAATCCCACAAAAATGTCAAGACCAAACAGACTGAGCATGTTAGATATCAAAGAAACTTTTTTAAATTTTAAAATAACTTTTATCGGAATTTAGCCCAGCCTTTTGCATCACTTAAGGCTAATGATCTCACTGGGCAACTATATTGATTAAGAGCCGTGAAGAAACAATTTAAGCAATTCTCAAGATAACTATAATCAGAAAGCAGATTTGCTGTGCCGGTTTATCTCCTACAACCCAACATGTGAAACTGGGAGATGGGTGAATTTTCTCAAAATTAAGTGGGTGAGAAATTATCCTTCAGGTCTTGAGTATTTACACAAGGCAGGCGTTAAAGGTTACATTGGACACAATCCTGACTGTATCAAGTCAAAATACTATAGTGCAATTCCTCAGAAGCAATTAAAGAGGGTTAAAGAATTGAGGTGTGAGATGTCTGAACAAAGATTAAATGTCTGATTCAGAACTATACGTATTATGTAAATAATCCAGCATTCCTTGGAATTATGAACAATTGAACAGAGAAAGCAAAATATCAATCTCCTTTGAGGGGGATATTCGGCATAAGAGAACAAGTAACACTTACATTTGGTCTTTAGGTTTTCTATAGCCATGTAAAAATACTGTCATGGAAAATAGTTAATTTCACAATGTACTTTAAAAACAGATACAGAGGGAGAACAGATTTAAAGAAATGTTTAAAATATAATATATACAATAAACACATGCAATATATACTAATGACTTAGATGAGGGGATTGAATGTAACCAATCCCAGGTTTGCTGATCATAAAGTTAGGTTGGGACATAAGCAACGAGGAGGACCAAAGAGGCCACAGTGTACTATGGGCAAGTTGGGTGAGAACATGGCAGATGAAATAAAACTTGGAGAAGTTTCAAGTTATTAATTTTGGTGGAAAAAGAGACTGTGGAATGTTTTCTTGTACATAAATCGAAGAAAGTTAACATACAAGTACTGCAAGCAATTAGGAAGGGAAACAACAGTACTAATTGCTGGGAGGCAGAAGGGCTGGTAAAATGATGGCGAGGGAAGCCATTTCCCTTTCCCCTGGGATACTCAGGAGGTGGGAACAGCAGCAGTAGTCTGCCACCTGCCAACCAGAGCTGGGCAGGCAATTAATCCAATTGATTGGCCTGTTAATGGCCATTCTACACCAAACCCCCATTTTACCAGTGTCGGAACAGATTACATGGGGAGATCACCAAGAACATTGAAGCAGCCTCTCCGTGGTTTCCCAGTGCTGGGGGACCTTCTTCTCAGAGGCTCTATGATCCACACAGAGGTTGGAAAGTTGAAAAAAAAACTTGAATAATAATCTGCTGGCCTTGGAAAGGGTCCAGAAGGAGGTTCAGAAGAATGATCCCTGGAATGAAGAGCTGGTCATATGAGGAGTGGTTGAGGACTCTGGGTCTGTGCGCATTGGAGTTTAGAAGGAAATGAAAAATGAAATGAAAATCGCTTATTGTCACAAGTAGGCGTCAAATTAAATGACTGTGAAAAGCCCCTAGTCGCCACATTCCGGCGCCTGTTCGGGGAGGCTGGTACGGGAATTGAACCGTGCTGCTGGCCTGCCTTGGTCTGCTTTAAAAGCCAGCGATTTAGCCCTGTGTGCTAAACCAGCCCCAGTGAAGGATGAAGGGGGATCTTATTTAAACTACAGTACACAGAGAGGCTTAGATAGAGTGGATGTGGAGAGGATGTTTCCACTAGTAGGAAAAACTAGAACCCGAGGGCACAGCCTCAGACTGAAGTGACAATCCTTTAAAACTGAGATGAGGAGGAATTTCTTCAGCTCGAGGATGGGGAATCTGTGGAACTCTTTGCCGCACGATGGAGAAAATGGCCTACCTCTAATTTGACCACCTGGATTCCTTCTTTTATCAAGAACTCAGACTTAGAGGATACGCGGAAGAATTTGACAAGGATTCAAATCCTAGCCAGTGGAAAAATTATTCCTTCCGACTCTTGGCAATGGAGTAGCTACTAGGATCATCAAAAATAGCTAACACAGATATCCAGTGGTGACATGTAGATGGAGGTAGCACGTTGGGTGGCTCCTACTAGAGGTTTTGAGTTTTTTGGCATTTTTTCACTCAGATTTTGGAGGGGGAGGATTTTCTACGATTGGTCTTCAGAAGAGCGGTGGTAATTAGATGATGTTGAAAAGCCAAAAGGAAGAATAGGGGATGAAAAGGGACACGTGTTGGTCAGCCTGAGAGCTTGAGTTCGGTGTGGAGCTCTGTGGGAGGAAAGATGGCAGGAGCAAGCTTGCTGGGTGAAGCTGCTCCCATAATGGTGGACACGCTGACCGAGGTGATGGCAGTGGGTTTGAGCAGCAGTTTGCCAAGCATTTTGAGCGGCATGGAAAGATGATGGGGAAGCTCAAACAGTTGGTGGATAATACGTTGGCCCCGATAAAGGAGGTTCTCGGAAAGGCGCCGATGACAGTGTGAGAGCCAGGAGAGGTGTTGAAGGGGGTGAAGGAGGCATTGTAGCGGCACAGCGCCCAGCCCGTCTTGATGGGGACAGTGGAGGAGAGTAATAAAGGCTGGTAGCCAAGGTGGAGGATCTGGAGAACAGGACACGACGGCAGAATCTGCGGAATGTGGGGCTGCCTTTTGTGTGTGTGTGTGGGGGGTGGTTGTATTTGTATATTCCAGGACTCCACAGTGGAGTTGGCAAGATGACAGGCAGCCTTCAACAGGGCGAAGGTAGTGCTTTACAAGAGTAATGTGCGGTTCAGGGAGGTCTACCCAGCGCGTTGAGAGTTACACAACCTCAAGGACTATTACTTTGAGATAGTGGAGGAGGCGTTTGTGAGAGCTGAAGGATTGGGACGGAACTGAGTTTTGGACTTTTGTTTTCATATATTGTGGTTGACAAGTGGTGGTTTGGGGACGTTGGGATATTTCCCCTTTTTGATTGGGGCTGATCATGTTTGGTTGTTTAGTAGGGCTGGTTATTTGGGGGGGGGGGGGTCATTGTACCAGGTATGTGTGGTGGTGGGGGTGGGGGGGGGGGGGGGGGGGGGGGGAGACCATGACAGATAGAAGAGGGAATGGCAAGAGACCCCCCCAGTCTGAATGGCAACGTGGAACGTGCGGTGGTTTGGGGGGGTCCCAGAGAAGCATGCTAGAGTTTTGTCACATTTGAGAGTCGACCTGGTGCTCAGGTCCCACCTGAGGGTGAAGGACCAGGTTAGGCTTCGGAAGGATTGGGCAAGTCAGGTGTTCCACACGGCCTTTGACAACAGGGCCTGGAGAGTAGCAATACTGGTGGGAAAGACAGTTAGGTTTCAGATGGAGAAGGCGGTGGCGAATCAGAGGGACAGGTACGTTGTAGTAACTGGTGTGTTGGAGGGGGGGATTGGTGATGTTGGTTAGTATGTATGCCCCGAATTGGGATGGTGTAGGATTTAAGAAGAGGATATTGGCTGCCATACCAAGTCTGGACATGTATCAATTAATTTTAGGTGGAGATTTAAAAATAGTGTTGCATCCGAAGATAGATCGGTCTAAATCATGCTCGTTGACCCCTACGGAGAGGGTGAAGGTGTTGGCAACCTTTATGAAGGAGATGGGGGGAGTGGACCTGTGCCAATTCTTACATCCACGGGTAGAGTATTCCTTTTTTTAAGCCAGTGCACTATGCGTTCTCAAGGATTGGCTTTCTTTATTATGGAGAGGGCGTTCCTTGTCAGGGGTGAGGAAAGCAGATTATTCGGCGATTGTTATTTCGGATCATGCTCCGCATTTGGTGGATGTGGTCCTTGAGAAGGGGCCTGCATAGAGGCCAGCGAGGAGGTGGGATATGGGGCTGCTGGCGGATCTGAGTTTTAGTGCAAGGATGGTAAGAATGATTGATGATTATGTGGGGTTCAATTAGAATGGGGAGGTCTCATCTTCAGTGGCTTGGGAGGCGTCGACGGCGGTGGTAAGGAGCAAAATCATCTCATATAAGCGCAGGTGGAAGGGAGACAAAGGGGTGCAGGATATTAACTGAATTTGGAAAATGGCGCATGTTTTTTGGTTTCTTCTCGAGGGGTTGGGCAGGAGCTACCTTGGGGGATTGCTATTTTGTGTGGCGACTACTCACTTCAGGACTTGGGGGTGCAGGTGCCTCAAGATTGGGTTGGGGGGGTGATGGAAATGAAGAATTTAGTTTTTTGAAGGGTGGTTTGCACGTTTTGAGGAGTTGGTGGAGAAGTTTGGGACACCACAGGAGGGTGCCTTTTGGTACTTGCAGGCAAGAGATTTTGCAAAAAAAGGTTTTCTCAATGTTTCCGGTGACACCGTCTTCCTCGTTGTTGGAGGGGGTGATAGGGTTTGGCGGGGGGGGTCACGTCAGTGATTTATGAGAGGTTTTGGAGGAGGATGTGGTGTCTCTGGAGGAGGTTAAGACCAAGTGGGAGGAGAGGCTAGGGGTCGCACTGGAGGAGGGGTTGTGGTGTGAGGTGCTGCGGAGGGCAATGCTTCAACCTCATGTGCAAGGCTGGGGTTAATATAGTTAAAGGGGGTGCACAGGGCACACCCGACTAGATCGAAGATGAACCACCTGTTTAAGGGGGTAGAGGACACATGCGAGGGTGTGGGAGAGGGGTCCAGCCAATCATGTACATGTGTTCTGGTCCTGCCCAAATTGGAGAAAATTTAGATGTTGTTTTTCAGCACCATGTCAGTAATCCTGCATGTGGATTTGGAGCCCAGTCTCCTGGGGGCCATATTTGGGGGGTTCGGACTTGCTAGGGCTGCAGACTGGAGCGGGGGCAGATGTTTTAGCCTTCGCCTCAGATTGCTCACAGGCACGTCCTGTTGGGATGGAGGTCAGCTTCTCTGCCCTGTGCGGCTTGGGGGACTTGAAGCTCCTTTATTTGGAGAAGGTCAAGTTTGCCATTTAAAGGACAGTGATGAAGGGACTCTACAAGAGATGGGATTAGTTAATTCTACATTTTAAAAGAGTTGATTACCGTCGGCTGCTAAGGGGAAGTAAGTGGTGGTGCGAGTGTGTAGGGGGGAGGGGGGGCAGAGGAGGAGAGCTTCTTTGAGTTATTGGGGTTTTGGTTGGAGTGGTGGGGTGAGGGGGTTCTGTTGTTCTTGACATTTTGCATTGTTTTGTAGCTAACACTTACTATACATAAATTAGCTTGTTCATTATATTTTTGAAAATGCACCTGCCAGCTTCACCCAATTCTCATGCCAATATAAACAGATTGAAGGTTACTGGAAAGTATAGACACAGATGATCAAATATTCTATGGAACATTGTGGCTCCCACTCTACACTGAAAAACAGAATGAAATGTGCTGGAACTGAATGTTATTTAGATAACCCAGAGTGTTTGGTCAATTATTTTCAAGGTTTCAAATAAGTTTAGCATTCAGGAGTTTTACAATGACTATGCGGCATACTCAAAAAACTTAAATAGGTTAAGAGTTCAGGCTACCCCAGAGCACGTGTAATCACTTGGGTGCCATCATACAAAATGGATTCATTCCTTGGA
Organism: Scyliorhinus canicula; assembly: GCF_902713615.1. NCBI lineage: Eukaryota > Metazoa > Chordata > Chondrichthyes > Carcharhiniformes > Scyliorhinidae > Scyliorhinus > Scyliorhinus canicula. The sequence continues at coordinate 237,919,591 of NC_052148.1, read as the reverse complement.
GACACCAATTTCAATCACATTGGTGCAAGGAAGCACTCAGCAGAGGGAAGCCATAACTGAAGCCTCTTGCATTCCTCCTGTCAGGTGGCCAAATACTGAATTGGCAATGACCAGGAAGCAAAGACTTGCACATTTGCATGTCTGGGAAAGATTCATACAAGAAGAAAAGTAAGTGAACAAAAGGGAAACAAATTCTAGAAAGAAATAATATTTAAAAATCAGGGTGAATCCATCACAACACACAAACCATACGTCATCGTCGGCGGTGGTGGTAAGTTAGCATTTTTCTTTATATTATTCAATGAACAATATTTTAAGCACACATGTTGAAACCCATTTATAAGCACAATTGCACTATGTTTAGCTCAGGATTGAGCAAGGTGAAGAAACCGGGAGGAAAAAGAACTCTCCTTTTATGTTAAGTCCTATTTTCACTATTTCAGGATCAGGACCTTAGTCAAGGCAGATTTTTTCAAATAAAGTAGACAACATTCACCTCTGAAAATATGTTTGAAAATCATGTTAAATTCTCTCTTCTAAAAAGTACACTACTCTCGATTAAAAAAAGACATCCAGAAATTGCCGTATCATTTTTCTTTTAAAAGTAAAAGCTATACTTTCCATTGTTGTTTTAGAAATTGTAGTTTATTAATCTCAAACTTTTCCAAACTATTGCAATTCTAAGTTTCTGAAAATACTTAGTGCGGCACTGCAACAATTAGCGTGCCAGCAAAATTTATAAAAATGCACAAAGGATATAATACGGATTTTCCAGTAGAAGAGATCCAATGCATGCTTCCTTTATCATTGGACGGGCCATCAGGGTACGTCTTCGCCAGTAAAACTAGGAATAGAAAATTAGATAAATGGAATGCTTAATATACAAATTCCAATAAAAGCCACAAACTATTTAAGTCAACCACATTTTTAAATACAATCAAGTCATCCCTTTCAAGTCAATAGGTCAGTGCTTCCCAAATTTCTTTCTGCTGTGACCCCGTTATAAATGTTTCACACAGGGCAGCACGGTGGCGCAGTGGGTTAGCCCTGTTGCCTCACGGCGCCGAGGTCCCAGGTTCGATCCCGGCTCTGGGTCACTGTCTGTGTGGAGTTTTGCACATTCTCCCCGTGTTTGCGTGGGTTTCGCCCCCACAACCCAAAAGATGTGCAGAGTAGGTGGATTGGCCACGCTAAATTGCCCCTTAATAGGAAAAAATTAATTGGGTACTCTAAATTTATTTTTAAAAAAATAAAAAAAAAAAAAAAAAAAATAAATGTTTCACACACACAGCGCCGAGGACCCGGGTTCGATCCTGACCCTGGAGCCATGACGGGTTTTTTTTGGGGGGGGGGGGGGGGGGGGGGGGGAGGAGAAGAAGGAGTATTGTTGAATGGAGAGAGTGCTCAACAACAAGGAAACAGGCACAAAAACAAAGAAGCCTACCATTTTTCACGCTCGGTTGAGGTCAGTGAACAGGTGCCAAAGTTCATTGGAATAGGCTATAGCCATACGCAACAAAATTGCGCATATTTAGAAGGGCCTTAAAGCTGATGCCAGACTGTCAAATCAGAGTCTCCACTCCATAGCCTCCAATGCTGCCTTGAAGCTCATGATCCCAATTACTCATCACACCACCCCACTGGGGGTCACAGCCCACAGTTTGGCAACCCCTCCACAAGTATTTATTATGTGATTGCGTCAAATGATAAAACTGGCAACATCCAGATTTTTATTTTCTTATTTTGCAAGCAAACACAAGGCTTGCTTCCCCTCACTGAAGAACATACTTCTGGACTTCCTGCACACACAACTTAATAGTAATTTAAAGAGTTCCACTTCTCATTATTTACACCATGAAAATGGTGTAAATACTGGCATCCCAAGTGATGCTTCAATTTTCAACCTACATCTTCCCACCTACACCTGTGAATCTTCTGACACCCCTTGCTGTTTCAACAACTTTCAGTTTCCCAGACCCAATTGTCTCCTCTTCACTATAGATGTCCGCCAACCCTTAACAAAATGTCAGAGGGTCTCTGCTTCTTTCTTGTAGCAGTCCCCATTCACCATTATTTCTTCTGCGTGGCTGAACTCGTTTGCTCTTTGAACAGTTTCTCTTTCAACTAGTCTCCCTTCCTCTGAATAAAAATGGTATTGCTGGGTGTACCTGCATGGATTTTGGTTACACCTTTTTCTTTTAGGGATGTGGAGCATTCCTCATCCCAGTCCAACTCGGGGTGCCTCCTCCCCAATTATTTTTCCAATACAGTCATCAATGTATCATTGCAACTTTCTGCTCATGCCTGGAACTGAAATAACCAACTTTGCTTCAGATTTCCACATATTTACAGTTCACTTCTGACATTCCCCTTCCGCAACTTTACTCTCTCCATTTCTGGGTATAGACTGTCTACTAATACTCATTTTTACATACCCTAACTCCTGTAAGGACTCCATTCTGGGGCAGCAGGGTGGTGCAGTGGTTAGCACTGCTGCCTCACGGCACCGAGGACCCGGGTTCAATCCCGAGCCATGTGGAGTTTGCACATTCTCCCCATGTCTGCATGGGTCTCACCTCACAACCCAAAATCACTTTGCAGATCACCTCCACTCAATTTACAAACATGACTCCAAACTTCCAGTTATTTGTAATCTTAAATCACCACCTTGCTCTCATGCTCACATCTCTGTTCTCACCCTGCTGCTACAGTGTTCCAGTGAAGCTCAACACATGATTCAGCACTTTACAACTTTTTCAGATCATGAACTCCGTCCCCCATTTTGATTCTTTTTGTTTGCCACGTGCCAGTTTGAACCTTGCTATTCATGTTTTTGATTTTGCACTGAGATTTCATTGTATTGGCATATTCACTCCGGAAAAATGCTTTGTCCCCTTACTACAACCATTACCACTCCCTTTATCTTTTGTTCCATGTCTTTGTCATTTAATCTCTTCCACCCTATGCCCATTCTAGACAGTCTCTTTTATTCTATCTCCCCCTCCTTTTTGATGCCATATAGCCTATCACATTTCTACCCTCCTTCAGTATATTAAAAAGAGTCATATGTGACTTGAAATGTTGAGCAGATACTTCAGCAATTGCTGGTGTTGAGTTTAGGTGGAGAGGGCATGTCATTAGACTGAATGGTGTGTACTGCAACATTACTGTTCTCCTGCCTCCACCAGAATTAAGCTCTGGGCAAGAAGGCCCAAGGACGATCTTCCCTACCCATCACCTATTGAGGCCTTTAGGTGGTCAATTGATGGCTCCTTAAGCATCCCATCCCACCGCTGCTGGTATTAACACAGCTGCGTTGGGCCTGTCACCATGTGATGTGCACAGCATCATAACAGTAAACCAAGTTTATCCAGGATTGGGGGCGGGGGGGGGCACCTTGATCAAAGGCGCTCAGTGTCTGATCAAGGGTGTCAGCATTGGGACATGGTGGGAGTCTCTGCTGAGAGACTATCAACCTTGCAACGGACCATCCCTACTGCCACCCCCACATTACGGGCCTGTGGCCTGTGTAGGTTTGCTATCCTGGGACTGATAGGTGTTATTCGTGCAGCAGTCACTGGTTCCCTGTGCCATCCTGGCCTCTGAAAGCTCTCAGTAGCTGAGATTTCTGCTCCAGGGGTCTTGATTCCAGGAGAAGGCCTGCCAGAAACCTAGCCACTGCCAGATTGGCTGGTAGTTCAGCATGCTTACCCCAAATCAGACATGACGGGTTTTTTGATGTCAGATGAGACCACTGATGCCTCAACAAGGTTCTACGCATTAACTCTTGTTTCTCTCTCTACAGATTCTGTCAGACCTGCTCAGTTTTTACAGTACTTTGTTTTTATTTCAGATTTCCAGCATCTGCAGTATTTTGCTTTTATTTTCTTTGCTCAACAACCCTGGGAGGATATCACTAGAATGAGGCATGGAAACATAGAGATAGGAGCAGAAGTGGGACATCTAGCCCGTTTGAGCCTGCTCCACCATTCAATATCATGGCTAATCCTATATCTCAACGCCAAGACTCTCCCCATGCCCTTTACCCCCATACCACAATGCTCTCCCCATATCCTACAGAGGAAAAGCTGGGCACAAGATTTTGGCCCACATGACTTATATACAGATGACTAGGACAAACAAATTTTAGGATCTATTCCAAATTGCTGCTTTGTTAGCTGTTAAGATAATTTACAAGCTCAGGTACCAACAAAAACTTGTAGTATCTGGTATCAACAGCCCAAATTGAGGTATAGTTGCCAGGTATACTGGCAAATCGCCTACATCGCACACAAAAAGCCATCCTCCAAGAGCCAAAACAAGATATCAGCTGAGAAATCCATCATGAAGTTCACTTTTAACATGTTTTACTCTGTACAGATACATGTACTTTGAGGCAGACACATGTAATTTTGAAGAAGGGATCACTAACTAACAATCTGGAGTTGGAACCCTGTATGACTTTTCTATTAGGTCTTAGTGTTTACAGCAGTTGCAGAAACTTCACTGTTCAGATGGAGATCGCTGATTAGCAATAGAATATGGGGCCTTCATGTCTTAGGTGATGTATTCACCATTTTTTGGGATGTGGGTTGGGGAATTGAATATATTTTCTTTTTTGTTGAAACATTCAAACCAATTTTTCTGAAGATGTTGACTTATTGCTGGGATACAATTCCACAGACACTGATCATTCTCCAGCACCTCACTCAAATGACCATGAATGCGTTGCATGAGGGGTACAACACAGTCCAATCCGATCTTTAGACATTTGAAATAATTGTTACATTCTAGGATTTTTTTGGCATGATCTGGAAGGAGCAAGAAATGAAGGAGAGAAAAATAATTTTTAAACAAGGACAGAACGAGACTCAACTATAATGTCCCCTCACAGTCAAGTAACCCACTGGTACTTTCTGTTAAGACTTACAGGTGAATAATAATTATTTGGGTGATCATGGAATCGTATTCCACCAAAATGGACTTTGGAAGGGGCACGCAAATATTTGAAGCAAAGGTAAATAAATTATGTGAATACATAATTTAAAAAAGAAAAAAAATTTTGTGTACCCAATTCATTTTATTTTCCCAATTAAGGGGCAATTTAGCATGGCCAATCCACCTAGCCTGCACATCTTTGGATTGTGGGAGCGAAACCCACACAAACACAGGGAGAATGTGGTGAATACAAAAATAACCCTATCACAATTCTAAATTTTGTTATAACAATGCAATGTATTTAATCAAACTCCTTTATGTAAATCAATTTTATTGTTATTCTCTCCACTTACATGGTCTCCAGTGCCAGCCAGATGAACACATACAGGTCGGTATTTACTCTTCCATTCTTTGGGAACTATGAACTGAAACCTGCAGCAATGGCAGTGTGAGTAACTTCACGTTGCTAGTTGTACAATGATGTGATAATCATAAATCCTAAACACACAAAACTGGACTGAAAAAACAGCTGATATATGATTAATATCTCAGCATACTAACATGCAAACTGTATAATCTGTTCATGGTCTGAAGAAATACAACAAAACGCTCTATCCCATACAAGCAGGATGGAGTCAGGACCTAATATCATAATGGCCAAGATTTTAATCAGCCCCCTGGTAACCAGCTGGGTGCAGGGTGAGCAACTCTCCTGGAGAAAATTAAGGGACATTCTGGCATGGGAGCCCATTAGAGCAGGTTGGAGGGGGGGGTGGCTGCTGCCGCCTGGGTCGTGGGAGTGCGATTCAGCCACTCACCAGCTGAAGGCAGACAGCCACTGAATGAATTCACCTGTTAACAGCCATTGTAAGAGCATCACAATGGCCTTCAAGTGATCAAGGAGTACACCAGGTACATTGAGGCAGCTTCCAGATGGGGCAAGAGAGGGTGCCCACGTGGCCCCGACTCCATCACATTCACTCCTCTGATCACAGGGGCAAGTCTGCCATCCAAGGCACACTAACAGAAAATTCTCACAAGCCCTTTAAGAGGCTATCAACCGCCGAAACTGCTAAAATCTCCTCCAGGGTACCACCATTCACCCACCCAGCAGCGGGACACAAGGCATGCAAATTAAAATTTCAGCCACTGTGTTTTTGACATGCTACAAGATTTTACTTACACTTTACATATTTTTGTTATTAGATGGCATAATATTGTTTTTCCTCCAGATAGGAACTAGGCAATATCAAACACTAGAATTCAAAGTACATTTTGTCTTATAATGCTCCTGTGAAGTGTAATTACAAAAAGTGCTATAAATTAGTTCTTGTACAGTTCATGCAAAATCTTGCATTTTGTCAGCATCAACCTCCCCCTCCTTACCCCGATTAATTCACAACATAACATTCATCCCAATCATGAACAGATATCTATTTAATCTACATACTCATTTTTAAACAAGAAATCATTATAAAATAGTCTTGTTTAGAATACTTTTCCATTCCGTCCCAAGCCCAAAGAAATAGATTATTTCTAAAACATCCCAAAAGATATCACCTAGCACTGAGATCACAAAAATCAGGTCTTCTGCTTGGGATGATTCAGTACTACACAAAAAGTGCATTACCCAATGGATTATCAGATAGTTACAACATTTTAATTATCAGACTTGCAGCACCACAAAAAAATTTCAATAATTTATTGGTTGTTAGCTGGCTTCAGATGCAAAGATGTTAATTACCTCCGTATTCAATCTATAAACTGTGCTATTGAAATTTCATGAAATTATAGTGCAGAAGGAAGCCATTCATCCCATTGTGTCTGGATTGGTTCTCCCAGTGTGCAAGTTGTGTGTGCAGTGTTATGAGGAGAAGACAGGATTAAACATAACTGTCGAATTCCTTTTTGAATGCTTTCACTGAACCTGCCTCCAGCACACCCACAGGCAATTCATTCTAGACCCGAACCATATGCTGCATGAACAAGTTTCTTCCCATCACTTTTGCTTCTTTTTCCAATTATTATAAATCTGTGCCCTCATGTGGACAAGGACAGTTACTCCCCATCTACTCTGCCAAGGCCCCTCAAGATTTTGAATACATCTATCAAATATCCTCTTAGCCTTCCTTTCTCCAAAAGAAAAGACTTTAACTTCCCCAATCTATCTTCATAACTGAAGTCCCTCACCCCTGGAACCGTTCTCATTAAACTTTCCTGTACTTGCTTCAATGCCTTCATATCCTTCCTAAAGTACAATGCCTAGAACGGGACACAATACTATCGCTGAGACTGAACTAGTGTCTTATACAAATTCAACATAACCTCTTTGCTCTCCCCATTAATAAAGCCTAGAATACAGTGCTTTATCAACTGCTCTCTCAACTTTCCACCAATGACTTATGCACATATGCACACACACGTCCCTCTCCCTTCGAGTTGAACACTTTATTTTATATTGGCATTCTCTACCTCCTTTCTATCAAAATGAATCACTTCACATTTCTCGAAATTGAACTTCATTTGCCACTTGCATACCCATTCCACCAACTTGTATATGTCCCTTTGAAGCTCTACACTGTCCTCCTCACAGTTCACAATGCTACCAAGTTTTAGATCATCTGCAAATGTTGAAATTGTGCCTATGCACCAAGGTCTAGATTATTAATACAGCAGGAGTGGGCAGCACGGTAGCACAGTGGTTAGCACTGCTGCCTCACGGCACCAAGGTCCCAGGAACAATCCCGGCTCTGGGTCACTGACCATGTGGAGTTTGCACATTCTCCCCATGTTTGTGTGGGTTTCGCCCCCCACAACCTAAAAAGAAAATGTGCAGGTTGGTGGATTGGCCATGCTAAATTGCCCCTTAATTGGTAGAAGTGAATTGGGTGCTCTAAATGTATTTATTTTTTTAAATACTCATCAGGAAAATAAAGGACCTTCGTGGAACTTCACTACAAACTGTAGCACAGAGGTTAGCACTGTTGCTTCACAGCACCATGGACCCAGGTTCGATTCCCAGCTGGGTCACCGTCTGTGCAGAGTCTGCACGTTCTCCCAGTGTCTGCGTGGGTTTCCTCCGGGTGCCTCCCACAACTCCCAAAAGACTTTTTTATTAGGTGAAAAGGAAATTCCAAATTCTCCCTCCATGTACCCAAACAGGCGCCAGAGTGTGGCGACTAGGGGATTTTCACAGTAACTTCATTGCAATGTAATGTGGGCCTACTTGTGACACTAATAAAGGTCGTTACCTTCCTCCAGCTGAAATAATATCCATTAACCTCTACTCGCCTCCTGTTACTCAGTCAATTCCGTATCCATGTTGCTACTAGTCCCATTTGTTCTGTGAGCTATAACCTTGCTCATAGATCTGTTGTGTGACACTATATCAAACACCTTTTCAAAGGCAGCACAAAAGCACTGTGGTTAGCATTGCTGCCTATGGCATTGAGGACCCGGGTTCGAATCCCGGCCCTGGCCCGGCCCCTCCACTGTCCGTGTGGAGTCTGCATGTTCTCCCAGTGTCTGCATGGGTTTTGTCCGCACAACCCAAAGATGTGTAGGTGGATTGGCCAAGCTAACTTGCCCCTTAATTGGAAAAAAATAATTGGGTACTCTAAATTTTTTTTTCAAAACAACTTTTTAAGAAGTGCATGTAGACCATATCAACTGCATTGCCCTCATCAACCCTATTACCTCTTCAAAAAAGCTTCAGCAAGTCAGTTAAACATGTTTTTTCCTCATGAAATCCACACTGACTTCCATTAATTAACCTGCATTTGTCCATGTGGCTATTAATTTTGCCCTGAATTACTGTTTTCAAAAGTATCCCCACCACCAAAGTAAAACTGACTGGCCTGTTGCTGGGCTCATCTTTACACCCTTTTTGAACAAAGGTGTAATATTTGTAGTCCTCTGACACCACTCAAGAGTCTACGGTCGACTGAAAAATTATGGCCAATGTCTCCGCAATTTCCACAATCGCTTCCTGCAGTATCCTTGGATGCATCTCATTTGATCCTGGTGCCTTTTAAGTGTAAGCATCCTATCTAACACCCCCTTATCAATTTCAAACTTTTCTGGTGTTGGAATTACCTCCTCCTTTACTATGACATGAGTAGCATTTTCTTCCTCAGTAAAGGCACACATTGATTTAATACCTCAGTTTATGCCCTCTGTCTCCATGCGTGAATCCCCTTTTTGATCCCACCTTTTATACCTACAGAAAACTTTGGGATATCCCAAAATATATAATAACATAACAAAATCTTGCAATTCACCACTTCATTATACTGTTACAGAAATTTATGCTTAATGCTGTGTGAAAGCCATTAAACATGGCCAGAGAAGATTAGGCACAAATTAATAGAATTTTACAGCAGACCATTTGAACGAACAGGTACTTGTGGTGTTTTGAGAGAGCACATACTGTGCAGGAGTACACACAAACACACTTAGCTTTTGGTGTAACCTCGGTTTACTTTTCATTTGTCAATAGCTCACGGCTTTGTACTAAGGCTAGAAATAACAAAATGGTTACGGTTGTTCATTCTCAGGATGCCCTAGGGCTGAATGCATCAATTCACAATTTAGTTGACTGTGTTGTTTGTTTTGAGCTAAAGGATGCGTGATCTCGGCCTGTTGGTTGACGCTATAAATACATTGTGAAATGAGATATCCATGAGAGGGACAGGGAATGGGACCATGGGTCCAAGATGGCAAACAAGTTTGCACCTGGTGTTTTAATAGGTGGTGCTTCATTTCTGGGGTCTTCTCACAATAACTACGGTCATGCTATAATGAATGATCGGGATCAGCATGCATGGCGAGATAAAATTCTTCAACTTTACTTCACAAATTTAAGAGACATCAACAAAACGTTTGATGAGCCTATGCCTTTGTGCAAGGAAAAATAAATTGAATAATAAAGTTCATTTCTGCATATGACTACTATTTTGAGACATTGAATGGGTCAAGAGGAGCACAGAAAAAGATTGAAGTTGCAACCACATTTTGTGTCCGATTCGAATTTCCTCACACAGGCCTCCTCCCACTAGTCAACATGAACTGCTTTTCCCTTCATGTACTTTATCCAGATTCTTCTCAAATGCAATTTGCCTCTACCACTAGGGACAAATGTGGTAGTGAGTTCAATATTATTGCTCTTAAAATTTACTGTTGAATTCCTTATTAGATCTATAGGTGATTATAATGTATATATGAACCTCAATTTTTGATTCCCCACAAGTGTAAACATCGTCTCCATGTCCATCCCATCAAACTCAAACCTCTTCATAATTTTAAAGACCTCTACTAGGTCACCCCTCAGTCTGTCTTCCTAGAGAAAGAACCCCAGCTAGTTCAGACTTCCCCAATGGCTGAACCCTCTGAGCTCTGCATCATTCTTGTTAATCCTTTTTGCATTTTCACTTGTACTGCCAAATCCTTTTAAAATAGATATAACTCATTTAACCAAGGTTACATGCATGTTTAACACAATCTATCTGCTTTTGAATTCTATAACACTAAAAACAAAGAAACCCAACCCAGTGTTTTGTTTGCATGTTTTATAGCTTTGCTAACCGCACTGATACTTTTATGCTGTGAATTTGTACCCATAGGTTCCCCACATGTGCCTCTATCTCACCAAGACCTTTTTTCAAAAAAAGAAAATGTGGCACCCTTATTGGTCACATTTGTATTTAAATTCATTTACCATTTACATATCCATTCTGAATGTGTTTTAATGTCTTCTTGTATTCTGTACTTTTCCTTAGTCTTAACTATACTGCCTAATTTTGTGTCATCTGCAAGTTGATATTGTACTCCAGAGACTAAATAATTTATACCAATGGTAAACAATGATTCCAGCACAAATCCCTGTGGATTGCCACTGCTAATTGCACATTAATTGTATTTAATTGTACACAGGTGATGGGCATTGGCAAGGGATTCACTTGTACCCCTATAAATAGGAACAGAGTTAGTTTAATTGGTTCACCCCAGAATAGTATAAATAGGAACAGACTGAAACTGGCTGTTGGACTAGGAGGTGCATCCTTGAACTAAATGTTTATGGAGGTGTGTAAAGACTGGCTCCAGTTTGATCCTCCTTTTTGAAGTATATCAACTGTTTTCCACCTTCTGCTAGGTGACGTTACTATCATTAACCCCTCCTTTGTTTTCTGTTTTGAAGTCAGTTTGCTATCCATTATACTGTTTACCCAGATTCTACATGCCTGACTTCAGTCATGAAACTCAGTTCGAACCTCATTATTGGCCTTTTGGAAGTCCATGTATATTGTACACACATTCTCAATGTCTTCAGTTATTTGAAGGGTACTAATCATAATTCTCTGCAGATCTCTCTAGCAGTCTTTGCATGATATCACAATGGGCAAGTAGCAGTGGCAGGCCCCAAGAACTACCTTAGTCAGTACGAGTATTCATGTTGTCTGCATTATTAAACACTGTACTCCAACTATCTGAGCTAACGAGACCCAACGCATTACGGACATTGTATTATCCTGACCCACCCTCTTATTGCTTCAAAAAAATGGAAGGTTAGTCAAACATAACTTCTTTTGAAATCAGTTTTGATTATTACTTTTATATATTGGGTTTCTACAATTTTTCTATTACATCATGAGTGACGTCACCAATATCTTTCCTGCCACGGATATTAAGCTAACTGGTCTATAGTCCAAAATTGCCCTTAGTGTTGGGTGGGATTACTGGGTTATGGGGATAGGGTGGAGATGTGGGCCTGGGTAGGGTGCTCTTTCCAAGAGCCGGTGCAGACTCGATGGGCCAAATGGCGGCCTCCTGTACTGTAAATTCTATGATTCTATGATCTTCCTTTAGAATACAGAAATAACATTAGCTGTCTGTTAGCCCTCTGACAATGTTCCCTTTCCTATTAACAACTAGTACCTCTACTATCTCTTCTTTAGATTATTTGAGTAAATGTGGATGCAATCCATCTGGACCCTGATTACAATAAATCTTTATAAATCACATGCTACAATGCAGCTGGAGTTGTGTGTTCAAATCTGGGAACCACACTTCAGAATGGATGTTAAGATGCAGAAGAGATTTAAATATTTACTATTAGGAATGTGGAATGCAGTTGTGGAGCAACAAGGAAAGTTTGACTGTCCTTCTCAGAGCAAAAATATCAAGAGATTTAATAGGTGTTCAAAATTGGGAGTGATTTTGAGTAGATTGAGAGAAACTGCTGCCACTGGGTCAGTAACCAGAAGGCATAGATTTAAGATAATCGGCAAAAAAGCCAGGGGTACAGATGATGACGTAATGCACTGCAAGGGTGGGGAAAGCAGATTCATATTTCTCAGATTGATGTGGGGCTTCACAGTGGTTAGCGCTGCTGCTTCATAGCACCAGGGATCCAGGTTCAATTCTGGCCTTGGGTGACCGTCTCGGAGGAGTTTGCATGTTCTCCAGTGTCTGTGTGGGTTTCTTACCACAGTCCAAAGATGTGCAAGTTGGGTGGATTGGCCATGCTACATTGCACCCCACCCACCAGCAAGTATACAAAAGATATGCAGGTTAGGTGGGGTTTATAGGGGTGTGGGCCTAAATGGGGTTCTCTTTCAGAGGGTCAGTGCAGACTCGATAGGACAAATCATTCAGGTTAAATCTTACTATGTTATGATCATCATTTCTCAGATGTTCTCTCCTTCCAGCCCCCTTATTGTTTCTAGATGTTGGTTAAAAGTCATCAACATATTACTGAATAATTACTGCTTTACATTGCACTTCTAAATTAAAGGCCATCAACCATGTTAAAAATTGAGCAGCAAAAACATGATCTCCTAAAAGGAGCAAATGTTAGCTTTGTCCCACAGCTTCCGACTAATTCAAAACATCGGGGTCATAACAACATTCAATCTGAAAGGTTTAAGGAAGCATTTTGCTTCATAAAAACCTAACCACTCCCCATGTCTGCATGGGTCTCACCTCCACAACCCAAAGATGTGCAGGGTAGGTGGATTGGCCATGCTAAACTGCCCCTTAATTGGAAAAAAAATAACTGGGTACTTTGAATTTTTTTTCAAAGAATATCATATCCATTTCATAGTGCTAAATGTCAATTGGAAGCTATCTTAAAAAATGTCAAACTGAAGAATTATGGCATAAAGTAGTCAAGTAACATAGCACATTAGTTTACTAATGTACTGCCCCTTAAAACGGATAAAAGGAGATTATCCTGCAATGTTTGGCAACACGAGCTTTTGATCTTGACCAAAGTATGAAGACCAATGCAAAAGGAAAGAAAACTCAAGAAAATAGCAAGAAATGTACAGGCAGTAGTCACAATTTGTGTTTGTATTTATGTCATACTAATAATGCAAATGAATGGAAACTTAATTGCATTAAGGACATTGTTGGAAAACACTGATCATTCAGGAATATAACAAGTACATCTCTAGCAGATGGATGCAATAACTATCATAAATAAGGAAAATTTTCACAGAGTTCAGAGGACAAAATGCAAGAACACTGAGAATTCAAATGTGTGTCTTTATTTCCTTACCTAGCTTTGACAGATTCAGTTGGCATTATCCCTGGTAGATAATGATCCAGTGGGGACACAAAGTGCCCATCCAGGATCTGACAATCAGCCTGTTCCTCCATCTGTAACAAACAGTTTGCAGTTACAATTCTATTCCTTCAATCAGCAGAAATAAACTATTTATTTTTTAATTTACATTTTCTCACTTCAGGCAGTGTCACACCAAACATATCGTCCCAGATTTTGGTGGCAGCAGTGAAAGATCAGCATTAGCTGTTCAACTCTTCAATAGCTGCCGACAAAGTTTTCACTGCCTTTTGAGTGTCGACTTGCTCTAATTGGGATCTGATCCAACACAGCACCCAATAAAAGACATCTGTGGCATCCAAGAGAAAGTCAAAAAACAGCAAGGACCCTCAACTAATCCTTGAGATAAGCTGTCCATGCAGGACATATAAATTTCATTTAAATTCTGTAAGAAAATGAAATAAAGATTGGGGAAGAGACACGAGATTATGGTAAAGAAATAAAAGTTTTATGAATGTCTCCAGCTCTAATTAACATGTGAAGAAATTAGACTTGACACTTAATGAAATTAAATCTCGAAGCCGAGGAAGGTTGTTTGGCAGTAATTATTACTTAACATGCCATTAAAAATTCACTTACTCCTGAATGCATTTGCCCTAACTTTTTTAACCGGGGTATCTTTGACAGCAAACTCGGATTTCACATTAAATGCACATGTGGATACCAGAAGTTGCTGTCATATTTCCTCAATTATAACAGTGAGCATTTTTAACCTCACCCTTATTAACTATGCAAAATTTGGACCAAACTTCTCAACCAAGAAAGCAGTCAGAGACCTTACCCTAAACATTTCCATTTTCGTCGTGAGATCCTAATCCACCAGTATCCTCCTCTGCCTAGCTGAACTGGTTCTTGCATCAAATGACTGCTCCTTTGACTCAATTCACTTCCTCAAAACAAAGGTATTGCTATGGAAACACATATGGCTCAGAGAATGCCTGCCCAACATGCTTTGGTCCAGTTCTACTCTGGATCCCTCAATCAACACTCGTTTCAATACACTGAAGACTGTATAATTGCCATTTCCTTCTCTTGCCCAGAACTGGAAGTTAGCAACTTTACTTCTAATTTCGACCCTTTTCTCAGCTTCACATCATCGTAAACGCTTCCCTGCCTCAATCTTTGTCTCGTTACAAAGATATGCTATACAAAATATTAATTTGTAATTTAATCAGCTGGTACAGGTAGTTATCAGTGACAAGAATACCAGACGATCTGTCCGCTCACGTTGATGCAACAATCAAGAAAGCCCAATAATGTCTCTTACTTCCTGCGGAAGCTAAAGAAATTTGGCATGTCTGCATCGACTCTCACAAACGTCTACAGATGTGCGATAGAGAGCATCCTATCCAGCTGCATCATAGCCTGGTATGGCAACTGCTCAGTCCAAGATCGAAAGAAATTGCAGACTGTGATGAACTCAGCCCAACGCATCACACAAACGTGCCACACCAACATTGATTCTGTATACACCTCTCGCTGATTCTGTATACACCTCTCGCTGCCTCAGGAAGGTAGACAGCATTATCAGAGACCCTTCCCACGCAGGCATTGCCTTCTTCCAGACCCTTCCATCAGGCAGAAGGTACAGAAGTCTGAAGACTCGCACATCCAGACATCAGGACAGCTTCTTCCCCACAGCTACAAGACTCCTCAACGACTCCCCCTCAGACAGATCTGTTCCCTGTAAGAATACTATTCACGATGCCCTATGCTGCTCTTGCTCATGTATTTGCTTTGTTGGGCCCCTTGTTCCACACTGTAACCAATCACTGTTTTGTCGATGTACCATTTGTCAATATTCCCTGTTGATTATTCTTGTGTCTACTATGTACGTACTGTGTATGTTCTTCCGCCGCAGAAAAATACTTTTCGCTGTACTTCGTTACATGTGACAATAAATCAAATCAATCAATCAATCAACCTAGGTGCAATGAGGTCACTTGTCGTCCCAAAAGTTATAAGACAAAAAAACCTTTAGTCAGGAATCTTCTGGAATGACAACTAGGTTCTGCACTGTCCTACCTGATGCAAACTTGCATCCGGATTACCTGGGAAACTACTTTGCATACTCTGCAGCAAACAGTGGTGATCAATGAACTGCAGAAATTGGCATGGCTAGTGGCAAGTCCCAAGAATCCGGAGTGAAAACCAAAAAAAACTCAGACATCTACTGCCATGACGCCTCAGATATAGCGAATGGCCATTGCAACTATTTTGTCCTTCTAAATGGGGATCCTAAAAACAAATTCTTCAAGCACTCCCAGAACTTTGATCAGGGAAACTTAAGATATTAGTACAAGAAGGGCAAAACAAAAAACACCTAACAAAAAATTAATTTAAAACAGCAGAGGTGAAGCTGCAAACTTTGAATAGCCCTGTCAGGTTGAGAACTGACGGAAAGCCACAAATAAGCTGCAAGCAGATGATGTCAGGCCCACCAGTTCCTGGAATTGTAAGTGAAATTGAATGCCACAAACAAGCTAGAGTAAATGCAGAAATTCAATCATGCAGATGTTTTGAATGGCAGTTGAGCTATGTTAATGAGCTTTTTCATATTTCGGGTAATATAGGGGTAAGGTGGTGCAGATGTTCTCAGGAAAATATACAGGTCGTGCATCCCTGATCCAAAATCTGCACTTTGAGCACTCTGCACATGCGCAACTCCCAACGCACACTCGCAGTATATTCAGAAATCTGAAAAATTCTAAAATCCAATACACACTCAATCCCAAGCTTTTTGGATAAGGGATTTTCAGCCTGTAGTGTTAAAATTGGCTTTACTCATTCACGCAAGATTTTCCTCACAATTGCGCTGGAAACATGGATATGCAATTATAATGCTGCTATCTTCTAAGGAGGTTATTGTGGCTGATACATTTAACTATTGAAATACCGGTGAGCTACTTCTATTTTGCAGTTGGCCATTACATCAAATTTTTTTTTAAAGACTGCATTTATCTTGCACATTTTACAGATGGTTGAAAGTGGGCAAACGCACCAGACTGTGTAGTGCCAACAGACTAGATGATGTAGAAAGGACAGGTAAGGTTCTCCAACTTGTGCAGCAGCTTATCTAGAAGAACAACTCCAAAATAAAACCTACTTCCTTTATCTGCTGTGTTTGCGGCACAGGTTTCACAGTTCAGTATTATCTGCCTCAGGCAAGAGAGTGTAACGGGCTCTTCACAAAACCTCACATGCTTAAATTGTCTCAAGGTACAGGTTTTCCAGCAAATCAAATCAACCAACACATCAGACTACCAAGTCCTAGGACAATGGGAAGGTGGCAAAAAGGCAAGTAGAGGAATATACTGGCAGTCTACAGTCATAAACCTGTACACAGGCCACCTCAGGGTGATAGTCGATCTCCTCAGATCAGGCTGATGTAGCATTTGTATCTCCAGAGTATATTTCTCTGCTCCCCTGCCTGGAGGAAGGGGACGAGAAGAAACCATGCTACTTCAAATAAGTCTTGCTAGAAACTAATATGCAACATTGTTCAGCACCAATGCATCAACAATGACACGCACAGTCAAGGTCAAAGAAGCATTCTACAATGATCTCAACAGGATCAGAGAAGTACCGCACCAGGACAAACTCTACCTACTTGGTGATTTCAATGCTCAGATTGCTGCAGGCTGTAATACACGGAGCGGAATAAAGGGACACCATGGTATTGATAGAGTAAAGCTCAATGGCCAGCAATTTGGAAAACAACCTGGATGTGCCTCAGATATAAATACTGACACTAGCTGGACCTCAGTATTGTACAATAGAGATTTCACAAGGATGTGTGCTCTATTCATTGCCTCGGAGGTGCAGAATGTTGGTCAGACTATCAACCCGTCAGGAGCATCATATTCTTGAAGATAATACCTAGAGTGCTAAGATGCAGAGTAAAACCACAAAGGAAGCTCGACATAACTCCCACAAAAGGCTTGGCCAAGAATTGGAACCGAAATTAGCCATTGAGCTTGCTAGTGTCTCAGTAGATAGCAGACATCGAAGATTCCTGATCAAAATTAAGGGACGTCATTCAGCACTGCATTGGACTCACAAAACATTATCAGCAAGTTTGGTGTGACAACGACCTTGATACTGCCAAACTAGTAGATGATGTGTATAATACTCACAGATGCTAGAAATTAAGGGATGTCACTCAACACTGCATCGGATTCACCAAACATAAGCGGCACGTTTGGTTTGACAAGAATGACCTAGATACAGCCAAGCTACTAAATGGCGTGAATAATACTCACAGATGCTACGTATGGGGAAAAAAAAAAATCACCGTTGAGAAAAAACACATACCATCAAACAAAACATACGGCCAATCGGAGGTAGATGAAGAACTGATCATGGGAGACCAAGACTGCAGGGCTTCAGCAAGCTGCAGAAAAAGCATGGCCTGAATGCTTTCCGAATATCTCCAATCTGTTTATGGCCCCAAAAGCAATTGTGCAATAACTTTCTCTCAGCAGACAACAACAGCTCCTAATGGAAAGGCATGAGGTTCTCTCTTGTTGGCCAGAGCATTTTAATAATCCCAGAACCAAGAATCCACAGTGTGCAACGATGCCATTGAATCACTTCCGCAACGCCGCGTTCTGGGCCAGGCCCTCGATCCATCTCAGGCCAAAGTCACCAAGGCTGTAGAACAACTGTCTGTGGGAAAGCCTCAAGTGTTGGGGACATTCCACTCACATTCAAGTGCAAAGGAACTCACATAGTTAGGAAACTCACTAGCCTCTTCTACTTAATCTGGAACCAGTGCATCATGCCCCAATATTGCAAGGATGCTTCCATGACTCATTTGTACAATGGAAAGGATGCACATCCATCTGTGACATTCTCAACAGGACTGTCACGCAACTTACAGACTCTACACCCAGAATCGAATCACAGTGTGGCTTTGTGGATGAGGAATTGTCGATATTTTCTTTGTACAAGTCAAATTTAATAAAAGTCCTGTGAACAGAACAAGGATCACTACATTGTGTTTGTTGACCTGATCCACGATAAACCACGAAGGGCTGGGAAAATGCAGTATACATATGGCTGCTCTGAAAAGATAATCAGGGTCTTCTGCTCATTTCATGCCATCATGGTCAGTATGATACAGAATCTTGCCTCTGTATGGCCATAAATTAGGAGGGGAATGTGCAACGAAACCTGGGTGTCCTCGTATACCAGTCACTGAAGACAAGTGTGCACGTAAGGCAGGTGGTGAAGAAGGCAAATGGTATGGTGCCTTCATAGCGAGAGGAATCGAGTACAGGAGCAGGGATGTCTTGCTGCAATTATACAGGGCCTTGTTGAGGCCACACCTGGTGATGCGTAGTTTTGGTCTCCTTATCTGTGGAAGAAAGTTCTTGCTCTACTGAGAGCACAGCGAAGGTTTGCCAAACTGATTCCTGAGATGGTGGGACTGACAAATGAGGAGAAATTGAATAGGGAAGGATTGTATTTGCTGGAGTTCAGAAGAATGAGGGGGGGATCTCATAAAAGCCTATAAAATCGCAACAGGACTAGACAGTAGATGTAAGAAGGATGTTCCCGATAGTGGGCGAATCCAGAATTGGGGTCACAGTCTGAGGATACAGGGTAGACAATTTAGGACCGAGATGAAGAGAAATCTCTTCATCCAGAGAGTGGTCGGCCTGTGGAATTCATTACCATAGGACGTAGTCGAGGCCAAAACACTTATGTTTTCCAGAAGCCATTAAGATATAACACCTGGCAGGGCAGCACGGTGGCGCAGTGGGTTAGCCCTGTAGCCTCACGGCGCTGAGGTCCCAGGTTCTATCCGGCTCTGGGTCACTGTCCATGTGGAGTTTGCACATTCTCCCTGTGTTTGCGTGGGTTTCGCCCCCACAACCTGAAGATGTGCAGGGTAGGTGGATTGGCCACGCTAAATTGCCCCTTAATTGTCAAAAATTAATTGGGCATTCTAAATTATTAAAAAAATAAAATAAAATAAAAATAAAAATAAATTAAAAAATAATGGGAAAAAAAGATATAGCACCTGGGGGCTTCCGATGGTGGCCATGGAATGAGTGGTCGCATATTTGGCAGCTCCTGCTCGTGGTGGTCTTTTTGTGGCCTTTACGCCGGTTTGTCACAGGAATTTTGTGTGAAAAGGTGCAGAAGTGAGAGCAGAAGAGAGTGACCCCTAGTTTATAGAGCTGCAGTCCAGAAGTACTCAGAAAAGAATGAACTAAGTGGCGGTAGCAGGTGAAGAGCGGACAACGCACGCGGAGATGGCGGATGGGCAGGGTCTGGCCCTGCCGGCTCAGCGGTCGATGGACCAGTTTGTGAGCTTTTTAAATGAGACGTTCATCCAACAGCAAAAGGAAAGTTTGAAGGATCTGGCCCGGGCGGTGGACTCGATCAAGGCGGCGGTTGACCATGTGGAGATGAGACTGGCAGCCCAGGGACAGGCGATCCAGAGGATGAGCAGGCGGGGGAGCAGGATGAACAGTCCACCTCGATGGCTGCAGAGACTGGACTGATGCGTGACCAGCACAAGAGACGGCTAGAGAAAGTGGAGGACCTGGAGAACCGTTCTCGGAGGCAGAACATCCAGATCAGCTGGATGACTGCTGGAGGGAATTGAAGAGTCAGATGAGGGTGCGTATGTTGGGAAGATGCTGGAGAACCTTCTTGTGGAAGGTAAGTTTGACCAGCTGTTGGAGGTGGATCGGGCCCCACAGGGCACTGATGTGCAAACCCCATGGGGGGGGGGGGGGGGGGGGGGGGGGTGTGCCACCGAGGGCGATGGTGGTACGATTGCATCGGTTCCTGGACAAGGAACGCAGCACGAGGTGGGCCAGGCAGATGAGGCAATGAACTTGAAGATGTCGAAATTCGGATGTACCAGGACCTGGGAGCAGATCTCGCAAAGAGAAGGGCGAGCTTTAATAAGGCCAAGTTGGCCCTGTACAAGAAGGGTGTAAAGTATGGGTGATCTATGGGGGCCAGGGGTTGTACTTGGGCTCGGTAGAGGAGGCAGCGGACTTTATGAAGGAGAATGGACTGGCAGAGGAAAGAGGACCTTGAACTTGGATTGAGGAGAACTGAACTATGTTGTGAAAAACTTTGGGTTTATGTTGTTCGGATTTCTTTCGTTTTTCGGTTCTGGTTGGGGTTAGGTCGGTTTACAGTGCTTTGTTAAGGGATATGGGGTGGGTCTCTGTCTTTGGACCTTGGGAGAGATTGTTTGTTTGTTTTTACTTCTTGCCTCTATTTTGACTGTTTGCATTAAGAGCGAGGGTGGGGGGGGAACTTTCAAAGTGGAGGAGGGTTGATGACGGTAGTTGCCCGATGAGTTTTGGGAGTTTTATAGTATATTATATAAATTGGAACCCCCAGGAGGTTATGAAATGATTTCTGGGGGGGTGCGGCGGCTGGAGTTTCCGAGGATAGATGAGGAGTTGGTGGAGGATTTGCAAGCCCCAATTGGGCTTGTGGAGGTTATAGACGGGCTGGGGGTGATGCAATCGGGCAAAGCCCCAGGACCAGACGGATACCCGGTTGAGTTCTATGGAAAGTTTTCCAGGCTGTTGGGGCCGCTCCTGAGTCAAAGAAGCTGGGAGTGCTCCCCACAACGTTATCGCAAGCATCGATTTCCGTTATTTTGAAGCCGAATGAGGATCCGGAGAACTGTGGTTCGTATAGGCCAATCTCCCTGCTAAATGTGGATGCGAAATTGCTGGCAAAGATCCCGGCCACACACATAGAGGATTGTGTTCTGGGAGTAATAGGGGAGGACCAGCCGGGATTTGTTAAGGGACTGCACCTGACCTCCAACATTAGGTGGCTCCTAAATGTAATAATGATAGCTGCGGAGGGGCGCGAGGCCGAGGTGGTGGTGGCCATGGATGCAGAAAAGGCCTTTGATCGGGTGGAGTGGAAGTATTTGTGGGACGCCTGGGAAGGTTTGGTTTCGGACAGAGATTTGTGGATTGGGTTGCTATATCAGGCACCGGTGGCAAATGCAAGGACAAACGGGGTTCGATCAGAGTATTTCAGTCTGTGTCGGGGGACAAGACAGGGGTGTCCGCTCTCCCCACTAATGTTTGTCCTGGCCATTGAGCCTTTGGCATTGGCGCTGAGAGCATCGAACATTTGGCGGGGGATAGTGAAGGGGCTGTGGGGGGGGGGGGGGGGGGGGGGGGGGGGGTCTCGCTCTATGCGGATGATTTGCTCCTTTAAATAACAGACCCGTTGGGGGGGAATTGCAGGAATTATGGGGATACTGGAGGAATTTGGTCGGTTCTCAGGTTACAAACGGAATATGAGCAGCAGTGAGGTCATTGCGATTCAGGCAAGGGGGCAGGAGAGGAGACTGAGGGAGATGCCGTTCAAAGTGGTGGGAAGGAGTTTTAGGCGCCTGGGTATTCAAGTGACAAGAGACTGGGGTCAGCTTCATAAACTAAATTTGGGCAGGCTGACTGAGCAAATGAAAGGGGACTTCCGTAGGTGGGACGTGCTCCCGCTGTCATTGGCGGGGAGGGTATTATGAAAATTACAGTCCTTCCGAAATTGCTGTTCGTGTTTCAGTGCCTTCCAATCTTCACGCCCAATGCATTTTTTAGGAAGATTAATGCAGCGATCTCGGTTTTTATATGGGCCGGGAAAGCCCCAAGGGTGAAGAAGGTCCTTCTTAAACAGGACGGGGAGAGGGAGGCTTGGCCCTTCCGAACCTTATTGATTACTACTGGGCGGCCAATATATCAATGGTTAGGAAATGGGTAGTGGGGGGGAAGGGGTCAGTGTGGGAGCAAGTGGAGGCGGCATCTTGCAAGGGCACGGGTCAGAAGGCTTTTTTAACGGCACCTTTGCCGTTCCCGCCGGATCGGTACTACACAAGGTAGTGGCAGCCCCAAGAGTGTGGTGTCAATGGAGGCAGCACATGAGACTGGAGGGGGCGTCAGTGTGGTCACCAATCTGTGGCAATCACCAGTTTGCTCCCGGGGGGGGGGTCTGGACGGGGGCTTCAGGAGGTGGCAGCGGGCAGGGATTGAGAGATTTGTGAATCTCTTCATTGAGGAGGGTTTCCCAAGCCTGGAGGAGCTAGAGGAGCAGTTTGAGTTGCCGGGTGGGAAGGGTTCCGGTACCTGCAGATATGGAATTTTGTCCGGAGGCAGGTCCTGAGCTTCCCTCGACTCCCACTAAGGGGACTAAAGGATAAGGTGACGTCTAAAACAGGGGTTGGGAAGGGGAGGGTCTCCGAAATATACAAGGAACTGATGGAGTGGGAAGGGGTCCGATTGGGGGAGGTGAAGAGGAAGAGAGAGCGGAAAGTCGTGTTATGGTAGAAGGCCCCAAGGAGAGTCAATGCATCCTCATCGTGTGCCAGGCTCAGCCTGATCCAGTTCAAGGTGGTCCACAAGGCTCAAACGACTGTGGCTCGGATGAGGTGGTTTTTTGAGGAGGTGGAGGACAGGTGTTGGGGGGGGGGGGGGGGGGGGGAGGGAGGGAGAGAGAGAGAAAAGTCCTGCGAACCATGCACATATGTTTTGGGCGTGTCCAAGGCCGAGGGGATTTTGGCAGGGATTTTCAGAGGTCATGTCAGAGGTCTTGGAAGGGAGGGTGACTCCGGGTCCAGAGATGGCAATATTCGGAGTGTCGGAAGATCCGAAGATTCGTTTGCATGTGATGGATCTGTTTTTAAAAATGTGAAAGTGTTAAAATTATAAATGCCTCAATAAAATATTTTCTAAAAAAAAATATAGCTCCTGGGGCGAAGGGGAAAAGCGGGATTAGGACGTCGAGTTGGATGATCAGCCATGATCATAATGAAAGGTGGAGCAGGCTCAAATGGCCTCCTCTTGCTCCTATTTTATATATTACTATCATCACATGCCTTTCTGGTCACCAAAGGCACCAGGCAAGGTTACGTAAATGAGTCATTCTGTTTGCCATCCACTTTTGGGATATGCTCTTGTAGACTCAAATAGTTCACAACCAATGGTACTTTCTTCAATCTGCAACGGTCAAGGTTCACACAGAGATCAAAGAACAGCAACTAAGTGAACTCCTGTTTGCCAACAACTGTGCACACCCTATGGATGGCATCCAACTGCTTGCTTGTCTCTTTGCCCAAGCCTCAGAATTCTTTGGTCTTACAAAATGTTTGAAAAAGATAGATCTTGTGGACCTGCTACTGACCACAAACTCCAAAACTCTACAGTCACAATCAACAGTGCACCCTCTCCACTCAATTCAGGGGTTCTGAGTATCCTTTCCATGACCACCACGGTGGACAATGAAATTACACTGACAAAAGCAAGTTTAATATTTGGTAGGCTCACCAACATGCTTTGGAAATACCATGAAGCTTATCTCAAAACAAAGACCAAAGTTTACCAGGCAGTGATTCTCACATCGGTTCTCTATGGATGAGAGGTGTGGACAACTTGCCACTTATCTGGTATTGAGCATGCCCATCAGAATTCAGCTGCACTGGGTTGGTCATGTAGTTCGTGCAGAGAATTGCCATATACCAAAAGCGGTATTCTACGGAAAGCCGAGCACAGGAACCCATACCATGCAATATCCCAAAGATTCAAAGACGTTCTGAAAGCCAATCTCAAAGCCAGTTTGAGCCCACCACATGGAAAAAAAAAAGGCTGAACAGATCCAAATGGGGAAATCGGTCATGGAACAATCTTAACATTTGCAGAAATCAGGGCCAGGTCCCTCCCTAAAAAGGACAAGAGAGCATACCACAAAGCTAGTGCATTCAACCACCCCTCTAAAGAAATCATATGTAATATTTGCAATCAGATTTTCAAAATAAGATTTGTTTTATGAGCGGCACAGTAACAGTGGTTAGCACTGCTGCCTAACGCACTGAGGACCCGGGTTCAATCCCGGCCACAGGTCACGGTCTGTGTGGAGTTTGCACATTATCCCGGTGTCTGCATGGGTTTCACCCCAACAACCAAAGGTGTGCAGGGTAGATGAATTGGCCACACTAAATTGCCCTTTAATTGGGAAGAGAATTGAGTACTCTAAAATTTATTGAAAAAATAATTTTAAAATTCCAAGATTTTTTTTTAAAAAGGCCTCACTCAATCATTTTTTTAATTTGTGAGTGCCCCGTTATCATGTCCCAAGTAACAAATTCTAGCATTTCCCTGCTACTGATGTCAGGCTAACTGGTCTCTTGTTCCCAATTTTCTCTCTTCTTCCTTTCTCGAATATTGGGATTACATTTTGTGCCTTTCATATCACCATTCTAAATTTAAGAAAACTCTGAAAGGTCAAAACCAATATACACATTAACTCTGTTGCAAATATTTCAAGGGTGTAAACCATCAGGTCCTGGGGATTTGTCAAGTTTTCAATCCCATTAATTTGTCCAGTATCATGTCTACTAATACCCTCAAGTTCCTCATTTTCACCGACCTTTATCTCCCTGCTAATTCTGGAATGCTTCTTGTGTCTTCGATCATGATGTGAAGATGGATACAAAGAATCAGGGGCAGCAGGGTAGCATGGTGGTTAGCATAAATGCTTCACAGCTCCAGGGTCCCAGGTTCGATTCCCGGCTGGGTCACTGTCTGTGTGGAGTCTGCACGTCCTCCCCCTGTGTGCGTGGGTTTCCTCCGGGTGCTCCGGTTTCCTCCCACAGTCCAAAGATGTTCAGGTTAGGTGGATTGGCCATGCTAAATTGCCCGTAGTGTCCTAATTAAAGTAAGGTTAAGGGGGGGTTGTTGGGTTACGGGTATAGGGTGGATACGTGGGTTTGAGTAGGGTGATCATGGCTCGGCACAACATTGAGGGCCGAAGGGCCTGTTCTGCGCTGTACTGTTCTATGTTCTATGTTCTAATTTGTTTAATATCGCTTCCATTTCTTTTTCTCCATTCTTATTTATCCTGCCTCTTTATGCAAGGGATCCTTTCTTCTCATGAAGTTTGTTCTTTTTACATGCCTATAGAAGCTTTTATAATCTATTTTTGTCACTAGCTAGTTCACTCCTCCCACCTTATTTTCTCTATCAATTTCTGGTTCATCCTCTACTTAATTTTTAAATCCTCTCAATCCTCAAATTTATTACTCTTTTGGCAATATTACAAGCCTCTTCCTTTAATCCAGCATTATTGTTAGAAGTTTCCCGACTAATGTTGGACTAACTGATCAAGAGTTACCCGATGTCATCTTTTCTGAACAGAGCCTTGGGGAATTTCAATTAAAAAGGAGACTAGAGTTTGGTTTGTATACCATTTTCCTATCATCTCCAGTAACAATTCAATCTGTATGGTAACAATATAAACAAGGGTACTCAATACATGGTCTACCTCAGAAGAGATCCATCATCTCAGTTAATTTACAATTTTCTACGTAGCAAGCTCCCAATCTCAAATATGGTATCACATAGTGTTGCCTGGTGCTGGCTTAATACTGGTCCATGGAGAGGAAAATATTGAGCAGCAACACATTCTCAGTACCTTTGTGTACCACCTCCCTGCATCAGAGCTCAGGGTGCAAGGAAGATGTGAAAGGAAATAAAATGATCATCTAAAACTGAAACCCGCCTTTGTTCCTATTTTGGGCAGGTGGTTTATAGGTACTTGCATATGAAATCAATGGAACTTGATTTGCAATCTCCCCACCCAAATTTCTTAACACTACTGGTTCTGTGATAACCCTGGAGTAGCCAGTGCCAGCCAATGATTGTTGCATATGTATTTACATTGAGTATAAGTACATGCAAACTGACAACCAGTTTTATCTCTTCACCACATTAAGTTAATGAAAAAGTGCTTAGAGGGGCTACATATTGTTCCATAGAGATTGGATCAGTAAGTCGTGAGTCACTCTTTCTTAAAAAAAAAAAAAATTTTTATTGAAAAATTTTGTATTTATAAAACAGCGAACCGCAATAAAATACCAACAATAACAATAATGATAACAGTCATAAACATTCGCCCATCCTCAATGAACAACAAAACATATTAACAACAACTTAAATTAACACAATATTAAGTTAAATAACCATAGAAAAAAATAGAAGAAACAATAAAGAACACCCCCCACCCCCGGTTGCTGCTGCTATTGACCAAGATACCTATCTTTGAGCCAGAAAGTCCAGAAAAGGCTGCCACCGTTTATAGAACCCTTGTACTGATCCTCTCAGGGCAAATTTGACCCTCTCCAATTTTATAAATCCCGCCATGTCACTGATCCAGGTCACCACACTTGGGGGCCTCGCATCTTTCCACTGCATCAAGATCTTCCGCCGGGCTACTAGGGACGCAAAGGCCAGGACACCGGCCTCTTTCGCCTCCTGCACTCCCGGCTCCGCCGCAACTCCAAAAATCGCGAGTCCCCAACCTGGTTTGACCCTGGATCCAACCACCCTCGACACCGTCCCCGCCACCCCCTTCCAGAATTCTTCCAGTGCCGTGCATGCCCAGAACATATGGGCATGATTCGCTGGACTCCCCGAACACCTGGTGCACCTGTCCTCGCCCCCAAAGAACCTACTCATCCGAGTCACAGACATATGGGCCCGATGCAGCATCTTAAATTGGATGAGACTAAGCCTCGCACAGGAAGAGGAAGAGTTGACTCTCTCCAAGACATCCGCCCAAGTCCCATCCTCTATCTGCTCCCCTAGTTCCCCCTCCCATTTAGCCTTCAGCTCCTCCACTGACGACTCCTCCAACTCCTGCATTACCTTATAAATGTCAGACACCTTCCCCTCTCCGACCCACACCCCCGAAAGCACTCTGTCCATAGACCCCTGCGAGGGCAGCAAAGGAAATTCTTCCACCTGTCGCCTAGCGAACACCTTTACCTGCAAGTATCTGAACATGTTCCCTTGGGGGAGCCCAAATTTATCTTCCAGTTCCCCCAGGCCTGCAAACCTCCCGCCAATAAACAGGTCCCTCAATTTACTGATGCCCACCCTTTGCCACCCCCTAAATCCCCCATCAGTGTTCCCCGGGATGAACCGATGATTTCCACCTAATGGAGCCTCCATCAAGCCCCTTGTTTCCCCCCTATGCCGTCTCCACTGTCCCCAGATTCTTAGGGTTTACAATACACCGGGCTCGTGGTACACCTCTTAGGAGAGAGCGGCAACGGCGCCGTTACCAGGGCACCCAGGCTCGTACCTCTACAAGACGCCATCTCCAATTCTTTTTGACGGACTGCACACTCCCCACCAACGACAATGGCAGCATGTCCCACCTCTTGAACTCCTCCTCCATCTGATCCACAAGCCTGGTGAAATTATGCTGTGAAGAGTCCCCCAGTCCCTGGCCACCTGCACCCCCAGGTACCTAAAACTCTCCCCTGCCCTCCTAAGCGGGAGCCTACCAATTCCCTCCTCCTGGTCGCCAGGGTGCACCACAAACACCTCACTCTTGCCTAGATTTAGTTTATAGCCTGAAAAGGTCCCAAACTCAGCTAGCAGCTCCATCACCCCCGGCATCCCTCCCACCGGGTCCACCACATATAATAGCAGGTCATCGGCATACAACGACACCCTATGTTCCTCCCCACCCCGCACCAAACCCCTCCACCTCCCTGAATCCCTCAACGCCATCGCCAACGGCTCGATTGCCAATGCAAATGTCATGAGTCACTCTTGACTAGCTGTGCTGCCTGACACAAGTCATGATCGAGTCAGAACTTTCTCCAGCTCAACATTGGTAAGAGTGAAGCTACTGTTCAGTTTTTGCCGGAAACTCGATTCCAGCCTCTTCTTGGCAACTGACCAAAACTGAATCCAACATTGCACAGCTTCAATGTCCCGTTCAACCCTAGGCAGGCCCTCAGATTCAAAAATCTGCTCATCACCAACATAATTTATTTTCACCTACTTAATCGCCACTACTAGCAAAACCCTCAACCATATCCAACAGACTTGACTTGTTCAATATCCTCCCAATCAGCCTCCAAATTCCTCTCAAACATGCTCCTATTCATCAGCAACAGTAGCACCACCATCCAATAAATTATTTTAGAGTACCCAATTCTTTTTTCTCCCTGAATTAAGGGGAAATTTAGTGTGGGTTGTGGGGGTGAGACCCAGGCATACACGAGAAGGTGCAAACTACACTTCGACAGTGACCCAGGGCCGGGATTGAACCCGGGTCCTCGGCACCGTAAGGCAGCAGTGCTAACCGTGCCTCCCTGACAAATCATTTCATGGCCCACTATCCTCCTATGATAATAATTATCTTTATTACTATCACAAGTAGGCTTACATTAACATTGCAATCAAGTTACTATGAAAATCCCCACACTATGGCACCACACTATGGCACCTGGTCGGGTACACTTAGGGAGAATTCAGAGCGTCCAATTCACCTAAAGAGCACGTCTTTCGGGACTTGTGGAAGGAAACTGGAGCACCCGCAGCCATCCTCCTCCATGTCAATATCCCAGCACATATTTTCTGCTCTCAAGTCTGAGGCAGAATTTGCATGCTCCCTCTTCATCTTATTAATACCAGCACCAAGGTGTCTTGAATTCATTTCCTTTCCTAAATCTCTCATTTTGGCTCGGTTTCTCCATAGTTTTGAGAATATTTTCAAAGATAACAGTTTTAACAATGCTTTTGGTCATCTCTGCTAACCTCTCCTAATTCCCAGTGTGTCCGATGTGGCCTACTCTTAAACTATTGGTGCAAAAATGCATCATGATACAAGTGAACTCAGCTGGAGACAAACGGGGCTGCATGCGATTGGTATATAAATTTGGTAGAGAAAACACCCACATAAACCTAAAGTGGTTATCTGCACTGCACTGGACTATTCATAAGATATTTTGCATGAGCGAGATCAGATTCAGTGCTAGTCTGCTTTTACAAAAGGAGACCAATTTGATTTGAATGAAAATCAAAATCGCTTATTGTCACAAGTAGGCTTCAAATGAAGTTACTGTGAAAAGCCCCTAGTCCCCACATTCCAGCACCTGTTCGGGGAGGCTGATACTGGGGCATACAAGTTAAATTAGGCAAAAAAATTATGTTTTATCTTATCAACAAAATAATCAGAAACAAATATAGTGCACCTTTACAAAAGGTAATTTTGTCACTGAACGATTACCTTGTCAATGAATATGGGGTAGTCTTTTGGAACCAACTGTTGACATTTTTCTCGGTTTCCTATCATCTTCCTAAATTCAAACAACCTGCAATAAAAAAAACAATAAAAAAGAACTGATATAAAAATATCCAATTTAATGCAATTCCTATAATCAATCCGAGTTATAACTATAGGCACCCAAAGGTGCAAAAAACCATTTAGTTGCTTATTTGCAACTGCAATTTTCAAAATTTGATCACCGATTGTCATCAGCTACTAATAATAGCAAAAAAACGTTTGGCTTTATAATTTAAGGCATTAAAAATCTAAGAATAAATCTTACAGATTTTTAAATTAATCCAACTAAAATCTTTAGAGCAAATTAAGCCAGCATATGATGCCACACATTTCTAAAACCCAATCCCTGTAACCAACTGTAATTCAACCTATTCTACTGAACTCCTAATTTCAGTTACTTCACCACCAAGACACAAAGTATATCAGAGATATTTTCCAATGAGGGTTCCCTTTCCTTGACTTCCTCGCTCACACACAATGTGGCTGGTTTGAGTATGAGTAGACTTATCAGGCAGACGAGGTGAAGTAAACAACAGAGTTCATCGCTTCTTTCAATCCCTTCTTTCTACAAATCACAGTAACTGCTTTTATTACTAATACCCTGTGACTGTTGTACAATTATTCAAAAGGGAAAATGCTGAAACAAGTGAACGCTATGCATGCTATATACGTATGCACAGGATGAAGTTTAAAATTGAAAAAAATCTTACCCACCCCAGATTTGGGCAACTGCTCAGGATCCACAATAGGTAGAAAATGGCAAAGTTAGTGCAGGATGGACATAGCAAGAACATTGGAACGTAGAACACTTGGAAACTTGCAGCACCCACTTGAAAATTTGTACACCAGGTAAAAGATTATCTAATACATTATAAGGAATGCAGTAGTACTTAGGCTGCATCCCATTCATTATTTGTAACTGATGCACACGAGTCGTCCGATCAATTCATTCATCAGATATCACACTGTAGATCACAGCTCACCAGAATAATTAGAAGGAAACTTTTAAAGTTACATAAAAAATTTGTTTCGCATATTTTCCCCCAACCACCAGCAAATTCTATCTCCACCTCTACTATTCTTTGGTCAAGATGAGCAACGAGTCTGAAAACCAATCTCAGACACCAATGAGCCTTATAGCAGTTGAAAGGTGCTATGTTTCAATACTGCTGAAAACGAGGGAATCATTTTCCCACATGCCACGAACAAATTTGAATTAAAAGACATAGAATGGCTTCACAATCAGACCCTCAAATCACAAGGACACCAAATCATGTTGCATTGGGCAGCACAGTGGCAAGCACTGCTGTCTCAGTGCCAGCGACCCAAATTCGAATCTGGCCTTGGATGACTATGGTGTTTTGCACTTCGCACACTGTCTGCGTGGGTTTCCTCCCACAGTCCAAAGATGTGCAGGTTAGATGGGGGTTACAGGGTTAAGGGGACAGGGCGAGTGAATGGACCTAGACAAGGTGCTCTTTCAGAGGGTTGATACAGGCCAATGGGCCAAATGGTCTCCTTCTGCACTGTAGGGGTTCTAAGGAAGTCAATGAATGACAAACAGCACCATTATACAGTACCTTCTAAGATCATCCGGCTTTCCCCATCCTTGAATGAAAAGTTTTGAAAGAAGGAACCGCCTGTAGAGAACGTCCAACTTACTGACACCCATCCGAAGGAGCAATGACTCTTAATAGTGCATCTAATTAAAAGAAAGACTCATTACTTTTTTTTTTAAATCATAAATCACATCAGTATCTACATTAGGGATAATAAAATGGTTACTGTGGCCAAAATGATTGAAGAAAAATCAAATGAGAAAAATACATTCATAAAATTGAGTTATTCCACAGAAGAGTGTACAGTGGTCAAGCAGAAATATCTGGCATTTTACAAGTTACTAATGTCCTACACTACACTACCACAATTACCTAACATCAGTTAAAATATTGTTAAAATACTCCAACGCTCAAATAAACACAGAAACCCTGAGTAGCTCCCGATCTTGCTGAACCCCAAAAGTCACAATTTTGCCCCATGGAAGTGCCGATTATCTCAATACACTTTTAAAAAATTTTTTAGAGCACCCAATTATTTTTTTCCAATTAAGGGGCAATTTTGCGTAGCCAATCCATCTAGACTGTACATCTTTGGGTTGTGGGGCGAAACCCAAAGAAACACGGGGAGAATGTGCAAACTCCACGCGGACAGTGACCCAGAGCCAGGATCGAACCTGGGACCTCAGAGCCATGAGGTAGCATTGCTAACCACTGCGCCACCATGCTGGCCTCACCTCAGTCCACATAGATTCCTTAAATAGAATCTTACAGCACAGAAGTTAGCCATTTGGGCCCTCATGCCTGTGCCAGCTCTTTGAAAGAGCAATCAAATTAATCCCAATGCCCCGCTATTTGCCCACAGCAATGTGTCTTTTTTTCTTTTACAAGTAAATACAATTTCCTTATCAAAAGTTACTATAGAGCCTCCTATCCCACCCTTGCAGGCAGTGAATTTGAGATTATACTGCGCTGCATAAAAATATTCCATCTCGCCTCTGGCTCTTTTGCAGATCATCTTAAATTGATTCCCGATTACCTACTTTACTCGCTGTAGAATTTTTTTTTTTTTTTAAATCATGCAATGCGTGCACGCGTACGCGGCCGGGGGGGGGGGCCTCCACTGGCATGGCCATCATTTATTTATTCTTTTTCTTTTATAAATTAAGGGGCAATTTTGCGGGGCCAATTCACCTATCAGACACAGGGAGATGCAAACTCCAGGTCAGGATCGAACCCGGGTCCTTGGTGCCGTGAGGCAGCAGTGCTAACCACTGTGCCTTAAGTACATCTTTTTTAGTGCACATTTAAAATGTCCTTGAGAAGGTGTTAGTGAGCCTTCTTCTTGAACTACCGCAGTCTGCCTGGTGTTGGTATACCCACAATGTTGTTCAGTGAGATATTCCAGCATTTTGACTCTGATTTGAAAGTGTGTCATATTGGGCCTTGAGCTTGCTCAGCAATTCAGTGTTTTTCTCCTGAATTCCATTCCCAGCACGCTTTCCCCCATTCCCTAAAATACATTGATTGCTGTCTTGAATATACTCAATGAATCAACATATACTCTCTAGTGGACACTCTAGAATGGAAAGTTCCAAAGATTCACAAGTCTCTGATTGAAGAAATGTCTCATTTCAAACCAGAATGGTTGACTCCGTATCCTGAAACTATGATGCCTAGTTTTAGATTCTATAGCCAGGAAACAGCCTTTCAGCATCTACTAGGTCAAACCCTCAGAATATCATATATTTCAAAAGAGATCACCTCACATTCTTCTAACTCCAGAGAACACAAGCCTATTCTACTCATACTCTCCTCAGAGACCACTCCTCTCATTCCCAGGAATCAATCTCCTTCGCACAAACAGAGTCAAAAACAGCTTCTTCCCCGCTGTTACCAGACTCCTAAATGACCCTCTTATGGACCGACCTCATTAACACTACTCCCTGTATGCTTCATCCGATGCCGGTGCTTATGTAGTTACCTTGTGTTGCCCTAGTATGCATTTTCTTTTATTCCTTTTCCTTCCCATGTACTTAATGAGCTACTCGCAGAAAAATACTTTTCACTGTACCTCGGTACACGTGACAATAAACAAATCTAATCCAATCTAATGAGGTCTTATTACCCCCTCTCCAGGCAGATATTTCTTCTCTTTATTCAAGACATGACCTCATTAAACCCCATATAAATGCAGCAAGATTTATTTATATATTCCATCCAAGGGCAGCACGGTGGCCTAGTGGTTAGCACAACCGCCTCACGGCGCTGAGGTCCCAGGTTCGAATCCCGGCCCTGGGTCACTGTCTGTGTGGAGTTTGCACATTCTCCCCGTGTCTGCGTGGGTTTCGCCCCCACAACCCAAAAAATGTGCAGAGTAGGTGGATTGGCCACACTAAATTGCCCCTTAATTGGAAAAAATAATTGGGTAATCTAAATTTATTTTAAAAAAGTATATATTCCATCCATCTTGCAATTAAGGTTAACATACCATCTGCTTGTTGTACCTGCAGGATATTTCCCTTCATAACTCTGAACACCTCTACTGAATTACCCCTCTACTCTTTCTGCACCAAGGAGAACTGGCTTTTCTTATATCTCAAAATGTGCCATCGCCAGTAAACTATCTACAAAGTTTTTAATTTATTTCCCTTTTCAGTTAAAATCAACCGACATGTTAGCAAAGCAGTACCACCATAATTTTGTGACAAAACAATCACAGTTCGTAACATTACATCACATGAAACCACTAAACTCTACCAGGTTACTAATGGTCAAATAGTTGTGTCACTATGACCTTGTCATAATGGCCATAAATTTCCAATTGATTCATAATAATTATAGCAACTTTATAACAGACTAGGGAACAGGAATTTGAATGCTCTTGGTAAAACATTAACTAAAGGGGAAGATAGATCGCTGTGATAGATTTGTTTTGTGAAATTTGGCAGATGGAGCAAATTGCAAATGTTTTAAAAATAAAATATTTCTATTGAATGGTAAATTTTTACACTATACAACAGATGATTGAAACGGAATTATTTACATGATTTTCCTTTTTTGGCACTCCCTCTCCTCTCCTCTACCTACCTACACCCCCCCCCCCCCCCCCAAACCACCACCACCACCCACCTCTCCTATTCAGGCTCCTCCCTTACATTCCCCATCCCCTCCCCTCTGGTCTCCCTCCTTGCAAGACACTTCCACTTCGTCAGGAGGTGCACCATGGCCCCCCTTGCTTTCATGCTTCCTAGCGCTAGGTTTTCCCGCTGGTGTGGTGCCCCCCCCCCCCCCCCCCCCCCCTCCCCCCCTCCCTTCCGGGGCTGATTTTTCCCCGTTCCTATTCCTGATGAAGAGCTATTCCCTCCGTCTCTTCTTCACCCTCTCCTGCGCTCCACTGCCCATGCCCTTTCCGGTGTTGGGCGTGGAATGGACTGCCTCCTTTAGGAACTTTCAAGCGGTTATTGGATAGGCACATGGAGCACACCAGAATTTCAGGGAGTGGGATAGCTTGATCTTGGTATCGGACAAGGCTCGGCACAACATCGAGGGCCGAAGGTTTGTGCTGTTCTATAGCAAGGTAGTACTGTCCCGCGCAAACATTGTTCAAGTCCATCACAGTTCTTTTTCTCCGTTGCATCCTCAATGCTGCCTCATATGCTCCTTGTCCAGGCCAGTTGTCCGCCGGGGTATTGAAATAGTGTTCCTTGTTTTGAAATGTAACCCAGAGCCTGGCTGGGAATAGCATTGCAAATTTCACTCCACTTTTGAACAGGGCCGACTTTGCCTAGCGAAACCCGGCCCTGCGCTTTGCCAGGTCGGCCACCATGTCCTGGTACACTCGTATTCTATGTCCTTCCCAACTGCTCGCCAACGTCTGCCCATTGCAGTATCTTCTCCCGATCCTGGTATCTATCTAATTTGGCAATTATTGCCCTTGTCTGCTCCCCCGCCTTGGGCTTCAGTCGGAGCAATCTGTATGCCCTGTCAATCTCCGGTGGCTTGGAGAAGTTGTCCCTCCCGACTAAGTTGCCCAGCATCTGGGCCACATAAAGTCTATTGGGTCCCTGCCCTCAGTCCGGATATTCTGGCGCCGAGAAGATTCTCCTGATCCTTGATCTTTCTCTTCAGTCTCCCCCAGGTTGCGAACAACCTTTTCATTTCAGCCTCCAGAGCAACAATCCTGTCGCTCTGGTCCGTCAACATCTTTTCAAGCTCTAGGATCGTTCCCCCCCCCCCCCCGAGCTTCCAGTTTCTTCCCCATTCTGTCCAACACAGTCTGCATGGCGACCAACGCATCCGTCACCTCCACCTGGATCACTTTTAATCGCCTCTCTCTTCGTCATCAATTCCTTCTTCAGGAATGTCTTCCATCCATCTCCATGGCGGGAGGGGAGGGGGGGGGGGGGGGGGGGGGGGGCCTTGCTTCAGTCATCGGTCCTTCCTCTCTCCAGGTGGCCGGGGACCTCTCGCCTCGTGGGTCCGCCAACTCATTCACCTGCTGCTTTTGGTCTTTTCCTCCGCTTTTACCTTTTCTGCGGCCTCTTGAGCTCCCATTCACTGGCATATTGCACCTATTCTCTCCCTTTCGGGCTAAATTTGTTTAAAAGTGCCTATTTGATTGTATTCTGGAGGGGAGCCATCTGATGTGCGACTGCTCAGCACATCCCCATCACTGGAACGCCAAATTGCAAATTAACTTAATCTTTAACATGAGCCGCCAATGCAAAGGATAAGTACAGATGGTAAAACAATCATTTAGTACAGGGGTGGGCAAACTACAGCCCGCGGGCCGCATGCGGCCCGCCAAAGGTCTTTATGCGGCCCACCAAGTCATTAAAAAAAAAAAAAAAAATTTTTTAAATAATTTTTTTTTTAATTTTTAATTTTTTTTTAAAGGTTAATGGAGGGGCTGTTGGGTTACTTACTGGTATAGGGTGGATACGTTGACTTGAGTAGGGTAATCATTGCTCGGCACAACGTCGAGGGCCGAAGGGCCTGTTCTGTGCTGTTCTATGTCCTATATGAGGCGCCCAGAATCATAACCGGGTGAAGTAATTATTTTACTTAATATACTACGCGGCCCTTTAAAATTGTGAATTTCTGAATGTGGCCCTTGCACGGAAAAGTTTGCCCACCCCTGATTTAGTAGCATAGCAACCATCCTCTGCTACCATTGCTAAGCTCAGATGGTATAATATACGGAAAGCAGGTCTTGACATCTTTGACCCCCAAGTTGTGTTCAGCAATTACCTCTCCAACATAACAATAGTGCCACCTGTACACCCTTTATATTTGGTGCAGTCTATTAAACAATGAAAACGCGAATTCCATCTCAAGAACAAGGGCAAATCAACTCCTCACAGACTATACTTATAAACTGATATTCCATTCTGGAAAGCCATACAAATGAATAGGGTGAGAAAGATATTATCTACAAATATTTTCAAACATTTAAGATTTTTGAAACTCAGCCTATTTTTAAAAAAGCCAGTTGTATCTTTTTCTTCTCCGATTATTTAGTCACTGCACAAAATTATTCTTGACCACCAAATATGTTCAAGAAAGAAGAAAGAATTATTTTTGATTCAGATATGATTGCCATATAAAAAGGAAAACAATAAAACATCACAGACTGCATCTACAAATTTATGATCAATGATGAAAATGCCCAAAAAAGTTTTAAACAGTTCTCATTGTCAAACACAGATATGATTAACATAGGGTCATACGCAGGTCCCTGGACAATGTTAAAAAAAAACCACCTACCGTATATACTCGCGTAACCTTCGATCTCGCGTATCATGCGACCCCTAAATTTTCGGCCCAAAAACATGCTTTTATGGTATACCTCATGTATCATGCGAGTCACTTTTTTGACATGACAGCTGACACTCAGGTAAGCTTTCCGCCTAAAACTGCCGAATGAGAAACAGCTGTTTTGCTGTTTCTAATCACGGAACTAAACCCGATAATAAACAGTCACGGTACCTAACAGGTGACACAATCGACCCTTAGCAAAAATGGAGAAAAGATCAGCGAAGAAATATACAGCCAAATGGAAACTGCAAGTTGTTGCCGAAGCGGAACAAAGCAACAATGTTAAAGCTGGAAACCTGTTTGGTGTCGGAGAAAGCTGTGTTCGAAACTGGAGAAAGCAAAAAGAACAATTTTTACATTTTAATAAATGTTAAATAACCAATGTTTTCCTGTTTCATATATCATTATGTTCAAAAATAAATACTTGTATAACAGTTTCATTGACTACTGGATGCTATTTGACTTATCTTGGCCAGCACTTCACACCCGCAATTTTTGTATCTCGCGTATCATGCGACCCCCGAAATTTAGGCTTCAAATTAGGTGCTCAAAAGTCGCATGTTACGCGAGTATATACGGTAATAAAAGAAATAGAAAAGTCACTATCCAGTCACATACCCAATTAACTGTCTATCTTATATGTTTAGATTCAGAATTAGAGGAACTTATCAAAGTCTAATTTAGACTCGTGAGTGGATAGTTTTACTAAAAAGGTAATTTGTAAAAACATGGCAATGCTTCATTTGTTAGTACTTTTTTTAAAAAAAATTTAGAGTACCCAATTCATTTTTCCAATTAAGAAGAAATTTAGCCTGCCCTATTGGACCCCTCCCTCCATCAACAGCCCGACTCCCTCCCTCCCTCCCCACTACCCTCCTATCCCCACCCCGTCCCTTCCCTTCTGTTGGTACAGAGGAGGGGGTATTGGGTCTATCCAGCGCAAAGTTTAGTGCTTGTACCATTTGTTTTTTGTAGAAATGTGATGTGAACTGTTTTAATAATCACAGTATCCACCCCCCCCCTCCCCCGCTGTACATTGGTACGGAGGGGAGGGTACCCTGTTTCTCCAACACAAAATTAGTGTTTGTACTGTTTGGCCTTGTATATATTTTTTACTGTTTTAATAAAAAGATATGGCCAATCCACCTACCCTGCACATCTTTTGGGTTGTGGGGGCGAAACCCACGCAAAGAACAGTGACCCAGAACTGGGATCGAAACTGGGACCTCAGTGCTGTGAGGCTGCAGTGCTACCCACTGCACCACCGTGCTGCCCCCCATTTGTTACTATGTTGACCTTCAACAAATGCAATGATCTACAACCACCACTATAGAAACCTTTTTTTTGCTGTGTGCCCTTACAAGGTATTGAATAGATTTTTAAAATTACATCTCTTTCCCTGTATTCCAGTTATATTTTTCCAACCATTCTACACCCCAGAGAGAAAACCACCATAATCAACCACTCCAACAGGCCCAAGTATTTACATTCTAGCATGACTTCTTACATGATTGATAGCTGGCTGACCAGCATATCACCCACCCCAGGTAACACCATCCGTTTGAAGAACTATTAGCAAGCCCCTAGTGTGGCAAACATTAACACCCCACTCCATCACACTCTTTCCCCATTTCTGTGCTTCCTTCTTTAATTTTTTCTCCTTCTCTCACTAGATTCTGAGGCTCCCATTTCCTCCCCTCACCTTGCCCCCCCCCCCACCCCCTTTCTTGACCCTGCCTTCCCCCTTAAGTTTGGTTCAATTAACTGTCCATTTACAAATAAAACTCAAGAGATCTCTCAACTCAGACGAGAATGGTGTAACTCTTTCACACAATCCTCCTTACCTGCCTCTAATCCACTAATCACTCTTCTTGGAGCCATGAAAATAACGGTATGAAGCAATGTTTGGTCTAAAATGTGTTTCCAGACCATTATGCTCCTCACGCGGCTGCATTAGACATTCATTAACGTTTTATTGCATAAAAAGGTGCATTTTCAGCAGCGCGAGAAAACCAAAACGAAACGGGTCATAAAGTTCCACAAATAAGAACAGGAGCAAGTCAAATAAAATCCTCTTTGAAAATTCTTTTGACCACCTGACTGGCTTCCCTGATAAATTAAGCACCATTAAAAAAAAAGTACCAGGAAATAAAACTGAGCATAACCAGGGCCGATACATGAAACTTGAGTATATGTCTGCATGTATGTAGAAAATCATTATTAGTTCCAGCTCCCATGTCTGCTGACTGACACCTTTTAGAGCATCCAATGGATAATTACTTACAAATACAGAAAATACTGAGGGTCAAATAAATTGCTTCTTTTAAATAAAAAACATAAACTTGATAAGGTAGTCTGGAAAGGGAAATATATTCAAGGGGTTGATTATTTGCAACATATGTTTACTCAAAGATATCTATTTATTATTCCAATGAGATTCAATTATTTTACCATCTTTCAGAGCAATATTTGGATGTTGCTGAAAAGAGACATGTCATCGAAGCTGCTCGTCTGGCACTCATTTAGGATAAAAGCAAGAATGCCAAATTTCAAATGATCACAACAATTTGTACTATAAGAGAAAGGGGGTACTGATTTTTTTTAAAATTCATTTACAGGATGTGGGCGTCGCTATGTAGCCCAGCATTTATTGCCCATCCCTCGTTGCCCTTCAGAAGGTGGTGGTGAGTTGCCTTCCTGAACCGCTGCAGTCCCCAAGGTATAGTCATACCCACTGTGCTGTTAGGGAGTTCCAGGATGTGTGCCCTGCAACAATGAAGGAACGGCGATATATTTTCAAGTCAGGGTGGTGAGTGACTTGGATGGAAACCTCCAGGTGGTGGGGTTCCCAGGTATCTGCTGCTCTCATCCTTCTAGATGGTAGTGGTCATGGATTTAGAAGGTGCTATCTAAGGAACCTTGGTGAGTTACTGAAGTGCATCTTGTAGATGGTACACACGGCTGCCCTCTTCGTGGTGGAGGGTTTGAATGTTTGTGGAAGGGGGAAGCAATCAAGCGGCTGCTTTGTCCTGGAGAGTGTTGAGTTTGTGTTGTTGGAGCTGCACTCATCCAGGCACGTGGAGAGGATTCCTAGCCATTGACCTGCTTTGGCAGCTACAGTATTAATATGGCTAGTCCACTAGTCCAGTTCAGTTTCTGGCCAATGGTAACCCCCCCAGGATGTTGATTTGGGAGGGGGGGGGGGGGGGGGGGGGAAGAGAAATTCAGCAATGGCAATGCCATTGAATGTCAAGGGGCAGTAGTTAGATCCTCCCTTGTAGTAGATGGTCATTGCCTGGCACTTGTGTGGCATGAATGTAACTTGCCTCTTGTCAGCCCAAGCCTGGATATTGTCCAGATCTTGCTGCATTTGGACATGGACTGCTTCATTATCAGAGGTCACGAATGGTGCTGAACATCGTGCAGTCATCTGCAAATATCTCCATTTCTAACCTTACGATGGAAGGGAGGTCATTAATGAAGCAGCTGAAGATTGTTAGGCCCAGGACACTACCCTGAGGAACTCCTGCAGTGATGTCCTGGAGCTCAAATTATTGACTTCCAACCACCACAACCATCTTCCTTTGTGGCAGGTATGACTCCAACCAGCGTAGAGCTATCCCCCTGATTCATTGACTCCAGTTTTACTAGGGCTCCTTGATGCCACACTCGGTCAAATGGTGCCTTAATGTCAAGGGCATCTCTCACCTCACCTCTGGCATTGAGCTCTTTTGTCTATGTTTGAACCAAGGCTGTAAACGACGTCAGGAGCTGAGTGACCCTGGCGGTACTCAAACTGAGCATGCGTGAGCAGGTTATTGCTGAGTAAGTTCCACTTGATAGCACTGTTCATAGAATTTACAGAGCAGAGGATGCAGTCGGCCCATCGAGTCTGCACGGACCTTTGGAAAGAGCACCCGAATTAAGCCCACACCTCCACCCTATCCCCATAACCTCACCTAACCTTTTTGGACACTAAAGGGGCAATTCAGCATGACCAATCCACCTAACCTGCACATTTTTGGATTGTGGGATCACCCGGAGAAACCCACGCAAACAAGGGTAGAAGGGTAGAAAGTGCAAACTCCACAGTCAGTCACCCGAGGTCGGAATTGTGAGGTCGGACCCTGGAGCTGTGAGGCAGCAGTGCTGACCACTGCGCCACCATACTGATGATTCCTTCCATCACTTTGCTGATGATGGAGAGTAGACTGATAGGGTGATGGGTGGGTAATTGGCTGGGTTGGATTTGTCCTTTTGTGTATACAGGACACACCTGGGCAATTTTCCACATTGCCGGGTAGATGCCAATGTTGCAGCTGCATTGGAACAGCTTGGCTAGGGGCAAGGCCACTTCGGGAGCACAAGTCTTTAGTACTATTGCCAGAATATTATCAGGACCCATAGCCTTTGCAGTATCCAGTGTTTCCAGCTGTTTCTTGATATCACGTGGGGTGAATCGTATTAGCAGAAGACTGACATCTGTATTGCTGGGGACTTCCAGAGTACACCGAGATAGATCATCCACTCGGCACTTCTGACTGAAGATCGTTGAGAATTTGTCAGCCTCGACTTTTACGTATATGTGATGGGCTCCTCTATCATTAAGGATGGTGATATTTGTGGAGCCTCCTCCCCCTGCGAGTTTTTAATTGTCCACCACCATTCACAGCTAAATGTGGAAGGATTAGAGCTTAGATCTGATGCATTTGTTGTACAATTTCTTAGCTCTGATTGGTTGGCAAGTCATCTCTTATTGGCCACGGCAGTGAAATGAAGAAAGTAAAGGGGGGCTATAGACTCTCTAAGCTCCCCGGTAATTAAAAAAAGATGAAAGGGGAATGGAGAGGTTCCTCGACGGGCTTTCTTTCCCGAAGGTGCAGGAGGAGCAGGTGGAGAGGTTGGGTGCGCCGATTGAGCTGGAGGAGCTAGTTAAGGGGATCGGGCAGATGCAGTCAGGGAAGGCACCGGGGCCGGATGGGCTCCCGGTGGAATTTTATAAAAAGTTTGTGGACCTAGTGGGCCCCTTGCTGGTGCGGACACTTAATGAAGCATGGGAAGGGGGGACTTTGCCCCCGATGATGTCGCGGGT
Source organism: Scyliorhinus canicula (assembly GCF_902713615.1). Classification (NCBI taxonomy): domain Eukaryota; kingdom Metazoa; phylum Chordata; class Chondrichthyes; order Carcharhiniformes; family Scyliorhinidae; genus Scyliorhinus; species Scyliorhinus canicula. The sequence continues at coordinate 237,877,431 of NC_052148.1, read as the reverse complement.
GTTGATCTCGTTAATCTTAAAAGAGGGACAAGGACCCCCAGCAGTGTGGTTCATACAGGCCCATATCTCTCCTCAACGTAGATGCCAAGGTGCTGGCAAAAATCCTGGCCACCAGGATAGAGGACTGTGTGCCAGGGGTTGTACACGAGGACCAGACAGGTTTTGTGAAGGGAAGGCAGCTGAACACGAATGTGCGGAGATTGTTGAATGTCATCATGATGCCGGCGATTGAGGGGGAGGCAGAGATAGTGGTGGCGCTGGATGCGGAGAAGGCCTTCGATAGAGTGGAGTGGGGGTACTTATGGGAGGTGTTGGGGAGGTTTGGATTTGGTGAAGGGTTTATTAGATGGGTGAGGCTGCTATACGAGGCCCCGATGGCGTGCATGGCCACGAATGGGAGGAGGTCGGAGTACTTCCGGCTTTACCGAGGGACCAGGCAGGGTTGCCCCCTGTCCCCCTTGTTGTTTGCATTGGCAATCGAGCCGCTGGCGATGGCGTTGAGGGATTCAGAGAGGTGGAGAGGTTTGGTGTGAGGTGGGGAGGAACATAGGGTGCAGTTGTATGCCGATGACCTGTTACTGTATGTGGCGGACCCGGTGGCAGGGATGCCGGGGGTGATGGAGCTGCTAGCCGAGTTTGGGACTTTTTCAGGTTATAAACTAAATTTAGGCAAGAGTGAGGTGTTTGTGGTGCACCCTGGAGACCAGGAGGAAGGTATTGGTAGGCTCCCGCTTAGGCAGGCAGGGGAGAGTTTTAGGTGCCTGGGGGTGCAGGTCGCCAGGGACTGGGGGACTCTTCACAAACAATTTCACCAGACTTGCAGATCAGATGGAGGAGGAGTTCAAGAGGTGGGACATGCTGCCATTGTCGTTGGCGGGGAGGGTGCAGTCCATCAAAATGACGGTGCTTCCGAGGTTCTTGTTCCTCTTTCAGTGCTTGCCCATCGTCATCCCCAGGGCCTTCTTTAGGAGAGTGACTAGCAGTATCTTGAGCTTTGTGTGGGCACATGGGACTCCGAGAGTGAAGTGGGTTTTCCTGGAGTGAGGGAGGGATAGAGGCGGGCTGGCGCTGCCCAACCTTTTGGGGTACTATTGGTCGGCCAATGTGTCAATGGTGCGTAAATGGGTGATGGAGGGGGGAGGGGCGGCGTGGAAAAGAATGGAGATGGCGTCATGTAGAGGTACGAGCCTGGGTGCCATGGTAACGGCGCTGTTGCCGCTCTCCCCCAAGAGGTTTACCACGAGCCCGGTGGTGGCGGCGACCCCAAGAATCTGGGGACAGTGGAGACGGCATAGGGGGGAAACAAGGGGGCTCGATGGAGGCTCCATTGGGTGGCAATCATCGGTTCATCCCGGGGAACAAGGATGGGGGATTTAGGGGGTGGCAAAGGGTGGGCATCAGTAAATTGAGGGACCTGTTTATTGGCGGGAGGTTTGCGGGCCTGGGGGAACTGGAAGATAAATTTGGGCTTCCCCAAGGGAACATGTTCAGATACTTGCAGGTAAAGGCGTTTGCTAGGCGACAGGTAGAGGGATTCCCTTTGCTGCCCTCGCGGGGGACAATGGACAGAGTGCTTTCGGGGGGGTGGGTCGGAGATGGGAAGGTGTCTGACATCTATAAGGTAATGCAGGAGGTGGAGGAGTCGTCAGTGGAGGAGCTGAAGGCTAAATGGGAGGGGGAATTTGGGGAGCAGATAGAGGATGGGACTTGGGCGGATGCCTTGGAGAGAGTCAACTCTTCCTCTTCATGTGCGAGGCTTAGTCTCATCCGATTTAAGGTGCTGCACCGGGCCCACATGTCCGGGACTAGGATGAGTAGGTTCTTTGGGGGCGAGGACAGGTGCACCAGATGTTTGGGGAGTCCAGCGAATCATGCCCATATGTTCTGGGCATGCCCAGCACTGGAAGAATTCTGGAAGGGGGTGGCGGGGATGGTGTCGAGGGTGGTTGGATCCAGGGTCAAACCAGGGTGGGGACTCGCGATTTTCAGAGTTGCGGTGGAGCCGGGAGTGCAGGAGGCGAAAAAGGCCGGTGTCCTGGCCTTTGCGTCCCTAGTAGCCCGGCGGAGGATCTTGCTGCAGTGGAAGGATGCGAGGCCCCCAAGTGTGGAGACCTGGGTCAATGACATGGCGGGATTTATAAAGGGGGGGTGTTCTTTAGTTTCTATTTTTCTCGATACGGTTATGTAACTTAACATTGTGTTAATTTAAGTTGTTGTTAATATGTTGGGTTGTTCATTGAGGAGGGGCGAAGGTTCATGATTGTTGTCATTACTGTTATTGTTGGTACTTTAGTATGGTTTGATGTTGTTGTATAAATTCAAAATTTTTCAATAAAAATTATTTTTTTTTAAAAAAAGATGCAAGGCTTGAAAATATTCCTTTTGCTTTCAGAGAATGGGTTCCTGCACATGAATGTATATCACTTGTAGCAAGCGCAACTGAGCAACATAACAAGCTCAACTAATTATCTTAAATTGTTTATTAATGTAGCAGTTAGCACACTCAGGATTATTCCGCGACCACTGCCCAATTGTAAAATTATATCTAACCAGTGGACGTTTTGTTTTCAGTTTTGAAAGTGCAGATTGGTTGAGTACGGTCTGTACTCTGCTTAATGGAACTACTGAAGAAGCATGCTGCTTGACTAGTGATGTGGCTACAGGAGTCATTTTTCCACTGAACCGCAACTCTGAATTGCATTTCAGTCCAAAAAAATGTTCTGCCTAACATTTAATTTAGCAATGTCATGTATAAATTTCAGTGGCAGTGAAATGCCAGGTACGTAGACCGTACATCCCAACAATTGGCTCATCGAATCAAACAGTATATTTGTAATAGGCAGAGTACAGATGTTACTCTACCAGTCCATGCTTACAAAACCCAAGACAAAACGGTAACTGTTGGATGTGATTCATCGATTGGGTAGCACATGTGAAGTTACACTCACAACCAAATTAAAATAATCAAACAAACTCGTACAGCTCATTTATACTTGCTAGAAGCACATGCACAGACCCATTCTTTGCAAAAAGGAATATGTTCAAGCTTTGTGCCTTTTTTGAATTACCCGGGATGTTGGGAGTCTGGAATTTCCCTTCGCCTTCTCCATGGAAATGCCTTTGCCAATCAGAGTCCGCTTGCTAACCAGTCAGTACCCTCTTCTTTTGTAGTATAAATTGTTCTATTGTTTGAAATTAGGCATTCTTGTGTTTGTCCTGAGTGCGAGATGAAAAGCTTCAGCAACCTGTCGCTTTTCATCAACATTCAAATTCTGTACCGCCAAGCGACGGTACTTAGATTTGATTTTTATTTCAGTTTGCAGGCCCAGGTTTAGATGTCATCCATGTCTTTGTAAACTCTAGATGAAAATGAAATGAAATGAAAATCGCTTTATTGTCACGAGTAGGCTTCAATGAAGTTACTGTGAAAAGCCCCTAGTCGCCACATTCCGGCGCCTGTCCGGGGAGGCTGGTACGGGAATCGAACCGTGCTGCTGGCCTGCTTTAAAAGCCAGCGATTTAGCTGAGTGAGCTAAACCAGCCCCAGTTTAGTCATTTGACTATTCAAATGACCTCCTGGCCATCCTCCCACCTTTCATTCTACATACACTTGAACAACTTCTGCAGCCCATATCCTATCAAACACCAAGTCTTGTTGACCCCTTACCCCTGTGCTTGCTGTCCTACATTTGCATTCTGGTCCTGAAATACCTAAATTTTAAAATTATATCCTTGTATTCAAATCCCTCTAGGGCCTCAACATCTGCCTGTTGCTGTAACCTCCTCTACTTCTGCAGTGCTCAAAGTTCTCTGCACTCCTTCAATCCTAGCTTCTTGCATCCCCGATTATAAATCACTCCACCAACTATTCCACCATTGGGAGCAATGTCTTCAACTGCCTAGCCACCTAAAATTCCCCCATCTAAATCTCACCACCTTGGTCTCCTCCTTCAAGAGGCTTAATCCTGTCTCTGACTAAACTTTAGATCATATCTCCAAACACGTTTTATGGATCAGATTACACTCCTGTTAAAATGCTCAAGCCTTTTCTGGAGGTATTTGTCCTCCTGTTATCTTACCAAACTTGACCAGCAACTAACAATAATATTTATCCGCTAGCTAGGACAATGTATTTAATGGAGGAAAATACTTATCCAGTCACAAGATCATAGAATTTACAGTGCAGAAGGAGGCCATTCTGCCCATCTAGTCTGCACCAGCTCTTGGAAAGAGCACCTTATCCAACCCCACACCTCCACCCTATCCCCATAACTCAGTAACCCCATCCAACACTTCGGGCAATTTTGGACACTAAGGGCAATTTAGCATGTCCAATCCAGCTAACCCGCACATCTTTGGACTGTGGGAGGAAACCGGAGCACCCGGAGGAAACCCACACACGCACAGAAAGAACGTGCAGACTCCGCACAGACAGTGACCCAAGCCGGGAATCAAACATGGGACCCTGGAGCTCTGAAGCAATTGTGCTAACCACTATGCTACCCGTGCTGCCCAAACAGATCCTAACAGAGTTGAAGAGAAATGTGTGGTAAGGACTTGGGACAATGATATTGAAGGGGGCTTAATTACATTCCAACGGTCCTTATTTAGAGTACTTTTCCAGCTATCTACAACATTTTCCTACTTCATCTGTCTCCCAGGCAGCCCACAGGCTCCCTCACATCGACAACCTTAAACATTCACTCCCCCCACAACTAATGTACCATTAGTATGATATAGTATATATAGCAAGATGCACTACAGCAACTCATCAAAGCTTCATCTTCCAAAACAGTGACCTATATCTCTAAAGGTAGCAGATGCATGGAAACATGAGTACCTGCAAGTTTCCCTCCATGTCACACACCATTCTGACATGGAAATATATCACTGTTTCTTCATTGTCGCTGGGTGAAAACCTTGGAACTCTACTTAACAGCACTTTGGAAGTACTTACACTGCTCAAACTATAGTGGTTCAAAGGTCAACTTACCACCACCTTCTCAAGAACAAATCAGGGATAGGCAGTTAATTCCAGCCTCGTCAGCAACATTAACATTTCACGCACAAGTTTTTGAAAAAAGAGACACTAATCACTTTCCTTCAGTAGAATCAGGAACAGATAACATGTTGAAGTGGAGGGAGAGAACAGAGGAGATTTACAACAATTATTCCAGGGATAAACAACTGTCATTATGAGAATAGATTGGAGGGGATAGCTTTGGCTCTGTTTTCCTAGGGAAAAAGGCCGAAAGGAGGCTTGATGTGGAGGTGCCAGCATTGGACTGGGGTGGTCAAAGTAAGAAGTCTTGCCTATATAGAGACAATGTCAATGATGCAAGACGATACTTGGAATGAGAGTCTTTTTAGGTGATTAAGTCTTTACAGGTCCAGATGGAGCGACTGGAGAGAGGGATAATCACAGGTTAAAGAGGTGTGACTTGTGGTAGCACAAGTCGGGCAGCACAAGTGAATAGCACTGTGGCTTCACGGTGCCAGGGTCCCAGGTTCGATTCCCCACTGGGTCACTGTCTGTGCGGAGTCTGCACGTTCTCCCCATGTCTGCGTGGGTTTCCTCCGGTTGTTCCAGTTTCCTCCCACAGTCCAAAGACGTGCAGGTTAGGTGGATTGGCCATGCTAAATTGCCCTTAGTGTCGAAAAGGTGAGGAGTTATTGGGTTACGGGAATAGGGTGGCAGTGAGGGCTTAATGTGGGTCGGATCCCACATGTGGGGCTGGTTTAGCTCACCAGGCTAAATTGCTGGCTTTTAAAGCAGACCAAGCAGGCCAGCAGCACGGTTCGATTCCCGTACCAGCCTCCCTGGACAGGCGCCGGAATGTGGCGACTAGGGGCTTTTCACAGTAACTTCATTGAAGCCTACTCGTGACAATAAGCTATTTTCATTTACATCAGACTCGATGGGCCGAATGGTCTCCTTCTGCACTGTATGTTCTATGTCAAGCCAGGACAGTTGGTAGAATTTTGTAAGCCCAGGCCAGATGGTGGTTGTGTGTGTGTGTGGTTTGGGGGGGGGGGGGGGGGGGGTGAATGTAATGAGACATGAATCCAAGGTCCCGGTTGAGACCGTTCTCGTTCTGATGAAGGATTTATTTACCCGAAACATTTTCTCTCCACAGATGCATGTCCAATAGTGTTATTTTCTTTAAATTAACTTGGCTTCTTGCACATTCTTCCCATGCTTGCGTGGGTTTCGCTCCCACAACCCAAAAGATGTGCAGGCTTGGTGGATTAGCCTTGCTAAATTGCCCCTTAATTGGAAAAAAAAAATTGGGTTCTCTAAATTTATAAAAAATTAAATGTTAACTTTCCCCCCCCACATACATTATCTTACTTACTATGTGATTCCAGCAATTTTCAGTCATTTCAGATTTCTAGCAGTATTTTATTTCACCAACTTACTCAGTGTTTGCCACTCCCTCACGCACAGCCACTCAGTACCTGACTTCTGCAAATTGCTGTCTGTATATCTACATCCAACAACTCACTTCACATATTTTAAGGCCTCCAGAAATCTTTCCATTCAATAACTAATTTAATCTATCTATTCCTTCTTCAACTCTCCACATCGTGATAATCTCTGTCCTCCACAGTAAGGCACTCGTATCAATCTATAAGCAAATAGTTGGGAAACAATATCCACCAACATAAATCCACACATTAGAAGCTCAAAGACAGAGGAGGCCTCTGAAAAAGGTTCAAGATGCTTAGATTGGTTTGAATTTAAATCATGCATCATGTTTGGGGGTAATTGGGCTAGAGGTTGGAAGGTGGTAGATCTCCACCTAACACCATCCTGCCCAATTAAATGCCTGCCTCTCCATTCCATTCCCCCCCCCCCCCCCCCCCCCCCCCCCAAACAAAGTCCTGGGGAGAACATAAAATACCATACAAATATTCCAACTGGAGTTGAAATAGCATTTTTATCTAGACTTAATGCAAGTTTCTGCATTTTGTTCTTGATGCCTAAAGCTCAGGATTCCATCTGCTTCATCATCCTGCCCTGCCACCTCAAAGTCCCGTGTGTATACACACATATATAGGTACCACTAGTCTCACTACACCCTTTAAAATTGCACCATTTAGCTTGTATATTCTCATTCTTTCCACCATATGAAAGAAAAAAACTTGCAATAATATAACACCTTTCACAACTTCAGGACATTTCATTGCTTCACAAAAAGTGTAGTCACTTTTGTAACGAGGGGGAACTTAGTTGCCAATTTGTGCACAGAAAGTTCCCACAAACAGCAATGAAATAATTGATTGGATTTTAGCCATCTTGTACATATAACATTGGCCAAAATATCAGAACACAACCCCCCCACCACCCCACTGCGCTGCTCTTCTTCGAAAGGTATCATACAATCCTTTACTTGCAAGTGAGAAGACAGACAGGGTCTGGCTTTAACATCTTATCTGAAAGACAACTACTCCAGTAGTGTAGTACTCCTTCAGTTACTGCACTGATGCAACATTTTAGCTTTTATGCTGAAGTCACCAGAAATGGTGCTGGAACCTACAACCTCCTTAGGAAACAAAGATGTGGTGATGCCAGCATTGGACTGGGGCTGGTTTAGCACAGTGGGCTAAACAGCTGGCTTGCAATGCAGAATGCCAGTAGCACAGATTTAATTACTGTACCTGCCTCACCAAACAGGTCCTGGAATATGGCGACTAAGGGCTTTTCACAGTAACTTCATTGAAGCCTCCTCGTGACAATAAGCGATTATTATTATTTAAGAAGTCTTACAACACTAGGTTAAAGTCCAACAGGTTCGTTTGGAGCTCCTTCATCAGGTAAGTGAAGAGGTGTTTCCACAAATTCATATATAGACAACGTCAATGATGCAAGATGATACTCTGAATGGGAGTCTTTGCAGGTAATTAAGTCTTCACAAGTCCAGACAGTGCGACTGGAGAGAGGGATAATCACAGGCTAGAGGTGTGAATTGTCTCAAGCCAGGACAGATGGTAGGATTTTGCAAGCCCAGGACAGAGGTTGGGGGGTGAATGTAATGAGACATGAATCCAAGATCTCAGTTGACAAACACCAGGCAGGAACCAGGGCAGCATGGTGGTTAGCATAAATGCTTCACAGCTCCAGGGTCCCAGGTTCGATTCCCGGCTGGGTCACTGTCTGTGTGGAGTCTGCACGTCCTCCCCCTGTGTGCGTGGGTTTCCTCCGGGTGCTCCGGTTTCCTCCCACAGTCCAAAGATGTGCAGGTTAGGTGGATTGGCCATGCTAAATTGCCCGTAGTGTCCTAATAAAAGTAAGGTTAAGGTTGTTGGGTTACGGGTATAGGGTGGATACGTGGGTTTGAGTAGGGTGGATCATGGCTCGGCACAACATTGAGGGCCGAAGGGCCTGTTCTGTGCTGTACTGTTCTATGTTCTATGAACGTTTCCTTCCAGTCGGGGAACACTTCAACAGTCAAGGGCATTCAGGATCTTCGGGTAAGCATTCTCCAAGGCGGCCTTCAGGACACGCGACAACCTGCGCCGAGCAGGAACTGATAGCCAAGTTCCGCACGCAAGTACGGCCTCAACCAGGACCTTGGATTCTGATGAAAGCTATTGACTCCAAACAAACCTGTTGGACTCTAACCTGGTGTTGTAAGACTGCGATCCTAGAAAATTTAAATCTAAATAAAACACATGAAAATTTTGCTGAGACCATTAAAAAATGTTACATGGAAACATTCAATATTTGAGATTATCTGCTGAATACAAGTGTTGATAATTGAAACAGGCTTAACATTAATTCCCTTTGTTCAAGTTTTGTAAATCCTGTGCATGTTTGGGGACGTTTTGAGAGAACTCGTGCATTAAGTTACACGAGTTATGCATTTTGTAAACTTATGCATTCGCTGGTTTACATGAAGCTCATTCTGGTTTCTCTCACCCCCACCACCCCCCAAATGCCCACGGTTTTTAAACTCAGGTGCTCGACAGCGCCTTTACCAACTGAAAACTGACGATTACGTCAATTGAAAGAAAAATACCCTTTAACCACTGTAAACATCGCCAGACCAAGGCAACCGCTAACCTTGGGACTCGAACCCCCGTTAAATCGATTGGTGACATATTCGCTAAGAAAAAATAAATAAGTTAGCAAAACGTGTTTTTAAAAAAAAACATGCAGCGTCCTCCGACTGGAGGTAAAAGTTGTCCCCCTTTCGCCGGTATTTTGTTTACCATCCACCCCAGACTGGGCTGAGCTGAGCCGAGCCGCACCATCCAGTTGCAGGGCTGCGATTCAGACGGGCCTCTCTCAGCAGCCACCTCGAGCAAAAGGCGGGGAGTGAGGCTGACTCTAGCGGGACTGGGGCGCCTCACTCACACACACCACCACCTCTCCCACTCGGCCTTGTGAACAAAGCCCCGTCACCCCTCCCCCCCAGCATCCGGCCAATCGGCGCTCGGGCCGACCGGCCGGCGCGCGCAGCACCGCGAGCGCTGAGCGGGCCCCGAGGATGGCCTGGCTGCCGGCGGAGGTCAGGGGGCAGGCATCGCACCTGCTGCACTCACCTGTCCCAGGGGGCATCACAGTGCCCACACCGTGTCAGTGCTCTCTCACGACCTATCTAGCAGGCCGAGTGTAAGGGTTTTGCCAGAATGCGGGTTGTGGCGTCCCCAATGGCGGGAGGAGCGCCCCAAGGCTGCTGACCTGCATTTAAATTGAGAATGGCGGCCTGCCACCAGCTTTTAAACGAGAACGAAATGAGGCTATGTGCAAAACCAACCACGAGTAGACGGTGCAAAACTTGACCTCTTCTTTGGAAATAAGGAAGGGCAGGTGACAGAAGTGTTAGCCATGGAGAATGATAGGCCTGGCCCAAAAGTTAAAATTGGGCCAAAGCCAGTTTTGATGGTACGAAGTCAACACTCACCTGAGGAAGGAGATGCACTCCAAAAGCCAGTGATTCCAAACAAACCTATTGGGTTTAATCTGGTGTTGTGAGACTTCTTACTGTGCCCACCCCAGTCAAACGCCGGCATCTCCACATCATAATTTTGATGGTATTAGACGGAACCTTTCAAAAGTTGATCGGGGGAGTCTGTTGGCAGGCAAAGGGAGGGCTGGTAAGTAAGTGGGAGGAACTAGGGTTCAGGGTAAGCAGATTCCTTTTAGAGTGAAGGGCAAAGCTGGTAGAATAGGGAATGCTGGATGACTCGGGATATTGAGGCCCTGGTCAAAAAGGAGGCAATAACATGTATAGGCAGCTGGGATCAAGTGGATCCCTTGAAGAGTATAGAGGTTGTCGGAGTAGAGTCAAAGAATAGAATTTACAGTTCAGAAGGAGGCCATTCGGCCCACCGAGTCTGCACCGCCCCCTGGAAAGAGGACCCCACCCAAGCCCACTCCTCCACCCTATCCCCGCAACCCAGTAACCCCACATAAACATTTTTGGACATATAGGGCAATTTATGCACCCACCCTGCACATCTTTGGACTGTGGGAAGAAACCGGAGCACCCAGAGGATACCCACGCAAACACGGGGAGAAAGTGCAGACTCCGCACAGTTAAGAGAGAAATCAGAGTTATGAGAGAAATCGGAAGGGCAAAAAGGGGACTCGAGTTGGCTTTGGCAGATAAGGCAAAGGAGAATCCAAAGATCTTCTACGAATACATGAAGGGCAAAAGAGTAACTCGACAGAGAGTAGGGCCTCTAGGATCTACAAGACCATCTATCTGCAGATCCACAAGAGATGGGTGAGATCCTAAATTAATATTTCTCATTGGTATTTACTGTTGAGAAAGGCATGGATGTTAGGGAACTTGGGGAAATAAATAGTGATACCTTGAGGAGCGTACATATTCCAGTGAAGAAGGTGCTAAAAGTCTTAAAGTGCATCAAGGTAGATCAAGGCTGGTTTAGCACAGAGCTAAAGAGCTGGCTTTGAAAGCAGACCAAGGCAGGCCTGCACCATGGTTCAATTCCCGTACCAGCCTCCCCGAACAGGCGCCGGAATGTGGCGACTAGGGGCTTTTCACAGTAACTTCATTTGAAGCCTACTTGTGACAATAAGCGATTTTCATTTTTTTCATTTTCAAATCTGATTAAATGTATCCCAGGAAGGACGTTGTGGGAGGCTAGAGGGGAAATTGCGGGTCCCCTAGCAGAGATATTTGAATTGTAGACAGCCACAGGTGAGATGCCTGAAGGTTGGAGGGTAGCAAATGTTGTGTCTTTGTTTAAGAAGGGCCGCAGGTAGGGCATTCGGCGGCGCAGTGGTTAGCACTGCTGTCTCACAGCGCCGAGGTCCCAGGTTCGATCCTGTCTTTGGGTCACTGTCCGTGTGGAGTTTGCAAATTCTCCCTGTGTTTGCGTGGGTTTCATCCCCACAACACAAAGATGTGCATGCAGGTAGATTGGCCACGCTAAATTGCCCCTTAATTGGAAAATATTAATTGGGTATTCTAAATTTATAAAAACAAAAAAACGAAGGGCCGCAAGGAAAAGCCTGGGAACTACTGGGAAGAAACCAGAAGGCAGAACTACCATTTGTACTCAATTGCCACTTCTTCAATATGGGCGTCTAATATCTCTAAACCCACATCCCCCACCAGGACAGTCTCAGAGCTATCACTCAATTTCATTGAATTCCAATTTCACCCTTGCCTCACCTTCACCTGGTCCATCTCTGATTTTTCCCTTCTGTTCTTCGACTTCTCGGTCTTCTTTTCTGGAGATGTGGGCTGGGATTCTCCGAGACGGCCCGCGATGCCGGTGCGATGCCGGGACTCGATACTCCCAACCAGCCAAAACCGCGCGAATGCAGCGGTTTTGGGCATGTTTGGGCATCTTCCAGTATTGTTGACCATGGTGGAGGGGGCAGCTGCCCTGCATGAAGCCCTATGGGAGCTGGAGCAGGGGCTTCACAGAGAGGCGGCGGAGGCTGCACCAGAGGAGCGTGCCGCAGTGGGTCAGATGCCAGCCGCTCAAGCTGCAGGGCCACCCGCCCGACAGGTGCAGGAGGAGGACCATGATGAGGGGGAGCCACGGGACGAGGATACCGAGGAGGAGGAGGACAAGGGGGAGGAGGAGGCGGTGCCATGACCACAGAGGCGTCTGATGAGGCCTTGTGTATACCGGCGCTGCATGTCCTTCCAGGACCTCCCGCACAGGGCATGCAGAGCTGGGAAACCATCGCCCACATCTGCCAACTGATGGCACACCTGGCACCGCGTGGGACTGGGGGGGGGGGGGGGGGGGGGGAACACCCCTTCCTGGTGGCCATCAAGGTGACAGTCACCCCGAACTTCTACGTGGCGGGGTCGTTCCAGTCACCGAGTCCGGAATCTCCCAGGCATTGGTGCACCGGTGCATCCGTGCAGTGACTGACGCCCTGTATGACATTGCGGACTGGTACATCCAGTTCCCTTGGACCGCGCCCACCAGGATGCCCGGGTTGCGGGCTTCGCTGCGGTTACCAGCTTAGAGAGGGCGATCAACGGGGTGCACATTGCCATGCGACCACCATCGGATAACAGGGCGATGTTCATGAATAGGAAGGGGTTCTACAAGTGGTCTGTGACCACCGGATGAAGATCCTGCATGTATGCGACCGGTACCCGGGCAGTGAACATGACACGATCATATTGGCACAATTGTTCATCCCCAGCATGTTCAAGGGACACCTGCCCAGCTACAGGGTTGGTTGCTGGCCGATGACGCCTATACGGAGGCCACAGACTGATGCAGAGGCCCGCTACAATGATGCCCATTGTGTGACCAGGGGTGTGGTCAAGAGGTGCTTTGGACTGCTGAAGATACGCTTTTAATTCTCCACCTTGCTCTCATGCTGACCTTTCTGCCCACAGCCTGCTGCAGCGTCCGGTGAAGCTCAATGCAAACATGAGGAACAGCACCTTAACTTCCAACTCAGTACTCTACAGCCTCCTTCAGTCAACATTGAGTTCAACAACTTTAGATAAAATCCTCTGTCTCCATTTTGTTCTGTTTTTTTCTTATTGTTTTGTTGAGTCATGTCCATCTTGTTTCTTTCTTTATGCCCTCATGTTGCATTCAGGTGCTTTTTATGCAGCAACGAATGCCCTATTTAGACACAACTTTTGTTTCTTTACAACGTGGCCTCTTTGTTTATTGTGTCATGAAATATTTTGTTGTTAATCTCCCCTAGCCTCCACCCCTTCACTGACCTACCCCTTTGTCCTTCACCACCTGTCACTGACCTCCCCATTTGTCCTTCACCTCCCTTCACTCCCCTTTGTCCTTCACCACCTATCACTGACCTACCTTTCTGTCCTTCACCCCATCACTGATCTACTCCTTTGTTCTTCACCCCACATCACTTACCTATCCCTTTGTCCTACACTCCCCTTTGTCCTTCACTCCCCCATCACTGATCTACCCCTTTGTCCTTCACCCCATCACTCACCCCCCCATCACTGATCTATCACTTTTTCCTTCACCCCCCTTCACTCCCCTTTGTCCTTCACCCCTCCATCACTGACCTACCCCTTTGTCCATCACTCACCCCCCCATCACAGACCTATCCCTTTATTCCTCAACTCCCCCACTCAACCCTCTCTCCCTCCACCCCAATTCTGGCGTAAAACATCCACATTTCCACCTTTATTCAGTTCTGATGAAAGATCAGCATCAATCTGAAACATTAGCTCAGTTACTCTCTACAGATGCTGCCTGACCAGCCAGGTTTTTCCTGCTTATTTTGTTCTTATTGCATATCAATGAAACAACCTCCATCCGCTGTGCTTTGCAAGTCAGTACTGTATTCCAGCCCAAAGAGTAAACAATGTAATCAATAACTAAACAGGTTTCTTTGTTGTCACCACAGTCTTTGACTGTTTCTAATTGATTGTGTCTATGGTAGTACTGCCCTGATTAAATAAAGTTACTGTAAAGGAAGGCTGCCTCACTTGTGATATATTCAGGTGGTATATGATTTCAAGAGTATCTTATGTATGACATTGGCAATATTTTTTACAACCGTAATTTAAGCTTGTGTTCGTCGGTTTGAGAAAAGGCAATTGGCTGGTTTATAAGTAACTAACTATATCATTAATATGCACCTCTGTACATAATTTGTTTCTAGGCAACTCAAAATTAGAAGTTGCAGTGCAGGTTAGACGTGCAGGCTAGGTGGATTTAGATTTAGAACAGTACAGCACAGAACAGGCCCTTCGGCCCTCGATGTTGTGCCGAGCAATGAATCACCCTACTCAAACTCACATATCCACCCTATACCCGTAACCCAACAACTCCCCCTTAACCTTACTTTTTAGGACACTACGGGCAATTTAGCATGGCCAATCCACCTAACCCGCTATTGGTCACGTCATTGATTGGTCACGCTAAATTGCCCCTTAATTGGAAAAAAATAATTGGGTACTCTAAAAAAAAATTTTTAATAGAATCTGCAGCTCTCAAGCAAAGCACTGTTTTAAAGGGACACATGGAGACTGTGGTTGTTCAGAAATAGTTCTCATATAATGCAAATATTTTATTGACTATTTTATTTTGCACAGTAAAGCAACATTAATAATAAGAGGGCAGCACGGTAGCATTGTGGCTAGCACAATCGCTTCACAGCTCCAGGGTCCCAGGTTCGATTCCGGCTTGGGTCACTGTCTGTGCGGAGTCTGCACATCCTCCCCGTGTGTGCGTGTGTTTCCTCCGGGTGCTCCGGTTTCCTCCCACAGTCCAAAGATGTGCAGGTTAGGTGGATTGGCCATGATAAATTGCCCTTAGTGTCCAAAATTGCCCTTAGTGTTGGGTGGGGTTATGGGGATAGGGTGAAGGTGTTAACCTTGGGTAGGGTGCTCTTTCCAGGAGCCGGTGCAGACTCGATGGGCCGAATGGCCTCCTTCTGCACTGTAAATTCTATGAAAATTCTATAAGATTTATTGTCACAAGTAGGCTTACATTAACACTGCAATGAAGTTACTGTGAAAAGTCCCTAGTGGCTTGTTTTGGTACACAACGGAGAATTTAGAATGTCCAAATTACCTAACAGCACGTCTTTCGGGACTTGTGGGAGGAACCTAGAGCACCCGGAGGAAACCCACGCAGACACAGGGGGCGGAATTCTCCGCTCCGCGCGGCATCGGGAAGGCCGTCGTGAACTCGGCCGAGTTTCACGACGGCCTCGGAGGCGGCTCCTCGCACCCTATTCACCCACCCCCAGGGGGCTAGGAGCGGCGCTCCGTAAATCTCGGCCGTCGTGCCTTGACGCTTGCGTCAAGGCGACGCGCCGAGAATGACGCGACGGCGGCGCCGAAGTGACGTCAGCACGCATGCGCAGGTTAGCCGGCTCCAACCTGCGCATAGATATCATAGAATTTACAGTGCAGAAGGAAGCCATTCGGCCCATCGAGTCTGCACCGGCTCTTGGAAAGAGCGCCCTACGCAAGGTCAACACCTCCACCTTATCCCCATAACCCAGTAACCCCACCCAACACTAAGGGCAATTTTGGACACTAAGGGCAATTTATCATGGCCAATCCACCTAACCTGCACATCTTTGGACTGTGGGAGGAAACCGGAGCACCCGGAGGAAACCCACGCACACACGCGGAGGATGTGCAGACTCGACACAGACAGTGACACAAGCCGGAACCGAACCTGGGATCCTGGAGCTGTGAAGCAATTGTGCTATCCACAAGTCTACCATGCTGCCCCGCAAGACGTGACGGCTTGATCGTGCGGGGCGGCAGAGGGGAAAGAGTGCATCTCTTGGAGACGCCGGCCCGACGATCGGTGGGCACCGATCACGGGCCAGTCCCCTCCCGAGCACGGCCGTGGTGCTCACTCCCCTCTCCGCCCCCCACAAGCCACAAATGAACCTTTGGCGCCATGTTCACAATGGCAGCGACCAAGTGTGGTTGCCGCCGGCGTGAACAGGTCGGGAACGTCAGGCCGCTCGGCCCATCCGGACCGGAGAATCGCCGGTCGCCGTGAAGTTATTTTTGACATTTTTTTAAAAGGCGTTAACATGATAGTGTTGGAAATGTATCATCCTGTCACCTGCAAATGATTTAAGTGGATGCCCTAATAACAAAAACTACATCATGAACACCTTGGTTCTTTGCAGCGTCAGTTTGGCTAAATGTTAGCACTCTTATTTGAGTCACAGGTTCTAGGTTTAAATACCATTTAAACATATAATCTAGACTGTACCCAGTGTGGAAGGGGCAGGGAGGGAGGAGGACGTTCTCCTCAACCTGCTTCTCTTGCATTTGACCACTAACAGATCCTCCTCCAGTGTGCAGCAGATCAGGATCACGGACAAGCAAACTAGAAGTAGCATACAGTAGGTTGATGTACCGTCAATTACCACGAGATAAGAATGGTGGAATAATCGAGGCTTTATTGAACAAGATGTTATGTCTCCTGTAGCTGGAACCAGAATGGCTGCAGCGCAGGAGAGCACACCCTTTTATACGCCGCCTGCTGGGCGGAGCCAGCAGGCAGGGATTTACCATCGTACCTCTAATATACGGACAGTGCCGTAATACATACAATATATCACGAGTGGTGTTTACCACATTCACCCCCTGTTAAAAAAGAGTCCGGCGGGGGTGACGAAAACATAACAAATTAAGTCTGTCGAGGGCTCTGAACATCCACCGCGATCGCCTCAGTCCTGGTGGTGATATGGACATGACGACATGGTCACCTGCAACTCCGGGAGAGTGTTGTCCTCGTCTTCGTCACCCCGAGTGGATCCAGTGGGAGGACGGATCCTGCTGGGGTGGGGGCTGCGGTGAGGTTCGCTGAGGGAGGGTGGCACAGGGGTGAATGAGGCAACCGGGGGGGAAAGGAGCGGTGTCAGGTCGGGGGTCGTGGGTGGGGACCCAGCGGGTGCCAGGTCCCGGAGAAAGACTGTGTCTTGACGCCCATTGGGGTGTGCCACGTAGGCGTACTGCGGGTTTGCATGGAGGAGATGGACTTTCTCGACCATGGGGTCCGTAGGAGGATGGGTGCAGGAACTGTCAGCCATGTTGGGAGCGAGACCCCGGCGGTGGACTTCCTGGGGAAGGCAAACACACGTTCGTGAGGGGTCTCATTAGTGGTGGTGCAGAGGAGCGACCGGATGGAGTGGTGCGCGTCAGGGAGGACCTCCTGCCAGCGGGAGATCGGGAGATGTTTAGACCGCAGGGCCAGCAGAACGGCCTTCCAGATCATCCCATTCTCCCTCTCCACCTGCCCGTTTCCCCGGGGGTTGTAGCTGGTCGTCCTGCTCGAGGCAATGCCCTTGCTGAGCAGGAACTGACGCAGCTCATCGCTCATGAAAGAGGGTCCCAGATCGCTGTGAATGTACGTGGGGAAACCGAATAGAGTGAAGATGCTATGCAGGGCTTTGATTACCGTGGCAGAAGTCATGTCAGGGCATGGGATGGCGAAAGGGAACCGGGAGTACTCATCAATAACGTTGAGGAAGTACATGTTGCAGTCAGTGGAGGGGAGGGGCCCTTTGAAGTCCATGCTGAGGCGTTCAAAGGTGCGGGAGGCTTTCACCAGGTGCGCTCTATCTGGCCGGTAGAAGTGAGGCTTGCACTCTGCGCAGACTTGGCAGTCTCTGGTGACGGTCCTCACCTCCTCAATGCTGTAGGGCAGGTTGCGGGCCTTGACAAAATGGAAGACCCGGGTGACCCCCGGATGGCAAAGGTCACAGTGAAGAGCCCGGAATCGGTCCACCTGTGTGCTGGCACATGTACATGATAGGGGGGTCATTGAGTTTCCCCGGGCGATAGAAGATCTCATCGTTATAGGTGGAGAGCTCGATCCTCCACCTCAAGATCTTGTCATTTTTGATCTTGCCACGCTGTGTATTATTAAACATAAAGGCAACCGACCATTGGTCAGTGAGGAGAGTGAATCTCCTGCCGGCCAGGTAATGCCTCCAATCCCGCACAGCTTCCACAATGGCTTGGGCCTTCTCGACAGAGTGCTGAATTTCGGAGGCATGGAGGGTGCGGGAAAAGAAAGTCACGGGTCTGCCCGCCTGGTTAAGGGTGGCGGCCAGAGCCACGTCCAATGCATCGCTCTCCACCTGAAAGGGGAGGGACCCGTTGACAATGTGCATCGTGGCCTTGGCAATGTCTGCCTTGATGTGGTTGAAGGCCAGGCGGGCCTCAGCCGTCAGGGGGAAATCTGTGGACGTGATGAGTGGGCGGGCCTTGTCCGCATAATTAGGGACCCACTGGGCGTAAAACGAGAAAAACCCCAGGCAACGTTTTGGGGCAGTGGGGGAGAGGGAGTTCCAGGAGGGGACATATGCGGTTGGGGTTGGGCCCTAGGACTCCATTTTCCACGACATAGCCAAGGATGGCCAAGTGGTTGGTGTGGAACACGCATTTCTTCTTATTGTAGGTGAGGTTAAGGAGTTTGGTGGGATGGTGGCATTTTTGGAGGTTTGCGTCGTTGTCCTGCTGATCATGGCCGCAGATGGTCCTAGATCATAGAATTTACAGTGCAGAAGGAAGCAATTGTGCTATCCACAATGCTACCGTGCTGCCCCTAACGTTGACGTTATCCAGGTATGGAAAGATGGCCCGCAGCCCGTACTGGTCAACCATTCGGTCCATCTCTCACTGGAAGACCGAGACCCCATTGGTGATGCCAAAGGGAACTCTAAGGAAGTGATAGAGGCAGCCATCTGCTTCGAACGCAGGGTATTGGCGGTCCTCTGGGCGGATGGGGAGCTGGTGCTAGGGGATTTCAAGTCTACTGTGGAAAAGACTCAATGCTACGCAATCTCATTGACCATGTCAGATACGCATGGGAGGGGGTACGCGTCGAGCTGCGTGTACAGGTTGATGGTCTAACTGTAGTCAATGACCATCCTGTGCTTCTCCCCAGTCTTCACTACCACTACTTGAGCTCTCCAGGGGCTGTTGCTGGCCTCAATGATCCACTCCCGCAGAAGCCGTTGGACCTCCGACCTGATGAAGGTCCTGTCTGGGCACTGTATCGTCTGCTCCTAGTGGTGACGGGTTTGCAGTCCGGGGTGAGGTTCGCAAACAGGGAAGGTGGATTGACCTCAAGGGTCGTGAGGCCGCAGACGGTGAGGGGGGGCAGGGGTCCGCCGAATTTCAAAGTCAGGCTTTGGAGATGGCATTGAAAATCCAGGCCGAGCAACAGGGCAGCGCAGAGGTGGGGGAGGATGTAGAGCCTGAAGTTGCTGAACTCTACGCCCTGGACGGTGAGGGTCGTGATACAGTACCCCCAGATTTCAACGGAATGCCGTAATACATACAATATATCACTAGTGGTGTTTACCACATAGGTCAGGATCACTGTGACTTGCAAAAGAAGGAGCACACAGTCAGTATCACTGGGAAATAGACAAAGAGGATTGTAAAGTGGGTCAGGATCACTGAAGTGGATTGGGAGGAGTGGGAGGATTGTGAAACAGGACAGGATCACTGTGACCAAAGAGAAAATACTAGAACATCTCAGCAGGTCTGGCAGCATCTGTACGGAGAGAAAAGAGCTAATGTTTTGAGTCAAGATGACACTTTGTCAAAGCTGGATCACTGTGAAGTGGACTGGGGGATTGTGAAACAGGTCAGGATTGATGTGTTAGGCAGGTGGTTCGATGTGGACTGCACTCGATGCAGGGAAGTTAGAAACAGATGTCTAACACTGGAGAAGATCCAACACTGTTTTATTCAACTATAGAACTGCTATACATATTCAGCTGTGGGTCGACACTATACTGATCTGACTGGTGACCTTGTAGTAGCCTGACCAAACTTACTAGCTACCGCATGGTGTTTGCACTTGCTAGCTCATGGACTCTGACTGTCTCAATAGCTGGGTCCCGAGAGAGCGGGAAACCTAGTGCCCTCTAGCTTTATAGTGGTAGTGTCCTGTCTGGTGATTGGCTGTACTGTGTTGTATGCTTACTGGTCATTCTATGTGTCAATCACTGCCTGTCTGCATCTTATTGTATACATGAGTGGATATTATGACATCTCCCCCCTTTTTTTTTGTTAATTAAATACTGATGTATACGTGTATATATATATATATATATACGTCCTCCCCCTGTGTGCGTGGGTTTCCTCCGGGTGCTCCGGTTTCCTCCCACAGTCCAAAGATGTGCGGGTTAGGTGGACTGGCCCTGCTAAATTGCCCGTAGTGTCCTAATAAAAGTAAGGTTAAGGGGGGGGGGGTTGTTGGGGTTACGGGTATAGGGTGGATACGTGGGTTTGATCATGGTTCGGCACAACATTGAGGGCTGAAGGGCCTGTTCTGTGCTGTACTGTTCTATGTTCTATGTTCTATATGCCTGACTATATACAAACGGTGCTTGAACAAACATATATACATGGGAAGGTGTCGATAGTGCAGATACATGGCAAACAAAGCAATATTTACAAAGGTTAAATCGATGAATTCAGTCACAAAATTTATAAAAGTTCAGTCTACAGATTCAGTCTTTTGGTGGGTGATGAATTCTTGTCGATCGCCGCAAAGGTGGATCAGGAGCCGCCTGCATGTGGATAGGTGGGATCGCTGCCATCGCAGTGGTCGTGTGGGCCGGCCGGATCACTGGCAGATCAGTGGCCCCATGGCAGGGTACGTCCGGAGGAAGCATGATAGCCGGTGGAGCACTGCGGTCAGGTGGTGGGCGTGGAACTCTTTGCAATGCCCGTCCTTTGCGCCGTAGCAGGGAGCCATCAGCCATGCGGACAAGGAAAGACATGTGTTTGACAACAACAGCTGTGGCTGACCAGCCGCCCTCAGGCAACTGGACGCGAACATGATCGGCTGGAGCCAGCTCGGGTAGATCCGTGGCATGAGCATCATATGTGGCCTTCTGTTGGGCCCGGGACTGCTGCATTTTTTGTAAAACTGTGAGGTGGTCAAGGTCTGGAACATGGATGGCTGGAACTGTGGTCCTCAGAGAGCGATTCATGAGCATCTGCGCTGGAGACAACCCAGTGGACAGTGGGGTTGCCCTGTATGCCAGCATTGCCAGGTTGAAGTCGAAGCCCGAGTCTGCAGCTTTGCACAGCAACCGCTTGACAATATGGACCCCTTTCGCGGTCTTCCCATTTGATTGCGGGTAGTGGGGACTGGAGGTAACGTGACAGAAGTTGTAGGACTGTGCAAAATCAGACCATTCCTGGCTGTAAAAGCATGGACCGTTGTCGCTCATGATCATGAGCGGTATCCTATGCCTGGCGAACGTTTCCTTGCAGGCTTTGATGACCGCCTTCGACGTGAGGTCGGACAGTTTCACCACTTCTGGGTAACTGGAGAAGTAGTCGACCAGGAGTACGTAGTCACGCCCCTTGGTGTGGAAAAGGTCTACACCTACTTTGGACCACGGAGAGGTCACAACCTCGTGCTGTTGCAGTGTTTCCTTGGGTTGAGCCGGTTGAAACTTCTGACAGGTGGAGCAGTTGAGGACCATGTTGGCAATGTCCTGGTTAATGCCCGGCCAATAAACCGCCTCCCGAGCTCTGCGTCGGCATTTCCCGACTCCAAGGTGACCCTCATGGAGTTGACCCAGCACCACAGCCTGCATGCTCTGAGGAATAACGATCCTGTCGAGTTTCAGAAGGATGCCCTCCACAACCGTTAGCTCGTCTTTCATGTTAAAGAATTGGGGATATTATCCCTTCTGCCAGCCATGACTAAGGTGCTGCATCACATGCTGCAGTAGAGGATCCTTGGCCGTTTCCTCACAAATTTGGACCACCCGTTCATCAGAGGCTGGGAGGTTGGTGGCACACAATTGCACTTGCGCTTCTATGTGGCAGATGAAGTCACCTTGTTCACACGGTGTGGTGATGGACCAGGATAGGGCATCTGCAATGATCAGCTCTTTGCCTGGTTTGTAGACAAGTTCGAAGTCATAGCGATGGAGTCGCTGTAACCGAGGTGTCATGTCATTTAAATCCTTCTGGATTATGTGGACTAGAGGCCTGTGGTCGGGTTTCCACCATGAATTTCGGCAGGCCGTAAACGTAGTCATGAAACTTGACTATTCCTGTCAGGAGACCCGGACACTCCTTTTCGATCTGGGCATACCGTTGCTCAGTGGGCGTCATTGCCCTGGAGGCATATGCCACTGGAGCCCAGGACGAGGAGTCATCTCGCTGGAGGAGCACCGCCCCAATGCCGTCCTGGCTTGCATCAGTTGAAATCTTGGTTTCCTTGGTTAGGTCGAAGAACGCTAGAACTGGGGCTGTGGTGAGCTTTGCCTTTAGCTCACGCCATTCCGCTTCATGTGTGGGCAGCCACTGGAATTCCGTTGACTTCTTGACGAGATGACGGAGGGCCGTGGTATGGGATGCCATATTGGGAATGAACTTCCCGAGAAAGTTGACCATCCCGAGGAAGCGGAGGACCGCCTTCTTGTACTCCGGGGTCTTCATGGCGTTGATACCAAGACCTTGTCGGCGTCTGGCCGCACACCCTGCTGCAAGATGTGGTCACCTGGAAACTTAATATCCGATTGGCCAAATGAGCACTTGGCCCTGTTGAGCTGGAGACCATGTTCATGAATTCGCTGGAAGACCTGCTTGAGGCGAGCGATGTGTTCCTGGGGCATTGTGGACCAGATAATCACGTCATCCACATATACTCGCACCCCCTCGATGCCCTCCATCATCTGCTCCATGATGCGGTGAAGCACTTCGAAGGCAGAGATGATACCGAAAGACATGCGGTTGTAGCAGTAGCGACCGAACGGGGTATTGAACGTGCACAGCTTGCGACTGGACGCGTCCAGCTGTATTTGCCAAAAGCCCTGGGAGGTGTCCAGCTTAGTGAAGAATTTGGCATGAGCCATCTCACCAGTCAACTCTTCACATTTCAGGATCGGGTAATCCTCCCGCATGATGTTGCGGTGTAGATCCTTAGGATCAATGCAAATGCGGAGCTCCCCTGATGGCTTCTTTACGCAGACCATGGAGCTGACCCAGTCTGTTGGCTCTGTGACCTTCGAGATGATGCCCTGGTCTTGGATGTCCTGTAGTTGCTTTTTAGACGATCCTTGAGGGGCGGCGGCACCCGGCGTGGTGCATGAATTACAGGGGTGGCGTTCGACTTGAGCAGGATTTTATATCGGTACAGGAGCGTGCCCATTCCATCGAATACACTGTGGTACTGCATGATGTCGTCTATGTCGGCTTGCAAATTTCCATCGGGCGAGGCCGTCGCCGGTGACGATGACATGGTGTGGACTCGCTGAACCAGGTTCAGGAGCTTGCAGGCGCGAGCACCGAGCAGGCACACCCTGTCAGGCCTGACGATTTCAAACCATAGTGTTGCCTTGATCGTCTTGTTGGATACCCCTAGTTGACACAAGCCACTGGCAGCTATGGCATTGCCGTTGTAGTCAAGAAGCTGGCAGGCCGGTGGAAGAATGCTTGGTCGGCCCTGGATGGTGTCGAGGTCGGATTGTGAGATGAATATCGCAGACGCGCCGGTGCCCAGTTTAAATCGGATGCGAGCCTTGTTAACCGTGAGGACAGCACATCACTCATCGTCTGGATCCACACTGAGGTTCGAGAGGCGTTGCGCAGGTGTAGTGGAGGCCAGCTCATGTGTGGTTATGATGCCCACCCGATATGGAGACTTGAGGCAGTTAGCATCAGGGTCCGTTGGGCTGTCGGGATCGGAATCTGGCATGCCTTGTTGTATTGAACGGACACATCTGCGCTGCAGCTGGGATCGCTGGCTGCTGAGCGGTGGAGCAGATCTGCAAAGGGCTGCGTAGTGGCCAAGCTTGCCACACTGGAGACATCGGTGTCCTTTTGCCGGACATTACCGCTTTAAGTGGGCGGAGCCACAATTCAGACACGTCATGACGCTGGTGTCAGCGCGTTCCGTGCGCCATTGCGCAGTGCGGTCGGTCGACGTACACACCTGCGCAGTGGGGTGGTCGGTCTCGTCGTCCACTCGGTCGTGGTGCGCATGCGCAGGGATCTGAGAAAAGCGCGCGAAACGGCCACTCTCCTCGATGCTCAGGCCCTGCATCTGTGCGATGGCCTGCACCCTTTCCGCCTCGTGGGAGGCCAGCTTTGCAGTTTCTGCCGCCCTGATGTGGGAGTAACGATTCTTGGCATGCTCATGGGCAACGCAAGTCTCAATAGCGACAGAGAGGGTCAACTGTTTGATTTTAAAGAGCTGCTGCTGCAGAGAGTTGGAGTGGTCCCCAAAAACGAGCTGATCCCGGATCATGGAACAGCTGTTGACTCATAGTTACATGACTGCGCTAGGATGCAGAGATGGGTCAAGAAAGAGTGAAAAGGTTCAGCAGGACTGTTTTGAATTTAGTTTTGTCTTTGCCGTTGGCGAACGTAAGGGAGTTGTAGATATGGATGGCGTAATCCCCCGCAGTGGAGAGAAATAGCGCGATCTTCCTGGCATCCGTTGCTGCCTTGAGGTCGGAGGCCTCGATGTACAAGAGGAATTTTGCTTGAAGATTTTCCAGTTGGCGCCGAGGTTGCCGGAGATGCGGAGTTGAGGAGGCTGGATGTTTTCCATTTCGCTGGATGGCTGCTTCCTGGTCAATGCTGATTCACTCAAGGTAGGTCTGTCAAGATCAGTAGCACTCTGGTACCATGATATGTCAGGCAGGTTGGTTGACCAGACCTACTAGCTACCGCATGGTGTTTGTACCTGCTAGCTCGTGGATTCTGACTGTCTCAATAGCTGGGTCCCGAGGGAGCGGGAAACCTAGTGCCCTCTGGCTTTATAGTGGTAGTGTCCTGTCTGGTGATTGGCTGTACTGTGTTGTATGCTTACTGGTCATCCTATGTGTCAATCACTGCCTGTCTGCATCTTATTATATACATGAGTGGATATTATGACAAGGATCACTGTGAAGTGGACGGGGCGGGGGGGGGGGTTGTGGTACAGGTCAGGATCTCTGTGAAGTGGACGGGGCGGGGGGCGGGGGGCGGGGGGGGGGGAGATTGTGATACAGGTCAGGATCACTGTGAAGTGGACTGGAGGGATTGTGAAGCAGGTCAGTATTGCTTTTAAAAATGCCGGCCTCGACCAGCTTTCAGAATGCCAGCCGGTCGCGCATGTGTGCCTCCTCAGCAGTGCGCAGGCTTGGAGCCTGGCAGGGCTGAACTCCTCCTCCTCCTGTTGTCAGCGTGCTGACCCAGGAGCTGATTTATGTTCTGAAATCACTGAAGTCTTCCTGCCTGGGTGCAGGTCAAGTGCCCCACCCGCTGACGACACGTGTTATGAGGGCGTGAGAGAGACTCCTGCATTTTGCAGCTGCCAGCAATGCTGGTGTGAACTCCCGATGAAGAAGCTGAAATCAGGAACAAAGCAGCATAAAGATTATTACTTGAGGTATGGGTTATTATTTATGCCACTGCAAATCAGGATTCAAAGTTCATGTGTGTTAACTGAAGTCATTATCATGTGTAGCCAGTAGACTCACTTGTCACATAAAGGTAAGTGAAAATGGTGTGTTGCATAGATCAGCCGGCGTGGGTCCTGAAGGGTGGCCGGTTGGTAAAAATGGGTCCCGGGCAAAAAATGTTTGAAAAACACTGGTGTAGAACTTCAAAAGGACATTGATGTACCATCAATTGGACTCGAGACATGATGAAGATCCAAACTGTGGCTTTAATCAGCTAGTTGTTAGTCCGGTAGTCGACTACAGAGAAAGCCCGACCACCGGGAAACCTGGGTACTTATACCCCGCCTCGGAGGCGGGATCTACTTGCCTCTCGACCAATTGGTGAGCAGTCACATGACTAGTCCCAGCCAATCGGACGAGAGGCACATGACCAGCCAGAGCCAATGGGGAACCAATGCTCTGCACCAATGGCAGTGCACACATTCATACCACCGCAGACATCAACAGATTTGTTGAATGGATGGGCAAAGGGCCGATGGAGTTTAATGCAGAGAAGGATCAACTGATTCATTTTGGCAGGAAGTATGCAGAGTATCAATAGTAAACAGAGGGCACAAGTCTAAAGGAGGTGCAGGAGCAGAGGGACTTGGTTTTATGTGCATAAGTCACTAAAGGTGGCAGGACAGGTTGAGAAGGTGTTTAAAAAAGCATGCAGCAGGCAGCACGGTGGTGCAGTGGGATAGCACTGCTGCCTCGCGGCGTCGGGGTCCCAGGTTCGACCTCGGCTCTGGGTCACTGCCCGTGTGGAGTTTGCACATTCTCCCCGTGTTTGTGTGGGTTTCGCCCTCACAACCCAAATGAAATGCAAGCTAGGTGGATTGCCCCTTAATTGGAAAAAAATGAATTGGGTACTCTAAATTTATTTTTAAAAAATAAATCATGCAGCATCTTTGGTTTTATCAAAGGATGTTACATTATACCTGTATAAAACACTGGTTTGGTCTCAACTGGAGTATTGCATCCAGTTCTGCTTACCACACTTTCAGAAAGATGTGACGGCTACAGAGGGCGCACAAAGATTCAAGAGAATGGTTCCAGAGATGAGAAAATTTGGTTATGTAGAATGATTGGAGAAGTTGAAACTGTTCTGGAGAATAGAAGGTTGAGAGAAGATTTGATCGATGTATTCAAAGTCATGCAGGGCCCGGATAGAATGGATGGGGAGAAACCATTCGCAAGGACAGCACCGTAGCACAGTGGTTAGCACAGTTACTTCACAGCTCCAGGGTCCCTGGTTCGATTCCCGGCTCGGGTCGCTGTTTGTGGGGAGTCTGCAGGTTCTCCCCGTGTCTGTGTGGGTTTCCTCCGGTTTCCTCCCACAGTTGAAAGATGTACAGGTTAGGTGGATTTGCCAAGATAAATTGCCCTTGGTGTCCAAAAAGGTTAAGTGGGGTTAATGGGTAATGGGGATAGGGAGGAGGTGTGGGCTCAAGTGGGGTGCTCTTTCCCAGGGCCGGTGCAGACTCGATGGGCCAAATGGCCTCCTTCTGCATGGTAAATTCTATGATAAGATGGGAGGATCAAGAACCAGGGGGCACAGATTTAGGATAATTGACAAAAGAAGCAATAGTAACACGAGGAAACACTATTTACACACAGCGTGTGGTGCGGTGCTGGAATGCACTGCCCAAGAGCCTGGTGGAGACGGCACGATGGTTAGCACTGCAGCTTCACAGTGCCAGGGACACAGGTTCAATTCTGGCCTGAGGTGATTGTCTGTGTGGAGTTTGCACGTTCTCCCCGGGTCTGTGCAGGTTTCCCCCAGATGCTCCGGTTTCCTCCCACGGTCGGTCAAAAGATATGCAGGTTAATGGTGTTATGGGGTTCCAGGAATAGGGTGGGGGAAGTGGGCCTCGGTAGAGTGCTCTATTGGAGGGTTGGTGCAGACTCCCTGGGCCAAAGGACCTCCTTCTACACTGGAAGGTTCAATGGAGGCAGGGTCAATTAAGGTTTTCAAATGGGAATTTAATCATTGTCTGAAAAGGAAATATTTGTAGGGCTGTGGGGGAAGGGCAAGAGTGGCACCAGCCACCAGGTGAATTATTCCTTCAGAGGATCAGCACAGGCATGACAGGCTGAATGGCCTCCTTTACCTGGTGACCATTCTCTAATTATGTTTTTTCCCCATTAAGGGGCAATTTAGCGTGACCAATTTACCTACCCTGCACTTCTTTGGGTTGTGGGGGGTGAGATCCACGTAGACACGGGAGGACCATTCTATAATTCTAGCTTTGCAAATTTCTGTTACTCAGAAATCAGGGCACTCATCAGCCTGCAGGTTACATTACCACCCTCAGAGCAGCAAGGGCATGGAATGCCCTGCCTGCAACAGTAGTGGACTCGCCAACACTAAATGCATTCAAATGGTCATTGGATAGGCATATGGATGATAAGGGAATAGTGTAGATGGCTTTAGAGAGTTTCACAGGTCGGCGCAACATCGAGGGCTGAAGGGCCTGTACTGCGTTGTAATGTTCTATGTTCTATGTTCAACTCTCGATATTATCTCATTATCACTTATACAGAACCTTGCTGTACACAACTTGCTGCTTTATTTCCCAACAAAGTACAAATATTTCATTGATTCTGAAGTAATTTTGGATGTGTTTAGTCTAGAGAAGTATAAGAAGTGCAGGGATGAAATTAAAAAGGTAAGTAAGAAAGCAACGAGAGCTAATGAAAATAGATTGGCAAGTAAAATCCAGCGATATTTTATAAAGAGCAGGAAGATGCGACTCAAGAAAAGAGCAACACCGATTAGAGAATCAAAAGTGCAAGTGGTGTGTGATGTATAACGTGGGCATGGTTCTTGGTAAATTTGGCTGGATTTTTGCAGTTAGGAAGATTCTGTGGAACCTTAAAAAATTTCAGACAGGACCCTGGTACAGAAGTTTCGATCCTATTTCCAACAGATCCCCTCCTTTGCCGGTATGGGAAACGGCTGGGGCCTGATCACACAAGAAGGAATCCAAAACTCAGCAGGACCATTTGAACTCAAATGTTGAGTTCAAGCAGACGCCATTTTGGCTGCTGCAAGGTCCTTCTTTTTTTTTTTAAATTAAGAGTACCCAATTATTTTTTCCAATTAAGGGGCAATTTAGCGTAGCCAATCCACCTATCCTACACATCTTTTGGGTTGTGGGGGTGAAACCCACGCAGACAGGGGGAGAATGTGCAAACTCCTCATGGACAGTGACCCAGGGCCGGGATTCGAACCCGGGTCCTCAGCGCCGTAGGCAGCAATGCTAACCACTGTGCCACCGTGCTGCCCGCAAGGTCCTTCTTAACCTGATGTGGAGATGCCAGCTTTGGACTGGGGTGGGCACAGTAAGAAGTCTTACAAGACCAGGTTAAAGTCCAACAGGTTTATTTGGAATCACTAGCTTTCGGAGCACAGCTCATTCATCAGGTGAATGATGGTTAGGAAGAGGGGGGAATAAACTGTCAAGGCCTGAATATTTTTTTTAATCCCCTGCTCTTTAACCTGTAAAAAGAAGAACTGGATGTACTGTTTTCATTAACAGGCCAGCCGGTGAAGAATCTGTTTGAATGTTACAGTGGTAGATGAGCTGAGTCCAGTGCCGTAAAACAGTGCCAACGGTGTAAATAAAATGGTCAACACGATTAGAGGGGAGTTGAGGAGTTTTTTTCAAAATCACCCATAGGGTGGCACGAGGGCTCAAACTCACTGCTTGGGAGGATGGTAGAAGCAGAAACTCTCATCACATTTAAAAAGGGCATTTGGATATTCACTTGAAGCCCCTTAACCAACACGGTTACTGACCTGGAGCTGCAAAGTGGGAACAGGCTGGGTAGCTGATTTTTGGCCAGAAACTCCTCAAGAGGGAAGGAAGAGGGAAACACCATTGGTGGGGAAGGAGGAGGAAATATACTAATGTCGCACAGCAATTCCAAGAATGGCACTTGAAACCTAGAAATATCAAACAAATTACCTCATGTCTCTGTGTTTCATTAGAATTTACCCACATGGGAGTATCAGAACTGCTGAGAATTGGCAATTAGTGCAACTAAGACAGGGATGGGATGGGCAGAAGTGGTTGTAAGTACAGCTACTGACACATACCAAATGATTGAATGTGACTATTACGATCCTGTTTAAATCAAATATTTTATATTGAAGCACTGTGATATGTCATGGACTGT
Organism: Scyliorhinus canicula; assembly: GCF_902713615.1. NCBI lineage: Eukaryota > Metazoa > Chordata > Chondrichthyes > Carcharhiniformes > Scyliorhinidae > Scyliorhinus > Scyliorhinus canicula. The sequence continues at coordinate 237,847,850 of NC_052148.1, read as the reverse complement.
CATGATTCTTTCACAATTAAAATGTAATATGAGCAGGTATGAATAAACTGTTTCTTTGAAAAATCATGAGCATCTGTTTCAGAATATTCTTGTTCATTGTATTTTTGATGCAGATTATTTCAGATGCCCACAGTGCTGATAGGGAGGGAATTCCAGGATTTTGAAACCGGATTTTGAAGGTGTCATTTCCAAGTCAGGATAGTGAGTGGCTTGGAGGTAACTTCTAGGTTTCCAGGTATCTGCTGCCCTTGTCCTTCTAGATGGCAGAGGTAGTGCGTTTGGAAGGTGCCGCCTAAGGCAGGGTTTTCAAACTCAGGGTCGCGGCAGGTGTTGGGAGGGTCGCGGAGCAATCTGTCCCGCCGTTCCCGCGGTGGTCCCAATCGTGGGAGAAGCGACAAACAGCCGCTACCAGCTTTTACATTGAGAATTGCAGCAGCTGTCGCCTTTTAAATGGAAATACAGATTAGGCTGTTGTGGAGTCTTCTGGACTGAAACAGCAACAGAGAGTAGGTCATGTGAATTGACATAAAGTGCCGACCAGGGACATGCTTCTGGTGCCAAGCAGGGAGCAGAGTTGCTTCAATTTTCAGCTGTTGGCAAGCTGAACTGTTGAACTGTGAAGATCAATGTTTTTTTTAAAAAGTATGAGATGACCAGAGACTCAAAATAGGTAGTTTACCTATTGAAGAGGTTCTCACAGAATCTGCTGGAGAGAGCTGCACAGGAGAGTCCAGGGCAGAACAGAACAGTGGTAGCGTTAGAGCTCTCTGGTGTCTGGTTAACGCCCCTGAAAAAATAAACTTAACTCGGAACAAAGAAGAATAAAGATGATTTCTTGGGGTCTGGTTTTGTCAACTGTGACAATGCAAATAAGGATACAAACCCATGTGTGTTATATGCAGGGAAACACTGGCAAAATTCACTAGACTCTGGGGTGATCCTGGCAGATTGTAAATGAACAAACGTGACGCCACTGTTTAAAAAAGGAGGTAGGCAGAAAATGGGTAATTAGAGGCCAGTTAGCTTGACTTTGGCAGTAGGGAAGATGCTGGAATCTATCGTCAAGAAAGAAATAGCGAGGCATCTGGATGGAAATTGTCCTATTAGACAGATGCAGCATGAATTCATAAAGATCAGTGTTGGGCCCACAATTGTCACAATTTACATAGATGATTTGGAGTTGGGGAGCAAGTGCAATGTGTCCAAGTTTGCAGACGACACTAAGATGAGCGGTAAAGCAAAAAGTGCAGAGGATACAGGAAGTCTGCAGCGGTATTTAGATAGTTTAAGTGAATGGGCTAGGGTCTGGCAGATGGAATACAATGTTGACAAATGTGACGTTATCGATTTTGGTAGGAATAACAGCAAAAGGGATTATTTAAATGATAAAATATTAAAACATGTTGCTGTACAGAGGGACCTGGGAGTCCTAGTGCATGAGTCACAAAAAGTTGGTTTACAGGTGCAACAGGTGATTAAGAAGATGAATGGAGTTTTGTCCTTCATTGCTAGAGGAGTTTAAAAACAAGGAAGTTATGCTGCAACTGTATAACGTGTCATTGATGAGACCATCAATTCACGCGACACGTGGTTAGAAGCGAACAGTGGTTTTAATCATCTTACAACAGAGCCTGCCTGTGACGAGATGAACTCTAGATGAACTGGCAGGCTGGCTCACAACAGCAACCTTTATACTTCCGGTTAGGGGAGGAGCCATGGGCGGAGCCAAGGGTGGAGCCTAGTACAAGCTCCTCATCTCCCCCTATGGGTAGAGCTGCGCAACTACACATGATCTAGTACAAGGTACAGGCTCAACACATGTTGTACAATAGTGTGGATTATTAGTGTTTTAAAAAAAAATAAATTTAGAGTACCCAATTCATTATTTTCCAATTAAGGGGCAATTTAGTGTGGCCAATCCATGTACCCTGCACATCTTTGGGTTGCAGGGGCGAAACCCACGCGAACAGGAGGAGAATGCGCAAACTCCACACGGACCGTGACCCAGAGCAGGGATCGAACCTGGGACCTCGGCACCGCGAGGCAGCAGCGCCAACCCACTGAGCCACCGTGCCACCCTGGATTATTAGTGTTTATAATTCACCACAGTCAGTGAAGCCACACCTGGAGTATTGTATTCAGTTTTGGTCTCCTTACCTGAGAAAGGACATACTGGCGTTGGAGGGTGTGCAGAGGAGATACATTAGGTTAATCCCAGAGTTCAGGGGTTGGATTACGAGGAGAGGTTGAGTAGACTGGGACTGTACTCGTTGGAATTTAGAAGGATGAGGGGGGATCTTATAGAAACATTTAAAATTATGAAGAGAATAGATAGGATAGATGCGGGCAGGTTGTTTCCACTAGCGGGTGAAAGCAGAACTAGGGGGACATAGCCTCAAAATAAGGGGAAGTAGATTTAGGACAGAGTTCAGGAGGAACTTCTTCACCCAAAGGGTTGTGAATCTATGGAATTCCTTGCCCAGTGAAGCAGTTGAGGCTCCTTTATTAAATGTTTTTAAGATAGATAGTTTTTTGAAGAATAAAGGGATTAAGGGTTCTGGTGTTCGGGCCGGAAAGTGGAGCTGAGTCCACAAAAGATCAGCCATGATCTCATTGAATGGCGGAGCAGGCTCGAGGGGCCAGATGGTCTACTCCTGCTCCTAGTTCTTATGTTCTTAAATGAGAGGAGACGTTTCAGAAATTGAAAGAGAAGCAGTGTGTGAAACATTGCTTTGGAGGTTGAGACCTCAGAGTCCGTTATTAACTTACAGCTGACTCCAAATTAAAAGACTACACTGCTGCAGCTTATCTGTAATACCATATTAAAAATGTGCCGAAGCCCATGAGGCTGTTAGAATTCTGGAGTAGCTTCTCCCAGGAGTATCCAGTGGAGTAAAACACTCATTTTGTTGCTATTGCCCTTCACAACGACCTACATGTGTGAGGTTGGATTTTCCGTTTTCATAAAGGTGAAGACAGCACAAAGGAACCGGCTGCAGTCTGCACCTGATACGCGCATTTCCCTCTGCTCCTTTGAACCGGATTCAAGTGAGATTGTGAGGACAAAGCAGGCTCCCCTTTCACATTAAAAGATACGCAAACATGGCGTGTGTCAAGAAGGTTGGCGGTCGTAGGTTGCGAAAGTTGGCTAGTGTGGATCACAAAGGTTGGCCGGTTGCCAAAAGTGGGGTGCTGGGAAAAAAATTGTTTGAAAAACACTGGTCAGGGCAGCACGGTGGCACAGTGGTTAGCACTGTTGCCTCACGGCGCCAAGGACCGGGGTTCGATCCCGGCCCTGGGTCGCTGTCCATGTGGAGTTTGCACATACTTACTGTGTTTGCTTGGGCCTCACCCCCACAACCCAAAGATGTGCAGAGTAGGTGGATTGGCCATGTTAAATTGCCTCTTAATTGGGATTAAAAAAATAATTGGGTACTTTAAATTTATTTTAAAAAAAGGAAAACACTGGTGTAAGGAGTCTTGGTGACTTCCTGCAGTGTAATTTGTAGCGGGTACACATTGCTGCCACTGTGTGTCGGTGGTGGAATTTGTTGAAGGGGTGCCAATCAAGCAGGCTGTTTTGTCCTGGATGATGTCAAACATCCTGAGTATTGTTCGAGCTGCACTCATCCAGGTACGGGGAGAGTGACATGTAAAAATAAGTATTTTCTATGTGTGCATCAGTGACCTGCGAAACATCAAACCCCACAAACTGGAGCACATAATTCCAGTACACTGAATCCACTCACGTTAAAGATGGGTTTCAATTTTTACAAGTCAGCTGATGTGGTAATTCATAAGGGACAAAGCCAGAAGGGAATTATTGTTGTTCCGCCAGGGAGAAATATTCCATGGATCTCCATAATATACTCTATTTGCACTATATGTTAAAGTTCAATTAAGTAAAGAATGAGGTAATGTTATTTTTTTTTATACATTTAGAATACCCAATTCATTTTTTCCAATTAAGGGGAAATTTAGGGTGGTCAATTCACCTACCCTGCACATCTTTGGGTTGTGGAGGCGAAACCCACGCAAACACGCCGAGAATCTGCAAACTCCACACAGACAGTGACCCAGAGTCGGGATCGAACCTGGGACCTCGGCGCTATGAGGCAGCAGGGATAACCCACTGCGCCACCGTGCTGCCCATGAATGAGGTAATGTTATTAAGGAGGCGAGTACCCAAACCTGTCAGCTTTCGGCAAGATTTTAAAAGTTGGCGGTGGTCTTCAATATTGTGTTGTTTTGGTTCTTTTTAAAAAAAAATCTTTTTATTCACCATATTTTCATCATTTTCACCGTACAAACAGAGAAACAACAAAACAACCCCACTAATATGCAGCCTAAAACATCGACTCGTAAGTCTAAAAACAAAAGGCGAACAAACAAACCCCTCCTCCTCCCCCCCCCCTTAATGTTCAACGGCAACCAATTCCCGAAAGTGCATGATAAACAAATCCCATGAATTGTAGAACCCCTCTTTTGCCTCGCCTCAGCCCTCCCAAAGCTCAAACGTCACCTTCTCCAGAGTCAAAAACTCCAGCAGGGTCCCTCCCGCCACACCGAGGCACAGGCCGGAAAAGCTGGCCTCCACCCCAACAAGACCCGTCTATGGGCAATCAGGGAGGCAAAGGCTAAAATGTCTGCCCCCGCACCTGTCTGCAACTCAGGCCGGTCCGACACCCTGAGAATGGGTTCTAGGGGACCTGGCTCCAAATCCATATGCATTTTGTTTCTGGTTTTGCTTGAAGAAATGTAAATGATGATTTGTCAACATTATGTTATGCATTTAAAATGTTTACCCAGTGAACATTTATTTTAAAATGTTGTAATTGTTACTTAAACCTTTAGTAATTATTACATTTTGTAGGAAAAAGAGTCTTTACAATTTTTGTAACAGTGTAGGTACAGAAGTTTGACAAGGGATTATGAAAAAAAGGATCGGTAGAATATGTAATTACTTTTAAAAAATCAAATTGCATACAGTTGACTCAAATTAAGTTTTGTACCGCAATCAGTTTCAGCATAATTAAGCATTCAGGTTATGTTTAATTTTTCAGTTTCACTAAAACATGGTTTAATTTTTTCCCAGCAGCCAAATGTTCTGTGAGATTTTCTTTACAAAATGTAGTTTTAAGAAGCTGTCCCTTTATTCCTTAGATCGTCCATAGTCCTGTTAAGTTGATGAAAATGGTAGTGAAATATCAGACTCAAATAAAGGCAAAATACTACAGATGCTAGAGATATGAAATAAAAGCAGATTGTGCTGGAAAACTCATTGGATACAGTAGCATCTATAGAGAGTGAGTAAACATTTAGAGTCCATTATGACTTTCCTCGGTTCCGGAATTTCTTCACTCAGAGGACACTGAATTTTTGGAATTCTCTGCCCCAGAGAGCTGTGGAGGATATATGAGGATATTGGATATATGATGATGAGATCCAAATTACCTACTTCCGGAGAGGGGGCTGGGAATGCCTGGAAGGCCCCAGGAGTTTCATAAAATTTACAGTGCAGAAGGAGGCCATTCGGCCCATCATGTCTGCACCGGCCCTTACAAAGAGCCCCATACTGAAGCCCACGTATCTACCCTATCCCGGTAACCCAGTAACCCCACTTAATATTATTTTTTTGGACACTAAGGGCAATTTAGCATGACCAATCCACCTAACCCGCACATCTTTGGACTGTGGGAGGAAACCGGAGCACCCGGGAGGAAACTCACGCAGACACGGGGAGAACGTGCATACTCCGCACAAACAGTGACCCAGGCGGGAATCGAACCTGGGACCATGGAGCTGTGAAGCAACTGTGCTAACCACTACGCTACCGTGCTGCCCCATGGTTTCATCCATGTGCAAACCAGGAGCGGATGGCACATGTACAATCTGGCAATTAAAGGGCTGACCATCCTGTCTTTGTATAATTTCAATGGATCTATGCATCACTGGCTAAGCAAGCATATAATGTCAGTCCTTAATTGTCCTTGAGAAGCTGGTTGTGAGCCACAACCTTGAACCGCAGTGCATCTGGTGTAGCTATACCCACAGTGCTGTTAGGAAGGAAGTTCCAGGATTTGACTCAGCAACAGTGAAGGAATGGTGACATAGTTCCAAGTCAGGAAGGTGTGGAGCATCGAGAAGAACCTCCAGATATACTCATGCATCTGCTGCCCTTGTCCTTCTAAGTGTGAGATGTAGTGGTCTTTGAAGGTGCTGTTGGAGAAGTTTTGGTGAGTTACTGCAGTGCATCTTGTAGATGGTATACACTGCTGTCATTGTGTCATATTACAGGCCAGGGTTTAGAAAATCCCAAAGTGTATCAGGGGGTTCACCTGACCCATAACGTTTAATAGATTGTGGTTATGGAGAGCATAAGGGCCTACTTTACAGGTGTGATACAACAGAGATCTAAAGTACTTTTAAAACAAAACCGTGTTTATTTATGAATCCAGTTAACACTTTATAACCCACAGTAAACATCTTAACAACACTCAACACCAATACAGATACAATATTCTATAAGTAACCCTTCATAACTTTCCTAACAACATCCATAAGTTCTAAAGACCCTTTTTACAGAAAGACAGCAGGTTTAAATTCTCTACATAAACCGGTATTACTTTGCAATCCTTAAATCAGCTGAAGACAGTCTGTAGCTTGTAGAGAGAGATCATTAAACAGCTGCTTGCTTTGCCTGCAGCTACCCAGTTCTGAAAACTAAACTAAAACACACTGTAGCTGCCTGCTCAAAAACAAAGTGAAAGACAGCCAGCTCAGCTCCACCCACACTCTAACATCACTGCAGCTATTTGATAAACACCCATTTCTCAAATGTACACCCACTATAGCTATTTGATAAACACCCAGTTCCTCAAGGTACTCTCACATGACAGTCAGTAGTGGAGGAAGTGAATGTTTATCGTGGTGGATGGAGTGCCATATCAAGCAGACTGCTTTGTTCTGAATGGTGTTGAGCATATTGTCAGACTTACATGCATCCAAGCAAGTGGACAGTTCAAGACAAAAAGCTTCAATAGCATATCTTTTCTCAGTTCCCTCAAATATCTGTGGCACCTGCGAGTGGGTCAAGATGGAAGAGCTCCCTGGGTACCTAACACAAACATGCAGGATTTTTCTTCTGTGATCACAAATTAACTGGACATTCAGAGACTGAAATACTTTTATATTGATCTCACAGGCTCATGTCAGGGCGCTCTCAAAGCCACATGTGCAGTCGATGGCACCTGCACGAAATCAGATATTGCTGTGAATCCCACAACTCTGACAGCCTGGCTTTCAGCATCCATGTAGAGCTGGACATTATGGTGAGTTCCAGTGAACAGGACATCTGTCACCTCCTGTGTGCATTTGTATGCCAATGACTGGAGGATGTCGCAAAGGTTCCCAGTAGAGTGCTGGAAGGATCTGCTTGAACAAAGGTTCAGTGTGGCAACGACTTTCAATGCCACAAGCACGACATGCCTTTCAGGTCATTGCTGTCTCAATGCTATGAAGAAGCTGGCAAACATGAGCTATCCTGTCCCTGGACAAGGGAAGGTCATGTGGCATAGCCTTTCGCTCACTTCCACATATGAGCAGCACCTTCAATATACCTGTGGTTGTACCACTGATCTTCATTGTATTTGCCCCTCTTCAAGAGAAACTTGGATTTCTTGGGACTCTGCTCCCTCTGGCTGCTCATGTTGTTGCGCCAATCGACAATTGGCCCTTCTTCTCCTCATTCGTGTTGGAGCACTAACCAAGGTAGGGTTGCCTGCAACCTGAATTCTCCATGCATGAAAGAAAGCCGAGGGGACCACAGGTGGGAGGTGCTCCCCTTCATTTTTTTTCTTTAAAAATAAATAAATTTAGAGTACCCAATTCTTTTTTTTTCCAATTAAGGGACAATGTAGCAGGGCCAATTCCGCTACCTGCATATCTTTTTGGGTTGTGGAGATGAGACCCACGCAGACACTGGGAGAATGAGCAAACTCCACATGGACAGTGACCTGGGGCTGGGAACGAACCCAGGTCCTCGGCGCCATGAGACAGCAGTGCTATCCACTACACCACCATGCTGTGGTGATCTTTGAGGGGCTTCCAGGATGGAAGGCATAGTGATCACAAAGATACACAATGCTCTTTTGAAGAACTAAACTAGTTTTATTAACACTACTAAATTTGAGTTCTACACTTATTCTGAATAGCAAACATACAATGAGGAATTAAACTATACTCACTAACACTATCTCTATCTACTAATTGTAACTATTATACCGTACCTAACTCAGGGCAGCACGGTGGCCTAGTGGTTAGCACAACCGCCTCACGGCGCTGAGGTCCCAGGTTCGATCCCGGCTCTGGGTCACTGTCCGTGTGGAGTTTGCACGTTCTCCCCGTGTCTGCGTGGGTTTCGCCCCCACAACCCAAAAATGTGCAGAGCAGGTGGATTGGCCACGCTAAATTGCCCCTTAATTGGAAAAAATAATTGGCTAATCTAAATTTAAAAAAAAAAAAATCTTACCTAACTCTGCAATACACTATGAATGTTATCTTCGTCAGCTCCAGTCGAATCTCCTCCCTTAGTTTAAGAGCCAATGCAATTTATAGCACTGTTCCTTAGCTCCCTCTAGTGGTGAAGTTTAACATAACATTAACTCTTCACACGCCGTACATTTGTTTGTCACATGTGCTGCTGCCCCCCATCTCCCCTCCATAAATGACTGAGCAGGCAAACATTGCACCGTAGCCACGGTGATTACAGCCATGTGCAATAACGCTCTGTCAGGCAATTGTCAGCTTGTCTTGACACTCTATAGAGAGAACATAGCTTGAAATGAAATGAAAATGAAATGAAAATCGCTTATTGTCACGAGTAGGCTTCAATGAAGTTACTGTGAAAAGCCCCTAGTCACCACATTCCGGCGCCTGTCCGGGGAGGCTGGTACGGGAATCGAACCGTGCTGCTGGCCTGCTTGGTCTGCTTTAAAAGCCAGCAGGCCAGCAGCACGGTTCGCTTTGACATAAAGGAAAGAGTTTTGCTGGGATTAGTGAGGTTTCAAGTGTGCATCTAGCTGCTGCCCCGCAGACGTGCCCCATGAATCAATTCACCTCTTTTGTATAATGTTGTATGTGCTTGTATGCATTGTAATGTAAAGGTGCTCAGCAGAGCAAGGTTTAACGTAGGACTGGAGAATACCCCGATCCATGGTATGATGTGTGGATTCAACGAGAAGCAACCTGCATGGAAGAAGCAGCGCCATGCATTAAGGGGCAATTTCACGTGGCCAATTCACCTACCCTGCGCATCTTTGATTGGTACATGGTAAAAGATTAACAATAAATAGTTCATGTTTAAATACAACATAATACAACAATCTCCATCCCTTCCTTCATGTCTCTATCCGGAACAGACGGCCAATCACATCTACTCAACTCCAGCTCCATGCCTTAATGGATTGTTACAGGAATGTTCCCCATGAGTCACTTGGCAATGCTCCTTCAATGGAATGGAAAGTAGCAAATGTCACCCCACTAACAGGGAACTACAGGCCTGTTAGCCTTACATTGGTGCTAGGGAAAATGCTGGAATCTATTGTAAAGGATCTAATAAGTAGACACTTGGACAATCTTATTGGGCATAGTCAGCATGGATTTACGAATGGGAAATCATGCTTGATGAACTTGGGAGTGTTTTGAAGATGTTACAAACAAAATTGATAAAGGACAGTCGATGGACGTAGTCCATATTGGGACTTTTGATAAAATCCCCCACAGGAGGTTAATTATCAAAATAAAAGCACATTAGATAGGAGGCAACATCGTGTCATGGATTGAAGATTTGCTGACTGGCAGAAAACAGTAGGAATAAACAGGTCATTTTCACATTGGCAGGCTGTGGCAGTCGGGTACTGCAAGAAGCAGCACTTGGGGGTCCCCAGCTGCTCACAATATATATCAATGATTTGGATGTGGGGACTAAGTGTAATATTTCTACGTTCGCAGATGATACAAAGCTAGGCAGGAATTTGTGTTGTGAGGAAGATGTAAAGTGGCTACTTAGTGAGTGGATAAGAACATGGCAGATGGGATATCATGTGGACAAATGTGAGGTAATCCACTTTGGTAAAAGGAACAAATGTGCAGAGAATCTTCTTAATGGTAAGGAATTAAATTGTGTAGATGGGCAAAGGAACTGGGCATCCTTATCCACAAGTCACTTAAGGCTAGGATGCAGATGCAGCAAGCTATTAGGAAGGCTAATGGAATGTTAGGCTTCATCGCAAGAGGATTTGAGTAGAGGAGTAGTGAGGTCTTGCTTCAATTGTACAAGAGCTTGGTTAGATTGCACCTAGACACCAAGAGCAGTGTTTTTCAAACTTTTTTGCACGGGACTAATTTTTAACCAACCGGCCATCCTTTGTGGCCCACGCCGTCCCACACTTCATAACCCTCACCCACCCAGACTTTGCGGCCCACCATTTTCACTGACCACAATTCGGTTAAGTTTACTTTAGCGATGGAAAGGGATAGGTATATATCACAGGGCAAGAGTTATAGCTGGAGAAAGGCAATTATGATGCGATTAGGCAAGACTTAGGATGCATAAGATGGGGAAGGAAACTGCAGGGGATGGGCACAATTGAAATGTGGAGCTTGTTCAAGGAACAGCTACAGCATGTCCTTGATAAGCATGTACCTGTCAGGCAGTGAGGAAGTGGTCAAGCGAGGGAACCGTGGTTTACTAAAGTAGTTGAATCACTTATCAAGAGGGAGGAGGCGGCTTATGTAAAGATGAGACGTGAAGGTTCAGTTAGGGCGCTTGAGAGTTACAAGTTAGCTAGGAAGGACCTAAAGAGAGAGCTAAGAAGAGCCAGGAGGGGACATGAGAAGTCCTTGGCAGGTAGGATCAAGGAAAACCCTAAAGTTTTCTATAGGTATGTCAGGAATAAAAGAATGACTAGGCTAAGAGTAGGGCCAGTCAAGGACAGTAGTGAGAAGTTGTACGTAGAGTCCGAGGAGATAGGAGAGGCGTTAGATGAATATTTTTCGTCAGTATTCTCACAGGAAAAAGACAATGTTGTCAAGGAGAATTGAGATACAGGCTACTAGACTAGATGGGAATGAGGTTCATGAGGAGGAACTGTTAGCAATTCTGGAAAGTGTGAAAATCGGTAAGTCTCCTGGGCTGGATGGGATTTATCCTAGGATTCTCCGGGAAGCTAGGGAGGAGATTGCAGAGCCTTTGGCTTTGATCTTTCTGTCGTCACTGTCTACAGGAATAGTGCCAGAAGACTGGAGGATAGCAAATGTTGTCCCCTTGTTCAAGAAGGGAGTAGAGATAACCCCGGTAACTACAGACCAGTGAGCCTTACTTCTGTTGTGGGAAAAGTCTTGGAAAGGATTATAAGAGATGGGATTTATAATCATCTAGAAATTAATAATTTGATTAGGGATAGTCAACAAGGTTTTGTGAAGGGTAGGTCGTGCCTCACAAACCTTATTGAGTTCTTTGAGAAGGTGACCAAACAGATGGACGAGGGTGAAGCAGTTGATGTAGTGTATCTGGATTTCAGTAAAGCGTTTGATAAGGTTCCCCATGGTAGGCTATTGCAGAAAATCCGGTGGCATGGGATCGAGGGTGATTTAGCGGTTTGGATCACAAATTGGCTAGCTGTTAGAAGGCAGAGGGTGGTGGTTAATGGGAAATGTTCAGCCTGGAGTTCAGTTACTAATGGTGTACCACAAGGATCTGTTTTGGGGCCACTGCTGTTTGTTATTTTTATAAATGACCTGGAGGAAGGCATAGAAGGATGGGTGAGTAAATTTGCAGATGACACTAAAGTCGGTGGAGTTGTGGACAGTGCGGAAGGATGTTGCAGGTTCCAGAGGGATATAGATAAGCTGCAGAGCTGGCTGAGAAGTGGCAAATGGAGTTTAATGCAGAAAAGTGTGAGGTGATTCATTTTGGAAGGAATAACATGAATAGAGAGTACTGGGCTAATGGTAATATTCTTGGTAGTGTGGATGAGCAGAGTGATCTCAGTGTCCATGTAATATAGATCCCTGAAAGTTGCCACCCAGGTTGATAGGGTTGTTAAGAAGGCGTACGGTGTGTTAGCTTTTATTGGCAGAGGAATTGAGTTTCGGAGCCATGTGGTCATGTTGCAGCTGTACAAAACTCTGGTGCGGCCGCATTAGAACATAGAACAGTACAGCAGAGAACAGGCCCTTCAGCCCTCGATGTTGTGCCGAGCAATGACCACCCTACTCAAACCCATGTATCCACCCTATACCCGTAACCCAACAACCCCCCCCCCCCCAACCTTACTTTTTTAGGACACTACGGGCAATTTAGCATGGCCAATCCACCTAACCCGCACATCTTTGGACTGTGGGAGGAAACCCACGCACACACGGGGAGGACGTGCAGACTCCGTACAGACAGTGACCCAGCCGGGAACCGAACCTGGGACCCTGGAGCTGTGAAGCATTTATGCTAACCACCATGCTACCGTGCTGCCCCAATATTTGGAGTATTGCGTGCAGTTCTGGTCGCCGCATTATAGGAAGGATGTGGAAGCATTGGAAAGGGTGCAATGGAGATTTACCAGGATGTTGCCTCATATGGAGGGAAGATCTTATGAGGAAAGGCTGAGGGACTTGAGGCTGTTTTTATTAAAGAGAAGGTTAAGAGGTGACTTAATTGAGGCATACAAGATAATCAGAGGATTAGATAGGGTGGACAGTGAGAGCCTTCTTCCTCGGATGGTGATGGCTAGCACGAGGGGACATAGCTTTAAATTGAGGGGAGATAGATGTAGGACAGATGTCAGAGATTGGTTCTTTACTCAGATAGAAAGGCATGGAATGCCCTGCCTGCAACAGTAGTGGACTCGCCCACATTGTCATTTAAATGGTCATTGGATAAACATATGGATGATAATGGAATAGTGTAGATGGGCTTTGGATTGGTTTCACAGGTCGGCGCAACATTGAGGGCCGAAGGGCCTGTACTGTGCTGTAATGTTCTATTGTTCTTACCTTTAATGTGACAGCTGAGCCTGATTGGTCCTCATGATCTCACTTGCTTTGTCATTCAATGTTACATTTCTGCTAAACCTTCAACAGATGAAACATGTTCTCATTGCATCCGTTGAAAAAAAGTGGTTTGTCCTCGAACTTGCCATGTTTCGTTTTCAAGTGCCTTTGAAGTTTTGAGGGTTTTAATCTCTCATTTGCTAGTACTTCCCTGCATATAACACCCATGAGTTTGCATCCTGATTTGCAGTGGCACAAAGAATAACCCCACACATCAAGAAAACATCTTAATACTGCTTTTCCTGATTTCGGCTTGTCTTCTTAATGGGTTGGTCACCAGAGGGCCCTGGAAATCACAACAGTACTGCTGGCAGCTACATAATGGAGGAATCTTTCGCATACCCAGAGCACGTGACGTCACTGTGTGGGGCATGCAAGCTACTCTCTGCCACTGCTTTTAGAAAGAAGGCTTCGTCGATTTTTAAATAGAACCTGCTCCTGGGTCAGTGCACTGATGCCAGGAGGTGGCGTTCTGCCTCATTGGGCTCCGGGCCTGCGCACTGCTGAGGCAGTATGCATGCGTGGGACGGCCAGCATTCTGAAAGCCGGTCGTGGTTGGCATTTTTAAAAGCCGGTGGGCACTTCTTCCCATGATCAGGAATGCCACGACCAATGGCCCCACGACCCTCCAGATACCAGCCCACGACCCACCCCCGGATCGCGACCCTGAGTTTGAAAATGACTGACCTAGAGTAGTGTGTGCAGGTTTGGTCCCCTTACCTCAAAGGATATTATTGCCGTAGAGTGGAACAAAGGTTCATCAGAGGATTCGGGGATGTTCCAGGGATGGCAGAACTGTCTTATGAAGAGAGATTGGGCAAACTGGGCCTGTACTCTCTTAAGAGTTTCAAAGAGTGAAAAGTGATTTTATTGAAACCTACAAAAAAAAAAACTTAGGAATAGACAGGGTAGATGCAGGAAAGAAATTTCCCTTGGTTTGGGAATCCAGAACCAGGGGGCACAATTTCAAAATAAGGGAGATGCCACTCAGGACCAAAATGGGGGAAAAAACTTTCTTCACACAGAGGGTTGTGAATCTTTGGAATTCTGCACCCCAGAGGGCTGTGGAAGCTCAGTCATTGGTGTGTTTACAGTAGAGGTTGATAAATGTCTGGAAACAATAACGGAAATTGGGCAGCACAAGTGATTAGCACTGTGGCTTCACAGCGCCAGGGTCCCAGGTTCAATGCCCTGCTGTGTCACTGTCTGTGCGGAGTCTGCACGTTTTCCCCATGTCTCCGTGGGTTTCTTCCGGGCGCTCCGGTTTCCTCCCACAGTCCAAAGACGTGCAGGTTAGGTGGATTGGCTGTGATAAATTGCCCTTAGTGACCAAAGAAGGTTAGGAGTTATTGGGTTACACGGATAGGGTGGAAGTGAGGGCTTAAGTGGGTCAGTGCAGACTCGATGGGCCGAATGGCCTCCTTCTGCACTGTATGTTCTATGTAAAGATTTGTGGGGATAGTGTGTGTAAAATACAGTGAAGTGTCAGATCAACTATGATTGTAATAAATTGCAGAGCAGGCTCGACAGGCTCAAAGGTCTACTCCTGTTCCTATGTGAACCTGGAGAACAGTACTCAGCTGAGCTCGGTTCTCGAATGACATGAGCAAATAATTAGAAGGGGACCTAAACTCCTCCTACCCACTTTGAGACTCCTCCCATTTAACTTTTTCCTGATTACTTTCCGAACTGCTTCATAACTCTGCAAAGTGGAAGATGGTTTTTCTTCAATTTGTAAATGCCTCCAGCACATTCCAATTTTCCATACCCACCAGATACCTCCCATCCTCCAGTCAGAATCTCCTAATTTCACTTCCACGTGTGACCATGTAGCCTCCCCCCATTACACCCGACCCCATTATTATTTGTTGATGTTCCTGTTCTCAACCGCCCCCTGTGCATGTCCCTCATTAATCTGACCCCTCTCATTCTTGAGGCCAGCTGCACCCTTAGTTTTAGAGATCCCTCTGCTGTGGGACCATCCACAACCATTCCCTACACATAGTTTCTTGAACATACCTCTTAGATATTCTCTCACTCATCCCCTCTGGTCCTTCCCCCATCAGTCTGGCCTCCAGCCCACCCCTAACCTGTGGTCCTGACTGCTGTTCCAGACCTTGGCAAAGAGTGTATGTACTACCAGCCCCCCTCATGGAAAAGTGAAGGAAGGAAGACAAAAGCAATGTCTACTGGCATCAAAGTGATGATGAAGTGAAGCTCACTAGATCCATGCCACTTGTATGCAGTTGCAAAACAGATAACTCTAATCACCCACTGATGGGAAACTTAATTTAGAGAGGGACTGGAGTTCTGGTGAGGTGGCCTTTTAATGAACATTCATGACACGTTAATGTGGAATTCCTTTTTTTTGAAAAACACTTTATTGAAGGCATTTTTAATACATACATATTCACAAAAATACAGACGCCAACCACGGCAACAGGTAACAAAAACCCCTCCCATCCTGCATTCCCCCAACCACTGCCCCCACTCATCCCCCTGCTATCTGCCTCCCTTTCCCAACCTATTCCCCTCAAACAAAAAGTAAACTCCACCCCAACCCCACTGATAACTAAATACTACTTAAAGAAGTCTATAAACAGACTCCATCTCAAGCTGAATCCCACCTTCACCCCACGAATGGTGAACTTAACTTTTTCCAAAAGCAGAAATTCTGCCAAATCACTCGTCCATAACCCGCCTTTGGCAGCTCCGAATTCCCCCAACCCAACAAAATCCATCTCCGGGCTATCAGGGAGGCAAAGGCCAAGATACCTCACGGTAGCATGGTGGTTAGCATCAATGCTTCACAGCTCCAGGGTCCCAGGTTCGATTCCTGGCTGGGTCACTGTCTGTGTGGAGTCTGCACATCCTCCCTGTGTGTGCGTGGGTTTCCTCCGGGTGCTCCGGTTTCCTCCCACAGTCCAAAGATGTGCGGGTTAGGTGGATTGGCCATGCTAAATTGCCCGTAGTGTAAGGTTAATGGGGGGATTGTTGGGTTATGGGTATGTGGGTTTAAGTAGGGTGATCATTGCTCGGCACAACATCGAGGGCCGAAGGGCCTGTTCTGTGCTGTACTGTTCTATGTATCTATGTATCTATATTGGCCTCTCTCCCCATCTGAACCCCCAGGATCATCCTACACTCCAAATATCACCACCTCCGGACTCGGAGCTACCTCTAACCCACTGAATCTCTGACATTTCTTCCGAAAAACCCTTCCAAAGCTCCCTCGACACCGGACACGCCCAAAACATGTGCACATGAAATGAAATGAAAATCGCTTGTCACAAGTAGGCTTCAAATGAAGTTGCTGTGAAAAGCCCCTAGTCGCCACATTACGGCACCTGTTCGGGGAGGCTGGTACGGGAATGGTTCACCAACCCCCCCCCCCCCCCCCCCCCCCCCCCCCGACCATGCCAATCTTCCACCCTCAAAAAGAACCGATTCACCCTGGACACCATCATGTGGGCTCCGTGGACCACTTTAAATTGGATGAGATTTAACAGAGCACACAACGAAGGCGCATTCACCCTCTGAAAGGCTTCACTGCATTCTCCGGCCCCCAATGCCCCCCCCCCCCCCCCCCCCCCCCAAAATCCTCCTCCCACTTGTGCCTGACCTTCTCCACAGGTGCACATTCCCTCTTCATCAGCTCCCCATACGTGTCCGCAACCTTGCCCAATGTTGTCCTCTGACAAAAGCTTATCCTGCCACAGCGGGAGTGGCAGCGCCGGAAAGGACAACACCTTCTTCCGAATAAAGTCCCTAACCTGCAGGTACCTGAACCTATTCCCCTTTGGTAACTGGTACATCTCCTCGAGCTCTTCCAGGTCTGCAAACGTTTATCCCACAAACAAATCCCTAGAGTACTTACTCTATCCGCACCTGCAGCCACCCCTGGAACCTCGCATCCAACCCCACCAGCTCAAACCTGTGATTGTCGTAAATCGGCTCCCATAGCGACATGCCTTCCAATTCAAAGTGCTGTCTGCACTTGTTCCAAATCCCCAGTGCTGATACCATCACTGGGCTTGCGGAGTATGGAAGGGGCACCAACAACAGTGCCCTCAAACTGGTCCCCCTACACGAGGTAATGCAAGAGAGCGCCGGAGTGTGGCGATTCTCTATGAGCTCTCTCAAACAGATTCTCTTCCTACATCTCCTATAACTGCACTAGTCTCTTAAAACTTACTTCTAACACTGACACTATCACTAATCTTTCTCTTTTATGTTTTCTTGCAGGTTTAAAGATCCTCAGAGGCTCGTGGACTGGATCAGATGACCTGATCCGACCTGACCCGGCAGAACTCCTCAAACGATCCGACCTGGAAGTTGAAGAGGCCCAAACCGGAAAACCTCGAGTAGGACCCCACTCAGCCCTTGGAGCCCCCGACCCGGCCTGAGAACCGACGCCAGCCCCTGGACTCCCCGATCCAGCCACTGGAAAGGCCCATCCTGTGACTTACCGGACGATGGAAGGAAAAATCCACGTGGCGGCGCATCCAGGCCCAATTCCAGGAGCACCCAACTAGATCATCAACGCTGGAACAGAACATGGGACCTGGCCCAACCTGACCCAAGAAGACCCTGCCAGTGACCCAAACCCGGATTAAAGACCCCCGAAATGACGGAGACCCCGCACGAGAACCCAAAAGCACTGCAAGGTAGACCCATCCTTGCAAAACGGCAGGTCCCAACCAGATTGCAAACATGCCCCCCTCAGCAACCTCAATAGCGCAACCAGCGCCCGGGACCCTGCCAGATGTGACCCCGAGAACGAAACCAGACCCCCACCAGACGCAACCACCTACCTTCCACAAGATCAGACTTCTCCCATCAGATCCTGGGACCATCCAGAAGCAGCCACCAAGGGAAACACGGTAGTTTGCTGGTGAGACTAAAGCAACGTGGTTTCAAGACTCCTCTCCCCAGCATAGTCCTGGCAAACGTCCAAGCGATCAAAAACAGGCTGGACAAACTTGCCTCTTGAGGGAAGAAAAAGACTGCTGTGTGCTCTGTTTCACAGAGACATGGCTCACCCCTGCCCACTGGACTGTCCCATACAACCTGAAGGCTTCTCAATTCACCAGGCGGACTGCCCGGCGTCATCAGGCAAAGCAAAGGGTGGAGGGGTTTGCCTCCCCATCAACTCCTTGTGCTGAGAGGGTGTGGCAACCCTGGCAACCTACTGTGCCCCGGACCTGGAATACTTGAACATGAAGTGCCAAAGAAAGTAGTGCATATGTTCCCCAACCAGAAACTATGGCTTAATTAGGAGACTGACTCCCTACTGAAGGACAGGTCTGAGGCGTTCAAGTCAGGCCACCCTGACGTATACAAGAAATCCAGGTATGACCTGCGCAAAATCATCAAGAGACTATAACAGACCAAGCTAGAGTCACAGACTAATGTCACGGGCTCTCATCGGTTGTGGCAAGGCTTAAAAAACATAATGGGCTACAAAGCAAAACCGAGTAGAATCTCCGGCAGCAGCGCACCCTTCCCTGATGAACTTAATGTATTCTATGCTTGATTCGAGAAGGTAACCATCAAATCACTGTCAACTGTCCCAGCAGCCCTGGACATATCCATACTCGCCGTCACAGCTTCCGAAGTCCGATCGGCCTTCTTGAAAGTGAACCCTCGTAAGGAGACAGGTTCTTACAGGGTCCCTGGTTGTGCACTCACCGCGGACCAGCTGGCAGGTGTGTTCGCGGACGTCTTCAACCTCTCCCTACTCTGTTCTGAGGTCCCCACCTGCTTCAAGGTGACCACCATCGTACCGGTAACAAAGAACCACCAGGCTACATGCCTCAACAACTATCGTCCAGTGGCCTTGACATCGATCGTAATGAAGAGCTTAGAGAGGTTGGTCATGAGGCATATCAACTCCATACTCCCAGAATGTCTAGATCTTCTGTAATTAGCATACCGCCACAACTGGTCCACTGCAGACGCCACACTCACGGCCCTACACTCATCCCTGGAGTATCTCGACAACAAGGACTCCAAATCAGACTCCTATTTATTGATTACAGCTTTGCCTTCAACACCATAATCCCAGCCAAGCTCATATCAAAGCTCCAAAACCTAGGACTTGGCTCCTCACTCTGCAACTGGATCCTCGATTTTTTGACCTATAGACCACAATCAGTAAGGAGAAGGATAAACAACAACACCTCCTCTACGATAGTCCTCAATACCAGGGCCCCGCAAGGCTGCGTACGTAGCATTTTCTATACTCCCTATACACCAAAGACTGAGTGGCAATTTTTGGCTTTAACTCCATCTACATGTTTGCTGAAGACACGACCATAGTGGGTTGGATCTCGAAAAACGATGAGTCGAATACAGGAGGGCGATAGAGATCCTAATGGAGTGGTGTAACAAGAACAATCTCTCCCTCAAAATCAGCAAAATTAAAAAGCTGGTCATTGACTTCAGGAAGCAAAGTATCGTTCACACTCCTGTCTGCATCAACGGGGCTGAGGTGGCGATGGTTGACAGCTTCAAATTCCTAGGTGTGCACATCACCAAAAATCTGTCCTGGTCCACCCATGTCGACGCTATGACCAAGAAAGCACAACAGCGCCTGTACTTTCTGAGGGAACTAAGGAAATTTGGCATGTCCACATTGACTCTTCCCAATTTTTACAGATGCACCATAAAAAGCATTCTGTCTGGCTGCATTACAGCCTGGTATGGCGACTGCTCTACCCAAGACTGCAAGAAACTACACAGAGTTGTGAACACCGCCCAGTCCATCACACGAAACTGCCTCCCATCCATTGACTCGGTCTACAATTCCCGCTGCTTTGGGAAAGCGGGCAGCATAATCAAAGACCCCTCCCGCCCGGCTCATTCACTCTTCCAACTTCTTCCATCAGGCAGGAGATGCAAAAGTCTGAGAATGCGCACTAACAGGTTCAAAAACAGCTCCTTCCCCACTGTTACCAGACTCCTAAATGACCCTCTTATGGAATGATCTGTCTGAACTGTACGCAGAACAATACTTTTCACTGTACCCCGGTACACGTGATAATAAATAAATCCAATTCAATCCGAGGCCTCTTCCATCCGCCCCCAAACCGACATCTCCTCCACCGCCCATTTCCTAGCCATTGCAATGTTTGCTGCCCAGCAGTAAATCAACAAGCTCGGCAATACCTACTCCCCAAACACCCCCCTCCACCCCCAAATTGGCCGATCCCTCTCCAACAACACCTCCTGACCAGCAGAGCCTTCACCACCCACAAAACCTCAATACTGAATCACCTTCCTAAAAAAGGACGTAGGAACAAAAATCAAGAGGTTCTGAAATATGAACAAAATCTTCAGCAACACAATCATCTTCACCGTCTGCACGCACCCCACCAAAGACAGTGGCAGCACGTCCTACCTCTTGGCAGTTTACCGTCATTCCCTCCACCAGCTGCGCCAAGTTCAGCTTCAGCAGCTGATCCCAACGCCACGCCGCCTGTATCCCAAGATAGCGAAGGCACCCCCCTCACTATCGACTCAAGCAAACGGAATTCCTGACAATGCACAGGAAAGTCGGGAAAATAAAAGCCCAACAATTTGCCCCACCAATCGGGAAACTGATTTTTTCCACTCATGCCAAATTAGGTGCCCCCCTCCTGCCATGACTTCCGCTGCTGGCTGGAGTGGAGGATTCTGCCCTCCAACTCCAGAGTCAGAGACTTCAAAGTGTTCTGACCTATTTACCTGAATAGTTCCCCAGGAAATATTAGACAGAAAATAACTTGTAACCCCCCCCCACCCCTGTATGCTCCCAGATTCCCCCCTCATCTTCCAACCCCCGAACAGCTGAACCTCCTGTCATGATCACATTACTCATGCTGCTAACTATCATCCCATCAACCCTGCCACCTGGCCCACTTACCCACTCACCCATTCACTAACAAACTGAAAAGCTTTTTAAAATGTCAAAAAGCTTTGCAGTGTTAGTGAATGAAGACTTGCCAAAATATGACAGCTAACGTTTTAAAAGAGAGAGATGGTTTGGCTTCTCCCAACCACCCTGCACTACAAGGAAGTACTTGGAGAACAGACAGACTCTGCATTTCTGAAGAGACCCGGTTTGGAAGTTCAGGCCAGGAATACGGAACTCCACCTTACTGCAAAAAGAAACGGGCGGAGTGGCAATCCAGTGGTGGTGTAGTTCATTCAGATAATAACTGGAGGTTCAAATTTCTTTTTCAAAAGTAATCTCCCTTGAGATTTTAACAATGGGTAGCTTTTTCCAGGATGCAAAACAGCATTTATGCACACAATACAGATCCAAACAAACATGGGCTGTAAATAGCCTTACAGTACACTTCTAATTGAATGAAATTGCTTGACTGACCAGTTCCAAACACTTCTAGTAATGGGTCTCAGATATGGGTCCTTGCCAGTGACGTCAACATCCCAGCAAAGAATATTTTAAAACTCTACGTGAAACTGAACTGACAGATGCTTATATTTTAGTCGCCTTTTTTCCCCACTTGAGACTGGTATTTGCACAATCTTATTGTTATCAAAAAGACACTTTGATAATTATCCCCAATGTCCTGGCCAATATTTAACCATCAATAAACATCACAAAAGCAGATTATCTGGTCATTTTTAAAATATAAATTTAGAGTGCCCAATTCATTTTTTCCAATTAATGGAAATTTAGCATGGCCAATCCACCTACCCTGCACATCTTTGGGTTGTGGGGGGGAAAACCCACGCAAATACGGGGAGATTGTGCAAACTCCACAAGGACAGTGACCCAGAGCTGGGATCGAACCTGGGACCTCGGTGCCCTGAGGCAACAATGCTAACCACTGCGCCACCCTGCTGCCCACTTATCTGGTCATTATTACATTGCTGTTTGTGGGAGCTAGCTGTGTACAAATTGGCTGTTACATTTCCTACTTTACAACAGTGACTGCATTTCACAAGTATCATATAAACTTGAATAATGATTGACCCCCCCCCGGACTTTTGGACAAAAAACAAAGTCATTAATTTTTCTTATATCTGTGTACAAGTTGATCCCTGACTTTTAGCCAAAAAATCCAAAGTCTTTGTACTTACTAACCACTCGCTGCGGAAGTCAAACTTGCCCTGGTGCAAACTTACTCATTGATGTCGCACCATTGAAGACAGTTGTTCAGCTCCTTGTGCCTGCGCATGTCAACATGTGATGTTAAGGCTCCCACCTGACTGTCACGTGCTGCATTCCCACCAATCCTGCCCCTTTAATATGGGAACATGGTATCAAGGAGGAAGACACTCAGCCCAATTGAAACTTACAAGTTGTTGAGATTGCAGAGCAGACAAATAATTGTACGGCAGCTAGAGAATTCCAGAAATCAGTGTGTTTGAGATTGGAGGAAGCTCTTTACACAGCCTGGGCTCCATTTGTGCTATTTGTGGGGGTGGGTTTGGCAGAACAGCTTCTGATTAGACATCGTGCTGCTATTACAAAGATGAGAGATGGAGGACGTATCCCTTCAAAACTATTACTTCTGCAAAAGTCGATTCCTTTTTGACTTAGAAACTCAATTTAATAAAAAGAGTATTTTTGGTATTTCACCGGCTATGAAGTGCTTTGAAAAGATCGATATTGTGAAAGACCCTATATAATGCAAGTTTATTTTGTAAAAATTAGATGAGGCATGAGCTACACTTAATTTCCTTTCCTCACAGGGCTTCAAACTCACCCTAATTTTCTGATTCTACATCTAAAGGCAGCACGGTAGCACAGTGGGTAGCATTGTTGCTTCAAAGCTCCAGGGTCCCAGGTTTGATTCCGGTCTTGGGTCACTGTCTGTGTGGTCTGCATGTTCTCCCCGTATCTGCGTGGGTTTCTTCTGGGTGTTCCGGTTTCCTCCCACAAGTCCCAAAAGTCAAGCTGTTAGGTAATTTGGACATTCTGAATTCACCCTTAGTGTACCCGAACAGGTGACTAGTGGCCTTTCACAGTAAATTCATTACAGTGTTAATGTAAGCCTACTTGTAACAATAAACTTCATTGCAGTGTTAATGTAAGCCTACTTGTGACAATAAACTTAATTGCAGTGTTAATGTAAGCCTACTTGTGACAATAAACTTCATTGCAGTGTTAATGTAAGCCTACTTGTGACAATAAACTTCACTGCAGACTTAATGTAAGCCTACTTGTGACAATAAAGATTATCTTCCCTTGATATTCAACAGCATTACCAATGCTGAAACCCCACAATCAACATCCTAACCATGGAGCAGAAATTGGAGGACAGCCACATAATTACTGTAGCTACAAGAGCTGGTCAGGGGCTGGGAATCTGTTGCACAATTTGGCCAAACCAGTGCAAAACATATTGGAACTTTGAACACAAATTATGTTCAGTGCAAATCAATTTTCCTTGACCTTTTGTACTGGTCTAAAAAAAAATGGTGCTTTGAAGTTAGCCCCACCACCAAGGCTGGCCACACCTCCTGATCAAGTTAATGATCATGGTAAGTAAGTTTCCATTAATTGTGCCCATTCACATCTTTAGAGGAAGCTGTGAGTTGGTTCTTTTTAAGTGCAATTACACTAATGGGCACGTTTTAGAAGCTTCACCTTCCGCTCCCCCAACTTGTCTACCATTTATAAGGCTTTCTGCTTGACCAGGGAGTTAAACTCCAACAAAACCCATGAAGCTCCATACAATCCTGGACAAAGCAATCCACTTAATTAGAACCCTATCAGCGACCTTAAACATTCACTCCTTCCAACACTGACAGCATGTACCACCTGCAAGATGCATTTCAGTAGCTCACCAAACCTTCATCAGCACCTTCCAAATCTGCAATGTCTGCCACCTATAACAAGACAGCAGATGCATATGGGAACACCACCTTTTCCCCTCCAAGCCACATACCCTCTTGACTTGGAATTATATTCTTCTTCCTCAACTGTTACTTGGTCAAAATCCTGAAACTCTAACAGCACTGTGGGCCCACCAACACCACATGGGCTACGCTGCTTTAAGGAAGCTCACCACCACCTTCTCAAGCGCAATGAAGGTTGTGTAATATACTGACCATGTCAGTAATGCTCACATCCAATGAGCAAATAAAAATAATTGAACAGAGACTTCCGGTGACGGTGAGCGGGAGGCAGCTGTGCAACGGAGGGCTCCCGTTTGGGAACAGCATTTTCGGGGCGTTAAGCCCACTCCCAGGCTCCATGGACGCAGAAAAAGCAGGCAGAAGGCATGTAGAAGCCACACAGGAGGCACAGCAGAAGAGGATGTCCAGGATCAGCAAGAAGACGGCCGTTAAAAAGGCAGCTGAGAGTCCGTCGGGGAGTGGAGAGGTCACCACGGGGTCACCAAGGAAAAAGGAGGCTGGAGCACCAGGGGTGGCCGCATTGCCTTCGGCTGAAGAAATAACCACGGTGATGGCTGCAGAATTCAAAAGGTAGTTTACAAAACACTTGGAGGCGATGAGGAAGGAGATGAGGGAGGTTTTGAGTGTGCTGGTGGAGGAGGCGATTTCCCCGGTGACGACGGTGGTGGCGGGTGCAGTGGCGGAGGTTCGGGCGCAAGGGGAGGCGCTGAAGGAAGTGGAGGAGACGGTGTTGCAGCACGGTGATCAACTTGCCTCGATGGGGAAGGAGATGCGGAAGGTGATGGAGATTAACAAGGATCTGCGAGGGAAAATGGAAGACCTGGAAAACAGATCCAGGCGACAGAATTTGAGGATTGTGGGGCTGCCCAAAGGTAGTTGAAGGGCCGAGGCCGACTGGGTATTTTGCCACTATGCTGGCGAAACTATTGGGGGAGGGGGAGGATCCCTCCAGATATGAACTGGATCGGGCTCATCGGTCGTGGAGGCCTGTACCAAAGGCGAGTGAGCCGCCAAGGGTAGTGACTCTGTGCTTCCATAGGTACAGTGTGACGGAGAAGGTCCTGTGCTGGGCCAAGCAAAAGCGGGTGGTGCAGTGGGCTGGAGCTGGTATACGTGTATACCAGGACTTTATGGTGGAGCTGCCGAGGAGGCGGGCGGCATTCAACAGGGTGAAGAGGGCACTGTACATTAGCAAGGTGCAGTGCGGCATTGTATATCCAGCGAAGCTGAGGGTGACTTATAAGCTCAAGGACTTTTATTTTGGAACAGCGGAAGCAGCGGAGGAGTTTGCAAAGGCAGAAGGACTGTGGCAAAACTGAGAAATTGAGAAATGGCCATGTGCCGATGTAACCTCAGGACTGTATTTTCTTCATTTTTGTTTCACTGCATGCGGGTGTATGGGCTAAAGGAGCCAATGTTGTATATATTTGGACGCGGGAAGTGGGGGAACCTGCACTCAAAGTGAGGGCTCTTTGGGGTGTAGGTGGATATACGGGGTGTGTGTGCTAAAAGGGGATTTCTGGGCTTTACTGGGGCCGGGCAAGGGGAAAGGGACACGGGTGGGGACCTCCGCGCTGCCCGGTTTAAACCGGCCAGTGAACGGGAGTGAGGTGGGGGGGGGGGGGGGGGGGGGGCTGCGGCCATTGGAGCCTGGCAGAACAGGGTCCGAGTGGTCTAGCCAGGGTGGAAAGTTGGGGGGGAAGGAACAGAGGTTGGGGGGAGGAGTTTTACATGAGGCAGTGGATGAGAGGAGTTGGGGGGGGGGGGGTTTACAACTCTTGGGTATCACGTACGGTACTCTTTCAGAGGTTGGACGGTGTTGGGGGGGGGGGGGGGGGGGGGGGGGGGGAAAGCAGACTCTATGGTGACCATGGGTGGTCCCGGACTCCTTTTTTCTCCTTTGTTTTTTGTTTCCACAGTGGGAGGGTTTGTTTTATTGGATGCATATCTTGACAGGTGGGCCGTTGTTTGGGGTTGTGGGAGGATGGGATCGTTGTTAATGTTAAGGGGATTGATTTTGTATTCGTTACCGTTTACTGTTTGTGGGTGGGGTGTAAATTTTGGAGGAAAATGTGAAAATGGAGAATAAAAACATTTATTTAAAAAAAATAATTGAACAAGCTTTGAATATACAACTGCAATGACATACATAACATTTCCATTGCTTAAAATTAGAGATCTTTATATCAAGCCGACCAAATTGTGATAACCAGGGTTAAAGCCCTTGAATCCACAAATCTGCGTGGATATCATTGTTAATATTAGAAATAGGAGCAGGCCATTTGGCCCCTCAAGTCTGTTGTGCCATTGAATAAACTCAGCTGATCTAATAAGGCCTTAACTCCACTTTCGTGCAACCCCTCTTCCCCCATACCCTTAACTCCCTTGGCAATCAAAAATCTATACCAGCTTTCACAGTTCCCTAGCAGCTGTGAATTTTAAAGATGAATTACTCTGCAGGAGAATAAATTCCTCCTCTTTAACTCCATTTCAAATGGAAGACCCCTTATTTGTAAAGGACTCCCACAGGAGAGGAAACCACCCCTTCCACATGTCAAGCTATATCAAAATGTTACCCGTTTCAATAAGATCACCTCTCATTCTTCTAAATTCCAAATGAGTGCAGGCCCTAATCTTTCCCACATCACTCCAAACAACCCCTTTATCCTAGTAATCAGCCTAGTCAACCTTCAGTGAAATGTCTCTAATGCAATGTATATATATGGCCAGTTGGCTAGACAGCTGGTCCGTGATGCAGAGCAAGGCCAGCAGGGAGGGTTCAATTCTGTGGCTGAGATTATTCATGACCCCTTGCCCGAGGTGTGGTGATTGTCAGGATAAATCACCACCAGTCAGCTCTGCCCCTCAAAGGGAAAAGCAGCCTATGGTCATCTGGGACTGTGGCAACTTTACCTTACCTTTATATCTCCCCTTAAGTAAGGAGACCAAAACTACAGGTACTTAACCGAGCCTTCGTTCTTAAACTCGAACATCGCTTCCGTTACTTTTACTGTGTGAGGCACTCTCAATTACGACGCGAAAGTTAGGTCAGTAATCAAAGGCTTTAATAAGCAGTGAACAATGGCAGCATCCAAGAGAAGTGTGCTCGCAAAATGGAGTCTCATCTTAAATACTGTTTCCCAGGGGGCGTAGCCAGAGGCGGAGGCCCCCAGGGTTCCAAGCCTCTTAAAGGGGCAAGGTATTCCGATCATCACATTCACCCCCTGTTTAAAAACACATAGTCCGTCAGGGATGAAGTGTTTTTAAATTATAAGTTCAGTCTTTGTGGTGGTCTGATAGTTCGAGAGAAAAGCAGAGCGTTACCGTGCCTTGGAGATCCTTCGCCCCGTCTTCTAGGAGCCGCTGCCGGATGTACGATGACCTGATGCCAGACACAAGGGCGTCGCGGATGTGTAAGTCCCTGTGTTCTTCAGCCGTCACTGCTTTGTGGTCGCAGTTCCTCGCGAGCGCGGTGAGTCTTTCCACGAACTCGTCCAGCGTTTCCCCGGAGCGCTGGCTGCAGGTCGAGAGCAAATGCCTGGCATGTACCTCATTGGTAGTCTTTATGAAGCATTTCTTCAATATTTCGATCGCCGCCTCATAGGTCGTAGCGGTTTCGATCATGGCGGAGATTCGGTGACTCACCCGGCCATGTAGGAAGCGCAGCTTGCGAGCGCTGTCGACATCAGACGGTGAGGAGTCCAGATAGTCCTCAAAACACCGGAGCCAATGTTTAAAAATTTCCGAGGCTTCAGGCGTCCTGCCGTCCAGGTTGAGTTTCTCTGGTTTCAGACCGCTGTCCATCTTGATGTGCACTGCTTATTAAATTGAGGCACTCTCAATTACGACGCGAAAGTTAGGTCAGTAATCAAAGGCTTTAATAAGCGGTGAACAATGGCAGCATCCAAGAGAAGTGTGCTCTCAAAATGGAGTCTCATCTTAAATACTGTTTCCCAGGGGGTGCAGCCAGAGGCGGAGTCCCCCAGGGTTCCAAGCCTCTTAAAGGGGCAAGGTATTCCGATCATCACACTGTGGTAATATATTTTAAAAAAGGAATACTATTAAAGCGAAACCCTGCGCATTGATCGGTGAGACACAGCACGATTTCATTTCGGTTTTCAATCCCCTCCATAATACCGTTCATGCAGATTTTATTTCAGAGAACTTTTTCTACCAATCTTACTTACCTGGACTCAAACCTGTTTGCCTCGGCTGATTTCTGCTCAGGTTAAACTTCTTTTAAACATCAGTGATCCGTACATGACAAACAATAATTTTGTATCTACCTCCCCCTTCCAGCTGTTCTGACTTGTCCGGAACATTGTATCAGGAACGCAGTTCCTCTCGGCAGAGTTGTTACACATCCTGCTGTCCCGTCGGCTTCAGTAGGTTTGTCCACGCGGGACCGTCACTTCCGATCATGAATTTGTCATTTGCTAAATTAAATTTGGTTAAAGTCACGATACATTTCTGAAAATGGCGGAGATTGAGGCTGAGGCGGAGATTGAGGCGGATGAGAGCGACTGGCTGTTAAAGTCAGAGTCCAGCAGGTGAGTGGGGGGCCGGAGAGGCTGCAGGTAAATGTGCAGCAGATAGGGACAGCGGTGATGGCCATTCTGCATTGCTGCTCTTTCATCTTAAAAATCAACACACCTGATATAAAGCGGCGCGGGGCGCGGGGAATGGCAATTCGCAGCAGCATGGGAGAGAGAAAAGAGAGGAAGAAGTTGACGCTCTATCCCCTCGATATCTTCCAGCCCCTCCTCCCAAACCTGAGCTCATCCAAAACTGCCCCTGTCCTGACTCTTCAACCACCAACAATGACTTTTGCATTGGCTGCCAGTCCAACAATGGCTCGATTTCAAAAGTTATTTTCAAATCCCCCGCCCATTCCATGAGCTCTGTGTTCTTCCAATTCTGGCCTGCTGTGCATCCCTAATTGCCTTTGCACTCCCACTAACAGCTGTCTAGGTGCCAAAAGTAATAGGCATCCTGGGCTAGTGAATGGTTGCAGGAGTGGCCCACCTACATCTCAGTGGGCCACAAGACTGAAATTGGGCTTGTTCACTAACCATGACCCCATAATTGATGGGATTTATCCGATGATTCTCCGGGAAACTAGGGAGGAGATTGCTGAGCCTTTGGCTTTGATCTTTAAGTCATCATTGTCTACAGGAATAGTGCCAGAAGACTGGAGGATAGCAAATGTTGTCCCCTTGTTCAAGAAGGGGAGTAGAGACAACCCCGGTAACTATAGACCAGTGAGCCTTACTTCTGTTATGGGCAAAGTCTTGGAAAGGTTTATAAGAGATAGGATGTATAATCATCTGGAAAGGAATAATTTGATTAGAGATAGTCAACATGGTTTTGTGAAGGGTAGGTCGTGCCTCACAACCTTATTGAGTTCATTGAGAAGGTGACCAAACAGGTGGATGAGGGGAAAGCAGTTGATGTGGTGTATATGGATTTCAGTAAAGCGTTTGATAAAGTTCCCCACGGTAGGCTATTGCAGAAAATATGGAGGCATGGGATTCAGAGTGATTTAGCAGTTTGGATCAGAAATTGGCTAGCTGGAAGAAGACAAAAGATGGTGGTTGATGGGAAATGTTCAGACTGGAGTCCAGTTACTAGTGGTGTACCACAAGGATCTGTTTTGGGGCCACTGCTGTTTGTCATTTTTATAAATGACCTGGAGGAGGGCGTAGAAGGATGGGTGAGTAAATTTGTAGATGACACTAAAGTCGGTGGAGTTGTGGACAGTGCGTACGGATGTTACAAGTTACAGAGGGACATAGATAAGCTGCAGAGTTGGGCTGAGAGGTGGCAAATGGAGTTTAATGCAGATAAGTGTGAGGTGATTCATTTTGGAAGGAATAACAGGAAGACAGAGTACTGGACTAATGGTAAGATTCTTGGTAGTGTGGATGAGCAGAGAGATCTCGGTGTCCATGTACATAGATCCCTGAAAGTTGCCACCCAGGTTGAGAGGGTTGTTAAGAAGGCGTACGGTGTGTTAGCTTTTATTGGTAGAGCGATTGAGTTTCGGAGCCATGAGGTCATGTTGCAGCTGTACAAAACTCTGGTGCGGCCGTATTTGGAGTATTGCGTGCAATTTTGGTCACCGCATTATAGGAAGGATCATAGATCATAGAATTTACAGTGCAGAAGGAGGCCATTCGGCCCATCGAGTCTCCACCGGCTCTTGGAAAGAGCACCCTACCCAGGTTCAACACCTCCACCCTATCCCCATAACCCAGTAACCCCACCCAACACTAAGGGCAATTTTGGACACTAAGGGCAATTTATCATGGCCAATCCACCTAACCTGCACATCTTTGGACTGTGGGAGGAAACCGGAGCACCCAGAGGAAACCCACGCACACACGGGGAGGATATGCAGACTCCGCACAGACAGTGACCAGCTGAATCGAACCTGGGACCCTGGAGCTATGAAGCAATTGTGCTATCCACAATGCTACCATGTTGCCCATATGTGGATGAGGATGTGGAAGCATTGGAAAGGGTGCAGAGGAGATCTACCAGAATGTTGCCTGGTATGGAGGGAAGATCTTATGAGGGAAGGCTGAGGGACTTGAGGCTGTTTTCGTTAGAGAGAAGAAGTTTAAGAGGTGACTTAATTGAGGCATGCAAGATGATCAGAGGATTAGATAGGGTGGACAGTGAGAGCCTTTTTCCTCGGATGGTGATGTCTAGCACGAGGGGACATAGCTTTAAATTGAGGGGAGATAGATATAGGACAGATGTCAGAGGTAGGTTCTTTACTCAGAGAGTAGTAAGGGCGTGGAATGCCCTGTCTGTAACAGTAGTGGACTTGCCAACACTAAACGCATTCAAATGGTCATTGGATAGACATATGGATGATAAGGGAATAGTGTAGATGGGCTTTAGAGTGGTTTCACCGGTCGGTGCAACATCGAGGGCTGATGGACCTGTACTGTGCTGTAATGTTCTATGTTCTATGCAGAAGCATGCTAAAGTATTTTCTTATTCATTCTTGTGATACTGGCATAATTGGAAAGGCCAGCATCTATTGTCCATTCTTAGATGTCCCAAGAAAATGATAGCAGGACATCTTCTTGAAATGTTGTAGTCCATGTGGTAGTTTTTGTAACAATTTGATACAACTGAGCGGCATGCTGGCACAGTCCAGAAGACAAGGCAGTTAAAACTCAAGAGTCAATATCATTCTTTTGGATTTAATGTGCGCTATTTTCAAATGATATTTCACATTATTCTGTACATTATTAACAGTCGATTTCTTGATTAGAGACTCAACTAAGGGGTTGTTCACAAAGAAAGAACAATCTTTCTAAATGGCTAAGATTTCCCAATTGTTGAAATTTCTTTTACAGAGAATTTTCCAATTAGGGAGTATTTTAGCGTGGCCAATCCACCTAACCTGCACATACTTGGGTTGTGGGGGTGAGATGCACACAGACATGGGGAGAATGTGCAAATTCCACACAGCCAGTGACCCGGGGCCGGGATCGAACCCAGGTCCTTGGCGCTGTAAAGCAGCAGTGCTAACCACTTTCCCCCGTGCCGCCCTGATTTCTCAATTGTGATGGATAAAATTATTGTGTTACTGTGATTGTGAAAATCAAAAATGTAGGCAATGTCTCCACATTATAAACATAGATACATGAAATTAAAATGTTGCTTTAGAAAATTTAAAGCCTGATTCTCAATTCTCTGCACTAAGGCAGACTTTTGCCTGTATCCATAGCTAGTAATCCCCAGAACAGGTCACTGGTCTGTCGCCAGGGGCTAATAGCTTGAGGGGCACCACTCCACATCAAGCATGGCTGAGCAGGAGTTTCCCTCACTCTTACCATCAGCCATTGGCATGTTTGGATGGATTTACACTCAACCTGTTTCATCACGTTACGAACAAACAAATCTCAATTGTGCCTTGTATTACTAGAATCTACGATTCATGAGAAAGTTACTGTGTGGTTTCGAAATATTTAATGTTTTTGATGTGCAGCTACCTTTATAGGTTCTGTTTCAGGTGTAATGGGTGTATTCTGAAAATATCAACAAATGTGTTTGGTATTTTTTATGCTTTTAATTTTGGAATTTCTGTTTAAAAATTACCCCCAATTCTGTTTCTCAAATAATCTTGCCTGGAATGAGATAATTGAAATGCTACTCCATTCAGACTAGAATGAACAAAAAAGCATTAATTTGAGATAGATATTCTCTACCTAATTGTGTATCTGAAAAAAATATTGTTCTTAATGTTTAAAGAGGATGATGTAATTGTAATGCATTAACTATCTGGGTTATCAGTTGAAATCACAGAGCGGATTCATCATTTGCAATCTGGACATTGCAACTTTCTTCAGATTATTCATGTGTCAACCTTACCCATCCTAAATCTGTTAGTCTCTGGTCTTTTGGTAGTTAGAGGTTGTTGCTTCTCACTCAGTTTGGTCTAGTATACCTTGCCCCCATTCCAGCAGGCATAATTTCCATTGAGTCCTCATCCTTTCTGGTGCCATTCCCATTTTACAAAAACTCCTTTCCCCCCCACTGGAAACATATATTTAATTTGGGTTCTGTCAGACCTCAATGACCTCGTTGCAACCTTGGTCCAAACATGGACAAAGGATTTGGACGGAAGATGAGGCAAGAGTAGCTGCCTTTGACGTCAAGATAGCATTAGACTGAGTGTGGCATCAAGGAGCCTTAGAAATAAATTGGTCAATGGGAATCAGGGGAAACCTAGCACAAAGGAAGGTGGCTGTTGGAGGCCAATCATCTCTTCCCTAGGACATCGCTATTAGAGTTCCTCAGGGTAGTGTTAGTGTCCTAAGCTTGACCATCTTCAGCTGTTTCATCAATTACCTTCCCTCCATCATAAGGTCAGAAGTGGGAATATTCACTGATAATTGCACGGTGCTCAATATCGTTTGTGTCTCCTCAGCTACCGAAGCAGTCCGTGTCCATATGCAGCACACTTAGGCTTGGGCCGATAAGTGAGAAGTAACATTCCTGCCACACAAGTGCTGGGCAGTCTCCGTTTTCAACAAAAGATAATCTAGCCATCTACCATTGACATTTAATAACATTACCTTGCCATTAACATCCTTTTTTAAAAAAAAATCTTTTTATTGGCTTTTCTCATATTTATAAACAGTTGTTGCTTATATACATTGCATTTTTCTTGCCCGCGCTAATTTGCTTTATTTTACAGAGAGGTTTGTTTTGTCCTTCATTTGACTAACTGTACGTACATTTTGCTGCCCTCTGGATCGGTCTATGATATCCCCCCCCTTCCTCCCCACCCTCCCCCAGAATGATTTCAGCACCCTTTCTCTTCCCTTGTGGTTTCCCCATTTTCCTGCCCTCCCTCCCCAAAATCCCCCGGATTACGCAGTCGTTCGGTTCTTCACCTTTTTTTTCTCCTGGCTTACCCCTCGTTGCTGGCCTCGAACAGGTTTTGGAACAGGCTGACGAACTGCCCCAAGTATCCAGGAAGCCTTTCTCTGACCCTAGGATGGCGTACTTAATCTTCTCCAGGTGGAGCAATTCCGAGAGGTCAGTGAGCCAGTCTGCAGCTTTGGGCGGTGCTGCCAATTGCCAGCCGAGCAGGATTCTCCGGCGTGTGATTAGGGAAGCAAAAGCAAGGGCGTTGGCCCCCTTCCCCATGTGTAGCTCTGGCTGCTCCGATACCCCGAAGATTGCCACTATTGGGCATGGCTTCACCCTCACCCCACAACCTTGGACATTGCCTCGGACAAGGCTGTCCAGAACCCAGCAAAATTGGGGCAAGCCCAAATCATGTGGGTGTGGTTGGCCGGGCCCCTCTGGCACCGCTCACATTTGTCCTCCACCTCCGGGAAGAACCTGCTCATTCAGGTTCTGATCAGGTGTGCTCTGTGCACCACTTTGAGCTGCATTAGGCTTAGCCTTGCGCAGGAGGAGGTGGAGTTCACCCTGCTCAGTGTTTCGCTCCAGAGTCCCCATCCTACCTCTGTCCCCAGTTCGTCCTCCCATTTTTGCCTGGTCCCATCCAGTGGTGTTCGAGCTCTGTCCAGTAGCAGTCTGTATATTTTCCCACATAGCCCCCCCCTTCTCGCTGCTTGTGCCTATCAGGTAATCTAGTGTTGTGCTTTCTGGGGCCCCCTCTGACTTTCCCTTTTTGCAGTGTCGGTTTGGGAATTCTCGGGGTGAAACCCCCCCCCCACACACAAACACCATGATTAGCAAGTCTTTGTTTTGGAAAAAGGCCTTGGGGATGAAGATCGGGCTGGATCTAAACATGAAGAGGAACCTTGGCAGTATGTTCATCTTGATCGTCTGCACTCTTCCCGCCAGGGAGAGTGGGAGTGAGCGCTATCAAGATCCTGATGTTACCATTGAGCATAAACCTAACTGGATCAGCCAAATCCGAAGAGTTATGGAATATTCGGCACTTTCCTGGATGAGTGCAGCTCCAACAAAAACTTGCCATAGTTCAACACAAAGCAGCCTGCTTTATTGGTGCCCCGTCCACCATCTTAAACATTTACCCCCTCCGCCACTGACACAGTGGTAGCAGTGTTAAGAGTATACAAGATGCACAACAGCAACTTGTCAAACCTTCTTCGAAAGTGCCTTCCAAACCTGCAAACTCTACCACCTAGAAGAACAAGGGCAGCAGACGCATGGAGGTACCCACCACCTACATGTTTCACTCCAAGCCACACACCATCCTGACTTGGAAATGTATCGCTGTTCCTTCACTTTGGATTGAGCTGATCAACATCCTGAAATTCCCTTCCTAACGGTGCTGTGCGTGTACCCACACTAGCTGCACGGTCGTGGTTCAAACAGATGGCTCACCAGCACCTTCTGTTGCACGTTTTACTTGAGTGTATTACGCGTTTATTGGAGTGTATTAACACGCCTCCGTTTAAAGGCCGTGTGCTTAACACTACTGCAGCTCTGTGTATGTAATTTCTGCTCGGAGTCGCCAGGTGCCGTATTTAGACACCTCACAAGTATATCAAGGTCAGGTTCAAAGTAATAAAACTGTACACCGATTAGTAAGTTCAAACGATTGATATTTATTATAACCAATATAATAAATACGCATGCATACGCTAAAGACTAATACTTATTTCTACTATTAAACGACTAAATACTTATCTAAGTAGGAACCAGCAAGGTCAGGGGACAAGGCCTTTGTTCCTTTCTGGACTGCACCTTCTGTTCACTAATAGTCGGCTAGAGTATAAGCAATACCGGGTTCACGTAGCGAGCGTCGTTTTGGCACTTACTGATCGATGGCTGGTGCTCAACGGCCGGTGATGAAAGACAGGATCTGGAGGCTGGGGTCGGAGTCAGGATGCAACAGAGCCGGAGCAAAACAGCAGATCTGGGCCGGAGTCAACAGACAGAACCATGTGCGGGGTCTACCTTTATAGGTCCCCCAAAGTCCGTGCCTCTTCGGGGCGGGCCTTTACCTGCCATGTATCGATTGGGTCTTTTCCCAATCGATATTTTCCAAACCCCCAATCTGAGGGTCTCTTCTCGATGGGTGGGGCGGTCTCTAGGGTTCTTTGTGATGGATACTTCTGGTGCCGTTTCGTCTGGGCGTCCACTCAAAGTATCCATTCAAACCCAAATGTTTCTATTGTGTGGGCCTAGATCTGGATTACCTCATTACTATGCAAATCGTTGTTGCCATTTACACCTTTAGCTGAGATCCTGCACCTGGCCATAAACTGGTTTCTGTACGTGCAGAATGCTAATTAGCCTTCTGCAAACTGCTTGTCCTTGCTAAGACTGTTTTCTCCCTGCAGCCTTAGCAGTTCTCCATGTTGTAGCCCAGTGTCCATCTTAGGTGGCTACACTTCTCAAGGGCAATCAAAGATGGGCAACAAATGCTGAACTTCACAGAAATACTCATATTCCATAAAAGAAGAAAAATATATCCCTTTCACAAACTTGCCCTGTTCTCTACCTACCGGCTAGATTTCCCATTCATAGATTTCATAGAATTTACAGTGCAGAAGGAGGCCATTCGGCCCATCGAGTCTGCACCGGCTCTTGGAAAGAGCACCCTACCCAAGGTCAACACCTCCACCTTATCCCCATAACCCAGTAACCCCACCCAACACTAAGGGCAATTTTGGACACTAAGGGCAATTTATCATGGCCAATCCACCTAACCTGCACATCTTTGGACTGTGGGAGGAAACCGGAGCACCCGGAGGAAACCCACGCACACACGGGGAAGATGTGCAGACTCCGCACAGACAGTGACCCAAGCCGGAATCGAACCTGGACCCTGGAGCTGTGAAGCGATTGTGCTATCCACAATGCTACCATGCTACCATTCAAACGTATCCTCCCTCCACAAGCTGTTTTTTTTTCTCCAGCCATCCTTTACTTCGATCTCCAATTCGTAGCACCCCAGAGCTGGATTTGCCATTACAGGACCACTTCATTGCCATGTTGGCTGAGTTTGCCCTTCCTCGGTAATATTTTTCCCCAACTTCACTATCTCTTGATGGCAGAATTATAGTCATTTGTTGCACACGATTTCCTAGGCAGAGGCAGTTTGCTGAGCAGCACCTTCTCCTTTGTCCTGTTCTCCCTCTCTCCTCGTCTTCCTTTCCTTTCTACCCCTTGTCACCTCCTTCTCTGCCCAAACTTCTTTCCCCCACACTATCTACTTTCCCTTCCCTTCCCTTCTCCACCCTCCCAACCTCCCCCACATCCTCTCTTGCTTCATCCTGGCTTACTTCATGCCATCCTACAGCCTCCATTATTCCCTCCTCGCCATCCTACACCTTTCAGCTAGCTTTCCTTCGTACTACTCCCCCTTCCTCCCCCTCCCCGTACACCTCCCTTCTCTCCTCTTCCATCATCTATCTCCTCCCACCCTCCACATCATCGTTTCCACTTTCATGCCCATTCCTTTCCCTTTATTTTTCTATCTCCCATCTCCCCTTTCACCTTCCAGCTTTCTCACTCTCCATCCTATTGGTATAATAAAAGCAAAATACTGTCAACGCTGGAAATCTGAAATAAAAACAAAAGTGCTGGAAAAGCTCTGCAGATCTGGCAGCATCTAAGGAGAGAGAAATAAGAGTTTACAATTTTTTTTTAGAGTCCCCAATTATTTTTTTTTTCCAATTAAGGGGCAAAGTGTGGCCAATCCACCTAACCTGCACATCTTTGGGTTGTGGGGGTCAAACCCACGCAGACACGGGGAGAATGTGCTAACCCCACACGGACAGTGACCCAGGGACGGGATTCGAACCTGGGTACACAGCGCCGTAGTCCCAGTGCTAACCACTGTGCCACGTGCTGCCCGAGAGACAAATGGAGTCAACATTTCGAGGCTCATATGATTCTTCTCCAGAAGAGAGATAGAAAAGTGATGGGTTTTATGCTGTTGAAAAGTGGTCAGGTGGATCAAAAGGGAAGATCAGGGATATTCAGAGAGCGGGGGAGATAAAATTACAAAGATGTCATAGAACAAAAGGCACAAGAAGTGGTAGTGGTTGTAGTAGAGACAAAGCTTCTCCTTATTAGCTTCTCTCCAGCCCTCTTCTTTCTCTGTCGTCCTACCTACCCTTCCTTTCTTCCTCTCTCCCTCAATCATCCCACTCTCCTCCTCCATTCACTCCTCCCTGTGGTGATATGCATCACTGTAAATACACAAGAGGTTAATGTAAATACACGTAGACTAGCTAAACACTAGAGGGATCCCCAGAGACATGACACACAGACATTCAACCAATAGGCGAGTAAGATAGGACACGACCAATGGGCATTCACGACACACACAAAGGTGACACTACCACAGGAGGGCATTACACCAACCCATATAAAAGGACACAACACACATGATCTTCCTCTTTCCAGTGGAGACACTCAGTGAATACACAGGGTTGATTTGAAACACATCACACCCACCACGTGGATTGTAGCATACTGGTTCGCCAGTCTGACTAGCTATAGAAGGATTAACAGGAGAGTCGAATCGAAGTAGGAGAATCGTTAACAGTTTAATAAATGTGTTAAAGCTATCTCCAAGTCTGAACCTTCCTTTGTCAAAATGCACATCAAGGAAGCAGCTTATGCTATGTCGAGCATAACAAAACACTCCCTACACCTCACCATCCCGTCTCTCTGTTCACCATTTTGGTCCGATTATTTCTCTTGCCACTTTAACACTTTTTAAGTTGAATACCACCCAGGGTTTTTAAAAATAAATTTAGAATACTCAATTCATTTTTTCCGATTAAGGGACAATTCAGCGTGTTCAATCCACCTACCCTACACATCTTTGGGTTGGGGGGGCGAAACCCATGAAGACACTGGGAGAATGTGCAAACTCCACACGGACAGTGACCCAGAGCCGGGATCGAACCTGGGACCTCAGCGCCGTGAGACTGCAGTGCTACCAGTGCGCCACCCTGCTGCCCTACCACCCAGAGTTTTGACTCCTGTTACATAATACCATCAGAGATTGACTAGTAATCTGACAAATATTCCAGGAGGATAATAGGAAAAGAAGAAAACACCCACAGTTCAAAACAAATCCGAAGAGAAGATTTATTTGCATGTTTGATTCATTTGCATTTAATTGTGTTGAGGTCTTTGGTAAAGTATCATAGTACAGTGTAGTTAGTAATAGTTAACCACAGTTCTGTTAATCGGTAAACCAGTGAGTGCTGTGATACAGGTGCTTCCTCCAAGTTAAAATCAAATTTTGTAACCAAGTGTAAGTTTGCTGCATCATAGTTTGTTCAGCACCCAGCACGATGCGGTACAGTTTGTTGAGTATAATTCTGAAGAGTTTTCAGGGAATAAAAATCTGGGTGGAGTTGAGTTGAAAACTTGTATCATATTGTGGGCTGTATATAAAGTTTAAATCATTGAATTAGGATTCATGCACCTATGAGACAGCAATGCTGGGAATAACCCTCTACAAAATTCGCAAAGAGCAAACCAGGAAA
The DNA here is from genome assembly GCF_902713615.1 of Scyliorhinus canicula. Taxonomy (NCBI): domain Eukaryota; kingdom Metazoa; phylum Chordata; class Chondrichthyes; order Carcharhiniformes; family Scyliorhinidae; genus Scyliorhinus; species Scyliorhinus canicula. Next base: position 237,808,884 of record NC_052148.1, on the reverse strand, counting down.
CAAGAGTACAAGGTCATGTGAGGCTGAGTTGCCTCGTCATCAAAAGCTGAATTGTCAGGCTTGGGGGGTCATACATGTATCGCAGACTGCAGTTTAGAACACCTGTCTAAAGTTGAGGGCGTTTAGTGAAGAGTAGAATTGGAGCCAATCTTTACATATTTATTTAAAAAGTTCCACGTTACAAGCATGCACCCTCTCTCCAACCCAACAATCTCAGATTTAGTCTTGTCTGTAGGAGCTCAAGTGAATCCCCAGTTCACACCCACCACCCACAATTAAATGCCATTAAAACATATTTAACATAAATATATGTAATATGCTTTCCTATAAAAGTTATTCCATTTTTTAAAAGCTCTTGATTTTTGTTGTATTTCCATTTAACTATTTTCCATCTCATAATACTTCAACAGCAAGAACTGAATGTTACCAGCATAGCCACAATGCACTGCATTGTGCTCCATGCAGTGCTTTTTTTGTTTTCAGACAGGACACTCTTGAGCTCCTATAGAGCATTGTTTATTTTACTCATTCTGTGGAAGCTGCATTTTCCTTCAACAGGCTTCTGAATGACAACAATAGCTTTTAAACTGGCTTTAAAGACCACCCCATGCTTGCTCTACATGAGTGGAGTAAAAAGGCTTAGTTGGCTTGAAAAATACACTCATGTATGCACACCCAGCATATTTGAATGTGTTTTTCATAGAACGTTGTAGTTTGGAAAATAAGCTATGGTAATTAATCGTGCCTCTCCCCCTCCTTTCCATATTGACACATAGAATCATAGAACCCCTACAGTGCAGAAGGCGGCCACTCGACCCATCACGTCTGCACTGACCCTCCAAAAGAGCACCTATCTAAACACGCACCCCACCCTATCCCCGTAGCCCAGTAACCCCACCTAATCTTTTGGACACAAAGAGGAAATTTAGCACGGCCAATCCACCTAACCTGTGCATGTTTGAACTGTAGGAGGAAACCAGAGCACCCAGAGGAAAGCCACGCAGACATGGGGAGAACGTACAAACTCTACACATACAGTCACCCAAGGCTGGAATTGAACATGGGTCTCTGGCGCTGTGAGGCAGCAGTGCTAACCACTGTGCCGGCGTGCACATCCACCAGTTCAGTATTAAATAAATAATAAATACCATGGTTCCACTCTACCCAGTGGTTCAGCATATTCAACGGAATTTCAGGTTCTGACTGAAAAATGGAATATAGCTCTCCAGTTGCGCAGCTGAGTTTTTCAACCATATTTTCTGGCACTCTAGAGAAATAAGAAATGAGTGGGCATTTATTCCCTGTCAGTTTGCAGGGCAGGGATTGGTAGAGCCGTAAGGCCGGCTCCACAGAGATCGGAAGGGTGCCGTGATCAGCGCTGAATATAACCCCCCCCCCTCCTCCCCCCCCCCCTCCTCCCCCCCCCCCCCCCCTCCTCCCCCCCCCCCCCCCCCCCCCCCCCCCCCCCACACACACGGACAATCACAAGCATCGGGCCGTCGCAACACAGCACAAGCAAAGGAACTCTCACTATGCCCCCCCCCCACTCCCCGCACCACAGCACAAACAACAGGACTGTTCCTCCCTCCACCCCCCCACCACAACACCAACATCACCCCACCCCACCACTCGCAGGCCAACGAGGTGATACCTCCCCCACCACCACCGCAGTCTTGGGGGCATTCTTCCCCACTCTCCCTCCAATCTAACATGTGCCAACCTGGCAGTGCCAATCTGTGCTGGGAGCATGTCCTTCTCCCCCGGGGGCTATATTTAGGTTGGTGCCCCCGGTGGGATCCCTCGCGATTGTTTCCCATCTTCACAAACTTGTAAACCTCGCCGATGTGGTGAGGCTCATTAATTACATTAAAATCCATTCAAATATATTACAATGAGGGTCTCGCCATTTGTGGACAGGAATCTCGTTACATCATCAGTGGGGGGGGGGGGGGGGGTGTGTGGAAAATCGGGAACCTGATCCCACTGGCGAGAATCACATTTCCCGTCTCGGTGACGATATTTTGTTGCCATTCTGGCTGATGGCAAGTGCAGACGCAAATCACCCCCCATTGACTCCACAGGAGTGGATTTGGTTAGATTGAAAGCTGTCTGCGTGCATATGACTACATCAGCAAACAGTTGCTTTAAAATGTAACACAACTTCTGCTGTAAATTATTTTGTGAAACATATTCATGTTATGAGTTGTGTTGCTTTCACCAACTCCTAGCTATTGATAATGTTCAGTGTCCAAATCTTGGATAATAATTGTTTATTTAGCAGTGAGCCTGTCACTGGGAGGTAGTGTGGTTTGCCATCCTTTTAGCCCAGATGTGCCAGTGACTTAAAAATTACAAATTGTTTGAGATTATACTAAAGCTGCTTTGCTGTGCACAGTTTAGATTAAATATATCGCTATGTGGTTGTCAATCCAGCTGATTCTGGATCCAATTTTTGAACTACAGCACAGCCATGGTGTAACAGGAACTAGTTCTAACATAGGGATTTAGTTAGATTAATTGCTCCATGTAACTTTAGTAATTAAAACTTGGTTTCTTAAAATTTAAATCTTGATTTTCTCCCAGTGCTGATTTTTGGTGCTATACTATATTTTTCCAACAGTAGGTTGGGGGGGGGGGGGGGGGACACGTTATATAATCTGCCATCTGGAATTTTCTGTGAGACCTCAATCCAGAAGTTACACATTCAATTATGCTAATTTGTGCACCCATTTCGATGGCTATTTATATCTGCATTTCCTGCTAATCACATTAACACATATAAAAATGGGCGTAAACCAACAAGAATCAATATAAGTAATTGGGACCTGATGAAAACACAGAATTCACAACATATATTTCTTTTTGATGTGAGAAAATATTGTCATAAAGCTATCATTCAGGTAAATGAGGCAGTGTTTCTGCTGAGCTGTGCTGGATGTTTCAATACAATTCAACCAAAAATGAGCAAAAACAGTGTAAACCATTGAAGAATTCTGAGCGCCTAGGGCAGCACGGTGGCGCAGTGGTTAGCATTGCTGCCTCACGGCGCGGAGGTCACAGGTTCGATCCCGGCTCTGGGTCACTGTCCGTGTGGAGTTTGCACATTCTCCCGTGTTTGTGTGGGTTTCGCCCCCACAACCAAAAAAAGATGTGCAGGGTGAATTGGCCACGCTAAATTGCTCCTTCGAAAAAATGCATTGGATACTCTAAATTTATTTTAAAAAAAAGAAGAAAAAAAAGAATTTTAAGCGCAAATTGCATTTTGCACACATTGCGATCTTTTACGCTAGCTTCAGAAGTAATAGGCAAGAAGCTGACCTTACCCACAAAACTAGTTACACTGTCAAGGCAGACTTATCACCATTATGAGTTTCCTCTAATTGCTTCTGTTTTCAGGCCTTCGAGGGGCACCAAGAGTTAATCTTTTTTGAGGCTTAAGGACCTAATAGGCAAGTTTTAAAAGCTCTTTTCTTTAGTTACTAAGAAATTAATGACATAATGACTGTTTATACCAATGAAGCGAGTAAATGGTTTTGTCTTAATTCTCAACACTCATATTCAGTTATTTAAAATTCTGTTACTCGAGGTGATGGACTAAACACTGGTTAATAATGCAGAATTGTTGTGATTATCCCATTTTTAGATGTATTAATTAAACTTGCACCATAATAATAATCTTTATTAGTGCCACAAGTAGGCTTACATTAAAACTGCAACGAGGTTACTGTGAAAAGCCCTTACTCGCCATACTCTGGTGTCTGTTCGGGTACACTGAGGGAGAATTCAGAATGCCCAATTCACCTAACAAGCACGTCTTTAGGGACTTGTGGGAGGAAACCGGAGCATCCGGAGGACACCCACGCAGACACGGGGAGAACGTGCAAACTCCACACAGACAGTGACCCAAAATGGGAATCGAGCCCGGGTCCCTGGCGCTGTGACGCAACAGTGCTAACGACTACTACTGAGCCACCCTCCCACGCCACCACTCTTAAATATATCAAAGAATATTTTGAATGCAAAATTTTTGAAAAACAATTACATTGGAAACAGCTTATCCAATTGCATTAGTTCATGACAGATTTGAGTTTGGCAATATGCAGATAAATTACAGCAAAACCATGAGAGAACAAAACCACTTTCTGAACCTAGTGCAAATTTGAGTGCAATTTTTCCTGGACCACCACTTGCACTTTTGGCAGACGTGTTTAAGAATATTCAATCTTGGAAGGTTTTCAATTGTAGGCATGACTCATGGTGTTGCCATAAAAATGCATTATTCCCATAAGAATAATTTGTAGCACAGGGCTCAAGATTGTTTTATAAAATTGCTCCGGAATGTCAACAAAACATCTTGAAGTGGCAGGGGTTATTTTTTGCACACATTTTGATCAGCATAATTGCGTGAACGTTTGAATGAATTGTTCTTTAGCTTGGAAGCGGCACCATTTATAACAAGGTGACATGTATTTGTGGGAAGAAATCAATGGATTGACATTAAAAAAAGAAGGAAATTTAGGCATAGCATAATAATGAGGAAGACACTTGAGTCTCCTTGATCTTCCACAGCAACTATTTGAATATACCCTAATTATTTGTATCTTCAGATTCAATACACAGGAATTTTCCAGTTCAATGTTCGTTGTCATAGGGCATATCTTGGTGCCACCTACCGGTCGAATAGATATTGCAGGCACATCAAGGCACAATGGAGGGGAAATCTGTTCATGGAAGAAGAGTTACACAGACTCAATTTACCACAGAAGATAGTGTATGAGCCACTCCCTGCACAGTTCTTACATTCTTCATAGTTAATATCATTGAAGAATGACCATGCAGGTAGTGACTTGCTCTACTGCCTCTCTCTCTCTCTCTCAAAAACTCTTTCAAATATTTAAGCTCCCAGTGTGGCACAGAATTTAAACCAGTTCTGAGTATTCTGTGCTTCGGTATCTATGCTTTCTTTGCATTAATCTGGATTTGAGAACTTTCATAAATGATGGCCAAAAAACGTCTGGAAAAAAGTTGATTGGTAGTCTAGTTCTAAGGTTTTAACACATGTTCCATGATTTTAAAAAAATATATAAATTTAGAGTACCCAATTATTTTTTCCAATTAAGGGGCAATTTTAGCGTGGCCAATCCACCTATCCTGCGCATCTTTTGGGTTGTGGGGGTGAAACCCACGCAGACACGGGGAGAATGTGCAAACTCCTCACGGACAGTGACCCAGAGCCGGGATTTGAACCCGGGTCCTCAATGCCGTAGGCAGCAATGCTAACCACTGTGCCACCGTGCTGTCCTCCTGTTCCATGAATGTAAATAGCACCTCAGAAAGACTTTCATAACCGTATTATGGATAAAGAATAAAATAGTTGAAGCTTATAACCTGTTGTCCTTTTCAGCTACTAACTGGAAGTTTGAATTTATTTTGAAGTGTGATTGGCCGTTGGAGATTGTAATAAATGAAATGCCAAGCTAAATAATGATTCCAAATCATTGGTTTATTTTGCAGTGAAGGTAAATTGGCTGAGACACTGCAGGAAAGCCGAAACCGATGGAGGTCCATCCGGATCATGTACCTCACAATGTTCCTTAGTAGTATAGGTAAGTATTACACTCAGAGCTAATCACTGAGACAGAATGTGAAAGCTTCGTTTTAGGCATAGAGGTTAATTGTTTCACAACTGGATTATATTTGAATTGAATTACTTTTTAACTCCATTCCAGTTGGGCTGATTTAGCACACTGGGCTAAATCGCTGGCTTTAAAAGCAGACCAAGGCAGGCCAGCAGCACGGTTCAATTCCTGTACCAGCCTCCCCGAATAGGCGCCGGAATGTGGCGACTAGGGGCTTTTCACAGTAACTTCATTTGAAGCCTACTTATAACAATAAGAGATTTTCATTTTTCATTTTCAGTTGAGCGCAAATATCTAGGCTGAAATTCCAGTGCAGTACTAAGGCAGTATTCTGTTGTCAGTGTACTTTTGTGTGAGATATTGAACTGAGACCCAGTCTGTCTTTTTAAGTAGGCATAAAAGAGCCAACCATTCCTGGCACTGCTTCTCATCCCTGTTTGTAAAGGTGCTTAAAAAAGAGCGGGCGGGGGGATCACTGGTGTCATGATCAATGTTTATCCCTTTTCAAATCACTAGAACAATTCCCAGTATATCTGCTCATTATCACACTGCTGCTTGTGTAAATTGACCACTGCTTTTCCCCAAAAAATCTGTGACCGTAGGACAGCAAATACATTAAAGTATTGCGTATGCATAGTCATTCAACTTTACTACTAATGTATTACATAATTGCTAGTAAAAATCTGCTTTCCAAAATCCATTAAGTTAATACTTTTCATTTAGCATTTCATTTCCCTCCTGCCCTGCCTATATATATTTTTTTCAAAACATGCTGTTCCTGTACCAACCGAGGGAGTGGGCAGACCTTCTGACCCCAGTGCTGCTGGTTAAATGGAGGTTTTTAAGCATGGTGGCGCAGTGGTTAGCACTGCTGCCTCACGGCACCGAGGTCCCAGGTTCGACCCCGGCTCTGGGTCACTGTCCGTGTGGAGTTTGCACATTCTCCCCGTGTTTGCGTGGGCACAAAGATGTGCAGGGTAGGTGGATTGGCCAAGCTAAATTGCCCCTGAATTGGAAAAAATGAATTGGGTACTCTAAATTTATTTTTTTTTAAATGGAGATGTTTGAGGCTAGCCTGCCATTTACAATAAAGTCCCGCTCTTAACACACATTATGTTCCTGCCTAACCTCATTAAAGGCAAAATTGCGAGCGATGAACAATTAGATTCCAGCAATGTGAGGACCGTGTTGTTTGTGCAATTACTGGACAGCAAATTGTGGTGCAGTATCTGTAAACAATAGACAGGGCGGGTGGGGGAGTGCTCTCAGTAATTCAAGCCATGTATTGAAAATATTAGAAAGAGACAATCCTTATTTAAGAAAAAAGATGAATCACCTCAAAACTGGCAGACGAAATTGGTGAATGTTTCAAAGTTGCACAGAGGTGTCGCTGCCGCTCTAGATTGAGAGATTCGGACATTTCCACGTTAATTGCTCCATTTGGGCTGTACTTCAGCTGCAACCACCGAAGGCACCGCTACTCACTCCTGTCAAAGCGGTGGTCAAAATAAAGGGGAATCACATTTCCATGGCCAAGATGCCAAGTGAAACAAATCCGCTTCCAAGCGGTGGACACCATCTCCCTGCTCAAACGTGTTGAGGTCTCCACTCTGTCATGGCTTCCACCTCCTCGGGGCAAGAGGAGAGAGGGGAAAAAAAAACGTGGATAAGCGAACAATTGCTCACGATAGGCGAGGTAGTGTACAAAGGGTTTAGCTTGGGTGAGTGACTACATGAACCAGGAAGTAATGAAAGGCGGGACTTTACTATATTTCCCCCTCCTCTGCCCACAGCCTTTGGATAAATCCCTAATTGCACAGATGAGGAATTATCTTTGATGCTCTATAACATATAGATTTCACTTAATTTTGAGCATACAAGCAGAGTAGACTTACTTTCTGACACTTGTTAAAAGGAGTGACTAAAAACACGCACAGGAACACTAATGTGATCTCAGCAGCATAAGTAGAGCGATGGTTACTGGAGGCAGAAGGAAAGGAGATATCAGGCAGGACGTTGTTGCTGGATTGCTCTCAGTCAGCATTGCTGAAGGGCAGGAGGTAGATTCAGAGCTGTCAGCACTAAGGCCAGAACATGAAGAGGGAGGAAATCTGTTTCGTTCAAAATCAGTAGCGTAAAGAAAAGGGGCCGGATTTTTGCAGATGGGTCTTTAAAAATAGCGAGCGGAGGTTGGACAGGTATGAAACCCAAAATCAGCAGGGCCACCTGAAATTAGTGCTATGTTCAAACAGACCCCATTTTGGCTGTCTGCAGGCCTTTACCCGCAATGTGAAAGTCATGAATTGATTGAGTAGTCTTTAATGCTCTTGAAGGGTGGATAGGTCTGTTTAAGTATCATGATCTGAAGTTTTCTTTCAAATCCACTGCTCTTTAATCTTGGAAAAAAAAACTGATATAAGCTGTCAGTGAGAGTTAAAAATAACATTGTCTACTGGACTGCTTTGATTGACAGGCCATCTGGTGCAGGTTGGAAAAACATTACCATCTGTTTGTGCAGTTTCAATAAAGTTATCTGTCGATACTTTCCAAGGCTATAATTATGTCATAAATCCTTACCCGAGTTTCAAAAGCTATATTTATCTCAGCAGGGGAATGAGACCACAATTTGATTGACAGTTTAGAGGATGTTAAAGAATCGACTGTCTTTGGTGTGGGTCTGAAAATAAATGTATTTATTTTTATAAGAAATTGAACACTTGAGAAGATTTTAAAAGCTGGATTGCGTTTCATGAATTGTTTTTCTTCATTGTCAAGTGAGTATGAGAGAGCAGTGATAGATTGTTCGAAGCTCATAAGTACCCATGGTGGGTACTGGGTGAGTGGCAATGAGGTGGGGGAGGGGTAATGTGTGTTCATGGGGTGAGGAAAAGAGGGCCTAACAGCTTCTAAACCGATTGGATGAAGTCCCAGAAACCTGAAACAGGTCTTCTACCCAGCCCGCCTCAATACTAGTCTGCCCTCATGGCTACCTAGGATTTTGCTCCTGGGGCCAGTGAGCCAGACTTGATACCTCCCTGCAGTGGATATTGAGTCTAACGGGGCTCTTTTAACCCAAAGTGTTCCTGCCAGGTCGGGAAATTTCTCGACTCCAGCTACCCACCTCGGTGGAGAAAATCTGGCCCATGGTGTTAAGATATGAAAGATATATAAGACTTAGCGATATTCATTTGATTTGTTATGTATTTAAATAACAATGACTAAAACATAAGTACCTTGGTTATGAAGAAGGCTGCATTGGCTATATATATATATATATATAGTAATGATCTTTCTTCTGCAGGTTTCTCAATTGTAATGTCTTCAATATGGCCATTTCTTCTCAAGGTTTGTGACTTTCTTCTTAGTCATTTCATGTTGAACTGTGTAGTTCTGTATGAATCACAATTTTCAGTATGTGTATAATCAAGCTGATTCCAGTTCAAGACTATTTAAAAAAAAATTAATTTACAGTACCCAATTCATTTTTCCCAATTAAGGGGCAATTTTAGCATGGCCAATCCACCTAGCCTGCACATCTTTGGGTTGTGGGGGCGAAACCCACGCAAACACTGGGAGAATGTGCAAACTCCACACGGACAGTGACCCAGAGCCGGGATCGAACCTGGGGCCTCGGCGCTGTGAGGCTGCAGGGCTAACCCACTGCGCCACCGTGCTGCCCTGGGTCAAGACTATTTAAGCACTGGTAGGACCCTTGCATCTAAGTCGGGAAATTGTAGGTTCAAGCCCACTTCCCTACTGAGGGAGAACTGCACTGTTGTGAAATTACCGGGCTGGGTTCTCCATTTGGTAAACTATGTTCTCCTGCCGGAGCTGAATTGCACCAATTTTATGATCCTCTTGTGGGGATTTATGCATGGCGTGGAATATGAGGAATTCCCGTTTCAGGCTGCCATCTTTTAAAATATAAATTTAAAGTACCCAATTCATTTCTTTTCCAATTAAGGGGCAATTTAGCGTGGCCAATCCACCTATCATGCGCATCTTTGGTTTGTGGGGGTGAGACCCATGCAAGCACGGGGAGAATGTGCAAATTTCACACGAATAGTGACCCAGGGCCGGGATCGAACATGAGGCAGCAGTGCTAACCACTGCACCACCGTGCCGCTCTCAGGCTGCCACCATGAGCGGGCGGCCCGGGAGCGGGGTCCCACAGCCGGCAACAACCCCCACGTAGACCCTCCTGCCACACAGGAGCCCCCCACCTCCGGATTGCCTAGGTGCACCCCCTTCCCCCCCACCCCAAGGACTCCTGTAATTGGGGGGCCCCCACAAAGATCCTCTGCCTAACGGAAGCTCCTCCACAGACCCTCCCCCACACACAGACCACCCCTGCCTCCACTGACAGACCCTACCCCAGAAATGGGCCACTGTCTGGAAGCTTGAGAACAGTCCAGACAGGGGCAGTGGGAAGCATAGCTGTAATACATTGAAGGAGAGCAGCTGTGCCTACATCTGGTTCCTGCAGATCTGCGATCTACAGGCCAATCATAGCTTTCCAGTAGTGGCCTATGATTGACAGCTCATAAAACCCATCTGCAGCTTTGATCCATTCACATCCTTTCAGCTTCAGTGGCCTAAGTGGTGAAACCCCAATGTTTTTTTTTGTTTAAAAAATAAATAAATTTAGAGTACCCAATTATTTTTTCCAATTAAGGAGCAATTTAGCATGGCCAATCCACCTATCCTGCACATCTTTGGGTTGTGGGGGCGAAACCCACGCAGACATGGGGAGAATGTGCAAACTCCACACTGACAGTGGCCCAGGACCATAATGTACCGACCTCCCACATCCAAAACAATTCTACCCGCCTCAAACACCGCCCGCTTATTGATCAGGATCGCGACCCCTCTAGTCTTTGAATCCAGTCCGAGTGAAAGACACCCCCCCCCCACCTTTCGCCAATCAGCCATCCACTTTTTTGGGCCCACCTCCAGCCCATGCTCCGCATCTCCACCGGCCCGCCCCCAGGCAGCATGTTAGACATTCTTAATAGTAACTTGATTAAGATTGTTTCTAGCGTGCTTCGATGATATATACAGAAAGTTGCTTATAACATTGTTACATGCTTCTTTACTACAGGTGGATAAGACCGCAGATACCAGTTTTCTTGGATGGGTCATTGCTGCTTACAGCCTGGGCCAGATGATTGCTTCCCCACTGTTTGGTGCATGGTCAAATTACAGACCAAGAAGAGAACCTCTTATTTTTTCTATTTTTATTAATGTTGCAGCGAACATACTTTACGGCTATGTACATACCTTTCCGGCACATAATAAGTACTATATGCTGCTTAGCCGAGCATTTATTGGATTTGGAGCAGGTAAGACTAAGCTCGTGTGAAAGAAACACAAGTAGCACTATTGAGAATTTTGGCATAATGGACAAATTCCAGGGTAATGACTAAGTTTATCAGGTTATACCCATATTCTGATAACATCATAAACTTAAATATATATAGCAACAGGATCACTTAAAAAAAACTTACATTGTTCTGCTAAAATGTCTCTTGAAACAATTATCATTCCACTTGGCTTACTCAGTTTTCTACATACCACCATTGCCCAGGCAATGGTAATTTCCCCCACTAATCAATTATCAAATTCTTCGCTCATGATCTTCTGAGATGGTTCTGCATACAAGTTGGATCTTTAGGTGCTGTGAGTAATTTTTGAAATGAAAGTCCTTCTTAGCATTGTGCAGCTGAGATTGCTGTTCTCACAGCTATTTTACAGAGTGAAACAAATTCTTGATGTGAGTGAAGGATTCTGTGCCTGTTTTTAAACATGGCAGGTGATTCTTGCCGTCAGGTCAAGAATGAGGTAATTTGCATTAATGTTGGGATTCATCTGAAGCTTTGATCTGATTCCGTTGATGTTGTGTTATTTCCTGTTTGATTAGGGAATCGTTTTTTCTTCAATAAACAATTCGCAGGCCTTTTCCTCTCTTCCCCTCTGTTGCCAATGTATTTACCTTTCTGTACAAGTTCTGACAACAGTGAGTCTTGACGAAGCTCAGGGTTGTGATCCTGGTTGTGAGTCATAGATCCAGAAGGAGGCCATTCGGCCCATCGTATCCACGTCGGCCAACAAAGATCTGATTACACAAATCCCATTTTCCAGGGTTTAAAAAAAATATATTTTTATTCAAAATTTTTACATTATAAATAACCGAAAAGGAAAATAGAAACCCCCCCCCCCCCCCCCCCCCCGGCCCCTTTACAGAAAAAAATGAAACAACAAACATAAATAATCAAATGAACGTTAACCAATAAACAATAGTAAATCTCCAACCAAACATGAATATCTCCCCCCCCCCCTCCCCCCCCCCGGGTTGCTGCTGCCACTGACCCTCTCCTAACGCTCCGCCAGGAAGTCTAGGAACGGCTGCCACCGCCTGAAGAACCCTTGCACAGATCCCCTTAAGGCAAATTTCACCTTCTCCAATTTAATAAACCCTGCCATGTTGTTAATCCAGGATTCCACGCGTGGGGGCCTCGCATCAGCCCTGGAGGTTTTGACAGTGCAAGTGAATATCTAAACACTTTTTAAAAAAAAATAATTTTTATTGAAAAAGTTTGAATTTATACAACAACATCAAACCAACGATAACAGTAATGACAACAATCATGAACCTTCGCCCCTCCTCAATAAACAACCCAGCATATTAACAATAACTTAAGTTAACACAATGTTAAGTTACATAACCGTAGCGAAAAGATATAGAAACTATAATATGGAACATCCCCCCCCCGGTTTATAGAACCCTTGTACTGATCCTCTCAGGGCAAATTTGACCCTTTCCAACTTTATAAATCCCGCCATGTCATTGACCCAGGTCTCCGCACTTGGGGGCCTCGCATCCTTTCACTGCAGCAAGATCTTCCGCCGGGCTACTAGGGACGCAAAGGCCAGGACACCGGCCTCTTTCGCCTCCTGCACTCCCGGCACCACTGCAACTCCAAAAATCGCGAGTCCCCACCCTGGTTTGACCCTGGATCCAACCACCCTCGACACCGTCCCCGCCACCCCCTTCCAGAATTCTTCCAGTGCTGGGCATGCCCAGAACATATGGGCATGATTCACTGGACTCCCCGAACACCTGGTGCACCTGTCCTCACCCCCAAAGAACCTACTCATCCTTGTCCCGGACATGTGGGCCCGGTGCAGCACCTTAAATTGGATGAGACTAAGCCTCGCACATGAAGAGGAAGAGTTGACTCTCTCCAAGGCATCCGCCCAAGTCCCATCCTCTATCTGCTCCCCAAATTTCCCCTCCCATTTAGCCTTCAGCTCCTCCACTGACGACTCCGCCACCTCCTGCATTACCTTATAGATGTCAGACACCTTCCCCTCTCCGACCCACACCCCCGAAAGCACTCTGTCCATCGTCCCCCGCGAGGGCAGCAAAGGGAATCCCTCTACCTGTAGCCTAGCAAACTAACACTTCTTAAATGTTAAGAATGTTTCTAATTCAACTGCCCTATGAGGCAGTGAGTTCCAGACGCTCACCACCCTCTGGATGAAAAGGTTTCTCCTCAGCTCCCTTCTTAGCCTTCTACTTCTTAACTTAAATCTATGACCCCTGGTTATTGACCCCTCTACTAATTGAAAAAGTGCCTGCCTCTCCATTCTATCTATGCCGCTCGTAATCTTATAAATCTCTATCAGGTCCCCTCTCAATCCTCGCTGCACCAGGGAAAACAACCAGAGCCTATCCAATCTTTCCTCATAGCTCACACACTCCAGCCCAGGCAGCATCCTGGTAAATCTCCTCTGCACTTTCTCCACTGCACACACAACCTTCCTATAATGTGACCAGGACTACACACAGTGCTTCAGTTGTGGCCTGACTGGCATTTTATACAGTTTCAGCATGACCTCCACGCTCTTGTACTCTATGCCTCGGCCAACAAAGGCAAGTATCCCATGTGCCTTTTTCACCATCTTATCTACCATCCCTGCCATCTTCCAGGATCTGTGGATATGCACTCCAAGGTCCCTCTGAGTTTCAGTACTTTCCTGCGTCCTACAATTTATACAGTAAACCTTTGCCTTGTTAGCCCTCCCCAGCGCATTACCTCACACTTTTCTGGGTTGAATTCCTTTTGCCATTGCTCTGCCACCTGACCAGTCCATTGATATCCTCCTGCAGTCTATGGGTATCTTCCTCACTATCTCCACCCTACCAGTTTTAGTGTCGTCTGCAAACTTCTTGATCATACCCCCTACGTTTAAGTCCAAATCATTAATGTATACCACAAATAGCACCGAGCCCTGCGGAACCCCACTGGAAACAGACTTCCAGTCACAGAAACATCCCACTACCTCATCCTGTGCTTCCTGCCTCTCAGCCCTACATGTGTGCAAATGGTTGAAGGTGGCAGGGCAGGTTGAGAAAGTGATTTATAGAGATATTTGGGATCCTGGGCTTTATAGAGAGAGCAGAGAGTAGACAAGCACAGCAGATGGTGAATTTGAATTTAAAAATAACTGCAATTGGGCACATAGTGGCGCAGTAGATAGCACAGCTGCCTCACGGCGCCGAGGTCCCAGGTTCGATCCCGGCTCTGGGTCACCGTCCGTGTGGAGTTTGCACATTCTCCCCATGTTTGCGTGGGTTTTGCCCCCACAAAGATGTGCAGGGTAGATGGATTGGCCACGCTAAATTGCCCCTTAATTGGAAAAAATGAATTGGGTACTCCATATTTATTAAAAAAATAATATCTGCAATTAAAAATCTAATGATGACCATGAAACCATTGTGGATAGTCGTAAAAACCCATCTGGTTCACTACTGTCCTTTAGGGAAGCAAATCTGCCATCCTTACCGGGTCTGGCCTACATGTGACTCCAGATCCACAGCAATGTGGTTGACTTCTAAAAGCCTTCTGAAATAGCCCCACAAACCATTCAGTTCCACGGCAGTTAGGGATGGGCAACAAATGCTACCCCTCCCCCAAACCGTCCCATGTTGTAACCATCCCATGTTTCTATATTGCTGTTGATTTTAGAATTTGATAATACAGTGTGACTAATTGGAAGTCACACCCCTCAGTTTTTTTTTGTTAAAAATTTAGAGTACACAATTCATTTTTTGCAATTAAGGGCCAATTTAGCGAGGCCAATCCACCTACTCTGCACATCTTTGGGTTGTGGGGGTGAACCCATGCAAACACAGGGAGAATGTGCAAACTCCACATGGACAGTGACCCAGAACCGGGATCGAACCTGGGACCTCGGCGCCTTGAGGCAGCAATGCTAAGCACTGTGCCACCGTGCTGCCCCTACACCCCTCAGCTTAAATACAACTTTAGAGTTGGGCAGTTCAGGGACAGGAGTGTATGATTGTGAGTCGGACATGTATGGAGATCCAGGATGGGGGAGGAGCCTGAGCCCTTGATTTTGACCAACAGGCATAAGGTACTTGCAACTTGTGTGGGTGAGAACAAGGAATGGAGAATGATGAGCAAACTTATTATGGCCCTCTGGTACAGGATACCATTTGAGTCAGGGGGAGGGGGAGGGGGAGTGGGGAGTGAAAAGAAATGTGGTCATGATAGGACACTATGGTCCATGGATAGTTACTGCTCTCTGCAACTGTGACCAGAGGTTGTGTTGTCTGCCCTAACTGTGACAGGTTAAAAACATCTCCCTATCATTTGAGGTAAACTTGGAGTGTGAGGGGGAGGATCTAGTTGCCATGAACTACATAGGAGCAAAAATAATATGTAGAACTGGGAATCAAGTTCTTTTGAGAGAATTTCAGGAATTAGGGTCCACATTAAAATACAGGACCGCAAAGATAATAATCTATGGATTGTTACCTGAGCCACACACCAATTAGCATCGGGTCAAGCAGCTTAGAAATTAAATATGTCACTCAAAGGGTCATGTGTGAAAAGGGTTTCAACATCATGAGCGTGGCACGGTAGCACAGTGGTTAGCACTTTGCTTCACAGCTCCAAGGTCCCAGGTTCGATTCCCGGCTTGTGTCACTGTGTGGAGTCTGCACATTCTCCCCATGTCTGCATGGGTTTCCCCATGGTGCTCCGGTTTCCTCCCACAGTCCAAAGATGTGTGGGTTAGGTGGATTGGCCATGCTAAATTGCCCTTGGTGTCCAAAAAGGTTAGGTGGAGTTACTGGGTTGCGGGGATAGGGTGGAGGTGTGGGCTTAAGTAGGGTGCTCTTTTCAAGGGCCAGTGCAGACTTGATGGGCCGAATGGCCTCCTTCTGCACTGTAAATTCTATGATTCAGTATGTGGGCAAGAGGGATCTGTTCTGTTGGGATTGAAACTTGATGGAACCATCAATTCACCAGCCACGTGTTTCCGATATGAATCTAGGCTTTAATCAACTTACTTCAGAGCCAGCCTGTTACCTGTTGATGAACTCCTAGTGAACTCAGGCTGACTCTGGACAAGGGTATTTATACAGCTGCACTAGGGGGAGGAGTCATGGGCGGAGCCAAGGGTGGAGCCCAGTAGAAGTTCCTGAGTACTCCCAGAGCTACTCCCCCCTAGTGGTAGGATAGCGCTACTGCGCTTACAAAGACATAGAACATTACAGCGCAGTACAGGCCCTTCGGCCCACGATGTTGCACCGTCCTGTGAAACCCTTCTAAAGTCCCTCTACACCAGGGGTGGGCAAACTACGGCCCGCGGGCCGCATGCGGCCCGCCAAATGTATTTCTGCGGCCCACCAAGTCATTAAAAAAAAAAAAAAAAGTTAATGGGGGGGCTGTTGGGTTACTTACTGGTATAGGGTGGATACGTTGACTTGAGTAGGGTGATCATTGCTCAGCACAACGTCGAGGGCCGAAGGGCCTGTTCTGTGCTGTTCTATGTTCTATATGAGGCGCCCAGAATCATAACCGGGTGAAGTAATTATTTTACTTAATGTACTATGCGGCCCTTTGTGAATTGTGAATTTCTGAATGTGGCCCTTGCACGGAAAAGTTTGCCCACCCCTGCTCTACACTATTCCCTTATCGTCCATATGCCTATCCAATGACCATTTGAATGCGTTTAGTGTTGGCGAGTGTAAATTATCGTATATATATATTACATTCACCACAAAACTTAAACTAGGTTGGTATCAGGGTCCTGGCAAACTGTAGAACTAGGACTGTAGCTAACGTATTAAACCAAAAAAGGCGATGGGAGGGTTCAGATGAAGGGAGATTTCGAAATCTAAAGAGAAAAGATCAAACAATATAACAGTGTAGCGATTTGGATAAAGCCAAGCAGAGTGGAAAAGAAAGGGACGGAGCTTTGGAATATTGCGCACAATTATGGTCACCACACTACCAGAAGGATGTGGAGGCTTTGGAGAGGGTGCAAAGGAGTTTTACCAGGATGTTGCCTGGTCTGGAAGGTGTTAGCTTTGCGGAGAGGATGAATAGACTCGGACTGTTTTCATGAGAAAAACGGAGGTTGAGGGGTGACCTGATAGAGGTCCACAAGATTCAGGGGCATGGATAGAGTGGATGGGCAGGCACTCTTTCCCAGGGTGGAGGGGTCAGTCACCAGGGGCCATTGGTTTAAGGTCTGTGGGGCAAATTTTAGAGGAGATGTACGAGGCGGGTTTTGTATGCAGAGGGTGGTGAGTGGCTGGAACGCTTGCCAGGCGAGGTTGTGGAAATAGATACACGAACAGCGTTCAAAAGGCATCTTGACAAACACATGGATAGGATGGGTGTAGAGGGATACGATACAAGGAAGTGCTGAGTGTTTTGGCCAAGGGTGGTATCATGGCCGGTACAGGCTTGAATGGCTGAAGTGCCTGTTCCTGTGCTGCATTGTTCTTTGTTCTTGGTTGAATGGGAATAGTGCATCAAGGAATATGAAAACATATTGAAAGAGCGTTTGCAAGTGAATAAAATGAAGGAGAGTAGCTAAAGTTTATCCCTTAGAAGCTGAGTCAAGAGAAATTATCGTGGGGAATGTAGAAATGGTAGAGACGTTGGCAGGAATTCTCCGGCCGTTCACGTTGTTGGGATTTTCTGGTCCCGCCGGCAGCACACCCCTTCCTACAGGTTTCCCGCGGCGTGGTGTAGCTTCAATGGGAATTCCCATTGACAGTGGTGGGAGCAGAGAACCCCGCTGCCAGCAAACGATGCACTGCATCCTGCTGCCAAGAAACACATGACTGGGAGGCTGGAGAATCCCACCCATTAGACAAATATTTTGTGCCTATCATCACTTATGGGAGAAGACAAGTAGAAGACAAAAATTACATACCAGAAATAGAGGGGAACCAATGACTAATAAGAGTGAGAAATTTAAGTAACTAATGTCAGCAGAGAAAATTGGAGCACTCTAAGTGACTAAATTATGACAAATCCTCAGTACCCAATGGCCTGTATTCTAGGGTTTGGAAAGAGGTAGTTGCAGAAACTCCCTAGATTCTAGAAAAACCCCAGCATTTGAAGTTAGCAAATGTAACTTCAGCATTCAAGAAAGTGGGGGGGGGGGGGGGGGGGGGGGGGGGGGGGGGGGGGGGGGGGGGGGGGTGGGGGGGGGGGGGGGGGGGGGGTGGGGGGGGGGGGGGAAGAAGAAAATAGAGAACTACACATCAGTTGTTGGGAAAATGCTGTGATACATTATTAAGTATGTCATAAATGTACTTGTGGCAGCACAGTGGCACAAGTGGTTCGCACGGCTGCCTCACGGCGCTGAGGTCCCAGGTTCGATCCTGGCTCTGGGTCACTGTCCGTGTGCAGTTTGCACATTCTCCCCGTATTTGCGTGGGTTTCGCCCCTACAGCCCAAAAGATGTGCAGGATAGGTGGATTGGCCATGCTAAATTGCACCTTAATTGGAACAAATGAATTGTATACTCTAAATTTAAAAAAAAAAACAATGTACTTGTGATCAGACAGTGTCAATGTGGGAAATTGTGTTTGACAAATCTATTGGAGTTCTTTGAGGATGAAACTAATCGCGTAGTTAAAGGGGAGCTTGGAGATGTAGTAAAGTTGGATTTCCAATAGCATTTGATAAAGTGCATAGGTTAATATGTATGACAAAGGCTCAAGGAGTTGGGGGTAATTATGTTAGCATGGATAGAGTATTGATTAATGGACAGGAAGTGGAGGCCCGAATTTTCCAGCCCTTCACACTGGCAGGATTTTCTGGACCTGCTGACGTGAATGGAGATTTCAATGGTTCGCCTTTCCCTGCAACATTGGGGGGAATTCCAGCTCGAGAGTGCGAATAAATGTGACATTTTCAAGTTGCAAGGCTGTGACTTTTGGAATGACGCAAGGATCAATGCTGGGTCCTCAGCTATTAACAATCTATATTAATGACTTGAATTAAGAGACAGAGGGCACGATTCAACTAAATGGGAACAAAGTCCAATAACGAGCACGTTTAGCCGTGTGTTCCCAGCGCTCGCAGCGCCAAGAAACACATGGCTATACAACGCCACTCACAATAAATAAGGGGCCTCAGCGGAAAACACGCAGCCATAGCCCCGTTTTATACACCGAGGAGTTCCACTCGCCACAATTCCTCAGTGTAGCAAGAGATTGGGACACCATTTTTAAATAAGAGGTTCATAATGTTGCAAAGAGTCCCGATCTCCAAAGCCCTGACATGAACCTTGACCCCCCCCACCCCAATGCACTATTGTAGGGCTCTGCCCCACCCCTCCAACACCCGCACAGGGAACCCCAAGCCCGATTGCACCCGTGCACAAAATGCCAGCTTGGCACCCTGGCAGTGCCCCTACCAGTATGCAGGGACTTTGGCAGTGCCAAGCTAGCACCTAGGTAGCACTGCCAGGGTGGCCGGGTGGCACCAGCCCAAATGGCATGCACCTGGGGGCCTCCAATCCTCTGGGGGACTCCCATCAGGTCCGTTCCATCTGGTCCCCGTTTGTGGGGCCAGTGTCGAACTGCACATGCAGATGTCTGAGGCGAAGGGGATAGATCCCAATGCTGTGGCTATCTCAATAAACGGCATATCAGAGTGAGTCTAGCTGTCCTGCTCTAATATGCAGATTTGCTAAAATGTGATCCCGCCAACAATGGGAGGAATTTACATAGCAATGTCTTGCGAGATTGCATTAGATCTTGTAAGGCGTTGCGAGCTGGGTAGATTCCGGGAGCGGGGTCTCCCAGCTGTTAGTGTCCATGCTGTACTGCAGCAAGCTGCTTTTCGGGCGCAGCGTGGTCATTGGATCACGCCCCGAGAATAATGTACTTCAATTTGCTGACAATACAAGTCTCGGTGAATGTGAGCTGTGAGGCGGATACAAAGAGGCTGCAAAGAGATATAGACAGGTCACATGATTGGGCAACAAGACGGCAGATGGAGTATAATGTGGGGAAGCATGAGAAGCAATCTCATTAAAACATGCAAGATTCTGAAGGGATTTGACAGGGTGGATACTGAGAGTTTTCCTTTAATTGGGTATCTAGAACACCAAGCACCATGTCAGGATAAGGGGCCGATCATTTAGGACTGAGATGGGGAGAAATTTCTTCATTCAAACGGCTGTGAGTCTTTGGAATTGTTTAATAATAATCTTTATTATTGTCACAAGTAGCCTTACATTAACACTACAATGACGTTACTGTGAAAAGCCCCTAGTTGCCACACTCTGGCGCCTGTTCGGGTGGACTGAGGGAGAATTCAGCGTGTCCAATTCACCAAACAAACATGTCTATCGGGATTTGTGGGAGGAAACCAGAGGACCCGGAGGAAATCCACGCAGACACGGGGAGAACGTGCAGACTCCGCAGTGAACCAACCCGGGAATCAAACTTGGGACCCTGGCGCTGTGAAGTGCTAACCTTAAAGGGTTGTAGATGCTCCATTAATGAATATATTTAAGGCTGATAAAGAGATTTTTGGTTATTTTGGGGAATCAAGGGATTGAGAAGTGGGCAGGAAATGGAGTTGAAT
This sequence comes from Scyliorhinus canicula, assembly GCF_902713615.1. Classification (NCBI taxonomy): domain Eukaryota; kingdom Metazoa; phylum Chordata; class Chondrichthyes; order Carcharhiniformes; family Scyliorhinidae; genus Scyliorhinus; species Scyliorhinus canicula. The sequence continues at coordinate 237,788,312 of NC_052148.1, read as the reverse complement.
GGTGGGACAAGCTTGAGGGTCCATACGACCTACTCTTCCTATTTTTGATCATAGATCATAGAATCTACAGTGCAGAAGGAGGCCATTCGGCCCATCGAGTCTGCACCGGCTCTTGGAAAGAGCACCCTACCCAAGGTCAGCACCTCCACCCTATCCCCATAACCCAGCAACCCCACCCAACACGAAGGGCAATTTTTGGACACTAAGGGCAATTTATCATGGCCAATCCACCTAACCACATCTTTGGACTGTGGGAGGAAACCGGAGCACCCGGAGGAAACCCACGCACACACGGGGAGGATGTGCAGACTCCGCACAGACAGTGACCCAAGTCGGAATCGAACCTGGGACCCTGGAGCTGTGAAGCAATTGTGCTATCCACAATGCCACAGTGCTGCCCTAATGGGTGCACAGAAATGAATTGGACCAGTACTTCTCTGTATAATTTTCGTTCTTATTTCTGATTATAGACTGAAACCAGTAGCAGCTTTGGGCAAGGCTGCAAAGTAATTAGTTTCACCCTGTACGACATAGGAGCACATTGTAGTCGAGGAGACAGCAGTAACAATTTAATTTCCTGTTCTGTCCCTTGCCACTGCAACTCTGATACTACTTAACTGATCTGTGACAGTCTCTTCAATGCATGTGCTGAATTGATACATTTAGAATTGTTACTGCATGGTAGATTGGTTGGACTTGTGGTAAGATTGCTTGAATGTGTTTGTTGATTTCAAGAAATTGATGAGAGCAACATTTATATCACAATAGTATTTAGGCTGCCAGGAAGCAAAGATTAATTTCACACCCTTTGGCCGCAGAATGTGGCTCTCTAGCGCCACCTTTTCAGTACTGTACGAGCAGAGAGAGAGCAAAATAATGATGTGGGACACGCTCCTAATGACTTCCAGCACTTATGCTAATCACTTTTGGAAAGTGACAGTGTGTTCCATGCATGCCACAGAAAGGTACAGTATAGGCCGTGTCGGCGTAACATTAACGTCTAATATTGCTTTGGCCCATGGCCTGCCATATTGGACTTCTTTTAAATATGCATAACTGAACATGTGTTCAAGTGCTCAGCGAACATTATTTAAAGACATTGCCATGGAACTTTCAGGTTAGGTGATTTTGACTTTGTTTTGCTGCTGTGGAGTTAGTGGAGCTCCTGTACACTGCATTATTGGAGGAATAGACAAAGTTTCTGTCAGCCAGAACAGAGAGGTACTGGAACTTTGGAAGGCGTGGATTTGAAAAGCCTCTGAGCAGAAAATGTTCTCAGTCTTGGGGACTTTGGTTCCAGTTCCTCTTCAGCTGCAGCACTGCATAGTCATGGAACAGAGGCAATAGAGAGAAGAAGCTGTTCATGGAGAAGGAGGAGGAGGGAGGTTTGCACCTTGGGTCTTTGGAGAACACTGCTCCTACCTCCATCTCAGCCAGGAGCAGTGTCTGCAATGACTACACTTCAGCAAGAGGTCACGTAACTGTGTCACTTCCTTGAACCGGACCTGTAGCTGCAGAGCAGGGCAAGGACCGCTGTTGGTGGCCATCAAGGTCACTATGGCCCTCAATATCTACACCAGGAGTACCTTCCAAACTAGAGTTGGCAACATCGCATGATTTCTCAGTTTGCCATGTATTGTTGCATCTGGTAGGCACAGAGTCCCAGTACATAAGGAATGGGGGAAACTAATTGTCTTCTCTTTAAGCAGAGAGAAGCAGGCGAGTGTGCGCATGGTCATTGATTGCAAGCATTGGGCTCTGTGGGTGCTACATTTCAACAGGGGTTTCACTCCCTGAAAGTTCATCTGCAATGCGATCAGACTCAGAACATGATAATGGTCCTTATCCAATTTTTAGTCTTATTGATTATTAACACACATTATGAGGCCCAAGATGCAAGAGGAGTATCTTAATTGATCTATTCCAGGAATGTTAACAATGACAACTGAATACCTACATGGGCTCAATACCTATTTCAGAACCATATGGGTGGTATAATACCAGCATAAGATAAAGTTGGAAATCATTTCAGATTTTACAGCTTTAGTTGCGATTCAGAAACAGGAACCATCTTAATGAAGTAAGATCATTTGTGCTTGTTGGATTTGTGATAAACCCACTTGTGCATGCTTGTGTTTACAGACTGGACTAAATACTAAGAGTATGTTTCTATTTTGTGATCTCTATCTCTTTTGTTTAGGAAACGTGGCAGTTGTAAGATCATATGTTGCTGGTGCAACTTCACTTCAGGAAAGGAACGCGACAATGGCAAATATCAGTGCTAGTCAGGCCCTGGGTTTCATACTGGGTCCAGGTATTGTATCTTGTATTTCTTTTTTTTTCTTTTCTTTAAAATTTAGAGTAGCCAATTCATTTTTTCCAATTAAGGGGCAATTTAGCATGGCCAATCCACCTAACCTGCACATCTTTGGGTTGTTGGGGTGAGACCCACGCAGACATGGGGAGAATGTGCAAACTCCACACGGACAGGTATCTTGTATTTCTAACAATATTTTGGCCATTAGCAAGTTGGTACTGATGAGATTCACAAGTGGACACATTACCTACCATCACCCTACCCTCCTTCTCCTTGTGTGTTTGCGGCTATTTGATTTATTTTCAGTCTGTTTTTACATTGTCTTTTAATTACTTTACTGAGCTGCTAAATTTATTCTTGTTTAGTTATTGAGTTGTTTGTGCCACATTTCAGCACGGTGCGTAGCACTGCTGCCCTGCTGCCTCACAGTGCCAAGGTCCCGGGTTCAATTCCGGCTTCGGGTAACTGTCTGTGTGGAGTTTCCACTTTCTCCCCGTGTTTGCATGGGTTTCCTCTGGGTGCTCCGGTTTCATCCCACAGTCCAAATATGTGCAGGTTAAGTGGATTGGCCTTGCTAAATTGCCCCTTAGTGTCCAAAAATGTCGAGGTGAGGTGGGGTTATGGGGATGGGGTGGTGAAGTAGGCCTGGGTAAGGTGTTCCTTTAGAGGGTCAGTGCAAACTCAATAGGCCGGGTGGCCTCCTTCCGCACTGTGGAAATTCTATGATGCTATGACATTTTTAAAAAAACTTAATAACCTTAACCACCACACGATTGTTTACTTCGGAATCACTTCCTTACTGCACCTCGCCCAGATTTAACAGACAGGCCTATTGATAATCCAGATCTAATTTTTTATCTTGATGGCAGTTCCTGCATTTCCCCATTTGGCGTCCAACAGTCGGGATATGCCGTGGTAGAGTACCCAATTCATTTTTCCAATTAAGGGGCAATTTAGCATAGCTAATCCACCCAGCCTGCACATTTTTGGGTTGTGGGGGTGAAACCCACAGAAACACAGGGAGAATGTGCAAACTCCACACAAACAGTGACCCAGAGTCGGGATCGAACCTGGGACCTCAGCGCCGTGAGGCCGCAGTGCTAACCCACTGCGCCACCGTGCTGCCCAGATTCTATGACATTTAAGGGGAATTGAACCTGATAGTATAAAGGAACCATTCTGATTCAGCTTCTAGTAGCACTGTCACAGAAAGAGAGAAGTTAGATTTGGGTTTGATGGTTTACAAATCTTCTCCTTTAACCTCCCTGCTCCTTTTCAATGTGATTAGGTTATAATGCTCTCACTTCTCAGTCAGAAAGTTCTGTGTTTGAGTCCCAGTGTGGGATTTCAGTTCATAACCAAGGCTGACAGTTCAGTGCGTTACTCAGTGCATTGCTGGGAGTGCTATACATGAGGTATCAAACTAACGCCCTCATCAGCTCGTCAAAAATTCTGTGGTAGTCTTTGATGAAACACGAGGAATTTGCCCATCAATTTTTCTTAATCAACACCACCGCAATAGATTAATGGTCGAATTGGGATTTTCGAAAGCTCTAACCCGCATCTCCACATTAATAACACATCTATTAATTGATCAGCTTTTGATTGAAAAATATGAGATCCTGAAGAGGTGGGTGTGGAAAGGATGTTCTATCGAGTGGGAGAATCTTGAACTAGGGGCCACTTATTAAAAATAAGGGGTCACACATTAATAACGGTGATGAGGCCATTTTCTTTTCCTCAAAGGGTCATGAGTGTGTGCAACTCTCTTCCCGAAAAGGTGGTGGATATAGTGTCTTTGATTTTTTTTTTAAAGGCAGAAGTGGATAGATTCTTGTTAAAGTAAGGCGAATGATAGGTCATTGGGTGGTAGGCGGGATGCAGATTCGAAGTTACCATCAGATTAACCATGATTGTACTAAATGGCAGAGCAAGCTCGAGGGGCAGAATGGCCTACTCCTGCTCCTTGTTCATATGTTCACATGTTCATTATTCCTCCTTTGCTGATAATTCTGTTCTACATTAATCAACTTCCTCCAGATTTCACACCTCTTGTGTATACAATTTAAAATTCCTCTCATGATTCAGTGACTGACTCATTACATCTTGATCTCCCCCATGCCATTTCATGGGAAATATTGCTGTTTTCAGTTAATCAGAATACGGATTTCTACTTGCTTCTGAAAGAGTAAATAAAGCTCTGATCATTTGCTTTTGGGTACACCCTTGGCACTCATTGTGCGCGATTCTCCGCACCCCACGCTGGGTGGAAGAATCGCGGTAGGGCCGGGCGAATCACGCCACGCCGCCCTGGCACCCCCCGCGATTCTCCCACCCCCCCAAGAATGGCGTGTTTTTCGACAGGCCGCTCGGAGAATCGCCGCTCGCCGTTTCTCACAGCGACCGGCTATTCTCCAGCCCGGATGGGCCGAGAGGCCTGCCGAACCCGACCGGTTCACGCCGGCGCCAACAACACCTGGTCGCTGCCGGCGTGAACAGCGCGCGACAGGTGAGTGTGGGGCCTGTGGGGGGGCGGAGGGAGGATCGAGCACCACGGGCGTGCTCAGCAGATGTCTGGCCCGCGATCTGTGCCCACCGATCGTTGGGCCGGCATCTGTAAACGACACACTCTTTTCCCTCCGCCGCCCCGCAAGATCAAGCCGCCATGTCCTACGGGGCAGCGGAGGGGAAGACGGCAACCGCGCATGCGCAGGTTGGAGCCGGCCAACCTGCGCATGCGCGGCTGATGTCACTGCGGCGCCGCCGGCCGTGTCATTCCCGGCGCGCCGCTTTGACGCGAGCGTCAAGGCCGGGCGCTCGGGAATCACACGCCGTCGCTCCTAGCTCCTCGCCCCCTAGAATAGGGGGCGAGGAGCGGCCTCCGACGCCGGAGTGAAATACTCCAGTGGCGGGATTCTCCCCTACCTGGTGGGACGGAGGGACCCGGCGTAGGGGAGTGGCGCCAACCACTCCGGGCTCGGGCCTCCCCAAAGGTGCGGTTGGCACCACGCCGACTGCCGCAAAAACCGGTGCCAGCGGCCTTTCAGGCCCGCCGCCCGGCAGCGGGGCTGGCCGAAAGGCTTTTGCCGGTTCACGCATGCGCCGGCGGTGACGTCAGCTGACGTCACCACCGGCGCATGCGCACTGTGGGTTTCTTTTCCGCTTCCCCCATGGCGGCTGCGGAGGAGAAAGAGTGCCCCCCAGGGCACTGGCTCATTCCCTGATCGGGGGGCCCCGATCGTGGGCCTGGCCACCGTGGGGGCACCCCCTGGGGTCCGATCGCCCCGCGCCCCCCCCCCCCCCCCCCGGGGGCCCGGTCGCGCCGCCGATCCTGCCACCACCAGAGGTGGTTCAAACCTCGGCGGCGGGAGAGGCCTCCCAGCGGCGGGACTTCGGCCCATCGCGGGCCGGAGAATCGCCGCAGGGGCCTCACTGATCAGAGTGGCGTGATTCGCGCCCCCGCCACTTCCCGGGTGGCGGAGAATCTCTGCCACGGCGGGGGCGGGATTTTCGGTAGCCCCAGGCGATTCTCCGACCCTGCTGGGGGTCGGAGAATTTCTCCCCGGGTTTCACTCTGGCATCGGCACTCAGTCTCCCGTTGGGAGAATCGCGCCCATTATCTCCACTGATCTCTATTTTTTATCTCCACTGATCTTGAGCGGATCTCCTGCAACAACTCCACCTCTGAATTTCGTTCCAAGAAGCTTGGCTCAGCTTTCTTGCCGAACGTTATTTTTCTATTCGACAGGGCAGCACGGTGGCACAGTGGTTAGCATTGTTGCCTACGGCGCTGAGGACCCGGGTTCGAATCCCGGCCCTGGGTCACTGTCCGTGTGGAGTTTGCACATTCTCCCCGTGTCTGCGTGGGTTTCGCCCCCACAACCCAAAAGATGTGCAGGGTAGGTGAATTGGCCACGCTAAAAATAATTGGGTACTCTAAATTTATTTATTTTTTTTAAATTTCTATTCGACAAGTCAGAATTTTCTATTCAAACCCAGGATCATTCAAGGCTTGGATAACTCCTGCAACATCAGGGGAGTCTCTTTAAATCAGTCCTTCTTGAGAAGAAAATAGATGTTTGACATAAAAGATGAAGCCAAACATCTTGGATGCAATGTTCAAACGTTGGATTTGCAAACGATCTATTGGAGAGGAGCGGAGGTAACCTGAAGAGATACATGACTGCATGAAAACGGACAGGGAGAGTTCCAATTAATTTGGAGATTCACGGCTTGAGCTGTGTTTAGTTTCACTTGCCTTTATTGGCGAAAATTTGATTATTATTTGAAGGCTCAAAAAGTGGACTGCTGTATATTTGTGGTGGTTATTCACTTCCAGGAGAAGAATTATGTTTGCCTGTGCAATTCTATTTTTAATAATTTCTGTTTGGAATTGATATATTTTATTGATGTTCAAAAGCAGGACAACTATTGTACTAATTACCGTAAATGTTATAATAGCCAGAGAGGTAGTTAAGTTGCTTTTCTGACTTTATTCTGGTTCAGCTTTGCAGGCTGCTATGACAGGAATCGGACAAACTGGAGTGTCTTGGAAGCTAATTGACCTTGAGTTGAACATGTACACTGCTCCAGCTTTCCTAGGAGCTTTTCTGGGAGTTTTAAATATTGTGCTTATTATTGGATTATTCAGGTAAATACTAATGGATGCTTTATTTTACCGAATTGCAGGATATGCATAACAAGCTGGTGGAAATAATTTAATTCTGGACTTGTTTCTGCAATTTAAAAAAATGCTTCCCTGTGCCAGTTTTTAAAATCTCACACTGGGGTTTTGCTGACAGTGATTTTGTAGCAAAACTTGTTTTTTTAACTCCTTTCTTTCTTTTTAATAAATCTTTTATTGGCATTTTCAACATTATTGATGTTCATGTTGATTTATTGTACAGTGTCACGGGGAAAAAAAGGCTTTTGTCTTACGTTACTTTAGTTACAGATTGCTGCCATCTAGTTCGGCGTGTCCTCCCCATCTCCCCTTGCCCCCTCCAGCCTCCCTTTCCCTCACCCCTCCCCATCTCCCCTGCCCCCTCCCCCCAGCCTCCCTTTCCCTAGCCCCTCCCCATCTCCCCCTACCCCCTCCCCCCAGCCTCCCTTTCCCTAGCCCCTCCCCATCTTCCCCTGCCCCCACAGCCTCCCTTTCCCTCGCCCCTCCCCATTTCCCCCTGCCCCCTCCCCCCAGTCTCCCTTTCCCTAGCCCCTCCCCATCTTCCCCTGCCCCCACAGCCTCCCTTTCCCTAGCCCCTCCCCATCTCCCCCTGCCCCCCACCCCAGCCTCCCTTTCCCTAGCCCCTCCCCATCTCCCCCTGCCCCCCACCCCAGCCTCCCTTTCCCTAGCCCCTCCCCATCTCCCCCATCCACCCCCCTTGCTATCCTCCCTGGTCGATCCAGGGTGTGTGCTCCCCCTTCTCCTTGCACGCCGCCTTTCTCTTCTCTCTTTGTCGGCTTCAGCCGTGTTGTTTTTTTTTGTGCGGATGAATGAGTGGGCGTGTTATCCTTCTTTGCCCGTGTCAGACTCTCTGCCTCTTTTCCCCTCCTCCCCTCTGGGTTGTGCATCTCTGGCGTTCCTCCCCTCCCCCCTGGGTCGTGCGTCTCTGGCGTTCCTCCTTGCCTTTTGTTCTTTCTTCTCTCTGATCCTTCCGGTTCCCCCTCTACACGGCTGTTGTTGGCCTCAAACAGGTTTTGGAACAAACCGACAAATTGCCCCCATGCAGTGAGCAAACCTTCCTTCGACTCTCGGATGGCATATTTTATCTTCCCCAGGTGGAGAAATTCCAAAAGGTCAGCGAGCCAGTCTGCAGCTGTGGGTGGCACTGCTGATCGCCAGCCGAACAGGATTCTCGGGGTACGATTAGGGAAGTGAAAGCTAGGGCATCGGCCCTCTTTCCCATGTGTACCTCTGGCTGCTCTGAAATCTCGAAGATTGCCATATTTGGGCATGGCTTCACCCTCACCCCCACAACTTTGGACATTGCCTCGGAGAAGGCTGTCCAGAACCCGTCGAATTTGGGGCAAGCCCAGAACATGTCGGTGTGCTTGGCCGTCCCCTCTGGCACCGTTCACATTTATCCTCCACCTCCGGGAAGAACCTGCTTATTTGGGTTCTGGAGCGGCGTCCTAAAGTAATTCACTTCCCTCGATCTCAAGCGATTCCATTCTGAATCGCACTATCATTCCGCCATTTTTAAAAGGGTGGCCCGATAGTGAGGTTCAGCAGCTGCCTCCTACCCCACTCCTGTGGAAGGAATTTCTACTCCCCCGCTCCCCAGGCAAGTAGGGTCATTCCCCCCCCCCCCCCCCCCCCCCCCCCAAATCAGAGTCACTGCTGGATCGACCCCACAGCTTGCATGAGCGTGAACCAATCCCACCCCACCGACTCCCCCATTAGACACCCTCTCTACCAGAGACCCCTTCATTTCCCTTCATGCTTGATTGCAGCTCAAGTAGCCCGCTGTGAACTTAAAACATTTTTTCTCCAATTAACGGGCAATTTAGCGTGGCCAATCCACCAACCCTGCACATCTGTGGATTGTGGGGGTGAGACCCACGCAGACACGGGGTCAATGTGCAAACTCCACACAGACAGTGACCCAGGGCTGGGATCAAACCCGGGTCCTTGGCGCTGTGAGGCAGCAGTGCTAACCACCGTGCCGCCCCTGTGTATTGAATTGATGATCAGCCATGATCATAATGAATGGCGAAGCATGCTCGAAGGGCTGAATGGCCTCCTGCTCCTATTTTCTATATATAAGCACAGAGAGAGAGAGGAAATACTGGAGGCATTTACATCCTTGAGAGTGGATGAATTACCAGGACCAGATGGATTGTATTCCAAGTTGTTAAAGGAAGTCTGAGAGGAAATAACGGATACTCTGAGCATTATTTCCCAATCCTCACTAGATACAGACGAGTTCCCAAATGATTGGTGGTCTGCGAACATTGTACCATTATTTAAAAGGGTGTGAGGAATAGGCCAGAAAACTACAGGCCGGTCAGTTTGACTGTGATAGGCAAATTATTGGAAACAATTTTGAGAGGCAGGACAAACTCACTTAGAAAAACATAGATTGATAGTCAGTATGGTTTTGTTAGGGCCTTACCAACATCAAATCTTTTGAGGATGCAACAAGGAGGATTGATGAGGGTAGCGCAATCGATGTTGTCTACCTGGATTTCATTGTCATTTGACAAGGTCCCACATGGAAGACTGGTCAGAAAAGAGAGATCTGATGGGATACAGGAGAAGGTGGCAGGTTGGATCCAAAATTGGCTCAGTCACAGGAAACAAACGGTTTTGGTTGATGGATATTTTTGCGCGTGGAAAACAGTTTCTAGTGGTATTTCACACGACTCCGTGTTAGGGTCTTTGCTGTTTGTCGCATATATTAACGATATAGACTTAAATGTAGGTAGTATGGTTGGGAAATATACAGATGACACAAGAATTGGCTGTGTAGTTGATGGTGAAGAGGTTAGATGTTGACTCCAGAATTATGTCAATGGTTTGGTTCAGTGGGTGAAGAAACGGCAAATGGAATTCAATCCAGACAAGTGTGAGGTACTGGGCGCGATTCTCCGATGCTGCGCCGCAACGGGAAAGCCGTCGTGAACTCGGTCAAGTTCAACGACAGCGCGAAACGGCCCCGATCGTGACCTATTCTGGCCCCGGGAATGGGCTAGCATCAGGGCCGCGCGGAACACATGGGGGGTGATGTCGGAAGCGCGCGACGCCCGAATGACGCCGCTCCGCGTCGTAAAAGGGCACGATCTACGATAACAAAGGATGGCCGCCCCGAGGTTCCATGATACGGACCTAGAGACCCTCCTCGATGAGGTGGAGCAGCGCAGGGGCATCATCTGCCCAAGACGAGGGCATCGCAACCCTTCCAGCACCGTGCGACGTGAGGTGGGCACAGCAGTCAGTGCTGTGGGGCAGACCCCTCGGTCTTGGAGCAGTGCCGCAAGAAGCTCCATGACCTCACCAGGGCTGCCAGGGTAAGTGCCACGAGGGTGCTCCCGGGTCACAACCACCCCCCCCCCCCCCCCCCCCCCCCCCCCCCCCCCCCATGTCCCTCATCATCCACCTCCCCGGGCACAAGGGGGAGGGCGAGAGTGAGTGGAGGGTGGTTAACAAAGTTGTCACAGACCCACATGAGCGCTGCGACCCCCTGGAGAGATGCCATGGTGTAGCTGCAACTTTCCCCCCAACCTGTGCCAATATCTGAACGCCCTGATGATACCTGCCTAATTGTGATGCTCTATCTATGCCCCCCCCCGCAACAGGACAAGACTGCTCACAACAGCCGGGAGTGCAACAGAACCAGAGGGGGTTCACCCATTATGCACCCCCTGACAGTGTTCGAGCAGAGGGCACTGGATCTGGCTGGGGGATCTGCCACCCTGGAGGTCGCAGAATGCGAGGTTGGAGGTGCAGAACCAAGTGAGACAACCCTGCATGACAAACCCCCCCCCCCCCACCCCAGCCCATCCTCTGTCCCCTCACACTCTACCCACTGGACCCCCCATCCTCTGTCCCCTCACACTCTACTCACTGGACTCCCCATCCTCTGTCCCCTCACACTCTACCCACTGGACCCCCCATCCTCTGTCCCCTCACACTCTACCCACTGGACCCCCCCATCCTCTGTCCCCTCACACTGGACCCCCCATCCTCTGTCCCCTCACACTCTACCCACTGGACCCCCCCATCCTCTGTCCCCTCACACTCTACCCACTGGACCCCCCATCCTCTGTCCCCTCACACTCTACCCACTGGACCCCCCATCCTCTGTCCCCTCACACTCTACCCACTGGACCATCCTACGCCCGGCTGAGCGTGTCTAACTAACCCCATATTATTCTGTTCCCTAGGGCGTGCTGACGAACGTCCAGGGCCGTCTGGTGCCACACACAGGCGACCATCCACAACAACCACCGCACCCAGGGTCGCACGCCAGTGGGTGGCAGGAGGTCAGCCAGGAGTACCATCCTCCAAATCCGGGACTCTCGAGCAGAACGTACAGAGGACGGTCAGTGACGACTTTCATGGCTGTGCATTGCCCGAAGGTCGGGCCGTGAGACAGGATAGGACAGGGTCAGTGGACCCAGATGCACAGAAGACGGCGACGCAGTCAACGGACTTACCTGACGCTGAACCATACATGGGCCGCGTGCGCCCTGCGCTGGGACATGACTGGGACCAGGACACCCCTGAATTTCTGACGGACGAGGACCTAGAGCTTGCGGCACTGCTGTCTCCCACACCATCCACCATCCCAGAGACACTCACCTCGGTTGGCCAATTAAGTGATGAGGTTCCTGGGTCACGGTCTGGTGTGCACCACACAGCTGAGCTGGTACAGCAGGTGGAGGTCGGAGCAGCCGAGGGGCTGGACGGTCGGAGGGCAGCCCAGGCCCAGCATCCAGCTGGCGGCCAGACATTTCCCGGGTTCCTGGATTTACTCGACCCACCTGGACAGCCGATGCATTTGGAAACCCAGGGACACAATGACGGGATGAGGGCTGTCTTCCAGCAGCTGCAGACGCAGTTAGAGGAGTCAAACTGCGTCCAGGAGCAGGGAGTGGTGCCGCTCATGGCAGCCACCCAGGCCGACACCGCATGGGTGGCGTCCGCGGTCGAGGCAATGGGTGAAACGGTATCAGCCATGGGTCAGGTTATGCAAGGAGTTGGGCTTCACGTGCACGTGCCATCCATGGCCCTGGAGATGGTTGCCCTCTCACAGGCAGCAATGTGCCAGAGCCAACATGACATTGCCGGCGTGCTACGGGCCTTGGCCGAGTCTCAGCAGGTCATGGCCCAGTCCCAGCAGTCAGTCGCGGAGAGTATCGACCGCCTGACACACGTACTGGATTGCATCGCGCACTCACAGGTTGAGGTCGCACAGTCCCAAGCGGGAATGTCTCACTCCCTGGACTCCGTCTCTGCTAACGTTCGGACCCTGGTGGAGACCGTTGCAGGCCTCCAGGACTGGCAGCGCCAGGTGTCGGTGGCACGACGGAGCACCTCCCCGCTGGCACCTCTGTCCCAAAGTGAGGCCCGGGGGCCACCGGGCTCCCCGAGGGAGGAGGAGGTTCCGGGGCCCCTCCCATTAACTCAATCACGGGACGTCCCTGAACGCTCGGCCTCCCCCCGTCCCATCCCTGGTGCATCAGGTGGGCAGCGGGCAGAGCAGGATGGCACCACGTCATCCGAAACGCCCGCAGAGCAGCCTGGCCCATCAAACGAGTGCCGACGGGGAGACATGTCACGGGGCGTGATTCTCAGCAGTCCGCCTCCACTCCTGCTGTACCATCTGGGGATTCACTTAGACGTAGTACGGCAATGAAGAGGGACACATAGTAAATTGGCACGGGTGAAGGTCACAGTTTAGTTGTAGGGGCTCGGGCATCTGTACATAATATTCACCATTAAACTCACTGTTGCACCTAACTTGTAAGACTGTGTGATTTTTCCGTTGCTACGGGGATCGTGATGGTGACCGAGTGTCGCTGGGGTTGATGAGCGGTGAAACTTCGGTGCCGGGTGTGCAGTCCCCCCCCCCACAGTTGGACACCGTAGTCCTTGGCACTCCGACGCCAGCTAGCCCACGCGGCCACATGATGGAGTGTCCCTGACAAACTCAGCGGCCACCAAGGTGGATGGTTCAGCTATTGCCATGAGTCAGACTTTGTCTAACGATTCTGAGCTCACAGCTCATCGCAGATCGGGCTGTCATCATTCAACATGGCACTGATCACACCCGCTGACACAGCCATCAATGTTGTGCCATACCGTTTTGCCGCAGTGGTAAGGGTGATCTTGAAGTGGAGCAGTGTACACGGAGCGGGGGGGGGGGAGGTGGGAGTTGTGTGCTCTCCGTCTGCACGACTGGCGATGCAGGTGGTAGTGTTCAGCGATGCCGACCCATGCGACGTGTGAATCTTGCAGCCACCAACGCATCGCGTGCCAGCTGTCCTCGCCGGTGCCGTTGTGCAGCCTCCTGGACATTACCAGCACCCGGGTCGTGTCTGTGTGCTGCACCCGACGCACCACCAACCTCCTCAGCCTCCTCCTCCTCCAGCTCCTCCTCTTCCGTGTTGGCACCACTGCCAGTGTCTTCTCCCTCCGACTCCTCCACCAGGGCATCTCCCCTCTGCATTGCAATGTTGTGCAGCGCACAGCATACCACAACAATGCGAGCGACCCTCTCAGGCTGGTACTGCAGGGCCCCTCCGGAGCGGTCCAGGCACCTGAATCTCATTTTCAGAAGACCAAAGCAGCGCTCCACCACACCCCTGGTTGCTGCATGAGCCTCACTACTCCCTCTCTCTCCCCTCCCACTACTCCCTCTCTCCCCCCCTCCCGCTACTCCCACTCTCCCCCCTCCCACTACTCCCTCTCTCCCCCCTCCCACTACTCCCTCTCTCACCCCCTCCCACTACTCCCTCTCTCACCCCCTCCCACTACTCCCTCTCTCACCCCCTCCCACTACTCGCTCTCTTCCCCCCTCCCACTACTCCTTCTCTCCCCCTCCCACTACTCCCTCTCTCCCCCCCCACTACTCCCTCTTCCCCCTCCCACTACTCCCTCTCTGCCCCTCCCACTACTCCCTCTCTCCCCCCCTCCCACTACTCCCTCTCTCCCCCTCCCACTACTCCCTCTCTTCCCCCTCCCACTACTCGCTCTCTCCCCCCCTCCCTCCCACTACTCGCTGCTCTCTTCCCCCCCCCCGCGTTCTTGGCGGATGCCTTCCCCAGTTTGCGAAGGCTCCGGGACGGTCCGCTCACCTCCTCACTGCTCTTCAGCCAGCACGACTGGCTGACGACTTTAAAAAGCAGACGTGGACGGCGACGGCGTGAACTGTGGTCACGCCATCGGGACTTCGGCCCATCCGGGCCGGAGAATAGCGGGGGTTCCGGAGAATCAGCATTTTTGGTGCATCGGGCGATTCTCTGGGTTTTTGCGCGCGGAACACAACGGAACAGATTTGGCCGTTTCGGAGAATAGCGTGAGCGCGTCGGACCGGCGTCGTGTGAAAAACTGGCTCGGCCCGCTATTCTCCCAAGCGGCGTGACATCGGAGAATCGCGCCCAATGCATTTGGGTAGGGCAAACAAAGCAAGAGAATTCTCAATAAACTGGAAAATATTGAGAGGGGTTGAGAAAGTGAGAGACCTTTAGCGTGCATGTCCACACGTCCTTGAAGATGGCAGGACAGGTGGACAAGGTGGTCAAGAAAGCATATGGAATTCTTTCCTTTATTGGGCGAGGTATTGAATACACAAGCAGGGATGTAATGATGGAACTGTAGAAAAAACTGATTAGGCCACAGCTAGAAATTTATGCACAGTTCTGGCCATCATGTTACAGGAAGGGCATAATGGCTCTGGAGAGAGTGCAGAGGAGATTTACAAGAGTGTTGCCAGGGCTTGAAGATTGTGGCTATGAGGAAAGATTGGATCGGCCAAGGTTGCTTTCCTTAGAACAGAGGAGGCTAAGGAGTGGCTTAATTGAGGTGTACAAAATTATGAGGGTCCTAGATAGGGTCGGCAGGAAAGACTTGTTTCCCCTAACTGACGGGTTGATTACTAGGGACACAGATTTAAGGTGATTGGCAGAAGAATTAGAGGGGACGCGAGGAAATACCTTTTCACCCGGAGGGTGGTGGACATCTGGCATTGACTGCCTAAGTTTGTGATCGAGGCGGAAATGCTCATCTCGTTTAACAGGTACTTGGATCTGCATCTGAAGTGCTGTAACGTGCAAGTCTCCAGACCAGGTTCTGGAAAGTGGAGTTAAAACGAGTGGTTAGTTCTTTTTTTCTTTTTTTTTTGTCTGACTCAGACATGATAGGTTGAATGGCCTTTTTCTGCACTGTAGTTTTTCTATGGTTCTTGCTCCTAATCGTTACGCAGTGACTCACTTAAGACACATGTACTAGACCTTTTTTTTTCAAAACAGAAAATAAGATATTTGTGTTCATGCTCTTTGTTCGGCTTTTATGTGAACGCTGTTACTTAGTCAAGGTGAGATAGTTCAACTCGTATAGATAGAACATAGAACATAGAACGATACAGCGCAGTACAGGCCCTTCGGCCCACAATGTTGCACCGACATGGGAAGTCAAAAACTAAAGGCCATCTAACCTACACTATTCCCTTATCATCCATATGCTTATCCAATAAACTTTTAAATGCCCTCAATGTTGGCGAGTTCACTACTGTTGCAGGTAGGGCATTCCACGGCCTCACCACTCTTTGCGTAAAAAAACCTACCTCTGATGTCTGTCCTATATCTATTACCCCTCAATTTAAGGCTATGTCCCCTCGTGCTAGCCACCTCCATCCACGGGAGAAGGCTCTCACTGTCCACCCTATCTAACCCTCTGATCATTTTGTATGCCTCTATTAAGTCACCTCTTAACCTTCTTCTCTCTAACGAAAACAACCTCAAGTCCATCAGCCTTTCCTCATAAGATTTTCCCTCCATACCAGGCAACATCCTGGTAAATCTCCTCTGCACCCGTTCCAAAGCTTCCACGTCCTTCCTATAATGAGGCGACCAGAACTGTACGCAATACTCCACTAGTGGAGACTAAGATCTCCATTAAAAATCATTGCTTGGTTTCCCCACTTAGATATCTAGCCACTTCTTCTTCCATATGCAACAGGCAAACATTATTGAAGTTTAAATGTAAAATTTAAGTGAAATGTTATGATTCCCTTTGAGACCAATACATTTAAAAAAGAGGCACATTTCCCAGCGACCAATGGAAATTACTGAAGGACAGAGGTTCATGTCTAAAAACTTTTACTGCAACAAAAAGAAACAAAATCAACATAAATCAAACATTACCTAACAGGCAATTAATGCACCCAACGAAAGAAAAAGTACTTCAGCATTAACTAACAAAATTGAGATACATCTTACAACACTTCTGCTATGCAGCACACTTCTGGGAGATGTCTGGCATTACAAGAGCAAGCCCAAAGTTACCTCTGGTTGCAGAGCATTGCTATTGTCTGCCCTGTTCTCTGGATGTCAGACGCCCTGTAGAGTATGCTGGAAAAAATGCTGGCTCAGTGGAATTCTCCCCTGATGTACCCACAAAAGGTCTCTGAGCACTGTCAGTGAGGCGAATAGCGAGCTCCATTCCTTTGTTGCTGCGAGAAAATTTCAGCTCATTGTGGAAATTCGGCCACAGCAGACTATTATTTTTAAAGGGTGTGTTCGATTTTTGTATTTTAAATCAAGTCAATTTTTAACATCTCTGCAAGAATAAAAGCACGTGTTTTCCATCCCAAATTTCTACATTAAATATATGTTTTCCCCCCCCAGGGAGCATTGTGGTAATGAATTGAATAGAATGAAAGGTGCAAATGGTAATATCCAAGGTAATTCATTCACATTCTCCTGAGATTTCTGCAGAACCAAATTATTAATATATGTCTAATATCTTATGTAGTGATTGTATTTTTGTGTAGAAATTCCTGAGCTGCTTGAAAATTCTTCTGTTAGCATTGATCTGATTGCAGTGGTGACATCCAACATCCTGTTCTTCATTACCCTGTTTGCGTTTGCTATTTTTGAAACGTAAGTGTTTTTCAGATTTACAAAGTTATTTTTCTGACTGCTGGTTTGATTCTGTATGACCCAGAGTTTCTGATTATCATTCCAGGAATGTGGGCATCGCTGGAAAGGCCAGCATTTATTGCCCACCTTGAACTGCCCTTGAGAAAGTGGTGATGAGTTGCTTTGAACCACTGTAGTCCACCTGGTGTAGGTACACCCACAGTGATGTTAGGAAGATTGTTCCAAGATTTTGGTCTAGTGACAGTGAAAGTGCTGCAACACAGTTCCAGGTCAGGATGGTATGGGACTTGGAGGGGAATGTGCATGGGTGGCATTCCTATGCATCTGCTGCACTTGTTTTCGAGATGGTAGAGGTTATGGGTTTGGAAGGTGCTGTCAAAGGAGGGATGGCGAGATGCTGCAGTGCATCTTGCAGATGGTACACTGTGCACCAGTGGTATAGAGAGTGCGTTTAAGGTGGTGGGTTGGGTGCTAATTAAAGGAGCTGCTTTGTTCAGGATTGTGTCGAGCTTCTTGAGTATTGTTGGAGATAAACTCATCCAAGCAAATGGGCAGTAGTCCATCACATTCCTGATTTGTGCTGTGTATATGGTGGGCAGGCTTTAGGGAGTCAGCAAGTGAGTTACTTGTTGTAAACTTCCAAATCACAAACCTGCTGTTATAGCCGCAGTACTTGTACAGCTGGTCCCGTTACGTTTCTGATCAGTGGTAACCCCAAGATGTTGATAGTTCTTCTAGCCGCTAATAGATGATGCACAAATGAATAGGAGTTCACATAATTCATTCTTTAATTTAAGTAGGAATAAAATAATTCAGTCTTCATCCTCAAGCTCAATTCGAATGCATTAACTGTAAGCCCATAGCAAAGCAACCCTGTATTTAAAGAAAATGTATAAAATTATAATGTTGAAGTTTACAAATTAGATATGAAGCCCCCTAGGGTGGTCTTGCCAGCAATGAGAAATTTACATGTTTTGACTCTAGATTTTAAATTGAAAAGGTGTAACTGACAGGATAAAATACTTCAAAATGATTTGGGCATGGTGGATAACCGCAGCTTTTGTTGTGTGTAAGTGAGGAGATTTGTACCTTTTGGATTAAGGCAATAAAATTACAGAAACGTTGGTTGAAGTTCCCTGAATTCTTCAGGAGAATTAGAAGAACACTGGAGGAAGAGATTTTTGTAAGATTGAGTGCAGAACAATGAAATGAAAATTAAATGGCTTATTGTCAAGAGTTAGGCTTCAATGAAGTTACTGTGAAAAGCCCCTAGTCGTCACATTCCGGCGCCTATTCGGGGAGGCTGATACGGGAATTGAACCGTGCTGCTGGCCTGCCTCGGTCTGCTTTAAAAGCCAGCGATTTAGCCCAGTGTGCTAAACCAGCCCCTATAAGACAATATAAAACAAAGAAAATTACAGCACAGGAACAGGCCCTTCGGCCCTCCAAGCCTATGCCGACCATGCTGCCCGTCTAAACTAAAACCTTCTACACTTAAAGAACAAAGAAAATTCAGTTCATTGAATCCATGTCAGTTCTCAGCGGCGCAATTAAATCAGTCCAATAGCCCTACAGGTTTATTTCTTTCAAGTGTCCTTCCAATTTCCATTCAAAATCATTGATTGTTTCAATTTCCACAACCCTCTTGGGCAGTGATTTCCAGGTCAAAGTTCCCTGGAAATACTGAAAGGACTTAATCAAATCAATTTCTGAAAACCCTTCCCTCCAGCTGCTGTTACAGAATACAGATAGCTGTCATCTAGGTTTTTCCATTCACTGAAAGATTCCACTCATTGAAAGCATTAATACACTCCTGTTTTTTGTAGGACTTATCAGAGTCTGCCTAAACAGAAGCCAGTACAGAATTGTGCTATTTAGCAGTTACTGCGTATTCTTAACTTGTGCTTCTTTATCCTTTGTCCTAATTGTATGGCAGGATTGACCTTTGTCTTTTAAACAGCCATTTCAGAACTTCTTAGCTCAGCAGATCAAGGTTGATGTATCAGAAGAATTATTATCATTTCCTGCCCTCTTTGTCTACATCAAATTGATTACACTGCACTTTTTCCCCTGGGATTCCTGAACCCTGTGACTTAGTCAGAGCACAGAAAAGGCCCTTCAGCCCATTGAATCTGTGCCAGTCAAAAACAATCATCTTTCAGGGTGGCACGTGGCGCAGTGGTTAGCACTGGGGCTGCGGAGCTAAGGACCTGGATTCGAATCCCGGCCTGGGTCACTGTGTGGAGTTTGCACATTCTCCCCGTGTCAGCGTGGGTTTCACCCCCACAACCCAAAGATCTGCAGGTTAGTGGATTGGCCATGCTAAATTGCCCCTTAATTTGAAAAACAAAACAAAAATAATAACTATCTTTCACATTGTCGTGTAACTTTCTTTTTCTGGTTTTCTCCAAACTGATTCAAACTAAACTCCTTTTTTATTTACAAGAATTGCTGGAACTGTAAAATGGCTAAATTGAATTTGAAGTGAATTGCTTGGGAAATACTTACATTTGGATGGATCAGTTTATAAATTCTATATTTAATCCATGCACATAACATCAACATTCATGGCACACAAGTGCCAAGCAATGACCATCTCCAACAAGAGAGGATATAACCATCGCCCCTTGACATTGAATGGCTTTGCCATCGCCGATACCCCACTATTAACATTCTGGGGGGGTTACCATTGACCAGAAACTGAACTGGACTAGCCATATAAGTATTGTGGCTACCAGGTCAGAGGCTAGGAAACCTGCAGCAAGTAACTCACTTCCTGACTCCCCAAAGCCTGTCCGCCATCTACAAGGCACAAGTCAGGAATGTAATGGAATACTCTCCACGTGCCTGGATGAGTGCTGCTCCAATAACTCTCGAGAAGCTCAGCAATATCCAGAAATAAGCAGCCAGCTTGCTTGGCATCCCATCCGTATTAAACATTCATATTTTAAAAACATTTACTCGCTCCAGCAGCGCACTGTGGCTGCCGTCATAAATGGGATGCAACTGCCACTCACCTCAGCTGAATCAAGTCTAAAATCTGGACTGGTAACCCTGAACGTACCATCAAATAAAGTGCAGCAAAAGGCCTCTGACAGAGGGAAACAAAAGACCCCAGAGGGCATCAAAGCTCCAGAGAGAGGGAAAAAGACTACAGAGCAAGCGAGACAGAAGACAATATTCAAGTAAACCACAAAATAATTGCCAACCACCATCCATGCAATGCACAAGCCAAAGGTAAATGGAAAATGTTCACATCAGAGCTGAACTGGAAGGTTTGAACCACGTGATTCAAGATGAATATATTTTGTTGAATAAGCATAATAAACTGATGTCCACAATGAAGCAAATTTCAGAGATGACACAGAGACAATAGGAGGAAACAACGATCCTCAATTCCACAGTTGGCAAAACAAAAGCGGTGGTTGGAAAACTCAACCAGAAGTACAGCCAGGTAAAATGGCAAGCAGAAAAGGTTCGATTCTCGGCTGGGTCAATGTCTGTGTGGAGTCTGCACGTCCTCCCCGTGTGTGCGTGGGTTTCCTCCGGGTGCTCCGGTTTCCTCCCACAGTCCAAAGATGTGCGGGTTAGGTGGATTGGCCATGCTAAATTGCCCGTAGTGTAAGGTTAATGGGGGGATTGTTGGGTTATGGGTATATGGGTTACGTGGGTTTAAGTAGGGTGATCATTGTTCGGCACAACATCGAGGGCCGAAGGGCCTGTTCTGTGCTGTACTATTCTATTCTATGTATGCAAAGAAGTTGAAACCCTGAAAGATTCCTTGAACAATCAATATGGAGCCATGAAAAAATGTGAGGAGATAGCGACATTATCTGGAAGTCATCAACTCAGCAGAGACTGACTGGTAAAACAAACAGTTTTTAATGCATGAGAACATTGGGTGTCGAGAAGATAACCTGGGTAACTCACAGTTACACATAATTGTGCGTGCAAATTTGTCTTTTGTTCACGAGGAAAAAGGGAAGATTGAATCTTTTGTTCGATACGAAAAAGGGGATGTTTGAGTTTGAAGTGCAAACAATTCTACATGCCCTACCTGCCATGCCATAGTCATGTGACTATGCCATGAGGCTCTCTCTCTGGCGGCTGCCATCTTAAGAGCAGTTCAATAAAGATTTCACACTGAGAAGGCACTGCTGAAGCACAGCGGTCCTTAATGTTGAAACACTGTATCTGTAGATGTCAGATGTTGCTGTCAGTTTAACCCAGTTATAG
Organism: Scyliorhinus canicula; assembly: GCF_902713615.1. Classification (NCBI taxonomy): domain Eukaryota; kingdom Metazoa; phylum Chordata; class Chondrichthyes; order Carcharhiniformes; family Scyliorhinidae; genus Scyliorhinus; species Scyliorhinus canicula. The sequence continues at coordinate 237,767,152 of NC_052148.1, read as the reverse complement.
TGGTGAGCATTTACAGTATAGCCATTGTTACTACAGTAAGTTCCAGGCCATTATAAATTAAAGAGCTCAGCTGAGTGCTACAAATGGAAAGCACTCCTAAAACAAAATCAATTTTAGCAGATTCAATGTTCAGATTGACTATGAGTTATCAACCTTTTTACAATGACTATGTAAAACTGGCTACAGAGTACCCATAATTTTTTTAATTAAAAAAAAAACGCATTTTATTTAAACTTGTGTCAAAGTACGTTACAGCAAATAAACACCCCGGGAAACATTCTTCCCAACAATCAAATATGCAGTTTGTACAGATTTGTCTCCTTTTTCACGCCCCCTCCCCCCTCCCCATCACCCACCCCCCTAACCCCCCTGCGACGAACAGCTCCTCAAACACGGTCACAAACATCCCCCACCTTTTCTCAAACTCCCCTGCTGAGCCCCTTAACTCATACTTTATCTTCTCTAACCACAGGAAGTTGTACAGGTCACCCAATCATGCTGCTACCCCCGGTGACGATGCCGACCGCCACTCCAGCAAAATTTGTCGCCGTGCAATCAGAGAGGTGAAGGCCATGACATCGGCCTTCCTCCTCTCCATGAGCTCCGGCTTCTCTGAAACCCCAAATATCGCCACCAAAGAGTCCGGGTCCACTCCCTCCTCCACTATCCTGGCTAAGACCGCAAACACTCCCGCCCAGAATCTTCCCAATTTTTCGCAACCCCAAAACATGTGCGTACGATTCGCTGGCCCCCGCCCACACCTCTCACACTCATCTGCTACCCCCTGAAAGAACCCACTCATTCTCGCCCGAGTCATATGCACCCTGTGCACCACCTTAAACTGTATCAGGCTCATCCTTGCACAAGAGGAGGTCCCGTTTACCCTTTGCAGTGCCTCACTCCATACTCCCCAATTGATCTCCATTCCTAACTCCTCTTCCCATTTCTCCCTGATCTTCACCACCCGCTCACCTCCCTGCTCCCCCAGCCACTTATATATATCTCCAATTTTTCCCTCCCCTTCCACATCCGGAAGCAACAGTCACTCCAGCCGGGTGTATCCCAGCAGTCTAGGGAACCCCTTCCAGACCTTTCGTGCAAAGTCCCTAACCTGTAGATACCCGAACTCACTACCTCTCGGCAGCTCTACCCTCTCCCTTAGCTCCTCCAGACTGGTGAACCCTTCCTCCAAATACAAATCACTCACCTTGGTATAACGATCGGGAGAGCCTGAAAGATAAACAAGAACCTCAGCAGAATATTCATTTTCACCACTTGCACCCTCCTCACCAATGTTAAGTGCAGTGTATCCCACCTCTTAAGATCCTCCCCAGCCTCCTCCACCAGCTTTGTTAAGTTCCACTTATGGAGCCCCGTCCATTCCCTCGCTACCTGAATCCCAAAGTACCTAAACCTATCCCTCGCTACCGTAAATGGCATCCCCCCTAAATTAGCCCGCTGTGCCAGCTCATTCACCGGGAATACCTCACTTTTCCCTACATTCAGCTTGTATCCCGAGAACCCTTCAAACCTCCCCAACAGGCCCATAATCCTTCCCATACTCTCCAATAGATCTGAAACATACAGCAAGAGGTCATCGGCATAGAGCGACACCCGATGCTCCCTCTGTCCCCTCATTATCCCCTGCCACTCTGCCGACCCCCTGACAGCCATCGCCAATGGCTCTATGGTCAGTGCAAACAGCAGCGGCGATAGCGGGCACCCGGCCTCGTACCCCTGTGTAAGTCTAAGCTTCTTGTGCTCATATCATTTGTCCTCTCTCTTGGCGCCCATACAGCAACCGCACCCATGCCACAAATCACGGCCCAAACCTAAACCTTCCCAAAGCTTTGAACAAGTGCCGCCACTCCACCCAATCAAATGCTTTCTCCGCGTCCATGGACGCCACCACCTCCGGTACCAGAGCCCTCGACAGATTCATCACCACATTCAACAGCCATCTTATATTACTTGTGAGCTGCCTGCCCTTCACGAAGCCTGTTTGATCTTCTGCAACCACCCCCGGGACACAATCCTCCATCCTCCCCGCCAACAACTTAGCCAATACTTTCACACCTGTGGTCAATAATGATATGGGTCTATACGACCCACATTCCACCGGATTCATCCCTTTTGTGGGATTAGTGTGATTATTGCCTGCTTCATCGTCTCCGGAAACAGTACCCATAAATTTAAAGCTGTGTATAGTGCACCACAAGTGAATTAAGTTGGTTTCTGATTGAGCCCCTGAGAGGTCAAGACACCCAAATTTGTTTGGAACGTGTAATTTGATCCTACTTTCTGAGGAATAATTCAATGGCCAGAATTTTCCCCAATATCCACAAAGGCCCATGTTGGGTGGGAAAAGTGGCGCTAAAATCGCCAACGACAATGACAGCTTTCTCCACCATAGAGCGCGGGACTTAAAAAAGAAACTGCAAGTCATGGGTCCCACGACTTTGCTGGCCTCCGATTTTCCTGCCACATCATCAACTCACTTAATGAGCCGGGCATTCCCCAGTGCTAAATGCTACGGAAATCATCTGATTCAGTTGTTAATATTTAATATAACAGTAACAGAATTCTCTGTGCTTATGGTTGCATTTCAGTGACAAAACATGGGAAACACATCCCATTCCAATTTATGGCTATCTTCAAATTTAAGATGAATAAAAATTATTCCAAGTTTTTTTTTTCTTTTTTTTTTTAAATTTAGATTACCCAATTATTTTTTCCAATTAAGGGGCAATTTAGCGTGGCCAATCCACCTACTCTGCACATTTTTGGGTTGTGGGGGCGAAACCCACGCAGACACGGGGAGAATGTGCAAACTCCACACGGACAGTGACCCAGAGCCGGGATCGAACCTGGGACCTCAGCGCCGTGAGGCGGTTGTGCTAACCACTAGGCCACCGTGCTGCCCGAAAGTTATTCCAAGTTGAAAATTGTTTGGCTCAATGTCTTGGTTCAGAGTTGTGTGCGACTTTGGCGGGAATCCCAAAAGGGCCTGTGTTCAATTTTCCCAATCTGTGTGTTGAGTCTGACATTTTCAATCACTGTGGTGTCTGAGCTCATTGACCCTGGGAGCAGAAAAAGGACAGTTAGAGTTTCTACTCCAAATCGCTATTTACTGACTATACTGGTCGGAGATAATACAGTTGCGCTCAGTTCCCCCATGATCAAATAATCTGCCAGCACTCACGACTGAGGACCATACACAAAGAATGGATAGTTGGGTGAGATATCAAAGGGCATCTGGTGTCCATGGAACCTATTGACGAAGGAGTCTATCCCTGAGGACAAAATGGGGAAGGATGTTAATTTCCTGCTACACCTGCTGAAATGATTGTCAGTATGATAAATACTAAAATTACGGACTGAGAAAAACAACTTAAAGTAGTAATAACAAACCTATAGAATCTGCACAATCAAAGCTGACTGTAGCCCCCTGCTGTGAATCAGAAGGCAAGGGAATCAAAGACCAATAAGCATCATTACATAAAATAAATATATTAGAAACATCATTATATTTAAAAAATTGTAAGTTACTTCGATTTTTATACATGGCTGAATATTTAATGCACTATTTTAAAAATGATGATTTTTTGTTGACTTCCTTTACAGGATAGCCACCCCGTTAACCATGGACATGTATGCTTGGACTGGGAAGCAGGCAGTCCTATACAATGGGATTCTCCTTGTGGGTGTTGGCATTGAATCTATTGTTGTTTTTATGATGATAAAAATTATTTCAAAAAGGTAACTGTGCAGTGAAACGTTTTGAGTATTTTCCTAAATTTGTGAATTTCGATTTATTACAGTATCCATTTGGTTTGTTTCCTTTCCAGATTTGAGGATCGTGTTTTGCTGCTTGGAGGATTTTCTGTCCTTTTTGTTAGCTTCTTTATTTTGCTGCCATGGGGACACCAGTACCCCCAAATCCAGTGGACAGGTACAGTTTTATTAATCCTCAAACACTGAAGGAACTAGTAGTGTTTTTCGAGTCATAAAGCTTTACAGCACAGAAAGAGGCCCTTCAGCCCATCTCGTCTGTGCTGGCTATCAAGAAGCTATCTATTCTGTTTTTGTTTTCATTAAACCTTTTATTAGTGCATGTAAAATGTGTGTTCATTGTTTTCTTTTTAACTTTTCTGATTGTTTTAATTTTTTTGTGAATTGTAATGTTTTTCTTGGCTGTGTGCCCAATAAGACATTTTGTTAATTGCTGGAAATTTTCAGAAGTGTAAACAGCAAGTTATTCCGTGTTATTGTTTTTATTCCATTAGTGAAGGGCACTGTTGTTAATTATCTTCGAAGTAAGTTTAGCTAAGAATGAGGTCCTGCTACCTTTGAAAATGGCAAAGCATTAATGGGTTTATGCAACTTGGCACAGGATTTAAATTCACAGAAGTACAATGGGGAACTGAGAATAACTTGCTGACCCTATGTTAAAGGAGATCGCCTTGCCAGCAGCAGTTGTGGTAGTCATTTAATTTGTATGAAAGGGGAAGGACTCATGATTTTCACTTGGATTCTTCACTACTCAATGGTTGCATGGTTGTCAGTTACTGGTAAGATGTGTTAATTACTGTTTGGGTACACTGAGTTTAGAAGGACATTGTTTCTATAAATGCTGAAACTGCCATTAATTATCAATTTGTACAAAGTTTGTGAGTACAGCTATGGTTCCAGCTGCTATCTTGAATTTTTGAATCAAATAAATATGTAGTCATTTGAATATCAAAATAACCATTAATTTTGATTTGCATTTTAAAATGCACTGGTAACAATGTAAGAGCGCTCAGAAATCCGGCCTCCTTTTCGTGATAGGGGTTGGACGTCTACTTCAAGGGCAGCACGCTGGCAGAGTGGGTAGCACTGCTCCCTCACAGCACCAGAGACCCAGGCACAATTCTGGCCTTGGGTCACTGTCTGTGTGGAGTTTGTACTTTCTCCCCGTGGCTGCGTGGATTTCCTCCAACAATCCAAAGGTGTGCAGGTTGGGTGGATTGGCTATGATAAATTGCCCCTTAGTTTCCAAGGACGTGCAAGTTAGGTTACGGGGTTGTAGGGACAGGGTGGGATGGACATGGGTGGAGTGCTCATTCAAAGGGCCGGTGCAGACTCCATGGGCCGAATGACCTCTTCCTGCACTGTAGGGATTCTATGATGATTATGGCCTTAGCTCCACTTTCCTGTCTGCACACCCATAACCCTTGACTGCCTTTTCAACCAAAGATCTATCTAACCCAGCCTTGAATGACCCAGCCTCCACTACTCTCTGGGAAAGTGAATTCCACATATTAACAATCTTCTGGGAGAAAAATATTATCCTAACCTCAGTCTAAAATGGGAGGCCCCTCATTTTTAAACTGCATCCCCCGAGTTCTAGACCAGTATTTTTCAAACTTTTTTTCCCCGGACCCAGTCGACCTTTGGGACCCACGCTGGCTGACCTTCGCGACCTATGCCACGTCCGCTTACATTTAATGTGAAAGGAGAGCCTGCTTGGTCCTCACAATATCACTCCAATCAGATTCACATAGGAGAGGGCTATGCGCATATCAGGCACAGAGTTCAGCCAGTTACTTTGTGCAGTCTTCATCTTTGTGAGAACGGAAAGTCCAACCTCGCACATGTAGGTTGTCATGAAGGGCAATAGCAACAAAATGCTTGTTTTACTCAGCAGTGGATACTCCTGGAAGATGCTACACCAGAATGCTGACAGCTTCATGGGCTTTCGGCCTGTTTTTAACATACTATCACAGGTTAGGTACAGCAGCTTAGTCTTTTAATTTGGGGTCAGCTGTAAGTTAATAACAAACGCTGGGATCTGAATCTCAAAAGGGATTTTTCACCCATCACTTCTCTTTCAAAATCTGAAACTTCTCTTATTTGCCAATACCTCCCTGCATATAACACATGAGCTTTGCATCCTTATTTGCATTAGCACAATTGATAAAATCATACCTCAAGAAATCATCTTCATACTGCTTTGTTCCCGAGTTAAGCTTCTTCTTTGTAGGCTGTTCACCAGGGGTCCCGGAGCTCTGTAAATAGCTAACATTAGCACTGCTCTGGACTCTCCTGGGCAGCTCTCTCCAGTGAATTCTGTTGTGAAATCCTGCCAGTAGGTACACTGCCTGTTTATGTCTCTGGATAGCCCTTACTAGTAAGAAAACTATTAATCTGCAGTCGTTTGCTTGCCAGCAGCTACAAAATGGAAGACACTCTCCTCTGTGATTTGGCACCAAAAGTATGTACATACAGGGTGCGTGACGTCACGTGTATGTGCAAGGCGTGTGACCTGCTCACTGCTGCCACTTCTGGCCGGAGGACTGCACACAGCCTCATTTCCTTCTTATTTAAAAGGCGACAGCGGCAGTCATTATCAATAAAAATGCCGGTAGTCGCTGTTGGGTGCTTCTTCCGCAGTCGGGACCACCTTGGGAATGGCGCAACCAATTGCTTCGCAACCCAGCCAGCGCTTACTCCATCACCCACATGGGCTGTGACCCGCACCTTGAAAAGCTCTGTTCTAGATGCCCCACATAGGGAAACAACCTCTCAGCATCCACCCGGTCTAGTTCCCTCAGGATCTCATATGTTTCAATCTTTCACTAGGGATTTTTGCTAGGGATTGTACATTTAATTACATAAGATAAGAATAATTAAAGATTCCCTACTGGCGAGAAGGGAATTTTGCAGACTGAGAGATGCTTTGTAAACTTTCAGCTCCAGATCAGAGGAAACCAGCACTAATGCTAATAACTGGCGGACTGACGGCGGGCGGGAGGCAGCCGCCCAACGGAGGGCTCCCGTTCGGGAACGGCATTTTCGGGGCTTTAAGCTCGGTCCCAGGGTCCACGGAGGCGTCAAAGGCACGGAGAAGGCGCAGAGGAGGCACAGCAGAAGAAGATGTCAAGGATCTGTAAGAAAATATCCGTTAAAAAAGCAGCTGAGTGCCCATCGGGGAGTGGAGAGGTCACCACAGGGTCACCAGGGTAAAAGGAGGCTGGAGTACCAGGGGAGGCCGCATTGCTTAAGGCTGAAGAAATAACCATGGTGATGGCTGCAGAATTCGAAAGACAGTTTACAAAGCACTTGGAGGCGATGAGGAAGGAGATGAGGGAGGTTTTGAGTGTGCTGGTGGAGGAGGCGATTTCCCCGGTGATGACGGCGGTGGCGGGTGCAGTGGCGGAGGTTCGGGCGCAAGGGGAGGCGCTGAAGGAAGTGGAGGAGACGGTGTTGCAGCACGGTGATCAACTTACCTCGACGGGGAAGGAGATGCGGAAGGTGATGGAGGTGAACAAGGATCTGCGAGGGAAAATTGGAAGACCTGGAAAACAGATCCAGGCGACAGAATTTGAGGATTGTGGGGCTGCCCGAAGGAGTTGAAGGGCCGAGGCCGACTGAGTATTTTGCCGCTATGCTGGCGAAACTATTGGGGGAGGGGGAGGATTCCCCCACCCTCCGATACGAACTGGATCGGGCTCATCGGTCGTGGAGGCCTGTACCAAAGGCGGGTGAGCCGCCAAGAGTAGTGACTTTGTGCTTCCGTAGGTACAATGTGACGGAGAAGGTCCTGTGCTGGGCCAAGCAGAAGCGGGTGGTGCAATGGGCTGGCGCTGGTATACGTGTATACCAGGACTTTACGGTGGAGTTGGCGAGGAGGCGGGCTGCTTTCAACCGGGTGAAGAGGGCACTGTACATTAGCAAGGTGCAGTGCGGCATTGTATATCCAGCGAAGCTGAGGGTGACTTATAAGCTCAAGGACTTTTATTTTGGAACGGCGGAAGCAGCAGAGGAGTTTGCGAAGGCAGAAGGGCTGTGGCAGAACTGAGAAATTGAGAAATGGCCATGTGTCAATGTAACCTCAGGACTGTATTTTCTTATTTTTTGCTTCTTCCTTTTAGTTTCACTACGTGCGGGTGTATGGGCTAAAGGAGCCAATGTTGTATATATTTGGACAAGAGAAGTGTTGGGACTTGCACTAGAAGTGAGGGCTCTTTGGGGTGTAGGTGGATATGCGGGGTGTGTGTGCTAAAAGGGGACTTCTGGGTTTTCCTAGGGCCGGGGGCCTCATCGCTGGCCGGTTTAAACTGGCCAGTGAACGGGAGTGACGTTGGGGGGGGGGGGGGGGGGGGGGGGGGGGGGGGGGGGGGGCTGCGGCCATTGGAGTCTGGCAGAACAGGGTCCGAGTGGTCTAGCCGGGGTGGAAAGTTTGGGGGAATGACCGAGGTTGGGGGGAGGCGTTTTACAAGAGGCAGTGGGCGGGAGAAGTTGGAGGGGAGAGAGGGGGCCGGGGGGGGGGGGGGTTTTACAACTCTTGGGTATCACGTACGGTACTCTTACAGAGGTTGGACAGCGTTGAGTGTGTGGGGGGGAGTGGACTCTAGGGTGACCATGGGCGGTCCCGGACTCCCTTCTCCTTTTCTCCTTTGTTTTTTGTTTCCACCGTGGGAGGGTTTGTTTTATTGGATGCATATATTGACAGGTGGGCCGTTGTTTGGGGTGGTGGGAGGATGGGATCGTTGTCATTGTTAAGGGGATTGATTTTGTATTTGTTACCTTTTACTGTTTGTGGGTGGGGTGTGAATTTTGGAGGAAAATGTGAAAATGGAGAATAAAAACATTTATAAAAAAAACTAATGCTAATAACTGAAAGACGTGGTAGGCAAACAGTATTACAAATATTAATGCTGTGATTCCTGTATCATCCAGTGTCACTAAGATGTGGAACATTTTTACCTTCTGTCAGGCATGTAATAATATCTATTCATTTGTTAAATTTTTTAACATTACTGAAGCATAATCGTATGTGGCTGCTGTAAAACTGTGATAAGTATGAAACGTTTGTTCCAGTCCTTCGATTCTTCATGACTAATACCATGGGAGATGTACCAGATAAATAAAATAACTGATATGAGAGATTATAATTCAGAATCTTGAAATATTACTTTGGATTTGTTTATAAGCACCTGAGTTTAAAAGGCTTGCGGTGATAGTTCTGGCCTCCCTTTGTGTTTTGTTCATCAGTGATTTTTGCATTTGAAATATTGATTACGTGGGCAGTGATATTAGTCAGTCTCGATAAAGGATGTAAGATACTGGCAGTGTGTTATGAAGCAGTGATTCATTGAGCAGGTCTGATGAGTCCAATTCTGTGTTGAAGTTGATAAAGTTTAGAAATGCTAACAAAGTAAAGGCAGTCTGATTCTTTAGAACTGGTATTGTGAGATGATAGCGCACTTGGTGTTTTTCACATGGTGTGCAGTGTCAGCTCCAATGTAGTCTCTCTCTCACCCCACCCATCCACCCTATCACCACCCACAGGTCACACAGCAGATTGATGGATTATACTGCTGACTGTTCATTAAATTATTTTAAATAAAAATACATAAATACTATACTTTCAGTGAACGCATTACGATTAGAATTAATTATGTTATACTGCTGCTAACAATCTGCAACAATAACCTAAGCAGTCAGTCAAATCCCAAATCATTCCCTAATGTTTACGGAGACAAAATTTGAAGCTGCTATGTCAGTGCCACCATTCTCCAGATGTGGACTGCAGCATAACTTAATTTTCTAGGATAAGCATTATTGTGGAATACAATAAATTCATTAAAAAAATACATTTTATTCAGGCATTGGCACAAACAAACAACAAACAGAATAAATGAATGCAGAAGTGAAATTATACGACGTAATAAATAACCAACACCAACTACCCCCCCCCCCCCCGACTTATTCCCCTCCTCCCGTTGTGCCATCCCCATTTTAACCCCCTTACCCTCCCTCCCCCCTCTGCTGACACCTCAATCCTCCAGAAAGAACTCCGAGTGAACCCATCGACCGACCCCTCAAGACGAACTTGACCTTTTCCAACCTCAGGAATTCCGGCAAGTCACTCACCCACACCCCCTGCTTTTGGCGACGCCAAGTCCCTCCACCCAAGCAAAATCCAGCTCTGGGCTATCAGGATGACAAAGGCCTCTCTCGTCGCCTGGACTCCTGGGTCACCCGACACCCCAAATATCGCTACCTCTGGAATCGGGGCCATCTTCACCCCCAACAACTCGGACATTACGTCCGCAAACCCCTGCAAGAACCTCTTCAGCTTTGGACATGCCAAAACATGTGGACATGATTTGCGGGTCTCCCCGTGCATTGCCCACATCTATCCTCTACTCCCTCACTGAACCTACTCATCCTTGCCACCCTGTGAACAAGTTTAAACTGAATAAGGCTGAGCCTCGCACACAACGAGGATGCATTCACCCTCCACAGAACCAGTTCCTCCTCCTACTTTCACTTAATGTCTTAATGTCCCCCATCAAGGACCTCTCCCAATCATCAGCTTCTTGCAGACCTCGGACCACCTTCCCCTCCCCTACCCCCATCTCAATATTTAGCAGCCCCAAGGGCGGTAACCTGAGAAAAGGCAGGACCTCTCTTCACAAAATCCTAAACCCATTCGATCCCAGCTCTGGGTCACTGTCCATGTGAAGTTTGCACATTCTCCCCGTGTTTGCGAGGATTTTGCCCCCACAATCCAAAGATGTGTAGGGTAGGTAGATTGGCCATGCTAAATTGCCCCTTAATTGAAAGAAATGAATAGGGCATTCTAAATTTATGAAAAAAAGAATGACTTTGGGACAAAGACCGGAAGGTTCTGAAATGAAAACAGGAACTTTGGCAGCACCATAATCTTCACGGTCTGCCCCCGTCCCGCAGACATTGGCAGCATATCCCACCTCTTCAGCCGAGTAAAATTTAACTGATGTAGCTGCACTCAACCCCGTACTACCTGAATATCCAGGTATCTGAAACTCGCCCCATGTCCTTGAACGGCAGCTCCTCCAAACTCCTCTCCTGCCCTCTGGTCTCAATCGGGAACACCTCGCTTTTTCCCATTTTCATCTTGTACCCGGAAGACCGGCCAAAGTCCTCCCAAGATTGCAATAATGCTGTCAATTCCTCCCAATGGGTCTGAAATATATAACAGGTGGCCTGCGTACAGTGAAACCTTGTGCTAAATGCTCCCCTGCACAATCCCTCTCCAGTCCTTTGACACTCTAAGCGCCATTGCTAACGGCTCTATAGCGAATACAAAAAAGCAACGGGGAGAGCGTGCACCCCTGCCTTGACCCACGGTGCAGCCCAAAATATCCTGAGTTCACGCGGTTCGTCCGCACACTTGTGACAGCCACCCTATATAGCAACCGGACCCAGTCCACAAACCCCTGCCCGAGCCACCCCAACACCTCCCACAGGTACGCCCACACTACTCGGTCAAAAGCCTTTCCTGCATCCATCGCCACTGCCACTTCTTGCCCTCCGTGGGCATCATAATCACGTTAAGCAACCTCCTCACATTTGCCGAAAACTCTCCCTTTCACAAACACCGTTTGGTCCTCATCTATCACCCCCGGGACTTAGTCCCCGATTCGCGAAGCCAACACCTTTGCCAACAACTTTAATAAAAATTTAGTGTACCCAATTCATTTTTCCAATTAAGGGCCAATTTAGCATGGCCAATCCACCTACCCTGCATATCTTTGGGTTGTGGGGGGGTGAAACCCACGCAGACACGGGGAGAATGTGCAAACTCCACACGGGCAGTGAACCAGAGCCGGGATCGAACCTGGGACCTCAGTACAGTGAGGCAGCTGTGCTAACCACTGCGCCACTTTGTCAATAACTTAGCTTCCATTCAAGAATTATATCAGCCGTTACAATCTGCTTCGGATCCTTATATTTTTTCAGTATCAGGGAGATAAATGCCTGTGTAGGAGGAAGTTCCCCCTCTCCCTAGCCTCTTTGGATGCCCTCACCAGCAAGGGCCCCAGGTTCCCCCCAAACTTTTCATAAAACTGCACCAGGAAACCATGTGGGCCTGGGGCCTTGCTTACCTTCATCACCCCCATACTCTCCATCACCTCCCTCAACCCAATAGGGGCCCCCAATCCCTGCACCAACTCCTCGTCTACCCTGGGAAACTCCAGCCTGTCCAGGAACCGCTGCATTCCCTCCTCCCTGGGCGGTGGCTCCGACTCCTACAACCTCCTGTAAAATTCATCAAACATCCCATTCACCCCTACCGGGTCCAGCAAAACCCTGCCCGTCCCACCCTTCCCTCGACCAACTCCCTCGCTGCCTCCTGCTTCCTAAGCTGTGGGCCAACATCCTGTTCGCCTTCTCCCCAAACTTGTATTTTGCCCTCTGGCTCTCCGCAACTGCCCTACCACTTTCCCGTGGACACCAATCCGAACTCCATCTGGAGCCTCTGCCTTTCCCTCAACAATCCTGCCTCTGGGGCTTCCAAATGCCTCCTGTCCACCCTCAGAATCTCTTCCACCAGCCTTGCCACCTCTGCCCACTCCACCTCTCCCTACGTACCCGAATCGAGAGAATCTCCCCCTGAACCACCGCCTTGAGCGCTTCCAACAGTGTGGTGGCCGTGACTTCCCCCACGTCATAGAATCATAGAACCTACAGTGCAGTAGGAGGCCATTCAGCCCATTGAGTCTGCACCGGCCCCTGAAAGGGCATCCTACTTAAGCCTACACCTCCACCGTATTCCCGTAACCCAGTGCCTCCACCTAACCTTTTTTGGACACTAAGGGTAATTTATCATGGCCAATCCACCTAACCTGCACATCTTTGGATGGTGGGAGGAAACCAAAGCACCCGGAGGAAACCCACGCTGACACGGGGAGAACGTGCAGACTCCGCACAGACAGTGCTGCAAGCCGGGGAATTGAACCTGGGACCCTGGCGCTGCGAAGCAACAGTGCTAACCACTGTGCTGCTCCACATACCCCGAATGGCGGCCCTCACCCGCTTGAACACCTCCATCTGCCAACAGCCCCATATGCAGCCTCCATGGTAGATGCTGGGTCCCTCGATCTTCCAAAGCTTCAGGGGTCCACTTCCCCATACGCTCCACAAACTCCCTCAGCTCCTTTGTTATCGCTGACACCTTCGCTGATCTTGGGCTTGACCAATTCGAGCTTGGTTCAATGACCGTGTTAAAATCCTCTACCCCATAATCAACCGGTGCAAGTCCAGGTCAGGAATCTTCCCCAGCACCCGCCTCATAAACTCCACATGATCACAATTTGGAGCGTAGACATTTACTAGGACCGCCGGCATCCCCTCCAGCTTCCCACTAACCATCATGGACCTCATCCCGAATCTGCCACAATGTTCCACACCTTGAACACCACCCGCTTATTCACCAGCACCGCCAACTCCTTTGTCTTCATGTACAATGGAACACCTGCCCTACCCATCCTGTCCTCAGCCCCGTCGGGTCCCCAATCTTTAAATGCGTCTCTTGTAGAAAAGCCACGTCCGCCTTCAGACTCGGGTAAGTGACCACGTGACTGGCCCATTCAGCCCCCTCACGTGCCACGTGACCAGCCTGGTCAGGGTGCTCCCCATGCCCCTCCCCATCAATCATATCCCATTTAGGACCAGCGACTCTCCAGGCCCATCATCGGATGTCCACCGTCATCGCTCCCAACTGCGCCACTACAGCTGCACCCTTGTCAGCCCTTTGCCCTCTGCCATTGTAACCTGTGGCACACCTCGATGACTCTCCGGTTCCAACAAATCCCTTCTTCGCGACCCACTCCTCGTTCATGGATCCATCCACCAGAGGAGTTACACTGTCTGGCAGTCCTACACCTCTTTCCATCCAATATTCCATCCCCCAGACGCGTAAAGGACCAAAAAATTCCACCTTGAGCCGGAGCTACCAAATGTGCGACCGCTCACTCCATGCCACCACCAGAAGTCTCGAATACAATAAATTCATTCACTTCATTATCTGTCACTGTTGATATCCTTGAAGGACTTCGAAATTGGTAGATCTGACTGAATTAGTGATTTCAGACTACTGTGATTAAAGTTGAAAGATCAAAAAAACCTTTGGACTTGCAAGGTTATAGAACATAGAACATAGAACGATACAGCGCAGTACAGGCCCTTCGGCCCTCGATGTTGCACCGACATGGAAAAAAAAAACTAAAGGCCATCTAACCTACACTATCCCCTTATCATCCATATGCTTATCCAATAAATTTTTAAATGCCCTCAATGTTGGCGAGTTCACTACTGTTGCAGGTAGGGCATTCCACGGCCTCACCACTCTTTGCGTAAAAAACCCACCTCTGACCTCTGTCCTATATCTATTACCCCTCAATTTAAGGCTATGTCCCCTCGTGCTAGCCACCTCCATCCGCGGGAGAAGGCTCTCGCTGTCCACCCTATCTAACCCTCTGATCATTTTGTATGCCTCTATTAAGTCACCTCTTAACCTTCTTCTCTCTAACGAAAACAACCTCAAGTCCATCAGCCTTTCCTCATAAGATTTTCCCTCCATACCAGGCAACATCCTGGTAAATCTCCTCTGCACCCGTTCCAAAGCTTCCACGTCCTTCCTATAATGAGGCGACCAGAACTGTACGCAATACTCCAAATGCGGCCGTACCAGAGTTTGGTACAGCTGCATCATGACCTCATGGCTCCGGAACTCAATCCCTCTACCAATAAAGGCCAACACACCATAGGCCTTCTTCACAACCCTATCAACCTGGGTGGCAACTTTCAGGGATCTATGTACATGGACACCGAGATCCCTCTGCTCATCCACACTACCAAGAATTTTACCATTAGCCAAATATTCCGCATTCCTGTTATTCTTTCCAAAGTGAATCACCTCACACTTCTCCACATTAAACTCCATTTGCCACCTCTCAGCCCAGCTCTGCAGCTTATCTATGTCCCTCTGTAACCTGCAACATCCTTCCGCACTGTCTACAACTCCACCGACTTTTGTGTCGTCTGCAAATTTACTCACCCATCCTTCTGCGCCCTCCTCTAGGTCATTTATAAAATGACAAACAGCAACGGCCCCAGAACAGATCCTTGTGGTACGCCACTCGTAACTGAACTCCATTCTGAACATTTCCCATCAACTACCACTCTCTGTCTTCTTTCAACTAGCCAATTTCTGATCCACATCTCTAAATCACCCTCAATCCCCAGCCTCCGTATTTTCTGCAATAGCCGACCGTGGGGAACCTTATCAAACGCTTTACTGAAATCCATATACACCACATCAACTGCTCTACCCTCGTCTACCTGTTCAGTCACCTTCTCAAAGAACTCGATAAGGTTTGTGAGGCATGACCTACCCTTCACAAAACCATGCTGACTATCCCTAATCATATTATTCCTATCTAGATGATTATAAATCGTATCTTTTATAATCCTCTCCAAGACTTTACCCACCACAGACGTTAGGCTCACCGGCCTATAGTTACCGGGGTTATCTCTACTCCCCTTCTTGAACAAAGGGACCACATTTGCTATCCTCCAGTCCTCTGGCACTATTCCTGTAGCCAATGATGACCTAAAAATCAAAGCCAAAGGCTCAGCAATCTCTTCCCTGGCTTCCCAGAGAATCCTAGGATAAATCCCATCCGGCCCCGGGGACTTATCTATTTTCACCTTGTCCAGAATTGCCAACACTTCTTCCCTACGCACCTCAATGCCATCTATTCTAATAGCCTGGGTCTCAGCATTCTCCTCCACAATATTATCTTTCTCTTGAGTGAATACTGACGAAAAGTATTCATTTAGTATCTCGCTTATCTCCTCAGCCTCCACACACAACTTCCCACCACTGTCCTTGACTGGCCCTACTCTTACCCTAGTCATTCTTTTATTCCTGACATACCTATAGAAAGCTTTTGGGTTTTCCTTGATCCTACCTGCCAAAGACTTCTCATGTCCCCTCCTTGCTCGTCTCAGCTCTCTCTTTAGATCCTTCCTCGCTTCCTTGTAACTATCAAGCGCCCCAACTGAAACTTCACGCCTCATCTTCACATAGGCCTCCTTCTTCCTCTTAACAAGAGATTCCACTTCTTTGGTAAACCACGGTTCCCTCGCTCGACCCCTTCCTCCCTGCCTGACTGGTACGTACTTATCAAGAACATGCAATAGCTGTTCCTTGAACAAGCTCCACATATCCAGTGTGCCCAACCCTTGCAGCCTACTTCTCCAACCAACACATCCTAAGTCATGTCTAATGGCATCATAATTGCCCTTCCCCCAGCTATAACTCTTGCTCTGCGGGGTATACTTATCCCTTTCCATCACTAACGTAAAGGTCACCGAATTGTGGTCACTGTCTCCAAAGTGTTCACCTACCTCCAGATCTAACACCTGGCCTGGTTCATTACCCAAAACCAAATCCAAAGTGGCCTCACCTCTTGTTGGCCTGTCAACATATTGTGTCAGAAAACCCTCCTGCACACATTGTACAAAGAACGACCCATCCAATGTACTCGAACTATATCTTTTCCAGTCAATATTAGGAAAGTTAAAGTCTCCCATAACAACTACCCTGTTACTTTCGCTCTTTTCCAGAATCATCTTCGCCATCCTTTCCTCTACATCTCTAGAACTATTAGGTGGCCTATAGAAAACTCCCAACAGGGTGACCTCTCCTTTCCTGTTTCTAACCTCAGCCCATACTACCTCGGAAGAAGAGTCCCCATCTTGCATCCTTTCTACCACCGTAATACTGTCCTTGACTAGCAGCGCCACACCTCCCCCTCTTTTGCCCCCTTCTCTGACCTTACTAAAGCACCTAAACCCCGGAACCTGCAACAACCATTCCTGTCCCTGCTCTATCCATGTCTCTGAAATGGCCACAACATCGAAGTCCCAGGTACCTACCCATGCTGCCAGTTCCCCTACCTTATTTCGTATACTCCTGGCATTGAAATAGACACACTTCAAACCACAGACCTGAACACTGCCGCCGCCCTCCTGCGAAGTCAAAACTGTGCTCCTGACCTCTCTACTCTCAATCTCTCGCACCCCAAAACTACAATCCAGGTTCCCATGGCCCCTGCTGAATTAGTTTAAACCCCCCCAAAGAGTACTAACAAATCTCCCCCCCAGGATATTGGTGCCCCTCAGGTTCAGATGTAGACCATCCTGTCTATAGAGGTCCCACCTTCCCCAGAAAGAGCCCCAGTTATCCAGAAATCTGAATCCCTCCCGCCTGCACCATCCCTGTAGCCACGTGTTTAATTGCTCTCTCTCCCTATTCCTCATCTCACTATCACGTGGCACGGGCAACAACCCAGAGATAACAACTCTGTTTGTTCTCGCTCTGAGCTTCCATCCTAGCTCCCTAAAGGCCTGCCTGACATCCTTCTCCCCTTTCCTACCTATGTCGTTAGTGCCAATGTGGACTACGACTTGGGGCTGCTCCCCCTCCCCCTTAAGGACCCGGAAAACACGATCCGAGACATCACGTACCCTTGCACCTGGGAGGCAACATACCAAACGTGAGTCTCTCTCGCTCCCACAAAATCTCCTATCTGTGCCCCTGACTATTGAGTCCCCAATTACTAATGTTCTACTCCTTTCCCCCCTTCCCTTCTGAGCAACAGGGACAGACTCCGTGCCAGAGGCCCGTACCCCATGGCTTACCCCTGGTAAGTCGTCCCCCCCACAAGTATCCAAAACGGTATACTTGTTACTCAGGGGAACGACCGCAGGGGGTCCCTGCACTGACTGCTTCTTCCCAGTCCCTCTTACTGTTACCCATCTATCTCCAGTCTTTGGTGTAACTACTTCCCTGAAGCTCCTATCTATGACCCCCTCTGCCTCCCGAATGATCCGAAGTTCATCCAGCTCAAGCTCCAGGTCCCTAACACGGTTTTTGAGAAGCTGGAGTTGGGTGCACTTCCCACAGATGAAATCAGCAGGGACACTGACGGCGTCCCTCACCTCAAACATTCTGCAGGAGGAGCATTGTACTGCCTTCCCTGACATCCCCTCTAGATTAAAAAAAAACAAGAAAAAGAAAAAGAAAGGAAGAGCTTACCTGATATTACCTCAAACCCTGATCCCGCTGAAAGGTAAGCAAATTTAAAGGCACTCACTCACCTTCACGACAGGCCCCTGCTCCCGCTTCCCAACCACCGTGGGGTGGGGGGGTTGGTTAGAGGAGGAGGTAGGGTGGGAAACACTCACAAAGTGTTTCGGGTTTAACTGTCACTTGCCAACAGCCCCTCCACAAACCACCTTCAACTTAGGCTGACCGCACTGCACGTATGCAAATTTCCCCAGAACAGCTGACCAGTAGCTCTGCTCTGCTGCCCTCTGCTGGTTGCTTGCCTTTACTCAAACTCCTTGGGTCTTCTTCGCAGGTTCACCTTCAACTTAGGCTGACCGCACTGCACGTATGCAAATTTCCCCAGAACAGCTGACCAGTAGCTCTGCTCTGCTGCCCTCTGCTGGTTCATGTCATGCTTCAGACTACTTAATAATATGGGTGCATCTCACGGCGCCGACGACCTGGGTTCGATCCCGGATCACTGTCCATGTGGAGTTTTCACATTCTCCCCGTATCTGTGTGGGTTTTACCCCCCACAACCCAAAGATGTGCAGAGTAGGTAGATTGGCCACACTGAATTTCCCCTTAATTGGGAAAAAAAAATAATTGGGTACCTTAAATTTATTTGAAAAATTAAATAATTATTGTGCAAAATATTAGGCTGTGAAATAAATAATGGCACTGCTGTCTTCTCACCATAGCTAGACAACAGGGTGGTCTCTACTCAGTAGATCCATGATGCAGGATGCACCGCTGGTCAGCTGCCAGCAGGAGTCACCACTGTTCCATTCCAACCTGGAAGCTGTTTGACGTATGAAAAATCCAGACAGAATGGCCTCAACTGGCACTTTAATTGACCAAATTGACTGTCATTAGTGAATGGGTGGGTTTTTAAAAAATATAAATTTAGTGTACCCGATTATTTTTTTTCCAATTTAGCGTGGCCAATCCACCTAATCAGCACATCTTTGGGTTGTGGGAGTGAGACACATGCAGACACGGGGAGAATGTGCAAACTCCACGCAGACAGTGACCCGGGATCGATCCCGGGTCCTCAGTACCATGAGGCAGCAGTGCTAACCACTGCGCCACCGTGCCGCCCCCAGTTTATGGGTGGTTAATGATCACTCCCTAAAAGCCACCTCCTTGAAAATAGGGTGTAGGCGGAAACAGAGCAGTATACCGGTCGGTGGTGGGAAATTGCCAACCTACCCACTTACATCTGGAGATCAATTGGGGCGTTATTACACTTACACTTTTATTATTTTGCTAGTTAAGCACATGCAGAATGATTATAAAATGTAATCCTACTTCAGGCGAAATCTAAAGGATGGGAGATTTTGGACCAGGAGGAAGAGATGGAATTCAGTCACCATTTTAAAATCCATACATTTGATCCTTATTTTCTATTTAATATAACACAAAATTACCTGGAAATTTGATATGAGAAGCAGAAGTGCAGAGGTTATTTGCAAGGCAGGCTGACTAACTAGGAGATTTAAAAAAAACTTGTGTGCTGCAACACCATTATTGGCAGCGGTGTGTCATTATGAGTTCACACATGCAGTTTTATAAAGGTAAACCTAGTAACTCAGCAGGCACAAGGTACTTTAATGTGCTGTTACTTTTATTTGTGTTCACATTTACTTTAAAAAGCTAATGACAGAGTCAACTGCATGTATTGAAAATAAATAATTGAATTATTTTTTCTATCATTGACAGAGATTAAGAATGTTTCCAACTACTCTTCTGTTGAAATAAAGTACAATGAATCATCCTCAGTTACTTGGAATTTCTTTATGCAACCTCCACTCGTTCTCACTGCTGAGAGAATAGGTTGCCCTCCGGAGCAAGTGTGGTGTCAGTATATTCCCATCATCTATTTAACTCAGTACATCTCTTCTTCTATACTGATTGGAATTGGGTACCCTGTTTGTAATGTTATATCGTATACATTGTATTCAAAAATTCTCGGACCAAAGCCCCAGGTAAGAGATGTTGTTTAATTATTGTAAAATGCCAACAGATATGTATAAATAAGATCAGATGTATGAAGACATCCAATGACATACTGTTGCAGCAAGCGTTTGGCAGTATTTGTATTAGCACTTTTTTGAGGGTAATTGTAGCTTTGATCTCTCAATTTCTCCCTCTTATTTTCTTCCCCGTTAATTGGACCATAATTAGGAAAAATACTTTGGTCTGATAAAAACTGGCAATTTTCAGATTCCACAATGCCCTCAGTTTTACACTTCACTGGCACATCTTAAAGGGGTGGTATTCGGTCTTCCTTCAGCCAAATAACATTGAATTAGTTTCCAGCTGGTTCCTGTAACTACTGGTTTTACAAATGGAAAGTGGCAACTCCACTCATCAGCATTTTAAAAAACTAGAATTTAAATGAAAATCTGGGTGAGCAAAATAAATGTTTGTGCTATCTGATTTTAAGAACTCAGCATATACTCCGCATACCAATATTTCATAAACTAAAACAGCACAGCGAGCAGAGTGGAACTGAGGGCCTTACTGACTGTCAGATCAACTATTACAAGAACCAGGTGGAAATATCCTTCATTTGTTAGCCGGCAGAGGGAGATAGACCACTCGTACTCAAAATAGATGCCAACGTGGGATGAAAGAAATTGCGTTTGAACCAAATCTGGAAGAAAACATCCCATACAATTCAATGTTTTTATGTTTACAGGTTTCATCACTGCACATATTGTTGAGCCAGAGAAATTAATATTTACAGGCCAACACAAAAACGAGAAGAAACACAAAGCAGAAAGAGAGAAAGAAAAAACGACATATAGTTAAACATTCCCTCCCATGGCTGCTGTGGAACCTATTTGGCCGTTCTGCCTTCGTTGGGCTCCAAATATTGGTCCTTGCGTGTATTGTCCAGAGGTGTGCTGATGCTGTCTCTGTTAATCCCGCTTGTCCTTGCGCCCCCCCCCCCCCCCCCCTCCAAAGACCATTTATAGCTTTTTCCTCTCCGCCAGAAGCTCTACAGTCAGGGCCGCATGGTACTGCCACACCACCTCAAGTATGGAGTCGACCAGTTGCTGCCTTGCCACCCTCTCCTTCCTGTCTGAGCACACTGTATGGGATAATCTGTCCTCTGATCACAGCCCTCAGCACCTCCCAAAACAAGGAGGGTGACATCGCCCCATTCTGGTTATAGGTGATGTACCCATCCATGGCCTGTGACATCGTTTCGCAAAAAGCCTTACCAGTAAGTAGGGCCGTGTCCAACCTCCATGGGGCCCAGCCCGTCTCCAAGCTCACATCCATTGTCGTGTGGTCGGAGATTACGATTGTGGAATATTTCACTCCTACTACCCCTGGAAGCACTGATCTCCCCACTACGAAGAAGTCAATCTTGGTGCAGACCCTGTGTACCTGGGAGAAGGGAGAACTCCTCCTCCCCTGGGTGTGTGAACCTCCATGGCTCCACTGCCCCCATCTGTTCCATGAACGTGCCTAGTTCCTTTGCCATGTTTGATTTTTGTTCCGATTTGGGGTTTGATCTGTCTGTCCATGGGTCCTGTACAGTTAAAGACCAACCCCCCCCCCCCCCCCCCCCCCCCCCCCCACACACACACACACACACACGAGTTGGTGTGTCAATGTCAGGGATTTCTGCCATGGTCTTCTTTATGAATTCTGGGTCATCCCAGTTCGGAGTGTACATGTTAACAAGGACCACTGGTGCCCCCTCCAGGACACCACTGACCATGATGTTCCAAACCCCCTGGGTGCGTAACAGTCCTTGTCACTGTGAATTAGTATCTTCTTGTTGAGCAGTATGGCTACCCCCCTAGCTCTCATCCCATAACACAAATGGTGAGTTTGTCCCACCCAGCCCTTTCTTACTCAGTCGGTCCTTCTCCCTCAGGTGTGTCCCTTGGACGAAGACTATATGCCAGCTCTCATACTTTTCAGGTGGGCGAAGACTCTGGATCTTTTCACTGGGATGTTAAGTCCCCTGATGTTCCAGGTGACGTTTCTGATGGGGAGGGGTTCTGTTTGCCTCCCCCCTCCCACTCCTGGGTCAACCATACTTACCATGTGGGTGAGCCCCTGCACTCCTGGGTTTCCCTTTGTTTGGGGACCCTCCCAAGTGGCTGTTTGCGGTGTCTTTATATTCCTTGCGGCCATGTGTGATCTGTCATAGCCAGCCCAGAGCCACCCCCCCCATCCCTTTGTTCTCCCTCTGAGTCTATTTCCCTCCCCCTTGCCCAACTAGTGTCCCCACCCCATTTACCCCCCTTGATATCCCCCCTCTGTCGCCAGACACCCTCTCCCCAGTGGGAGATGCATCACAGACCCCCCTCATAATTCCTGGAGCTAGCTTACCCACTTGTGTGGTGGCCCTCGCCTTCACAAACTGCGTGTCTGTTCTCCCCTCCACCTCTTCATCCCCTCTTGTGGACTGCTGCTCTCGCCCCCACCTTTCTGAGCCTTAGTTCCAACATTCAGAACGAGGCAGTGCAGTCCCAAGCAAATAGTCTCTCAATGTCCCAATCCACCAAGGTGTCTGGTTCATCACTGGCTCTGCTGCTGTCTTGCCAGCCTGTGTTTATTCTAAATTTAGAGTACCCAATTATTTTTTTTCCAAACAAAGGGCAATTTAGCGTGGCCAATCCACCTACCCAGAATATATTTTGGGTTGTGGGGGCAAAATCTAGGCAGACACGAGGAAAATGTGAAAACTCCACACGGACAATGATCCAGGTCCTCGGCGCAGTGAAGCAGCAAGCAGTGCTAATCACCGCCACCATGCTGCCCCCTCAGCCCGTTTATGGATGAATTTGTCCACGTCTCCTGGTGGGGTGAAGTAATGATCTCTGCCCTGGAAGGTCACCCAGAGCTTGGCTGGGTACAGCATTCTGAACTTCACACCTTTCTTATAGAGGGCTGCCTTGGCTCTGTTGAATTCCACCTGCCGCTTGGCCAGGTCTGCCCTAATGTCCTGGTATATCCTAATTGAGTGTCCCTTCCACTTGCAGGACCGTCTCTGTCTGGCCCAGCTCAGGATTCTTTCCTGGTATTGGTGTAATTTTGCGATTATGGCCCTTGGTTGGTCCCTGAAGTAACCTGTGGACTCTGTCTATTTCTGGCGACTTGGGGAAGCTGTCTCTCCCCACCAGGTTACGCAGCATTTGGGCCAGCACATATTCTGTGGGGTTCCGACCCTCTGTTCCCTCCGGTGGGCCCACTATGCGTAGATTCTGACACTGTGATCGGTTCTCCTGATCCTCAACCTTTCCCCTTAATGTCCCGTGTGTCGCCACTAACCTTGCCATCTGTTTCCAGTGGGGCGAACCAGTTGCTTTGCCCAGTCGAGGCCTTCTCCAGCTCTCTTCTGGTTGCGTCCTGGGTCTCCAGCCACCCCTCTGCCTTTTTCAGGGCCGCATGCAGAGTGATCAGCAGCCCTGCCACTTTGACCATTGCCCTCATCTCTGCTTTGATGGCCTCCTCAAGCTCCTTTTCAAGGAACTCCCTCCATGCGTTTGTCAGGGAGAGGGAGCTCTCTGCGCCACCTCGTGGCAGGTGTGGCTGAGGACTCTTTCCTCAGCATGCTTGCCACCTCATTGGCTTTTGCTACCTTTTCTGTTCCTTTCGGCCCCTGGAGCTGCTGTTGCTATGTCTATCTAGTCCTGGTGTTGGTGGAAGGGGGTGAGGGTGAGGTTTTCCCCCAATTTTAGCAGCTATTTTGCACTTAAAGTGCCAAATTCAAAGTTTTCAGGAGAAGAGCCTTCTTTCGTCCATCACAGGCAGTCCAACATCCCATACACTTTTCAGTTGTTTGAGCGGTGCTTGCAATATTTTTACAGTCTGGATTGATTATGCTAGAAATCAAAACTAATGCACCAGTGGGGCATGATGGTGGAGTGATTAGGTGAGGGATACAATTTCTTGATCTAAATCATGTGACACAAGGAGCCATGGAAACAGACAGGTGTTCCTGATCTCAGGCTGGGAGTTAACATGAAATGAACTCTTATCTTGCCTAACTGGACAGAACAGGCTGCCTCGAGCATTTCTCCCTTTTTGCTAGCAAGACATCCTCTATTGCTATGAAAACAAGTGCAAATTTCCCCCTTGGTAACATAACTTTTCATATGAAGATACTTAAAAACAAAGAACTTCTTGTGTTTAACCTCATCACCACTGATCAAAAAGTATAGATTTCCTGCAATTAGTAATTCTACCCTTCCTTTGACCACTATTAAACAGAACAGAATCCATACAGAAGGATGCCATTCTACCCATCGAGTCTGCATTAACCCTCCAAAGGAGCACCCGACTTAAAGTCCACTCCACCATCCCCATAATCCCACCTAACCTGCAGAACTTTGAACTTAAAAAAAAATTTTTTTTTAAATTTAGAACACCCAATTATTTTTTTTTCAATTAAGGGCCAATTTTAGTGTGGCCAATCCACCTTACCTGGACATCTTTGGGTGTGGGGGTGAAACCCACGCAGACATGGGGAGAATGTGAAAACTCCAGCCAGGCAGTGACCCAGGGCCAGGATCGAACCAGAGTCCTCAACGCTGTTGGCAGCAGTGCTAACCACTGCACAGCCCAGATAGCCAGTTTAGAACTATATGAACTGGAGCAGGGTAGAACTTTTGAAACAAGTTCTGTGGTTATTTTAGATATTTAATTTCCTTGTGCGAGACTGTACAACATCTGACTTTGTTCTAATTTTTAACCTCTTAGGGTGTTTATATGGGCTGGCTAACAGCCTCTGGAAGTGGAGCACGCACACTTGGACCAGTGTTTGTTAGCCAAGTTTACATTCGTTATGGACCTCGATGGACATTTGGCCCCACTTGTGGGATAGTGATGGCTGCTATAATACTAATGGGTGTGATGTACAAGAGACTCATAGGTTTCTTAATCCGGTATCAGAGAGTGCAATGATGGACTAAAAAACCCCACAAATTTATGTATATTGCCTCAAAACTAAAATGATAAAAGTGAACTAATTTGCACTTTATATAGTCACTGCTGTAAATTAACAGTACAGAGAAATGACAGTCATTTTCAGCTTTATATATTGACGCAACTTACTTGACTTTGTTTTTTATCTAACTTGTACTATAATGCTTAAATAGTAGGTTTAGCACTTTTACACTATAAAATTGGTGCACCATGATAAGTGAGATTTTCAAGTGATAGCTTTATATAAACAAAATCCTGTATCTCCTAATTTTGAAATGTCAAGAATATTATGAACGATTTCAGTTTTGAATGAAATGGGTTAATATAATTTTGTCTGCATAACAAAGGAGACCTGGTTATCTGCATCTGCAGCACAACTTTTATCATACTAAAGCTTAGAGGTGGGACATAAAAAGAAAATTTTGGGGAAATATCATCATTGGTACACATTTATCATGATTAGTTTTCTGTACTTTATTTCTACATATTTTGTTGAAAAACTCAAAACTCTCCAAAAGCACTCGCTGCCGTCTCAAAAAAATAAATACAACATGCCCCTTGAAACCACTGACACCAAATACAAGTCGGTTTAGAACTGGAAACATTAGCCATATTAGGTAACTGCTAGGCAACAATGGTTGAAAAAAAATATGTAATTACAAACTCTTATCGTTATGCACAGCAGTCAATAAACTTGAAATTGAATGCTTGCAGAACTGTAACACAAGAATAGAGGTTCTCTGCTGCTATGGATGCTGGCTAAAAATTTATCCATTACACAAAAGCCAGAAATTAGCAATCCAGAGAGAAAAAGAAAGGAATCAGAAATCCAAACAAAGTGAACTGAAATCACAGCCTTCCAGAATTAGGCACAGTCCCAAGTGAGAGCGAAAAGGAATGTTGCAGGAAATTATGCCATGCTGGGATATTTAGCTCATTAATCAACGATACATACAATAACCATTTTGAAATTAAGGACACGAGATAACAGATAACTGACACAAGTCCAATAGCCGTCCCTGATTAACAGGTTTCACTGCATCATGCAGAGTTGTATTTAAAAACATCTAGAGGAATGGAGGCATATAGTGGTCTGGAGCTTCTGCTAGTTTTGGCAGGTTTTATCAGCTGAAATCAGCCAAAACAGCCCTGTAGATCCTAAAATCTGTCGAGCAAGAGTTTCCCAATCTTTAACGCTGTTTTAAAAAACTATTGTGCAGGAAGCTCTTTCCCTCCCCCCCCCCCCCCCCAAAAAAAAGACTGGCCACAACTCAGATTGAAATCATGTAAATGGAAAATTCCTGTCAATTGCATTAATTCAACTCTTCAGAGTTTATGCTGACACTCAGGGATGACTAGGCATGTATTTAAAAATATCTAATATACTAAACTAGCACATACCAATAAAACTAGTTACGTTTGTTAATAATTTGTAGGTTTAAAATCAGGTTACTCACAAATGGAGAACGTAGAAATTTACCAAAAATACTTGACCATTAATAATACGTTCTTGATGGGAGAGCAAAGATCAAGTCATCTCAATTAACACAACCTAATAAGGAAGCAGTGTTAGATTCAATCTATTGAAAGTTCCTTCTGAACATCAGATGTTTTCTTCCTTATTGACCTCCAATTTATCATTTGATTTTTTTGCACCTGCTTTCATCGTCTTTGTCTGCATTTTTCTTCACGCAAATTTTTATTAATTTAACTTTTCTTCCTTCCAACCTATCAATTTCTGCTTCTACTGAATATTTTAAAATATCACTGTCTATTTAGTTCATTTAATTTTAAAATCACCAGTGCACTAGATTAGGTAACTGCTACTAATCATAATTTTAGGTGTACTGTGAATAACTTCTTTGGCTCACTGAACACTTTACATGTAGTCTGAATCTACCTGATGGCATATTAGAGGAAATAACACTGATCTGTATTGGATATTTGCAGGTATTTTACATGGACTATTTTAATCTCCTTGAATGTGAACCCCACATATATTTGGGGAAACAATATGAAAATGCTGCAGAGGCTGAAATCTTAAATTTAAAAAATATTAATGGAGTTCATTAATCTGATTAACTTTCTCTCCACAGATGCTACCTTCATGTTTAATTTTAAATATTTTGTGAAACAAGGAAAGATACAATTGTTATATGTGCTTTATTTCACAGTAAGGCGAGCCTACAGACCAGCCATTTGACTTGAATTTAAGAAGCCCAATTTATCGAGCCTAATGATGTATAGAAAACATGTGAAAAGCTGTTGCTATCCAAATCATTGCCCCACTGAAATAGCACTCCTAACATGTTCCGTTCTACGAAAGCTCTGAACTTCCCTTAGCAAATTTTTGTTTTCTTTGCAACCTTCCTAAATTTTGTATATCACTGTTTATAACTAGAAAGGGGAAGTGGAAACTAATATGATGAATGAGAGATTGATTGTTGTGACAATTTCACAGTAACTTCATTGAAGCCTACTCGTGACAATAAGCGATTTTCATTTCATTACAAATTGAAAGTATCAATGGCAGCTCATAGTTTACAAATGACAATCTTTTAGTTCAGCCTGTCTTTCTATTTGAAATAAATTGTATGAAACAGAAAACCCAAGAGTTAATTTTTTTCAAATTGTGTAAAAAGTCAAAAACCCTGAAAGATGACAAGTCTGCTTTAAGAAAGGGGAATTGAGAAAGTAAACTAGAATAAGAGCATCAAAATACAAAGCAATTATTGTATTAAAATAGTCAACCATATACAACACAAAACAGTATGATACAAATATGGTACACTTAATTCACAATAATGCAAGGAAAAGATAGGCATGTCTAGACTACAGTTCCCGCAAGAGACTTAATTTCTGTACACATTTCTGCCCTCTCCCCAAACCAATATCACACAATATAGAAACAATTTATGCCTAGTCAGCAATTCAACTTCAATTGATCATTGCTTCTCAGCCACAGACCAAGGTTGGACCCTGGAGATTAGTAACAAATTAGCAAATATTTAATACTTATTTTTAAAAATTCAAAACTATGAATCAGGAGTACTGTGGCCAATTTTCATAACATGCTTGGCACATTAAAAAAATACTTGGAACATATCAAGCTGGTTTTTAGGTTTTTCAGCAGGGTAAGGGAAAGGACACAGAAACCAAGTGGTCCGCTCCTGCCACCATCGTCTCAGCTCATCCAATCAAGTGTCAGTTGGCCAATTAGTGACCGTACAGCAACTAATTAGAAGTATGTAGGAGTCTCTGTACAATGGAGTCTGGGCCAGGGCGTCATGTGGTGAGAGGTTATGCTGTTTACAGGAAGTTCGAGTCATAGCTGTAAGTTTAGGCTCCCTGCTCTCAATCTGTATTTATGATGACAGGCTCCAAAAAGTTAAAAATTAGTTTTTAAAAAAGGCATTAACACTTTCACCATCAGACTCTGCTGCTGCTACATTGAGTCATGGTGGCAGGCCTTTTTCCTCCACCCATATGCCATCTTGTCATAATAGGTTTTGATAAAATATTCTCAATCCTTTTTGCGTCTGATGCCCAAAAGATGCAGCTGGCAATGAAAAATTGAAGACAATTGTGTTGTTAACAAGCTGTTGAGCTTGAAATTAGTAATTTGAAAATGGCAAGTAGGTCTCTGACTTTCACACCTGCTTGCCTTCTGTAATTTTAGGCGCTTGCCTTACATTGCTGCCCTAAAATCAGTAAGCCCTATTTTAAATTCATGTAGGAAAGTGGTCCGCTCAATTTGCAGTTTCAAGATTTTCAATTTACACATATGTGAAAAAAGGAATCTAGGATAAAGGAGACATGTTACGTAAAAGATATTAAGTGAAATTCCCAATTACATTTTGGGAGAAGAAAAGAAAAAAAAGTGTTCTACTAAGGATGGATAAAAATGTAAAGGCAATTACATTTGAGTAGACAAATGAAATGGTTGTAATCAGAATGAATCCACTACAGAAATATATAAAATGTCTCTATAAAATGTCTTACAAAAACAAAGTTCATTTACAAGTTTTTTTTTATATAATTTGTATAAATCCCTTTTATACATAAAGCAGATAAATACAACTCAACAATCTGCCTTTTCAACTGTTTTAACACTACATTGATGTTTACTCAAAAAATACATATTTAAATGAGCAATAGAAAAAATAAAAATCTTTCATATACATTAGCATGCATTACAAAATATACAAAATATTTACAGTACTGGATTCAATATTTATATTTTGCTACATCAAGACCTACCAGCTTTATTTTATAACATTTTCCGGTTTGAACTTGGTTAGTTATTGTTTCAAATCAAACTAAGTTTCAAACTATTTTTACAAAAGGGAAAAAGGAAGCTCATCAGCCTCTCTCTGGAAAGCAGCATTACACAGAAGAGACTGTTGCCAAATTTCAGACTTCACATTACACCAGAAGTGCTTGCGTCACTGGATTCTATGTTGGTTTGTTTGATTTGCCAGCAATCCTAGGATTGAAGAGAGGCACTGTAGCTTCTCCTTCACATGGTCAGGAATCTTTTCATTTTGCCCATACCTATCAAAACAAAATTAAATTTTTCATGGAGATGAGCAATGGCCATTCCTATATAAAATCAATATTCCTCATTATTATACTGCCAGCTTTTTAAAAATGTGTAAAATTAGCACGCATTCTGTAATACATCTTCGCCAAGGGAACCAAGTGTGGAGATGAAAGCAAGACAGAAGTACAAAGATTGGATACGCAGCTGTTTGTAACAATGGGAATATGCAATGGTTTGGTGCAATGGGAAGATGCTAGAGCAATTCTAACATTTAATAATAATAGATTATTGTCACAAGTAGGCTTCAATGAAGTTACTGTGAAAAGCCCCGAGTCGCCACATTCCAGCGCCTGTTCGGAGAGGCTGTTACGGGATTTAAAGGCAGATTAGGAGTGCAGCATAACTGCACAATAAGAATGTGAAAATTAAAATAGAACGAGAAAATGAACAGGACACATCCAAAACAAATCCTTTTTCATGGATGCTCAACCCAATTAGAATTCCAATATTTGTTTTACTTCAGCAGGATTGTTCAACTCTGACTGCATGAACCACAATGTATGTAAATTATTTTATATACATGTCAGCCATGTAAAGTTCACAAACCCTTGCAAAATATTTTTCAAAAAAGCTGGGGGGGGGGGGATGGGGTGTTGTTGTTGGGGTTGTTTTAGTTTTGTATTTTTTTTATTTATATATTCAAAAATGTTCAATAAAATTTTTATTAAATAAAATTCTAAATAGAAAATTCTCAATCCACATTTTCCTCTCAACAGTTTATAAAAATGTCAAGCATTTTGTCATTTTCACAGCAGAATTTAAAGTCCCTGAAGAATTGAAAAGTTGAAGTTAGAATTATTCGGCCCACAGCTAATCACCAAGATATCACTTTCCCATGATCATTAAAAAGTTTTGAATTTCTATTCATTCACAGCTGAGTTTTCAGCAGCTTTATGACCACGTACAGACTGAATATTTAGGACACTGCTGCAGTGATTTCACACAAATCCCCCTTTGGAAACATTTTAAATATGACAACTGGATAACTTTGAAGAGAATGCCTTAAGTAAACGTGCCATAGTCCCAGATGACCATCGGCTGCTTTCCCCTTTGAGGGGGGAGCTGGTGCTTTAACCTGAGGATCACCACACCTCAGGCAAAGGACAAGGTTGAAAGGCGGGCCTTCATGAATAACCTCGCCGGCACGGGAATTGAACCACTGGCATTGTTCACAGGAATTGAACCGTTGGCATCACTCTGCATCACAAACCAGTTGTGCAGCTGAGCTAAACCGGCTTCCAATACCTTATAATAGTTAAGCCATACACAAGGAGAGCTGTAGCCTTATAACTGATTAAAACGCTAGAATGCTGTTAATTGGAAAAATATATAGGCAAAGTTTTTGTCCGCATCTGTTTTTATAGCATGGGTTAGATAGAACTGCATTCCATATAAATGAACTTAGTAACAGTGTTAAGTAGAACAAATTATATATATATATATTATATATATTACAAAGTTACCTGACTGCCTGGCCCTGAGGAGATGTGTAAACAACAGATGCGACTCCAGCTTGCACCAGGAGCTGGGAACCATCATTAAATTGAACCCAAACTTCACCACTGATTAGCTGTCAAAGTATAATAAACACAATTTTAGGCTTAACCTCTTTCTTCCATCAATTACTTCAAAATTCAGTGCATTAATTGAAACTCTTCTCATGATTCATATTTTGGTTTAGGACCAAAAACATCTTTCTGATTAATGCACATTTTGCTCTTCAAGCATGTGTGAGAATAACAAAAGACATAGATGGGTTGAAAATGAGAATTATGAAAAATATTTTTATAGTGTCATCACTTTCAGTAATTACTTTTTTAACATCAAATCTTTCTACTAGTTTAATTATTCTCCCGAGACACTCATCAGTATTGGCATTCTTATTCATTAGAGAGGCAGTGGTGTTGGGGTATTGTCACTAGATTAGTAACTAGTGACCCAGGGCAATGCTCTGGGGACCTGGATTCAAATCCCACCATGGCAGATGGAGAAATTCGAATTCAATAAAAATCTGGAATTAAAAGTCTAATGATGACCATAAATCACTGGATAAAAGCAAATTACTGCAGATGCTGGAATCTGAAATTAAAGAGAAAATGACACCTTTCCTTCTCCTCTTTGCTCCCCCTCCCCTCACATCTACAGTTCATCCTCTGATGTTAGTTTCCCTGCTGTTTGACCTTTCACATCTTTTGTCCTCTCTGGGGACTGCCATTAACACTCTTTCCCCTTGGTTTCTGTGGCCATTAGCACCCGGTTTCCCTGGGTTTCTGTGGCTATGACTCATCTTTCATTCTCACTTCACGGTATAAATATTTCCCACTTTCTATCTGTTTGCTTTGACAAAGAGTCATTGGACTCGAAACGTTAGCTCTTTTCTCTCCCTACAGATGCTGCCAGACTTGCTGAGATTTTCCAACATTTTCTCTTTCGTTACAGATGACCATAAATCGTTTGTCATTAAAAAACATGTGTGGTTGACATGCCTTTGTTAAACAAAAGTATTAATTGCTATAAAACCAAGACAACCAACTTCTTCACATACAAATCAACTATGATTGATCTAATGGCAAAACAGGTTTGAATTCATAAAATCAGAGCAACTTTTTTCTTTCCCAATTCTTGTGGATGTGAGCATAGCATACCTTTGTGGGCCATCACTGATTATTCATGAATGGAGCAGCTTGCTGGGCTATTTCAGAGTAGTTAAGAGTCATTCGCATTACTGTGGATCCATGGTCACTGTAGGCCATATCAGGTAACGACAGCAGATTTCCCTTCCAAAAGGCCATTGGTAAACCAGTTGGGCATTAGTGACAATCAATGATAATTTCATGGTCATCATCAATGAGACTAGCTCAATTTTATTGATTAAATTTAAAATTTCACCAGCTGCAGTGGTGGGATTTGAACACATGCCCTCAGAGCATTAGCCTGGGTCTCTGGATTACTAGTCCAGTGATGTTAAAATTTAAGGCACAGAAGAAGGCCATTCATCATACCATGCCTGTGCTGACTGAAGAACAGACATGCTTAGTCCCAGATGCTTGTGTTTTGTCCGTATCCCTGTGTGTTCCCTGGCTCTCTTATGCTAACTCAAATTCTCAATATAATGAATTTGGCATAATTGACATAAAATCAAACTTAAGTAGGTTGCACCTTTGCTTTCAGAGTTCTGACAAGAGAATTAGGTTTTTCAAACAGGAAGCCCTGCTACCTCACATGACACTGAGCCAATTATTGAACTCAACCAGCTTAATAATTATCACATTATTTGTTCATGGGCATAGTATTTTAAGATGTATGAATCATTGTGCATACCTGGGAAGCCCAGCCAACATTTGGTACAAATACAGATTTCAGCACCTGTCCTGGACTTGGAGATACTACAGTCTGTGTAGAAGGTGCAAATTTATTTTTAGCAACAGTGGTAGTCGTCAAATTGGAACTTTCACATGAACAAATCTGCAAGGTCAGAATAAGCAACAAAATGCATGTTATTTCAATTTGAAAGTAACATTCCTTTCGCAACTAAGTATATACAATGGTGTACAAAATATATTAAAAGAATAGATACTCAAGCACATATGGAACTGTACCCCACACAGTATGTATCAGCAGCTTCTCAAGTGGTGGAGAAAAAATTTGAGTTTTGTTTAAAGTATTGAAAGTAGCAATTATAATTAAAGAAATCTTTAGTAGACGAACTTTACATATAATAAAGATCTTAAAATCTGAGATTTGGGGCCATTACGGAGAGTACACAGAAATAAATAAATACGATTTGTTCGCAATTTCAGAGACATGGCTGCAGAATGACACGGATTGGGACTTGAATATTGAAGGTTACAGGATAGTCGAGAAGGACAACAAGCGAGGAAAAGGTGGAGGTATTGGATATTGGAGGAGGACACAAAGCGAGGAAAAGGTGTAGGGGTGGCTATGTTAATTCATAATGGTATTAGCACATGGAGAAGGATGAACCCAGTTAAGGAAACCAGAACGTGAAAACAGTTTGAATAGAGATGAGAAATGGTAACGGCAATAAGTCACATATGGGAGTTGTGTACAGGCCCCTAATGATAACTACATGGTAGTGTAGAGCAAAAGGGAAGAAATAATGGGAGCTCGTCAGAAAGGCACAGCGATAATCATGCAAGATTTTAATGTATATATAGACTGGATAAGTCGGATTGGCAAAGGTAGCCTAAATGAGGAGTTAATGGAAAGTTTTTGGAGTAGTTTATAAGAACATCACAGTCTGGAACTAACGAGAGCGCAGGCTATACTAAACCTGGTATTGTGCAACGAGATGGGATTAATTAATCACCTTATAGTTAACATGCCTGAAACTATGTTTTAAAATTTAAAGAAAGGCAATTATGAGGCCATGAAAGCAGAGTGAATTGGCAAATTAGGTTAAGGGATAGTCAAAGGAGTAGTGGCAAAAATGTAAGGGGATACTGCAGAATAGATACATTCCAACGAGTAAGAAACATAGAAAATTAAAGCACGAGGAGGTCATTGGCCCTTCAAGCCTGCTCCGCCATTCATTATGAACATGGCCGATCATGTTTAACCCTTGATCCCACCTTCTCCCATATCCCTTTAGCCCCAAGAACTATATCTAATTCCTTCTTGAAATTAAGCAACATTTTCGCCTCAACTTCTTTGTGGCAGCGAATTCCACAGGTTCACCACTCTCTGGGTGAAGACATTTCTCCTCACCTCAGTCCTATAAGGTTAACCCTTATCCTCAAACTACGACTCCAAGTTCTGGACTCCCCCACCATTGGGAACATTCTTTCTGAATCTACCCTGTCTAATCCCATTAGAATTTTGTAACTTTCGAAGAGATCCCCTCTCACTTTTCTAAACTCCAATGAATATAATCCTATCCGACTTAAGTCTCTCCTCATATGATAGTCCCACCATCCCAGGAATCAGCCTGGTAAACCTTTGCTGCACTCCCTCCATAGCAAGAATATCCATCCTCAGATAAAAGGATCAAAACTGCACACAATACGCCAGGTGTGGACTCACCAATGCCCCATACAATTGCAGTAAAATATTTCTGTTCCTATACTCAAATCCTCTTGCTATGAAGTCCAATGTGTCATTTGCCTGCTTTGTTCCCTGCTGCACCTGCGCACTTACTTTCAGGGACTGGTGCACAAGGACACCAAGGTCTCGCTGAGTATCCACCTCTCTCAATTTACACCCATTTAAATAATAATGTGCCCTCCTAATTTTATTACTGAAGCGGATATCCTCACATTTATCCATATAATACTGCACCTGCCATGCATGTACACACTCACTGAGCCTGTCCATTCCCACCGAAGCATCTCTGCACCCAACATTGCATCAGAAAAAGGCCAAGGGATGGACCCACCATCCATGGGTAACAAGAGAAGTTAAAGATAGTTAAAAGAAAAAGCATAAAAAATTGTGAAAAGCTGGAAGGTCAAAAGATAGGCCAGAATATAAGGAACACCAAAGGATGACTAAAAGATCAATAAGGAGGAAAAAATTAGAGTATGAGGGAAAGCTATGCAGAAATATAAAAACAGATAGTAAGAGTTTATATAATCTTTTCTTTTAAACACAATAACAAAAATGTGCTTTGGTGCTATAAAAAGAGTTTGGACAACTGATCATGGAAAACAAAGAGATGGCAGATAAATGGAACAGGTATTTTGTATCAGTCTTCACTATAGAGTAGGGGTTCCCAAACTGAGGTCTGTTTCAGGGACTCCGGGGGGCAATTGGGGCTGGTGGCCATCATGTAACCAGCAAATACCGGTTCCAATACTCAAAATTTAAAAATATTTAAAGAATACAAGTAGGCCAATCAGAGCAACGCTTCCAGGAGCACTGGATGCTGATAGGCATCAAGATCAGAAGGGCCAGGTCGCCCATGTTTCTTCTCCTTTGCAGTGTAGTCTTGGGGATTTATTATTTAAATTTTTCCAATTAAGGGGCAATTTAGCACGGCCAATCCACCTACCCTGCACATTTTTGAGTGTAGGGGTGAAACCCACGTAGACACGGGGAGAATGTGCAAACTCCAGACAGACAGCAACCCGGTGCCGGGATCGAACCTGGGTCCTCAGCACCGTAGGCAGCAGTGTTTTTAAAAAATATTTTTTATTCTCCTCCTTTTTCACATTTTCTCCCAAATTTACACCCACTAACAATAAACAATAATCAGTAACAAATAGGTCAATCCACATATCAATAACAATGATCTCATCCTCCCACAAAACCTCAAATATTAGCCCGCATGTTCACATAAACAAATGACAAATAGGAATCATGAATCACCCATAGCCACCATCAACACACACCGCCTCCCCTCCCCCCAACCCTCTCACACACCTCGCCCAACTAATGTTCGATGTTATCCAGTTCTTGAAAGTGCATAATGAATAATGCCCATGAATTGTAGAACCCTTCCGTCCTTCCCCTCAGTTCAAACTTAACCTTCTCAAGAGTCAAGAATTCCAACAGGCCCCCCCGCCACGCCAGGACACAGGGTGGAGAGGTTGTTCTCCAACCCATCAGGATCCGCACTTCGGGTGATCAACGAGGCGAAGGCTACAACATCAGCCTCCGCACCCGTTTCCAACCTTGGCTGGACCGACATCCCGAATATGGCTACCCGTGGGCCCGGGTCCAGTTTCACATGCACTACTTTAGAAATTACCCTAAAAACCTCCTTCCAGTAATCCTTTAGCTTTGGACAGGACCAAACAGGACGTGTTTTGCGAGACCCCCCCCTGCAACATTCACACACATCTTCCACTCCCTCAAAGAATCGACCCATCTTCGCCCTAGTGAGGTGTGCTCTGTACCCCACCTTCAGCTGCATCAGCCCCAACCTCGCGCACAAAGTGGAGGCATTCACTCTCTGGAACACCTCACACCAGAACCCCTCCTCCATATCCTCTCCCAACTCTCCTCCCACTTTGCTTTGATCTCTTGTAGGCAGCAGTGGCACCCTAAGTGTGTCTTTCCTTCCATCCATCCTTCCTCCTCTGCTTCGCCTTCAGCATTGCCTTGCCTGCCTCTTGTCCAGGTCGTTCCACCGAACAAACTCATCCCTTATTCTGAAATGTGACCCAGAGCCTGGCTGGGAAGCGAATTCAAAATTTTACTCCGTTCCTGTGCAGGGCCAAATTTAACCAGGCAAAATTCAGCCCTGCGTTTTGCCAAGTCCGCCCCAATGTCTTGATAGACCCAGATTCTGTGTCCTTCCAGCTACTTGCCTTCGTCTGTCTCACCCACCTCAGGATCCTCTTACGATCCTGATACTGATGCAATTTCATGATAATCGGCCTTGGGTTGTTCCTCCACCGTAGGCTTCAGCCTAAGTGACCTGCACGTTCTTGTCGATTTCCGAGGGGTTGGGGAAGCTGTCACTCCTGACTAGTTTGCCCAGCATTTGGGCCACATAACCCGCCGGTCCCCTCTAGCAGGCCCACAATACAAATGTTCTGGCGTCGGGACCTATTCTCCTGGTCCTCAGCTTTCCCCTTCAAGCGCCCCTGGGCTGCCACCAATCTTTGATTTTGGCCTCCAGGGCGACAATCCTGTCGTTCTGGTCCGTCCTCACCTTCTCCAGCTCCTGGATAGCTTTTCCCTGCGCCTCCACCTCCTTCCCCAGTCCATCGATCGCTGTTTGCATAGCTACCAAACCTCTAACTGGCACCTGGATTTCCACCTTTAATCGCCTCTCATCTCAGCCAGTTCCTTCATAAGGAATGCCTTCCATCCATCTCTGGGGGTGGGAAGTGCTGGCTGATGCTTAGGTTGTCAGTCTCCCTCTCTCTGGGGCCCCCTCTCCTCGCGAATCCACTGGCTCGCCCACCTGTTGCTTATGCCCTGTCTCATCGGCCTCTCGAGCTCCCATTTGCTGGCATGCTAGCTCTGTCCCTTCCCTTTCTCAACTGAGGGTGTGATACCAATGGGTTTTCAGGCAAAACCTGCCTCAAAGTGCCTATTTGGCTATGTTCTAGAGGAGAGCTAACTGATGTGCGTCTGCTCGGCACATCACCATCACTGGAAGTTGTCCAATACTGACGATAACGACCAAGGCAAATACAAATCGCAAATGTCAGAAATATCCAGTGGGACCATCAGCTGTGGCGAGTGTGACAGGGTTACATTACAACTTGTTTACATTCCATGAGAACTAAATTACTATAACAGTACTTTTTAATGTAATGGGGGGGGAGGGAAGACGGAGAGAGGAGGAAAGAACAAAAGGAGTGTGCCCTGATAGGATAAGCCAAGAGAGATTAATAACAAAAGGAAAGATAGTAGGAGGCAAGTGGGTGATAATAGGATCTCAACTGTTTACAATATTAAGGCAGCATAGTGACGCAGTGGGTTAGCCCTGCTGCCTCACGGAGCCAAGGTCCCAGGTTCGATTCCGGCTCTGGGATCTGTCAGTGTGGAGTTTGCACATTCTCCCCATGTTTGCATCGGTTTCGCCCCCACAACCCAAAAAATGTGTAGGGTAGGTGGATTAGCCACGCTAAATTGCTCCTTAATTTGAAAAAAATAATTGGGTACTTTAAATTAGAAAAAAAAATGTTTACAATGGATGAAGGAATGGATGGGATGGTTGCCTAATTTGCTGATGACAGAAGATAGGTAGGAATGTCAGTGGTGAAGAGGACGTAGGAGGCTACAAAATGATATAGAGTGGGCAAAGATTTGGCAAATGGAGTATAATGTGGGAAGAACAACATTTTTCCATTTTGACAGCAAGAATAAAAAAGTAGCATGCTATCTAAACAGCAATTTCAGGAGTTTTGAGATACAGAGGGATCTGGGTGCCTTAGTGCTTAAATAGCAAAAAGGAAAGCTAATAACTGGAATAGTTTATTGCAAGGGGAATTGAATACAAAATGGAAGTTTGGCTTCATTTATACAGAGCACTCAAGTCCACATCTGGAATACTGTAGACAGTAATGATCACCTAATGAAAGGAAGGACGTAAACAGTTCTCAGTTCAGAGAAGGTTGATTCAACAAGATACCAGGAAAGCGCAGGTTGTCTTACGAAGGTTGGATAGGCTAGGCTTGCATATGGAGTTTAGAAAAGTAATGACCAGATTGAAATTGAGGGGTCTTGATAGGGTTAGTATGGAGAGGATGTTTCCTTTTTTGGGAAAATCTAGAACATGGGTCACTGTTAAAAATAATGATCGCCCATTTAAAATAGAGACAAGGCAATTTTATTTCCTCTGTGGGTCATGTGCCCTTGGGACTCTCTTCCTGAAAAGGCTATAGAAAAAAAAGTCTTTGAATATTTGTTTAAGGCAGAGATGGATAAATTCCTGGTAAGCAAAGGGGTGCTACTGGGGGTAGACGGGATGCACATTTAAAGGTTACTTTCAGATCATCCATGGTCTTATTAAATGGTGTAGCAAGCTGGAGTAGCTGAATGGCCTACTCCTGCTCCTTTTTCGTATCTAGTACCATGGGAGATTAAGGCACAATAATTAAACCTGCACAGTTAGCTAGTTGAATTTGAACTAATTAAAGTTTGGCTGAAGTACTGAATTACTTTTCCTTCTGAAGACACTTATTATTCCTGCGGTGTACTTCTTTATAATAAATAAAGAACGCTTTTCAATTACTGCAAGGTCACTAATCAGAGGACATAGATTTTTAAAAATAATTTTTTTTCCAATTAAGGACAGTTTAGCGTGGCCAATCCACCTACCCTGCACATCTTTGGATTGTGGGGGTGAGACCCACGCAGACACAGGGAGAATGTGCCAACTCCATACGGACAGTGACTCGGGGCCTGGGCCAGGATCTAACCCGGGCCTCGACGCCGTGATGCAGCAGTGTAACCACTGTGCCACCATGCCGCCCTAGAGGACATAGATTTATGATGATTGGGAAATGAACCAAAGGCAACAGGAGAACATTTAAAAAAAAGCATAAGTGGTTAAGGATTTGGAATGCACTCGCTGCAACGAAGATTTGAATTCTGTCGAATGGTCATTGGTGAGCCTGAGCCTGAAACATCAACTGCTTCTAGCTCCATATATGCTGCCAAACATGCTGACTACTTCCAGAATTTTGTTATTTCACTTAAAATAAATCCAGCTTTTCTTTCAAAAATAAAATTACATCGTTGCAAATGTAGCATAACAGTATAACTATGGATATTTCCAGATGAACCAGAAATAATGAAAATTAGGGGGAAAAACTGGCAAGAAGTAGTGAAAGTACAAATCATTGATATTAATGACCAATATATCCAATATGTGGTTAGGTGGATTGGCCATGATAAATTGCCCTTAGTGTCTAAAATTGCCCTTAGTGTTGGGTGGGGTTACTGGGTTGTGGGGATAGGGTGGAGGTGTTGACCTTGGGTAGGGTGCTGTTTCCAAGAGCCGGTGCAGACTCGATGGGCCGAATGGCCTCCTTCTGCACTGTAAATTCTATGAAAATATCCATTGAAACTTGGAGGACTTAAAGTTTTTAGTTCTTCCTTTAGTTTATTTTACTTGTATTCATTACTGAGCAAAAATGTAATTAGTGGCAAGGTGAGTAATACAGACACTTTTGCTGAGCAAATGATTTCAATAATCTTTCACATAGCATATAAGGAAGCAAGCTCAATAAAAAACAAGCAGCTTCAAATGGGCACGTTATACCAAAGAATAAGCTGCACCTAAATATATTAGAGACGAAGAACTGGG
Organism: Scyliorhinus canicula; assembly: GCF_902713615.1. Classification (NCBI taxonomy): domain Eukaryota; kingdom Metazoa; phylum Chordata; class Chondrichthyes; order Carcharhiniformes; family Scyliorhinidae; genus Scyliorhinus; species Scyliorhinus canicula. The sequence continues at coordinate 237,726,928 of NC_052148.1, read as the reverse complement.
GAAAATCAAGAACTTGCAGGCACTCGAATGAAGCAAAGCTTCACTGAACTGATGGACAAAAACCTAGAAGTTGCACTACGAGGAGCTGAATAAAATTCATGCCAGATTTCTAAACTCTGGCAATAGAGAAAGAAAGCAAGGTTTAGCATTGAATATGCCACATATCTACTGAGTAAATATACACGAGAAGTACTTTTACCCGAAAAGCATTTGCTACTCCAGTTCGCTAATATATGGCTAAAATGGTGTTGCCATTGCTACACTTGTGGTTAGTCTGCAATTTATATTAAACAGCCCTGTCTCAATTTCATGCCAGAAAAAAGGTCCATCATAAAGAAAGAAAACTGCAAATAAAAATAAATCCTGCTTAGCGGAGTAGAGTGAAACAAGTAAACTAAAGGACCACAGTAAATTCAAAATGCATCCATAAATCCAAAAACACAACCCAAAATCTTTAATATTGACAGGTGTTGGCAATCAAGAAGGCATATTCTATTAGTGCATATCACAACACAAACAGCTGTCAACAGCATGGAACCAGTTTATATAGACTTTAACAATCACAATGGAACACCAGTCTTGACATTAGTTTGAAGCCTAGTAGCTGCTGTTATCTGACAGAAGGGAGATTGTCTTTTGAACAAGAAGATCGCCCATATCTTATGAGTGCGTACCAAGCTAACCAATCCATCAGCTATTGCTTACTTGAGTTCCTTCTGAATCCATTTTACACAGCTTCCTATCTTGGATGAATGATGTATTTATTCTGAAGAGTTTAAGATGCATGATCCAAGCAAAACAGAGCATAACCTATGCTGCACCCAAGCAAAAAAAGGTATTTTGGCAGACTTTCAGATACAGTAAATGATCTAAAGCCTTGCATTTATTACTTGAAATCGTGTGGTTGGCAATATGAAATTTTGCTTTCTTATGTACAAGGTATATAGATTAGTTACTTACAGAAGGACTATTGCCTGCAGCCTGGCTAGAAGAGATATGTTGGATCAACTGTCGCTCCACTGATGGAGTTGGGGAGAGCATCGGATCAATGTTGGATGGCCGTCTACCATAAGAAAATATATAGAATCGTCAGGCAATGAACCATTTATTTAAAAAAAATATTTCCCCAGTTAAGGGGAAATTTAGCGTGGCAATCTACCTCACCTGAACACCTTTGGGTCGGGGGGGGGGGGGGGGGGGGGGAGGACACCCAAATGATTCATAAATCAATGTTTTTACCTTCCAATGATTATTGGAAAAAATGACATCCGCTTTTCCGTCCTTTCTTCTTGAACAGCAATAATCGATTCCAGATCAAGACAAGTTTGATGAGCCTATTAGATACAAATAGCTATTATCTTGGGTTATTTATATTTCAATGTTGAAGTACAATTTTGTTACTTGGGGCCGGTACGGTAGTTAGCACTGCTGTCTCACAGATCAAAAGACCTGTTTGATTCAGACCTTGGATGACTGTATGGAGTATGCACGCTCTCCCAGTGTCTGCGTGGGTTTCCTTCGGGTACTCCAGTTTTCTCCCACAGTCCAGAGATGTGCAGGTTAATTGGACTGGCCATGCTAAATTGTCTATTTGTGTCCAAAGGATGGATGGGGTTACAGGGATAGAGCAGAGGATTGGGCCTGGGTCGCATTCTCTTTCAGAGGATCGGTGCAGACTCGATCGGCCAAATGGCCTCCTTCTGCACTGTAAGGATTCGATTCTAGGTACTTCTATGATTCTACTCTTTCCTACTTGTTAAACTTACTTTCCAAATTCAATTAACAAAATTCCTGCTTTATATCTCAAGTAATTTTCTCGACAATACTCATTATGTTGAAATTGGAACCCTGTGGAGTGTTTTTCTTCTCCCCAGGGTCAACGTTTCTGAATTAACTGTCAATGGGCAGGCTCCCATAAGAAATCAATTAAGGGAAATCAGAGTACATGAAGGAAAGGAGCAGACACCCAAAGTGACAGATCTCATTATTAAAACAATAATGATTCCCAATTAGCAGATTAGTTTGCTGACAAGTGATTTTTATAATTATTTTTGTTCCCTTATGTATAGGGTTTGGCCTCTATCTCTACTCACAAGCTGTTGAAAATAGAAGTTTTTGAACTTGAGCAACATTTAATCCTACTAATTAAGGGCCAAGTTAATTTTCAACGTTACAATTACCTGGTAGCACATTGCTTATGTAGTTTAACTCATGTTAATGACTGACATTTCTAATGAGACATAAAATATATTGCTCCATTTAAAACTGTAATCAAAGTTTTGACTCATTTAGACCAAATCAGGAGAGGCAATTGTACAGTTACAGGTCACAAAATGTATTATATGGATTGTTCAAATACAAATATCCCAGAAGCCAGGTCAGAATTTCTGAACGACATCAAGTTCACTGCAAGAATTCCATGCAAACTTAAAAAAATAGGATTATGCATATTTCATGCATTACACAAATATAGAATATTTAATAACAGGCTATCGGACCAGCAATGTCATGAATAACCTTTTTACCTCATGTGCATGTTCCACATAAGAATTTACTTCTTCACTTGGTCCATTAACCATTTCTCCTTTGAGATTGTGAGATTTCCCAGACTTCTCTATGATTCGAAGAAATTCTGATGTCTTGTTAATCTTGGCTCCTGTTTAACAAGTTATCAAAGTTGTTAAAAAAAAAAAAATCCACGTGAAAGTAGTGTCAGCATCTTGTTGTACACCACTATATTTAAGAACTTGTGACTCACCATCATAAAAGCAGACTTCAACATCAGCTTGTGGACTATTCTCCATCAGCATGCATTTGGCATATTTAGTATATAATGTAATCTTTGGGGTTTTGGATCTCACCAAATGAATAAACTTAGATGCATATTGATATTTCTTCCAGTATTTTTCTGAAACCAAATTTGTAACAGTAACAGTAAGATCAAATGAATGAAACACGGCCTTCCTGCATTGTTTAAAAACCAAAGTCAGTGCACTCATTTTAAGGAACACATCCAAAATAAAAGCAAAACACCTGCAGATGCTAAAAATCTTAAAACAGAAAATACTGTAAACACTCAGCAAGTCAGGTAACATCCGTGGAGCAAAACAGTTAATGGGTGGAATTTCAATTGCCATGGGGAGGCAAGTTCATACAAATGGTTACAGTGCTGAAAATTGGTATCAGGTTGGAAACATGATCCCATCCCATTGCTGGGTTTGCAGGTGAACGGGAAGACCCTTTAGAGCTATTGGATAGGCAATTAAAATAATTAATGCTCCATTTAACTCCTGATTAAACCCATTATTCTGTCTTTAACAGCCAGCACTCAGGTTTCCTGAACTGTGTAGAACTCACTAGGGTTAATATAGCCAAGAGGACAGTGGGGAGTTCTTGTTCAGTTAAACTCATAGGCCGAGTCCTATTTGGGGGATTGGTGCTAACATCACTTCGGAGAGTGTAATGTCAGTGCTTGACAGGTGTTTTCCAATTTCTTGGAAGTCATTCCACAAGTTTTGGATTTCATTTATTTTGGCCATGCAGTATAAGAGCAGTTTATGCAGCAATTGTCTGATGAGAGACAATAGGAGCAATGCCAGCAGCAGCTGCCTTCTCCTTAGGCACTGGCTGCTCCACAAGACAGAAGGGATAGACTCTGATGCAACTTGAAAGCACAAAGCCCTCTCAGGGTTTTCCGAAGGAGAATCCACTCCTGATGTGCGAGCGCCAATTCCTGAAGAGACAGGGCTTTAACCGAAAGTCAGTGGATCAAGTAGGCACACATTACCTGTGGCCATCAAGGTGGCTCTCATTGGAGAGGCCACCCTGCAGCTTGTTGTCTCCCTGGATTTTTGTAGTTTCAACTCTTGCAAGGTGAGAACAAAGAGCATTCTTTAGATTTTTTTTTTTTTTTTTTTTTTAAGGACAGTACAGCACAGAACAGGCCCTTCGGCCCTCGATGTTGTGCCGAACAATGATCACCCTACTTAAACCCACGTAACCCGTATACCCGTAACCCAACAATCCCCCCATTAACCTTACACTACGGGCAATTTAGCACGGCCAATCCACCTAACCCACACATCTTTGGACTGTGGGAGGAAACCGGAGCACCTGGAGGAAACCCACGCACACACAGGGAGGACGTGCAGACTCCACACAGACAGTGACCCAGCCGGGAATCGAACCTGGGACCCTGGAGCTGTGAAGCATTGATGCTAACCACCATGCTACCGTGAGGCCCCTAAACAATTGATTTTGTGGACAGGATGGAAAAAAACATTTGTGGAAGGTAACTGTAACATATGTTCTGAGATAACACAAAGATGATTGCAAGTGCCAAAGTTGGCTGTTCAGATGGGCATGTGAGGAGATGCCTAAAGAGAGAGAAACAAGTGCAGCTACAAAGAGAGAGTGCTGGTCTGAGGAGTGTTGTTCAGGAGGGTGCTGTGAAAGTCAGGGCTTGGTGCCTGAAGGTGAGATGCCACTCACCTTTCCTACCCTCCTGAGTACCTTTAAACCTCAAGGGAACACACTCCTGTTGCTTACTTCCTTGGCCCTCCACCTATTCATACCTGCTTGGTTTCAAAGCCTGGCTTCTTCCTCCCATTCTTTGGGAAACATGAACTCCCTTCAGTCCCTCCGATCCCATAGCAGGATCTCCAGGGTAAGAGACTGAGCTGGGAGAACAGCCTTTTATCTCTCCTTTCCATTCTTCTGGTTGTGGAAGTCTCAGGAATCAATGTACAGTTCAGCAATTTTGACCCCTTCTCGGGGTCCCTTTATCTAGACTTCCTCGCTTTGTCAGATGCGGGTTGTCAACATGCCAGTCATCGATTGGGAAATTCGGAAGCAGGATGTTAATGACATGGCTGAATTAAAAGGGATGAGGCTAGCTTCAATTACAAACACCCGGATAAACCCAGGGAGACACAGGGAGAATGTGCAGACTCCGCACAGACAGTGGCCCAGCGGGGAATTGAACCCGGGACCCTGGCGCTGTGAAGCCACAGTGCTAGCCACTTCGGAGAGTGTAATGTCAGTGCTTGACAGGTGTTTTCCAATTTCTTGGAAGTCATTCCACAAGTTTTGGATTTCATTTATTTTGGCCTTGCAGTATAAGAGCAGTTTATGCAGCAATTGCCCCCGTTACCATGCTGCCCCCATTCTGTAACTTTACAGAAAACAGAATTCTGATGAAAAGCCATCAAATCAAAATGTTAACATACACCAAAGATGCTGCCCGACTTTTAAAAAAATTTCTAGTACTTTGTTTTCATTATAGTACATCAACCTTTTCAGGTAAATAATCATCTATTATGAGCGGTGGTAAATTATTCTTTGTAATGCATTTGTCAGAATTAACATATTATAAAAATAAAAAATGTTTGATTAATCATGTCATCATAAGACGGTATTCAATGTACTGCAACAAGGTTCAAACAAATACTCATAGGCCCAAGTTTTCATTTTAAAATCAAAGCTACATGTAAACAAAAAAATCTCTGATGATCTGAACAGCACTGGCACTTCTCATTTTAAAACTGAATTGAGTTCTGTAACACAAAGTTACCAGCACCCATTCTGGCCAGTACTCATAATGGAATATATCTGGACCAAAGATTCTCCAAATAAAACAGTGCTGTCTACAGTACTGATTTAAGACACTCAAATAAATTAATTTCCTATAGCTTTCAGCTTAAAAACACATGTATTACATGTGGGCAGCACGGTAGCATAGCGGTAAGCACTATGGCTTCACAGTGCCAGGGTCTCGGGTTCGATTCCCGGCTTGGGTCACTGTCTGTGCGGAGTCTGCATGTTCTCCCCATGTCTGCGTGGATTTCATCCGGGTGCTCCGGTTTACTCCCAATAGATGTGCTGTGTACCCGAATAGGCGCCAGAAGGTGGCGACTAGGGGCTTTTCACAGTAACTTCATAGCAGTGTTAATGTAAGTCTACTTGTGACAATAAAGATTTTTTAAAAAAGTATTCCTGCATTGAAAGAATGGTTTCCAAATGATTAAAAATTTATTTTTGATCAGTTCAAGTGTGCATTTCTGATCAGATTGCTCTTTCCTAATCAGCACCTCACCTCAATAGCTGGATTTTAAAATGGATGAAAGCAAATACTGCTCCATTTTAGTTCTGCTTTGTTACCTGGACTCTCATAAAATTGTTACTTTGTCAATTTCAATTATAGAAACTAAAATAAGGTATTAAGTTGTTACATTCTTATTTATCCACCCTTTTACAGTTGGTTATAAAAATAATAATTTTAGAAAGAACCATTAATTTGGACATGACAACAATAGCCAGGCTTATTTAACAAGTCAATGTACACTTCCATTTATTGTGTAACTGGAATGTGTCATTCACACATAGTTACACCAACATGACAAAAGTATAATTAAACTAAATAAATTATGCTGTAAATCATTTCTTGCAACCAAACCTACATATCCAGGTAGCCTTTTATAATTTAAAAAATGTAGGAAAATGCAAGAAAACTTCATCTTCAATACTGCATATTAATAGTCAATACCTGGCAAGTTGTCAAAACTGTAAATAAATACATCGTCTGGTGGGGATGGAGGTCTGTCATCCAATGGGAAGCCTCTTCCCTCATTTGGGCAATAAATATGGACCTGCGGAGAGTAAATATCAAACAAATGAAACACTAATTTTGTTGGCAACGTCTAACATATCATATCATGGCATTAGCTTTATCTCAATCAAACCTAGAGTGAAACATACATATTGCCCGAGATTTTCTATTTGGGAGACTATGTTCCCCCACTGGAGCTGAATTGCACCCGATTTGTGCTTCCCACCCTCGGCCTCCCCTCCAACACCAGAAGAAACCTCCCCATGTGGAATACCCCCCCCCCCCCCCAAGAAGAGACACCCCCCTCCCACACCGTGTGGAAGCCTCCCTCCCCCAGAAGAGATCCTTCCCCGTGGTGTGGAAGGCCACCCCCCCCCCCCCCCCACCCCAGAAGAGACCACTCCCTGTGGTAGCCCCACTCCCCAGAAGAGACCCCCCGTTTGGAAGCCCCACCCTCCTACCAGAAGAGAGACCCCAAAATGGAAGCGCCCCCCCCCCCCCCCCCCAACAGAAGAGAGGCCACTGTGTGGAAGCCCCCCAGTTAGAGAAAAACAGTCAATTAGTTTTAAACCCCCTCAGATCTCGCTTTCCCTAGACTGTGATTAACAGTTCCACACACAACGGTCAGCATTGTTTCATTCATCTCCCTTCACTTGAGTGGCTTTGAAGTAGTCAGCTGTGAAAATGTTTCCAAACATCAAGCTATGATTAAGAGCTTCTGGATCACAACAAAGGAGTTAGTTTCAAATCACAGCTTAGTGAAAGCAATTTCACAAAGAAATGAACGAATGGCTTGCGGATCAAAGATAGAATCATAGAATTTACAGTGCAGAAGGAGGCCATTCAGCCCATCGAGATTGCACCGGCTCTTGGGAAGAGAACCCTACTTTAGCCCACGCCTCCATCCTATCCCTGTAACCAAGTAACCCCACCTCACCTCACCTTTTTGGACTCTAAGGGCAATTTATCGTGGCCAATCCACCTAACCTGCACCTCTTTGGACTGTGGGAAGAAACCCATGCACACACACAGGGAGAACGTGCAGACTCCGCACAGACAGTGACCAAGCCGAGAATTGAACCTGGGACCCTGGAGCTGTGAAGCAGCTGTGCTAACCACTGTGTTACCGTGCTGTCCATTAAGGGATCCAAGGGATTTAAACCCAGCTGACAGGTTCTCTTTTCAAGAATTGACAGGTGCTGCTTCCTGTGCCTGAGCCAGCAGGTTTATTTTTAAAGCATTGATTTTTTTTCACTGTCTGTCTGGACTGCTCTCTGGTGATTTGAAACAAACCGGCTGGATTTTAAACTGGTGTTGCAAGACTTCTTACTGTGCTCAACCCAGTCCAACGCCGGCATCTCCACATCTCTAGCTTCCAGATAGAGGCCTCGCTTCTAGGGGGCTTCCAGGTAGGGCTGGCCCTCTGATGCAGTTTGAGGGCAACTCGCTGAAAGAGTTATTCCCATGGCCCACCGCGAGGTCCACCACGTCAGGCCATGTTTGCCAAGACCTGCACCAATTCTCGCCCAGGTGATTCCCACCCAGAGAATCATGCAGGCCCAGAGAATATGGTGCCTGGCCCATTAATAGGATGCAAATGGGGCTTAATGATGCCAGCTGGGGACCAGAGTTTCGGAATGAGATCATGGTTGCTTTCGCCCAATGCAGCGGGGAATCCAGTCCATTGTTTAGAAAACAACATAAATGATTTACAAAATATTTTCTTTCTAGATTAGTGGACCAATTAGTGGACCAATATAGGGGCTGGTTTAGCTCACCAGGCTAAATCACTGGCTTTTAAAGCAGACCAAGCAGGCCAGCAGCACGGTTCGATTCCCGTACCAGCCTCCCTGGACAGGCGCCGGAATGTGGCGACTAGGGGCTTTTCACAGTAACTTCATTGAAGGCTACTCGTGACAATAAGCGATTTTCATTTTCATTTTCAATTTGAACATAATTACTGGAATGTATTAGAATGAGACATATAGAAACCATAGTGTAGTGTTATGTCCACATGGACATTCGCATTTGTATAAAAGAAAAGAAAATCCAAACCACTGAAGCAAATTATCAACATTTTTAAAAATAACCTACCATGCTTCCATCAGAAGATATTCGAAGTACCTCCTTCACACGCTCTTGAGCTCCATTCCCTTTCAGAAGTTCCATACACACTTCTTCTGAGTCAAGAATACTCACCTGAACAACAAGTTTAATTATGTACAGCAATATGTAAAAAAGAATTGAGGTATTGAAATATAGAGTACTTTATAGCACAGGAACAGGACATTCAGACCAACTGGTCTGTGCAGGGATTTATACACCCATTTTAAAATAATCAATAACCAATTAACTTTTCACAGCAACTTCATTGCAGTGTTAATGTTAGCCTACTTGTGACAATAAAGATTATAAAATCAGCTGGTTATAAATCCCTTGAATTTTAAGCTAAAAACTGAAACAATTTTGAGAGACTTTTTCTTTTCAAAAAAGTCACTCCCCTCATTTAAGTTTGATAAAATTCACTAAAAGTCATTTGTTATCGTTCTGGTACAGAAGATTTAGGGGTTTTGGCTTTGATACATTGAGGTCTTAATATGTTACATTGGAGGAGTACTATGCAGTTTCTAGCTTTACAAAAGCAGTTATTCAGGGGTGAACAAATAATTTCTGTTTAATTTTAAACTCAGTCTATGAGTTGAGGGCTGAGCTTGCTACCAGTGTTCCCTGGAGTCATCTGGCACAGATGGCCAACTGACCTGCATCCAGTCCCTGAGTTTTACTGTCCAGCATGGAGACACCCGTAAGTCATTTGACATGGGTCTTGCCACAGCCTCTAGTATTCACTGGAGCTTGGAGCCAATTGGAAGCCATCCATCTGAAATTGCTTTTGCATCTGATGTTTCTTCAGGTTGTCTATTATATGGACTTGGTCCCATTCCTTTATTGTTGCTGGGACAAAACCATGGAACTTCCCAGCTAACAACACTCTAGGTCTGCCTTCACCGGACAGACTGCAGTAAGTTCACAAAGTTGGCTCACCATAATTTTCTCTAGGATTGGGCACTAAATGCTGGCAGTCACTCATATCACACAAAAGATGAATTCAACAAACGGCAAGGACAGAAAGTCCTACATTCTGTAACTGAAATATTTATCGGAACTCTTAAGATAGGTATTGCTATAGTCATTGAAAACAAAAAAGGTTGTCGCTTACACAATGGTATCACCTCACATATTTGAAATAGAAACATAGAAAATAGGACCAGGAGGCAGCAATTTGATCTTTTGGGTCTGCTCTGCCGTTCATTACAATCATGGCTGATCATCCAACTCAATAGCCTAATCCTACTTTCTCCCCATATCCTTTGATTCCCTTCGCCCCAAGTGCTATATCTAACTCTTTCTTGAAAACATACAATGTTTTGGCCTCAATTACGTCCTGTGGTAACGAATTCCAGAGGCTCACCACTCTCTGAGAAGAAATTTCTCCTCATCTCTGTTCTAAATGGTCTACCCCGTATCCTCAGGCTATGACCCCTGGTTCTGGACACACCCACCATTGGAAACAGCCTTCCTGCATCTACCCTGTCTAGTCTTGTTAGAATTTTATAGGTTTCTAGGAAATCCCTCCCTCAATATTCTGAATTCCAGCAAATTCAATCTCTCCTTGTACGCCATCCTAGGAATCAGTCTGGCAAACCGTTGCTGCACATGTATTGTTGAGAAGGACGAGTTAGTATCAAAGTCATTACATATCTTTCGATCCCTTCACTTCTGTTCCATTCACTACAATCAAGGGAAGGTAAAAGCAGTCAACCTATGTTCATACTAACCGACTAACCATTGCATATCTTGGTTTCCTTGAATGGAGTCATAGGGTTTCTAAGAGACCAGCAAGATTTTACTTTGTAACCTATCTAAATCAATGAGCTTTGCACCTGCACCCTCACTCAGCCTGAGCCAAGCATCTGACTTGTTGAGCTGCTCATCCATGGGATGGCACAAGATATCTCGTCTCCCATTCATGCAAAAGCTCATGAGGCCATAAAGTGACCAGCATTCTTAAATTAGCTGGAACTATTTCCACAAATGCATCCCAGCACACATTAAAAGGCAGTTTCTGAGCCTGGTGATGTTTTATCTCCCAGTCAATATTATAGGTTAATAGTGGATAAAGGCATTGCTTACATTAGGAACAGTAAGAAGTCTTATAACACCGGGTTAAAGTCCAACAGGTTTGTTTCAAACACGAGCTTCTCCTTCCTCAGGTGAATGCAGAGGTTTTAACCTGGTGCTGTAAGATTTCTTACTGTGCTCACCCCAGTCTAACGCCGGCATCTGCACATCACTACATTAGGAAATCCTAGGTCTTATTGACCTCAAGTAAGACAGAACTTGGCGCTCTATAATTGATCTCTACGTTCTTGAACAAGGCTGAGGAAAGCAGAAAATCATTGTACCCAAGGCTACCAATTTTGAAATGATTGGGCAGCATCTGTGATGCTGAGTTGACTCGCGATGAAGGCAATTTAAATTGAAAGCCAAACCAACTCATCTACCACTTACCCCCAATAAACTTTCATGCAGGTCTGGGGTTGACAGTGAGAGAGCCTGCGCTGGATTTTATGAGCCCCACACCCAACCGTCAATCCTTATTAATGTAGGTTTCGGTTTGCTATCAAATCAAGAAATTGCCTTGGAACTTTTACAACCGATATAAAGTTGTAATCCTTACCACTGCATTTTTGGTTTTCTGGCGGATCGGTTTAAGTCTGTGGGCCCTCAACGGTGACACAAACTCTTGCAATGTCCTCATCCGATTCTCAGCAGGCTGTCTTTCCTCTTGTACAAAGTTGTGCTGCTTCAACACTTGATGACAGTCATACTGTGAGTCTGCTTGCTTGTTGTCTCTTTTTGTAGAACTCCATCCTGGGGGTAAAAGAACCCCATCATATTTTGGAATTCCCATCTGTTTTCTGCAGCAGCTCTCTTCATAAAAAGTATCACTTTTTATTTTGTTGCTGGGATTCTTACCCCATGCATTTGCGGAGACCACTTCTTTCATAATCTGTTGCTTTCTTCCACTGTGGAAACTTTCACTAGGGCTACTTGTGGCACTAACATCCACTGTTTTTTTGAAAGGAGCTAGGAGATTAAAAAAATGATACAAGTTAAACTTAAATGAACAAATCTTGACAATCTAAATTTTCCCAAATATCATATACATTTATGTAATTACCCACGTGACACTTTTTAAGAGGTGCTTTCTGGAAATTGGGTACTACTTCAGTAAAAAAATAATTCAATTACAATGGGCTGGATTTTGCATTCCCCCACCCAGATTTGAAGGTTGGGGTGTGGTGGTTCGCAACATCCAGTGCATGGCTCTCCCACCACCAACCCCTGACCTGTATGAAACTTTATTGCGGGCAAGTGGTGGATGTGTCGGTTGGGCTTCGGCTCAGAGCTCATTAAGCTAAGCATCCAATGAATGACCACTTAAGGGCCACAGGCTACCTCCCTGCCACTATCTCACCTGCAGCCAGTTGAGGCCCACACCATGTTCCTTAAAGCTATAGCTGCAAGGGGCAGTATGGGGCAAGGGGGAGGCTCCTCGTGCCCATCAGCAGAAAGCCCTGCCAAAGATCTCTTTACCCCCAAAGGATCACTGCCAGCCTAACCTGGTCAATCCATCCCCTGCCCAATCCACCATGATGCCCAGTTCCTGCGCCAATCTCCATTGGGGACAGGCAGTCATCCCAGAAGTGACCACTACTCTCATCTGGCACTGCTGGGAGGAGAGCGAGAGAGATTACCTTTGCCACCAAGACAACCTTTGACCAGCTGTGGCATCAAGGTGCCACAACAAAATTGGTCAATGGCAATGGGGGTGGGGAGAACTCTCAATACCTAGCACAAAGGAATCAGTTTCAGGGCATCACTGGAGTTCCTCAGGGGTATGTCTTAGGCCCAACCATTTTCAGCTGTGTCATCAATGACCCTTCCTCGATTATCAAGGTCAGAAGTGGGGATGTGCGCTGATGATTGCACAATGTTGAGTATCATTCTCAATTCCTCAGACACTGAAATAGTCAGTGTCTATGTGGAGCAAGATCCGGACAACGTTCAGGCTTGGGCTGACGTGGCAAGCAACATTTGCACCACACAAGTACCGCCATGACCATCTCCAACAAGAGGGAATCCAAGCATCTCCCCTTGACATTCAAAGTCACTATTGTTGCCAAATCCCCTATTATCAACATCCTGGGGTTACTACTGACTAGGAACTGAACTGGACCAGCCATATACTGTGCTGTCAGAGTAGGTCAAATGCTGGAAATTCTGCAGCGAGAGTCGGTCCACCATTTACAAGCCATGAGTCATAAATGTGATGGAATATTCTCCATTTGCCTGGATGAGTGCAGCTGCAACTGCTCGCGCAGGACTGCAAGAAACTTCAGAGTCGTGAACACCGCCCAGTCCATCACACAAACCTGCCTCCCATCCATTGACCCCATCTACACCTCCCGCTGCCTGGGGCAAGCGGGCAGCATAATCAAAGACCCCTCCCATTCAGCTTACTCACTCTTCCAACTTCTTCCATCGGGCAGGAGATACAGAAGTCTGAGAACACACATGAACCGACTCAAAAACAGCTTCTTCCTCACTGTTACCAGACTCCTAAATGACCTATGGACTGACCTCATTAACACTACACCCCTGTATGCTTCATCCGATGCCAGTGCTTATGTAGTTACCTTGTATTGTCCTATTATGTATTTTCTTTTATTCCTTTTTCTTCCCATGTACTTAATGATCTGTTGAGCTGCTTGCAGAAAAATACTTTTCACTGTACCTCGGTACACGTGACAATAAACAAATCCAATCCAATCCGATCCCCACCACGCAAAGTTCAGCACTATCCAGGACAAAACAGCCCACTTGATTGGCATCCGATCAATAATGGTAAACATTTACTCCCTCCACCATTGACCCAGTGCAACAGTGTGTACTATCTACAAAAAGCACTGCAGCAACTCACCAAAGCTCCTTCGACAGCATCTTCTAAACCTTCAACCGCGATCGTCTAGGACGCACGCAGCAGATGCATGGAAATTCCATCATCTGAAAGTGTTCCTCCAAGCCACACACCCCATCCTGACTTGGAACTACATCACCATTCTTTCACTGTTATGGCATCAAAATCCTGGAACTCCCTTTCCAGAAGCTTTGTGGGTACCTGCACCAGATGGACTGCAGCGGTTCAAGAAAGTGCCTCACCACCACCTTCTCAAGAGCAATTAGGGATGGGCAATAATGCTGGTCTTGTCAGCAATGCCAACATCCCATGAAAGAATTTGTATAAACTAAACATGTTGGCAGATCTTCAGCCAATCATCTAATTCTAAGAAGGTGCCTGCCACAGACATACTACAAGGGAAAAAAGTTTAAATGAAAGCAGTATACTCGCCATTGTACTAACACTTTTGAAATGTCTAAATTTTATTGCATACCATTATGTGCTTGAACATTTTCAAACCAGCGTTGTGCTGTGCCAATCTGCGACATCTGTTCCAAGAATGGCCCACTGGACACAGGCTGATAAGCAAAATTTGGTCTGTGAATAAAATTAGGAAAAGTAAGTGCTTTGTGAACAACTTAAGGTGGATCCTAGTTAACTAAAGAATTTAAGGCTGACAAATAAGAGGGTACTTAAATTTTCATGACGCTTTGCAATAGTGAAAAACATTCACTCAAAAGGTACCATTACCATGAAATCACAGAACACGTTGAACACACCATTAAACACACTGAACACATTATTTTGTCACGGATCACGGCAAAGATCTTCCTAAGCGTACCAAATTCTTCTTGACATATTAATATCTGAAGTCACAAAATTTAAATATGCAGTTCATTCTATGCAAGGTTTTGCCTAGAGCTCCCAACCTTTATTTAGATACTCCGGGACTCCGCAATAGCATTATGTACTAGAACCATTTCTTGAGGCCACGTTATTTCTTAGCTGTGTCTTTTGCTCGTGCTTAGGCTTTGATCTGCCAATGCCAGGGTCAATATTGTGTACGTATTCCAACAGTTTCTAGTCCTCATGCTCAAAATAAATGAATAAATATGTTGTAGAAAACCAATAAAATAAATTAGAGATATATTTTTAAGTTTTCTTTTCTTAAATTGGGTGGCTGTGTCTGTAGTGTGAGGTGGCCTGTAGTTGCATTTGCAGAATGAAAATTTTGGGGTCCAGGACTTGCTCACGTTATACCAAATTCATGTACAACAGACAGTGTAGTAGTTTTCCAGTTAAAACACATGTTCTATTTTATATATTTATACAAGTCATTTATTCGTATCAATTTTATGCAAGCTTTCTCTATCTTCCCCACAGCATTAGAGTACAATGGATGAAGATGTTCAAATTGGCCCAAAAAAACTTGTACTTACTTTGCTGTCTGCTTGACAGGTGGAGATATGGTGGGTTTCTCAGATGAGCCAACAATACCTGCGCCATCTCGACTGAATTGCTGACTATCTGTGTAACCATCTCCATACAAATTTGCAGGATTGTATATTCCAGGTCTGGCAGACTTTGTCAGTGCATCAGCAGAGTGACATCGCTCCAAAATAGTATTGTGCCTTTCTAGATTCTGGCTTTGAAAGGTACCAGATCGATCAGTGGAGTGTGCCCTTCGAAGCCACCTAGAATGAGGTCGTTCTTCCTCTGAATGTTGTACAGTTCTTCCCCTGCCACCTCTGATAATTTCAGAATTCTGTACACTTCTCTCACTAAAGACTGCACTGCTTTCTATAGATGAAGTATCATTGATAAGTCTATTGTGCGAGGTAATGACTGCCATTTTGTTTGGGAGAAACTGTCCTATTACTTGCTTAGTCTTTTGATGCAAGCGTCCCATTGTACTAGCACTAGAGGATCCTGTTCCAATGGTAAATCCTGTTGAAATTGTGGCATGCCCACTATCCATAGAGTCCTCTACAGTTTCGGAGTTCTTACTTCTGGATGAAGGGCACTTCATCATGTATGAATGGTCTAATACACCAGACAGACTGATACGGTCTACTGGATTTTTACGAAGCAACTGGTAGATTAGATCTCGAGCCTCATTTGAAACAAATGTCGGCATTTCATAATCTGCCAGCATCACCTTGTTCAGTGTATTTTTTACGGTGTCAGTATCAAATGGTGGCTTTCCCACCAGGAAGGTATAAAACATGCATCCAAGAGACCACACATCAGATTCAAGACCATGAGCACTATGGGTTGCGATCTCTGGTGCAATGTAATTGGGGGTACCACACATGGTGAAGTGCTTTTCGTTCGGCATTTTCAACTGTGCTGCTAATCCAAAATCAGCAATCTTTATGTTCATATCGCTTGTAAGGAGAAGATTAGAAAGGGTGAGGTCCCGATGTAGTATACCATGCGAGTGGAGGTATAACATTCCAGTAACAATATGGTGCATGAAGTGTCGGGCTGTGCAAAAAAAAAAGTAAATGCTTAAGTATTTCAAATAGTTTACATTGAAACAGTTCTCTTCTTTGTTACTAGAGTTATTTTCTTTCCTCAGTTTATCTTTGGATAATAAAAGTCACCTATTATTATAGCCTTGTTATTTCAGCATATGTCTCAAATTTGTCTACACAGCTCTTCTTCAATTTCATTTCCACTGTTGAGTTTGTAATAATTCTGAACAGATTATTTCCTTATTTCTCATTTCTAATGAATTAGATTTAATCTTTCCACATCCCAAATACACCAATCCAGTTCGCTTTGGCGGCAATCAATCTATTGGATCCACTGGTTGGTTAGTGGATTCAGAGAGCTGGGAAATTGGATCAAAAAGAGAGGAAAAAGTGTTTAATGCATAAAAATTGGACGCATAGCAGCATAGAGCGCAACAGATAAGGGTACAAATCTGAGGAAGCAATAATTGGCTTTCACAAAGTTTCTCATGTAGTGTGTAATGTTCTGGGCACTACAGAAGTTCCGGACTTTGGAAGGAATATTAATTTGCTTAATGGAATTTGGCACCAGCGCTATGTTGCAAGTCCACAACAATTTGTAGTTGTATATACTTTTAAGGTAATAAACATTAAAAGATGCATGCTTCAGAGAGGCATAATAAAACAAAAAAGGACACCATACCACATCAGGGTTGATGACCAAAAGCGTGCTCAACTAGCTAAGTTTAAGGAATGTCTTAAAGGAGAAAACGCAAGGTAGGTAGGCAAAGAGCTTTAAAGAAGAAATTCCAGAGTTTAGGGCCTAGGCAGCTGATGGCATGGGAACCAATGGAAGAATGATTAAAATCAGGAATGCTCCACAAGGCAGAATTAGAGCACAGATATCAGAGGGTTGTATGTTTGGAGAAGATTGCAGAATAGGAAGGGACCAAGGATTGGTGAGATTTTAAAACAAGGGCAAAAATGTTAAAATTGAGGCATTGTTTAATCAAGAGTCGATGTAGGTCATTAAACACAGGGGTAATGGGTAAATGAGACATGGTGGAATCTAACAGATAGGGAGGGGTTTGGATCAGAATTTATTTTTGCTGGAACATCAGAATCTAGCTAAGTGAAGGAACAAAGGCATGGATGAGCAGTTCAGCAAGTGGGCTGAGGCAGGAGCAAGGACATTGTATAAAAATACAACTAGCCAATCTCAACAATGGAGCAGAACACAAGAATTAGGAACAAGAGTAAACCATTCAGCCTCTCGAGTCTGCTCTGCCATTTTGCAAGATCATGGCTGAATATAAATGATTACACTTTCCATAAATTACTTGGATGAAGGGATCAAAGGTATTTGGTGATGATACAAAGATAGGTAGGTAATCAAGTTGTGAAGAGGACATAAGGAGGCTACAAGTGGAGTGGGTAAAGATCTGGCAAATGGAGTGCAATGTGGGAAAATGGGAAATTGTCCATTTTGGCAGTAAGAATAAAAAAAGCATATTATTTAAATGGTGAGATTAGACCTTAAGAGATGAGGAGGGATCTGGGTGCCCCATGCATAAATTTCAAGATACTAGAATACAGGTACAGCAAGTAATGAGGAATGCTAATAAAATGTTCCTGTTTATTGAAAGAGGAATTGAATACAAAAGTAGGGAGATAATGTTTCACTTGTACAGGACACTGGTGAAAATGAAATGAAAATCGCTCGTCACGAGTAGGCTTCAAATGACGTTACTGTGAAAAGCCCCTTGTCGCCACATTCCGGCGCCTGTTCGGGGAGGCTATTACAGGAATCGAACCGTGCTGCTGGCCTGCTTTCAAAGCCAGCGATTTAGCCCTGTGCTAAATGAAGCCATATCTGGAATACTGTGTACAGTATTGATCTTATTTAAGGAAGGATGTAAATGCATTAGCAGTGAGAGAAGGATTACTGCAGCAAGAGCAGGAATGTGCAGGCTATCTTATGTGGAAAGATTTGACAGGTTAAGCTTGTATCGGAAGTTTAGAAGAGTAAGAGGTGACTTGATTGACGGTAGAAAGAGGGGAAATCGACAGTGGATATCTAAGGAAATAAGGGAGAGTATCAAATTGAAGGAAAAAGCATACAAAGTGGTAAAGATTGGTGGGAGACTAGAGGACTGGGAAATCTTTAGGGGGCAACAGAAAGCTACTAAAAAAGCTATAAAGAGTAAGATAGAGTATGAGAGTAAACTTGCTCAGAATACAAGAACAGAGAGTAAAAGTTTCTACAAATATATAAAACAAAAAAGAGTGGCTACGGTAAATATTGGTCCTTTAGAGGATGAGAAGGGAGTTTTAATAATGGGAGATGAGGAAATGGCTGAGGAACTGAACAGGTTTTTTGGGCCAGTCTTCACAGTGGAAGACACAAATAACATGCCAGTGACTGATAGAAATGAGGCTATGACAGGTGAGGACCTCGAGAGGATTGTTATCACTAAGGAGGTAGTGATGGGCAAGCTAATGGGGCTAAAGATAGACAAGTCTCCTGGCTCTGATGGAATGCATCCCAGAGTGCCAAAAGAGATGGCTAGGGAAATTTCAGATGCACTAGTGATGATTTACCAAAATTCACTAGACTCTGGGGTGGACCCGGTGGATTGGAAATTAGCAAACATGACACCACTGTTTAAAAAAGGAGGTAGGCAGAGAGTAGGTAATTATAGGCCAGTGAGCTTAACTTCGGTAGTAGGGAAGATGCTGGAATCTATCATCAAGGAAGAAATAGCGAGGCATCTGGATAGAAATTGTCCCATTGGGCAGACGCAGCATGGGTTCATAAAGGGCAGGTCGTGCCTAACTAATTTAGTGGAATGTTTGGAGGACATTACCAGTGCAGTAGATATCGGGGAGCCAATGGATGTGGTATATCTGGATTTCCAGAAAGCCTTTGACAAGGTGCCACACAAAAGGTTGCTGCATAAGATAAAGATGCATGGCATTACGGGTAAAGTAGTAGCATGGATAGAGGATTGGTTAATCAATAGAAAGCAAAGAGTGGGGATTAATGGGTGTTTCTCTGGTTGGCAATCAGTAGCTAGTGGTGTCCCTCAGGGATCCGTGTTCGGCCCACAATTGTTCACAATTTACATAGATGATTTGAAGTTGGGGACCAAGGGCAATGTGTCCAAGTTTGCAGATGATACTAAGATGAGTGGTAAAGCGAAAAGTGCAGAGGATACTGGAAGTCTGCAGAGGGATTTGGATAGGTTAAGTGAATGGGCTAGGGTCTGGCAGATGGAATACAATGTTGACAAATGTGAGATTATCCATTTTGGTAGGAATAACAGCAAACGGGATTATTATTTAAATGATAAAATATTAAAGCATGCTACTGTGCAGAGACACCTGGGTGTGCTAGTGCATGAGTCACAGAAAGTTGGTTTACAGGTGCAACAGGTGATTAAGGCGGCAAATGGAATTTTGTCCTTCATTGCTAGAGGAATGGAGTTTAAGACTAGGGAGGTTATGCTGCAATTGTATACGGCGTTAGTGAGGCCACACCTGGAGTATTGTGTTCAGTTTTGGTCTCCTTACTTGAGAAAGGACATACTGGCACTGGAGGGTGTGCAGAGGAGATTCACTAGGTTATTCCCAGAGCTGAAGGGGTTGGATTACGAGGAGAGGTTGAGTAGACTGGGACTGTACTCTTTGGAATTTAGAAGGATGAGGGGGGATCTTATAGAAATCTCATATAAAATTATGAAGGGAATAGATAGGATAGGTTGTTTCCACTGGCGGGTGAAAGCAGAACTAGGGGGCATAGCCTCAAAATAAGGGGAAGTAGATTTAGGACTGAGTTTAGGAGGAACTTCTTCACCCAAAGGGTTGTGAATCTATGGAATTCCTTGCCCAGTGAAGCAGTTGAGGCTCCTTCATTAAATGTTCTTAAGGTAAAGATGGATAGTTTTTTGAAGAATAAAGGGATTAAGGGTTATGGTGTTCGGGCCAGAAAGTGGAGCTGAGTCCACAAAAGATCAGCCATGATCTCATTGAATGGTGGAGCAGGCTTGAGGGGCCAGATGGCCTACTCCTGCTCCTAGTTCTTGTGTTCTTATGATTGAAACATTCATGATCCCCCGGAGTCTTGACAAGGAGGATGTGGAGATGTTTCTTCTTGTGGGAGAATTTAGAACTAGGGGGTTTCCCCGTTTAAAAATAAGTGGTCTCCGATTTAAGACAGATGAGAATTATTTTTTTCACCGAGGGTAGAATATCTTTGGAACACTCTTCCTAAAAAGGCAGTGCAAGCAGAATCTTTGAATGTTTTCAAGGCAAAGGTAGATAGATTCTTGATAAACAAGGGGGTGAAGCCATGTTCTTAGGCGGCACAATGGTTAGTACTGCTGCCTCACGGCTCCGAGGACCCGGGTTCGATCCTGGCCCTAGGTCACTGTCCGTGTGGCGTTTGCACATTCTCCCCATGTTTGCGTGGGTCTCATCCCCACAACCCAAAGATGTGCAGTGTAGGTGGATTGGCCATGCTAAATTGCCCTTTAATTGGAAAAAAATGAATTGGGCACTCTAAATTTACTTTTTAAAAATCAGCCACGTTCTTATTGAATGAAGAAACAGGGCCCAAAGGACCAAGTGGCCTACTCTTGCTCTAGTTCATATGTTTGTATGACTATGGCCTTAACTCCACTTTCCTATCTGGCCCCATAAACTTTGACGCCCGAGTCAATCAAACTCAACCCGAATTAAATTTAATGACACAGCCTTCTCTGCTTTCTGGAGAAAGAAATTCCAGACTAACGACCCTCAAAAACTTCTCATCTCTGTCTTAAACGAGACACTCCTAATTTTCAAACTGTGTCCAGTTCGAGACTGCCCCACAAGGGGAAACATCTTCTCAGCATTCACTCTGTCAAGTCCCCTCCAGGATCACATATTTCAATAAGATCAACTCTCACTCTCTCTTCTCAACTACAATGGGTAGAGGCTGAACCTGCTCAACCTTTCATCATTAGATATTCATTCCAGGAATCTATAAAGTATACCTTCTCTGAACTATTTCTAATACAACTATATCATTTCTAATGCAGGGAGACCAGAGCTGTGCACATTATTCCAGATGCAGACTTGCCAGCACCTGCACACTACACACCTGTGGCAAAAACCTCCCTAATTTTATGCTCAATTCACCTTGCAACAAACACCAACATTCAATTTGCTTCCTTATTCACTTGCTTACCTGTGTACTAACCTTTTGTGATTAAAATGCCAGGACACCCAGATCCCCCTGCATCTTAAAGAGTTCTGCAGTCTGTTTCCATTTAAATAATATACTGTTTTCCTATTCTTCCTGCCAAAGCGAACAAGTTCACATATTCTCACATTACTTCAGCTGCCAATTTTTTACCCATTCACTTGACCTATCAAAATCCCTTCATGGACTCCTCATGTCCTCTTTGTATCATCAGCAAATTTAGCTACTGTATATTCGGATTTTCATCAAAATCATTTATACAGATCGTAAATAGTTGGAGCCCCAACATAATCCCAATGGCACTCCACTGGTTACAGCTTGCCAATCTGAAAATTTCCCTTTATCTCTACCCTACACTTCCTATTAGTTAACCAATCCTAACTCCATGCAAATAAGATACCTCCTATACCATGAGCTCTTATTTTTGTACTAACTTTTGATGTGAAAATTTACCAAATGCAATTTTGAAATCCAAGGAGATACCACATCTTCAGGTTCCTCTTTGTCCACCATGCTTGTTATTTCCTCAAGAGAAGCTCATTTCTGGGTCAAAACTATCCAAGTTAGCTCAGCTTCAAATGGTGGTCAGCAGAGTTTGTAGTAGGAACCAAAAACAATGGCCATGATTTCCCACTGCGTTGCACCCGGCCCCAATCATGTTGCACCGGGTGCATCATGGGAGAGGCCCAAAACAGACTTCACGCCAGGCACCAAGCCACATGCGAGTCACCTGAGAGAGACCATATTTAAATGAGCCATTAAGAGTGTTTTGTTATGCTTTTGACGTGGCATGAGCTGCTTCCTTGATGTGACAAAGGAAGGTTCAGACTTGTAGATAGCTTTAACACGTTTATTAAACTGTTAACAATTCTCCTACTTGGATTAGACTCTCCTGTTAATCCTGCTATAGCTACTCAGACTGACAAACCAGTCTGCTACAATCCATGTGGTGGGTGTGATGTGTTTCAAATCAACCCTGTGTATTCACTGAGTGTCTCCACTGGAAAGAGGAAGATCATGTGTGCTGTGTCCTTTTATATGGGTTGGTGTAATGCCCTCCTGTGGTGGTGTCACCTGTGTGTATCGTGAATGCCCATTGGTCGTGTCCCATCTTACTGACCTATTGGTTGAATGTCTGTGTGTCATGTCTCTGGTGCTCCCTCTAGTGTCTAGCTAGTCTACGTGTATTTACATTAAAACTTGTGTATTTACAGTGATGCATATCACCACAAGGAGCATCTAAATATACAAGGCCAATTTGAGAAATTCCCCCGGCTGCAACAGCGAGGCCTCACCTGGCCACAGATTAGTACTGGTCTCCACAAGCGGAGACCAGACATGATGGGCACTCGGAGGCCATTGGAGCCCCTAGGTGGTCAGCACCTTGGCATTGCCCGAGTGTCAGGGGAAATGCCCAGGTGCCAATGCCAGGGCCTGGTGGGACCCATGCAAGGAATGTCATGAAGGTTGGGGGTGGGGGGGGCCTCAGCGACGCAATAGTGTGGTATGTTCATGGAGAGAGGGGAGGGGAAAGGAGAAGAGAAAGAGATGCTCCAATGACCGCAAGGATGTTGGGTGGTGGCTCACGGTAACTTCAGTGAATTGGGGGGTTTCCCCCTGGGAGTTGAGCGTGTTGCCCGTATCTGTGGGGTGTCGCATTGTCCATGGGTGGGGATTGTGTGGGACCCGCAATCTCACTTTGAGATAGGACACCCTTTCAAAATGGTGCCCTGATCACGGAGGAGCCAATCTGACCAGTGAGTTTAGCTCCCCACTGCAGAAAGAAATTCGACTCAGAGATTGACTGGCCAATACCCAAAAACAAGACTAAACGTAGGTCAATACAGGTCTGGATCTCACCCAAAAAGCCAGCGGGAAACACCCCGCCAAACTGACACTTATTTGGGTGAATTGCACTCAATGACTCTGATCTGGTTAACATTTATTGAGAGGACTTCCGGTTGCGGCTATGACTAGCTAAGCCGCACATTTGGAAGCTCCTGCAACAAAGGTGTTTTTGGGCCAATTGGAGGGCCCCAACGGCGCTGAAAAAACGAATCCCGGTGGGGGAAGGTCCCCTGAGGAGAACTAGACCGATTTTATGGTCGGTACCCGGAGTGGAGCGGCAAGAAAAACGGCAGCAGCTCCCCAAAAAAAGCGGGGGAAGAAAATCAAAATGGCGGCCGGCGGTGCATCGGAGGAGTGGAAGAAATGGGTGGAGGAGCAGCAGGCCGCTCTCCTCCGTTTTTTCACGGAGATGAAAGTGGAGCTCTTAGAGTCCATGAACGCGACGGCCACCAGGTTGGTGGGAGCCCAGGCGATCCAAGAGGCGTCGATTAAAGATCTGCAGCAGGAGATGACCGCGAGGGAGGAGGAGGCCACAGTCATCGGGGCAAAGGTGGAGGTGCACGAGGCACTCCACATGAAGTGGCAGAGCCGCTTCGAGGAGCTGGACACTCGGATGAGGAGGAAAAATTTGAGGATCCTGGGCCTGGAAGAAGGCCTGGAGGGGTCGGATCTCCCGGGATATGTGGCGGAGATGTTGAGCTCCCTGATGGGGGAAGGGGCCGGTCCGGCGCCCCTGGAATTGGAAGAGGCATACCGGGTCATGGCCAGGAGGCCTAGGGCAAACGAGCCCCCGAGGGCGGTGCTGGTGCGGTTCCAGCGGCTAAGTGATCGAGAGAAAGTCCTGAGGTGGGCAAAAAGGGAGAAAAGCAGCAAGTGGCAGAACTCGACGGTAAGGGTGTACCAGGACTGGAGTGCGGAGGTGGCAAAGCGGCGGGCCCGGTACAACCGGACAAAGGCGGTGCTACACGCGAAAAAGATCAAATTTGGAATGCTGCAACCGGCGCGCTTGTGGGTCACCTACAAGGACCAACATCATTATTTCGAGTCCCCAGAGGAGGCCTGGACCTTTGTACAAGAGGAAAAGTTGGACACGAACTAAAACCTGGGAGCACCGGCGGTCGTAGCCGCCGGGGGACTCTTGATTGAGCAAGTGGCCCTTTTCTTTTTCAGGCCAGGTCGGAACTGGGTAACAGTTTCGTGGATTGTTTGGGGTGTTTTTTCTCGAACGGTTGACTTTTCTGAATATTTTGAAGGTTTCGAGTTGTTGGGTGTTTCTGTATATTTGTACTGTTGAAATCTCTATCGTGGGTCGTTGGCTTCTTATGGGGTGTTTCTTCCCGTTTCCAATTTCCCTTAGTTATTTACCCCTCTTACCCTTTTTCTTTGGGTGCTTGGGGGGGTTTTTTTGTTCTTTTTTTCTTTTCGGGTTATGGTTATCTGCGGTTATTTATACTGTTTGATGGAGGGTGATGGTTGGGCACACTGTTAGTTGATAGCTAGTTAATTATTTTGTTATTTAAGTATGTAGTTAAGTATTTATGTATTTAGTTGCCATTGGGTATTTATATCGTTAAGTTGGGGAGACGGGACGGGGGGGAGCGGGTTGATTATGCGGGTCTTTCTCGGGGGTTTTAAGGGGATCTTTCACGGGCGCAGATGGGGTGAACCGGGAGGAGTCGGAATGTGGCAGGAGCAGCCGGGTCAGCGGAGACCAGCTGACTCTCGGGAGTACGATGTGGGGTACATCGCGGCTAGGAGGGGTCCTAGCCGGGGGGGGGGGGGTGGGGGCTGGGGGGGGACACCGGGTTGCTGCTGGAAAGACCAGGGACGAGAAGGGGAGAGCCGGGGGGGTGGGGGGGGGGGGGCCATCGCTATGGGAAGCAGGTCAGAAAAGAAGGGATGACCCGGGGCGAGCAAGGGACAAGACATGGCTAATCGACAGGGAGTAGGGACGGGTCGCTCTGCGACCCGATTGATCACGTGGAACGTAAGGGGGCTGAATGGGCCGGTCAAAAGATCAAGGGTCTTCTCACACCTGAAGGGACTGAAGGCTGATGTAGCAATGCTGCAGGAGACTCATTTGAGGGTAGCAGATCAGGTCCGCCTGAGAAGGGGGTGGGGGAGACAGGTGTTCCACTCAGGCTTGGATATCAAGAACCGGGGGGTGGCGATTTTGGTGGGAAAGAGGGTGTCGTTTGTGGCGGCAGAGGTGGTGGCAGACAAGGAGGGCAGGTACGTGATGGTGAGGGGTAGGCTGCAGGGAGAGAATGTGGTACTGGTAAATGTGTATGCCCCGAACTGGGACAACGCGGGTTTTATGAGGCGCCTGCTGGGCCTCATCCCGGGACTGGAGGCAGGGGGCCTGATCATGGGAGGGGACTTTAATACGGTGTTAGACCCTGGGCTGGATAGATCGAGTTCCAGGACGAATAGGAGGCCGGCAGCGGCAGAGGTGTTAAGGGGGTTCATGGAGCAGATGGGAGGGGTAGACCCATGGAGATTTGGTAGGCCTAGGGCGAGGGAGTATTCTTTTTTCTCCCACGTCCACAGAGTGTACTCTAGGATCGATTTTTTCGTATTGAACAGGGGGCTGATACCGAGAGTGCAGGACACGGAGTACTCGGCCATTGCGATATCGGACCATGCACCACATTGGGTGGACGTGGACATGGGGAGGCGCGGGACCAACGCCCGTTGTGGCGCCTGGATGTAGGGCTGTTGGCGGACGAAGAGGTGTGCAGAAGGGTGAGAACGGGCATTGAGAACTATCTGGGTACGAATGACACAGGTGAGGTGCAGGTGGGGACGGTCTGGGAGGCCTTGAAAGCAGTGATTAGAGGAGAGCTGATCTCCATAAGGGCACACAGAGAGAGGAAGGAGAGGCAGGAAAGGGAGAGGCTGGTGGGGGAGCTCCTAGAAGTAGATAGGAAATATGCGGCGGCACCAGAGGAGGGGCTATTAAGGGAGCGGCGTAGCTTGCAGGCCAGGTTCGACCTACTGACCACTAGGAAGGCGGAAATGCAGTGGAGAAGGGCGCAGGGTGCGGCGTATGAGTACGGGGAAAAGGCGAGCAGGATGCTGGCACACCAGCTTCGTAAGCGAGATGCAGCCAGAGAGATTGGGGGAGTGAGAGAGAGGGGTGGGGACGTAGTGCAGAAGGGGCAAGAGGTGAATAGGGTCTTTAGGGACTTTTATAGGGAATTGTATAGGTCTGAACCGCCGAAGAGGAGGGGGGGGAATGAAGAACTTTCTCGACAAACTGGGGTTCCCAAAGGTACAGGGGGAGCTGGTAGAAGGGTTGGGGGCGCCGATAGAGCTGCAGGAGCTAATTAAAGGGATAGGCCAGATGCAGGCGGGGAAGGCGCCGGGGCCGGATGGGTTCCCGGTGGAGTTTTACAGGAAATTTGTGGACTTGGTGGGTCCAGTGCTGGTGCGAGCCTTTAATGAGGCGCGCGAGGGGGGGGTTCTACCCCCAACAATGTCGCAGGCCCTGATCTCCTTGATTTTGAAGCGGGACAAGGACCCGGTCCAGTGCGGGTCCTACAGGCCCATCTCCCTCCTGAATGTTGACGCCAAGCTGTTAGCAAAGGTCCTGGCAACCAGGATAGAGGACTGTGTGCCAGGGGTAGTCCATGAGGACCAGACGGGGTTCGTGAAGGGACGCCAACTTTTTTTTTTATAAATTTAGATTACCCAATTATTTTTTCCAATTAAGGGGCAATTTAGCGTGGCCAATCCACCTAATCTGCACATTTTTTGGTTTGTGGGGGCGAAACCCACGCAGACACGGGGAGAATGTGCAAACTCCACACGGACAGTGACCCAGAGCCGGGATCGAACCTGGGACCTCAGCGCCGTGAGGCGGTTGTGCTAACCACTAGGCCACCATTCTGCCCCAGGGGACGCCAACTTAACACAAATGTCCGGAGATTGTTAAATGTGATTATGATGCCAGTAGTGGAAGGGGAGGCGGAGATAGTGGTAGCGCTGGACGCGGAGAAGGCATTTGACAGGGTGGAGTGGGAATACTTGTGGGAGACGTTGGAAAGGTTTGGGTTTGGGGAGGGATTTATCAAGTGGGTAAAACTGCTCTATTCAGCTCCGATGGCAAGTGTGGTAACAAACGGGAGGAGGTCAGAATATTTTGGGCTCCATCGAGGTACTAGGCAGGGATGTCCCCTATCTCCCTTACTCTTTGCATTAGCGATTGAGCCGTTGGCGATGGCACTGAGGGGTTCAGGGGGGTGGAGAGGACTGACAAGGGGAGGGGAGGAACATCGGGTCTCGCTCTATGCGGATGATTTGTTGTTGTATGTGGCAGACCCGGAGGGGGGAATGCCGGAGGTAATGGGGATACTAGCGGAGTTCGGGGACTTTTCGGGATATAAATTAAATCTGGGGAAAAGTGAGGTCTTTGTAATACACCCGGGAGACCAAGGGGAGGGAATTGGGAGGCTCCCCTTCAAAAGAGCAGTTAAAAGTTTTAGGTATTTGGGGGTGCAGGTGGCAAAGAACTGGGGGATCCTCCACAAGTTGAACTTTTCCAGACTGGTGGAACAGATGGAGGAGGAGTTTAAGAGGTGGGACATGGTGCCGCTGTCGCTGGCAGGGAGGGTGCAGTCAGTTAAAATGACGGCCCTCCCGAGGTTCTTGTTTTTGTTCCAGTGTCTGCCCATCTTCCTCCCCAGGGCCTTTTTCAAGAAGGTAACGAGTAGTATCATGGGGTATGTGTGGGCACATGGCACCCCGAGAGTTAGACGGGTCTTTTTGGAGCGGAGTAGGGATAGTGGAGGGCTGGCGTTACCCAACCTTTCAGGATATTACTGGGCGGCAAATACATCGATGGTACGAAAGTGGATGATGGAAGGGGAGGGGGCAGCCTGGAAGCGCATGGAGAGGGCGTCCTGCGGCAACATAAGCTTAGGGGCACTGGTAACGGCACCATGGCCGCTCCCTCCCACGAGGTATACCACGAGCCCGGTGGTGGCGGCCACCCTCAAGATCTGGGGGCAGTGGAGGCGACACAGGGGGGGAAGTGGGAGGTCTGATAGGGGCACCACTAAGAGGGAACCACAGATTTGCGCCGGGAAACACAGGAGGGGGATTCCAGAGCTGGCAGAGGGTGGGTATTAGACAACTGAGGGACTTGTTTATAGAGGGGAGGTTTGCGAGCCTGGGAGAGCTGGAGGAGAAATTTGGGCTCCCCCCGGGGAACACGTTCAGGTACCTCCAAGTGAAGGCATTTGCCAGACGACAGGTAGCGGGGTTCCCCGCGCTCCCCGACAGGGGGGTGAGTGATAGGGTGCTATCAGGGGTCTGGGTCGGGGAGGGGAAGATCTCGGACATCTATAAGATTATGCAGGAGGTGGAGGAGGTACCAGTAGAGGAGCTGAAAGATAAGTGGGAGTTAGAGCTGGGGGAACAGATAGAGGACGGGACATGGGCAGACGCCCTGGAGAGGGTCAACTCGTCGTCGTCATGTGCGAGACTAAGTCTCATTCAATTTAAGGTACTGCATAGAGCCCACATGACGGGGACAAGGATGAGTCGGTTTTTCGGGGGTGAAGACAGGTGTATTAGATGTTCGGGAAGCCCTGCGAATCATGCACATATGTTTTGGGCATGTCCGGCACTGGAGGAGTTCTGGAAGGGGGTGGCAGGGACGGTGTCGAGAGTGGTGGGGTCCAGGGTCAAGCCAGGATGGGGACTTGCGATCTTTGGGGTTGGGGTGGAACCGGGGGTACAGGAGGCAAGGGAGGCTGGAATATTGGCCTTTGCGTCCTTGGTGGCTCGGAGGAGGATCCTGATTCAGTGGAGGGACGAAAGGACTCCGAGTGTTAACACCTGGTTAAACGACATGGCAAACTTCATCCAATTGGAAAGGATCAAATTCGCCCTGAGAGGGTCGGTGCAGGGGTTTTTCAGGCGATGGCAACCCTTCCTAGACCTCTTGGATCAGAGATAGAAACTGAGGCCGTGACAGCAGCAACCCGGGAGGGGAGGGGAGGGCGGGAGGGAGGGGGGGAGGGGGGACAAAGACGAAGGAAGTACAGTAGCGGTGGTGGCACGGGCAAGGCCTGCCCGAGGACGCTGCTAGAAATGATAAGTTGGTCTGACTGTCGGTTCGCCGGCGGGGGGGGGGGGGGGGGGGGGGGGGGGGGGGAGACGCGCGAGTAGGGGGGGGGGGGGGGGGGGGGACTTTTTTTTTTCTTTTTCTTGTTAAGTAGGGGGGTTTGACTTTGTTTTGTTATAATTTAAATGTAAATGTAGGGGGGGTTAAAATGTTTGTATTTTGAAAAATTTCTTCAATAAAATTATTTTAAAAAAAAAACATTTATTGAGAGGAAATTCCTACTCATACACGACTCTTATGTCAAACAAGCAACATTACAGATCAGAGACTGTGGAGTCAAGAGAGCAGATGCTGACACAAATCTAATGCTGTCAGTGTACATGCGGAACTTGATGGGGTTTCGGAAGATGTCACCAAGAGCTGGTGTGTAGATGCACAATAGAAGGAAGCCGAGGTTAGATCTCTGGGAAGACTGAGAATGGAAAGAGAAGCAATTTCAGATGTTTCCCTAGCTACTGTTTGATAGATAAGAACAAAATCAGACAAGGAGGTGCTGGAGGAGGACAGTGAGGTCAACCATGTTAAAGGCTACAGATAAGTCCAGAAGGATAATTTACACAGTAAAGTAGAATGTAACTTTAAAAAGTTTGAGGATGACAATTGCTGTCCTGTGTGCATGGAAACCTGCTTGGAATTAATCAAATGGTGTTACAGGAAAGATGGGCATAGATTTGGGAAGTGATAACACATTCAGCTATTTGGAGAGCAAAGAAGGTTGGCAAAAGGGCAGTAGTTTTCAAGGATTGAGGGTGGGATGATGGCAGAATTGAAGAGGACAGTGACAGAAGCTGAGGAGAGGTAACTTTACAATATGAGCTAACAAGAGGCGAAGAAGGAAAGTTGAGTGGTCAACAATTTGGTGGCATAAGGTTGAGGGAGCCGGAGGGGTTCCACAGACAACGAGCTCAGAGCACAGCAGGAGATAGAAAAAAAAAGATGCAAGTTCAGCGAGGAATATTCCGAAAAGCTTGACCCCCTTGGGGAAGAGGTGACACAAGAGGGTGTTTAAGACAGTTTGTGGGGGAGAAGAGAAAGTCAAAGTGTTGTGCATGTTAGTTTTATTTTACATATGGAGGAGCCAGAGGATCAGAAAAGGGGTCACTGTTTTTTTTAATAAAACTTTCATTTATGAATGTATCCTTCTTCAATATTTTCAGATGGTAGTTACCTTCATCTTCAGAGAAAGTAGCTTTCCTATTCTTTAAATATCTGCTCATTTCTCCATTGTGACACATCTCCAACACTAAATAGACATAATTGTTGTCTTCAAAATAATTGTAGAGCTGGAAAAAACAAGAAATAGCTTCAAGTACTTTGACAGATTAGATTAAACAAATCCAATTAATGAAAAAGTAGACTTTTACCTCCAATATAGAGGGATGTTTCAACTGACAATGAATCTCCACTTCATTTCGGACTCTCTGCACCATTCCCACTTTGTGCATGGCCTTTTTATCAATCTAACAACAGAAAACCACTTTGCATCAAGGTATGCAAAAATGCTAATCAACAATGCTTAGAATGTTATCTATAATCAGTAATTGATTATTAATGTACCAACCTTATGAAAATAAAATTCATTAATTGCTTCAGTGGAACATACATATTGTCATTGTAATCATGCAACTTCAGTAATAAAGAATAGATTAATTCAATTCTGTGTTTATACGAGGAGTATTTCACAACAAAATTGTACTCCTGGTTAGGGAAAGTGATCATTCATTCTATTCATACATAAATTCAAGTTGATGGCAATGAAGTTTGCATTACTAGCACAGAAGGACAGGAACTGCAATTTCTTACCCTCATGCTTCTGCACATCCCAACAGTGCTAAGCAGATAGGAGATATTTTCCCACATAATAGGGAATTTGTCAATAGGAACTTTAGTATTTTTTTTGTTTACTGTTCCATTTTGCTCGAATCTTCTCCAAGAGGACATGGGGACCTTGAGCTGTATACAGGTGCAGTGCCCTACAGCTCCAAAAACTAGAGTAGTACAGCTTGGTTTCAACAATTACGTTTCCGGACTTCACGGTGGCATCTGTGAGCGGAGCGGCCGCATTTAGAAGAAGCTCCCGCCGGTCCGCGATATTGCGGTCTTTTTCGGGGGTTCTCCGCAAAGTTTTTGGGGGAGGGGAAAATAAATAAACCTCTCCAGGTCGGCCCTGCCTCCCTGGCCCTGTGGCAGCATCAAAGCTCCGTTTCACGGAGCTGGGGGGCTGAAAAGGCTGGAGGGGAGAGAATGGTCCCAGTGGGTTCGGCGGAACGGCTGCACGTGGAGGAGCGGAGATCGCGACCCGTTTCCCCAAGGAGCATCCTGAAAGTCGAAGGGCTCAAAGAGCACGGAGAGGAAGAGAGAAATTTCTTCTTTTTTTTTTTTTTGTTTGTTTTTTCTCTCTCCTGAAAACTTGAAGGTAGCATCGGGGGCGGAGCCAAGAGGAGGCCGAGGCGGCAGGCCTGAAGCCAGGGCGCGATACAGGTGAGATGTCCCACATCGGATGGCTCCCGCCTAGAATGTGGTAAGAAGACTAAGCCCGGTCCCAGGGAAATTCTGCAAAGGCATCAGCCGAGGTGAGAGCTGGACAAAAAGATGAAGGAAGTGGAGGAGGTTGCGTTGCAGCACAGCGACCAGCTCACCTCGATGGCGGACAAGTTGCGGAGGGCGGTGGAGGCCAACAGGGCTCCGAGCAAAGCTCAAGGACTTGGAGAATCGCTCGAGGTGGCACAATCTAAGAATTGTGGGCTTGCCCGAAGGGATAGAGGGTCCAAGGCCAACAGAGTATTTTGCTAAGAAGTTGGCGGAGCTGATGGGGGAGGGGGGAGAACCTCTCTCGATACGGACTGGACTGAGCTCATCGGTCGTTAAGGCTGAAGTCCAAAGTGAATGAGCCGGCAAGAGCAGTAATCACCTGTTTCCATAAGTACTGCATGAAGGAGAAGGTGTTAAGCTGGGCGAAGCAGAAGCGCGAGGTGCAGTGGGATGGTGCCGGATTTCAGATCGACCAGGACTTGACGGTGGAGCTGGCAAAGAGGCGAGCGGCATTCGGGCGAGTGAAGGCGGCACTGTACAAGAAGGGGTGCGATTTAGTATGGTATACCCGGCGAAGCTGAGGGTAACATATGGTGCCAAAGGCTTTTATTTCGAGACATTGGAGGCGGCTGAGGCGTTCGTGAGGGCAGAAGGCTTGGGACAGACGTCAGGAGCGGAGCTGGAAGAGAGACTGTGACTGTGGACGGTCATTGGGGAGCTGGAATGTACAAATGTTATAACTTTCTTTTTACTGACGTGTATTGTAATTTACTTCTCTTCACATTGTTAGAGTTCAAGTTATTAGTTGGGTTGATTGGCATTTTGTGTTGCGACGGTTATATCTTAGTTTAGTGAATTGTATGGAATGGATTGTTGTTTTTGTCTTTTCTTTTTCTGGGACTGGGTGGGAGGGGACGGTATAGCATGGCGGGGGGAGCTATCGCGCTAGCTAACTAAAGTCGGCTAGTGAACGGGGGCGAGGTGAGAGGAGGGCTGCGGACATTGGAGCCTAGTTGGCAGGTTTCGATGGGCCTACGAGGAGGGGGGGGGGGGGGGCACTGATGCTGGGAGATGTTTTTCGAGAGGAAATGTAGGGGGAATTTTTGGGAGGGGGGGGGGTTCTATGTCAATAATGGATAGGGGCGGGACAGGCTCATGGGGCTGGATCCGATGGTATGATGATGGTGGATAAGAAGGGCGGGGGAGGAGGTGAGTGACCCCAGTTAGGATAGTCACGTGGAACATAATGGGGTTAGGAGGTCCGGTCAAGAGTGCTTGCGCATTTTAAAAGTTTGAAAGCCGATGTAGCAATGCTGCAGGAGACTCGCTTGAGGGTGAAGGACCAGGTGAGACTTAAAAAGGGGTGGGTTAGTCAGGTGTTTCACTCTGGACTTGACGGAAGGGCTCAAGGGCTAGCGGTAATGGTCAGCAAAAGAGTACGCTTCCAGAGGGAGAAGGTGGTGGCAGATCAGGGGGTTAGATATGTGATTGTGACAGGGCGCTGGAGGGGAGGCTAGTGGCACTGTTAAATGTATATGGCCCCCAATTGGGACAATGTGGGATTCGCAAAGAAGGTGTTTGGGGCCATCCCCGACTTGGACGCACACGAACTGATGGGGGGGAAGAGACTGAAACTTGGTGCAGGAGCCAAGGTTGGACAGGTCACAGCCTCGCTCGTTTTCACGAAGGCGCTGGCTGGGCTAATGGTGGAAATGGGAGGGGTGGACCCTTGGAGGTTTCTGCACCCGAGGAAGCGGGAGTACTCGTTTTTCTCAGCAACCACAAGGTATATTCGCGGATCGACTTTTTCGTGGTGGTGGGGAAGGCTTTGCTGGCTGGGGTCGGAATACTCGACAATTACAGTGTCAGATCATGCTCCACATTGGGTGGAAATGATGCTGGAGAAGGGGGTAGCGCAGGGTGGAAATTAGATGTGGGACTTTTGACCACGTGTCCTGTGACAAAATTGAAAAGGTAATACGTAGGTTTCAACTGTATGGGTGAGGTATCGAAGGTGGTCATCTGGGAGGCTCTAAAGGCGGTGGTGAGGGGGGAGATAATCTCGTTTACGGCCAGGGTGGACAAGGAGGAGAGATTGGAGCGGCAGAGGGTAATAGATGAGATGTTGGAGGTAGATAGGAGTTATGCAGAGGATGAGGACCCAGCAAAGCTGGAAAAGAGGAAGGAACTACAGGCGAGCTTTGACCGACGATCTATCAGGATGGCGGTGCGCCAACTGAGGCGAGCAAGGGGTGCAGTTTACGAACGTAGAGATAAGGCGCTGTTAGCAGGTCAGCTCTGGAGGGATGCAGCGGCAAGGGAAATTGTTCAGGTGAGGGATAGGGCAGGGAAGTTGGTGGTGGCACCGGATCTGATTAACAAGGTTTTTGAGGAATTTTATGAGAGGTTGTACAGGTCAGAGCCACCCGGGGGAGACCGTGAGATGCAGGAATTTCTAGATGGGTTGGAGTACCCAAGGTTAGGGAGGGGGACAGGGCTACATCAGAAGGAGCAATAGTGGAGCAGGAGATAAAGGATGCGATTGGGAGGATGCAGTCGGGGAAGGTGGCAGGTCCAGATGGGTTTCTGATGGAATATTATAAAAACTTCAAGGATAAGCTGGCACCCCTGATGGTGGGGATGTTTGAAGAGGCGATAGAGAAAGGGGTGTTGCCACAAACCTTGGGGCAGGCATCGATATCCCTGTTGCTAAAAAAAGATAAGGATCCAACGGAGTGTGGGTGGTATAGGCCCATATCACTTCTGAATGTGGACGCAAAGTATTGGCGAAGGTACTGGCGGGTAGGCTGGAGGAGTGCCTCCCGAAGGTGATAGGTGAAGATCAGACGGGGTTCGTGAGAGGGAGGCAGCTCTTTTCAAACATTAGAAGGGTATTGAGCGTCGTTGTGGCACCGGCAGAGGGGAAGGAATCAGAGCTGGTTATGGCATTGCACGCTGAGAAGGCGTTCGACCGGGTAGAATGGGGGTACTTGATGGCAGCTCTGCAGCGGTTTGGGATTGGACCAAGATTAGTGAATTGGGTAAAGCTACTATATAAGGAGCCGAGGGAGAGTGTCCGCACAAACAACATCAGCTCGAGATACTTTTCTCTCCACCGTGGTACTAGGCAGGAATGTCCTATGTCCCCCCCCCTGCTGTTTGCACTGGCAATTGAGCCGTTGGCCATCACATTAAGAGGTTCGGGGGTATGGAAAGAAATAGTGCGGGGGGGGGGAGGAAATAGAAGATAGGGTATCCTTATATGCCGATGACTTGCTGTTATAGGTGTCAGAACCGAGTGTGTCGATAGGGGGAATATTGGAGCTGCTTTGAGTGTTTGGGTCTTTTTCAGGGTACAAGCTGAATCTAGACAAGAGTGAGTATTTTGTGGTATCTCGGCCGGGTGTGGGGGTGCTGCCATTCCGTAGGGCAGAGACTCACTTTAGGTACTTGGGGGTGCAGGTTGCCAGGGAGTGGGGAAGGCTCCACAGGTACAACATTTCTAGTTTGGTGGGGAGAGTGAAAGCAGATCTGGCAAAGTGGGATGGTCTCCCTCTGTCACTGGCGGGTCAGGTACAGGCAGTTAAAATAAACGTGTTGCCACAATTTCTGTTTATTTTTCAATGCCTGCCAATTTTCCAGCCAAAAGGATTTTTTCAGAGAGATTTAGGGAAGGATTATGTCGTTCATATGGGGAGGGAAGGTGGCCAGAGTTAGAAAGGTGCTACTACAGAGGGGAAGGCAGGCAGGGGGTTTGGGTCTTCTGAACCTGATGTATTACTCCTGGGCGGTGAATGTGGAGAAGGTGCACAGCTGGGTCAGCGGGGTTGATTCCCAGTGGATCAGATGGAGGAGAGTTTGTGCAGGGGGTCGGGATTGAAAGCACTAGCAACAGCGCCGCTTCCGATAGCCCCAGGGAATATTCAGGGAGTCCGGTAATAATAGCTTCATTGAGAATTTGGAGGCAGTTACGCCAACACTTCGGGTTGGGGGCAGGGTCCAGGGAAATGCCGATTCGGGGGAACCACAGATTTGAGCCCGGGAGGTGGGATGGAAATTTTCGGAAATGGAAGGAGAAGGGGATTAAGACACTAAAAGATTTGTTTCTTAGGGGTCGGTTTGCAGGATTGAAGGAGCTGGAAGCGAAGTATGGATTGGAGCAGGGGGAAATGTTTAGATACATGCAAGATCAAGATTTTGCCAGAAAGGAGATACAGAACTTCCCCGTGGAGCCGGCCTCCACATTGCTGGAGGAGGTGCTGACGACAAGGGGACTGGAGAAGAGGGTAGTCTCAGCGGTCTACAGAGCTATTTTGGAAGAGGAGAAGGCACCACTGGAGGGGATCAAAACAAAGTGGGAGGAAGAGTTGGGAGAGGATATGGAGGAGGGGTTCTGATGTGAGGTGTTCCGGAGATTGAATGCCTCCACCTCGTGCACAAGGTTGGGGCTGATACAGCTGAAGGTGGTACACAGAGCACACGTCACGAGGGAGAGGATGAGCCGATTCTTTGAAGGACTTGAAGATGTGTGTCAATGTTGCCGGGGGGCGGCGGCTAATCACGCTCATGTGTTTTGGTCCTGTCCAAGGCTAGAAGATTACTGGAAGGAGGTTTTTAGGGTGATTTCTAAAGTGGTGCACGTGAAACTGGACCCGGGCCCCCGGGAGGCCATATTTGGGGTGTCGGACCAGCCAGGGTTGAACTTAGAACATACAGTGCAGAAGGAGGCCATTCGGCCCATCGAGTCTGCACTGAACCAGTTAAGCCCTCACTTCTACCCTATCCCCGTAACCCAATAACCACTCCCAACCTTTTGGTCACTAAGGGCAATTTATCATGGCCAATCCACCTAACCTGCACGTCTTTGGACTGTGTGAGGAAACCGGAGCACCCGGAAGAAACCCACGCAGACACGGGGAGAATGTGCAGACTCCGCACAGACAGCGACCCAACAGGGAATCGAACCTGGGACCCTGGCGCTGTGAAGCTACAGTGCTAATCACTTGTGCTCCCGTGTTGCCCTATTGTTGGAAATGGGTGCGGAGGCAGATGTTGTAGCCTTCGCCTCGTTGATCGCCCGAAGACGGATCCTGATGGGTTGGAGAGCAGCCTCTCCACCCTGTGCCCTGGCGTGGCAGGGGGACCTGTTGGAATTCTTGACTCTCGAGAAGGTTAAGTTTGAACTGAGGGAAAGGGCAGAGGGGTTCTACAATTCATGGGCATTATTCATTATGCACTTTCAAGAACTGGATAACATCGAACATTAGTTGGGGTGGGTGGAGGGGGGCGGTGGGTGTTAATGGGAGCTATGGGGATTTCCCCATTCCTTTTTGTCAGTTGTTTATGTGAACATGCGGGCGAATGTTTGGTGTTTGGTGGGAGGATGGGATCATTGTTATTGATACGGGGATTGACATATTTGTTACTGATTATTGGTTATTGTTGGTGGGTGTAAATTTGGGAGAAAAATGTGAAAAAGGAGAATAAAGAAATATTTTTTTAAATAATTACGTTCCCAAAAAGTTAAACAATATTGATGAACAGTCACATGACTTCTTAAGTGTCTGAGAGTTTGACTGTATGGATTCCAGACAAGTAGCGGCACAATTATATTATCTGGCTAGAATTGCAACTATTCTGGTCAGGAGAGGATTTTGCACAGAATTTTTAATTGCAATTAAAAAGGATATATTTAACAATACCCATAATATCTATTTACTTGAATCAACTCCAGATTGGTTAAAAGTATCCAAGAGTTCCAACAAATTCTTCCAGTTTATTACACTGCTTCTGTCCAGAACACATTTGACCAAGACTCTAGAATTATTTCAGCGATGGTGCGTCGCAGAAATAGTTCACAAGCGGGTTAAAGATTTTGCACAGACATGCTCCGAATGTCCTCGTCAATTGGGAAGCATCGAATACTGCTCGGAGTGAGCTCAATTTTGTACTCATCAAAAAAAGCTAATTTATATGCTTTGTATGGAAAAGTAAAATTTTGCACATGCTGGAATCTGAAATAAAAACAGAAAATGCTCAAATATTCACCTAGAGAGAGACAAACAGAGTTAATATTTCAGGACTTAACACAAGGTAATACTTGAAGTATTTCACAAATAATCAGACACTGTGCTCGGAAAAGATTAGATGAGGTGCCAAAAATTTCAGAGAGGAATTTTGCAAGGGTTTTTAAGTAAGTGTTGGAAAGTTCTACAGGGGTACAATCAAGGTTATGTCACCAATAATTTTCCATCTTTTTTCTTGTTCCCTTCTTGAACAGGGGGGTTACAACAGCGATTTTCCAATCCTCTGGGACTTTCCCTGATTCCAGTGACTTTTGATCTTTCAAAAGTCACTGGAATCAGGGAAAGTCCCAGAGGATTGGAAAATCGCTGTTGTAACCCCCCTGTTCAAGAAGGGAACAAGAAAAAAGATGGAAAATTATAGGCCAATTAGCCTAACCTCGGTTGTTGGCAAAATTCTAGAATCCATCGTTAAGGATGAGATTTCTAAATTCTTGGAAGTGCAGGGTCGGATTAGGACAAGTCCAGCATGGATTTAGTAAGGGGAGGTCGTGCCTGACAAACCTGTTAGAGTTCTTTGAAGAGATAACAAATAGGTTAGACCAAGGAGAGCCAATGGATGTTATCTATCTTGACTTCCAAAAGGCCTTTGACAAGGTGCCTCACGGGAGGCTGCTGAGTAAAATAAGGGCCCATGGTATTCGAGGCAAGGTACTAACATGGATTGACGATTGGCTGTCAGACAGAAGGCAGAGAGTTGGGATAAAAGGTTCTTTTTCGGAATGGCAACCGGTGACAAGTGGTGTCCCGCAGGGTTCAGTGTTGGGGCCACAGCTGTTCTCTTTATATATTAACGATCTAGATGACGGGACTGGGGGCATTCTGGCCAAGTTTGCCGATGATACAAAGATAGGTGGAGGGGCAGGTAGTATTGAGGAGGTGGGGGGGGCTGCAGAAAGATTAGACAGTTAGGAGAATGGTCCAAGAAGTGGCTGATGAAATTCAACGTGGGCAAGTGTGAGGTCTTGCACTTTGGAAAAAAGAATAGAGGCATGGACTATTTTCTAAACGGTGACAAATTCATAATGCTAAAGGCAAAGGGACTTGGGAGTCCTAGTCCAGGATTCTCTAAAGGTAAACTTGCAGGTTGAGTCCGTAATTAAGAAAGCAAATGTAATGTTGTCATTTATCTCAAGAGGCTTGGAATATAAAAGCAGGGATGTACTTCTGAGGCTTTATAAAGCACTAGTTAGGCCCCATTTAGAATACTGTGAGCAATTTTGGGCCCCATACCTCAGGAAGGACATACTGGCACTGGAGCGGGTCCAGCGGAGATTCACACGGATGATCCCAGGAATGGTAGGCCTAACATACGA